>NC_139233.1:28169247-28850838 GCF_977018435.1 Lepisma saccharinum | reverse complement strand
TTGCTCCCGTCACATTATACGGGAGCCAGACCCTTATCATTACAAATAACTCTGACGTTGCATAATTAAAAAGCTTACAATGTTCTGACTTCTGTTAAAAGCTGAGGCTGGAACGGGCACTCAGCACACATAAGGACAACAGAAACAAAATTATACTGGCCATGGGGCCAGTCGCCAGAGCCTCGTTAGTCTTCAGTCCAGGGTGTACTAACGTGGAAGTGAGGTTGACATTTGGGTGTACTACGTGGAACGTCACCCCTTACACCTCTTAAAATGCATATAGATGGGGTTCTTCCCACAGCACTGGCTGAGGAAATCAGAGAAGAGGATATAATTCCGTCTGGCTTTGAGGATATGTGGGAAGAGATTGTGAAGGATAAGCTAAAGTTAGCAAATTTGTAGTTGAAGTTTGGGACACTTCAGATGATATCTGCTGACTCGCCAGGTGCATATGGATATCGAGCCTTGGCAACTTCTCAATTCTTGTTTCCAGTCAGACGGATTGAGAGAGAGGTTGCTGTTCAAGCAAGAAGAGATATTTGCTTCGCAATTCTGCCGCTTTTGGCTAATCATGAAGATGAGGATAATTGATGATTAGACATTAGATTTTAGGTTTTTAACGTATGTAATAAGAAATAAACTCACTTGAGTTTGTATTCTTTAAATTTGATTTCACCGAGATCTTGTAGTAATTATTATTTATTTCATGTTATAGATATGGATTTGGAACTATCCGATACAATTGTAGATGATCTCAATGAAAATGGAGGTTGCCAACAGGACGATTTCCTTCCCCGTTATCTTGAAACTGATGATGCCAAGGGTGTTGGCATGCAAGACTTCGCAACTGTGTTCATGGCCCACATAGAGGAAGCATTAGCCTCAGGAACACTTATAGTTCAAAATGGGATCTTGAGACTCAATATAGAGCCAACTTCCCCGCTGATCTACGTTTGCGTAGGCCCTCTGGCTGATACCATATGTGGAAAATCAGCTTCCACGATGAAACTTGAATAAGAGACTATTCAAAAGAATTGTACTGCACACAGATGCAGTCCTTCCAGCAACAATGACGGAGAAAGTTAGAGGAAGATAATTCGTTCAGCCATTGACGATATCTTTGAAGAGATAGTGAAGGAAAAGCTAAAGTTAGCAAAGATGAAATTCAAAACACTTCAGATGGTTTCTGCTGATTCCCCTGGGGCTTACGGATACAGGGCTCTGGCAAATTCTCAGTTCCTCTTTCCTGTGAGGCGGAATGAAAAGGAGGTTCGTCTTCAAGGAAGAAAAGATGACGAGGTGAAGTATTTACTCTCTTCTTAATTTTAAAACTATTTGATAATTTTGTTGTCGAGGATGTGGTGTGAGTTTGTATTCTTTAAATTTGCTATCACCGAGATCTTGTAGTAATGATTATTAATTTCATGTTATAGAAATGGACTTGGATCTATCGGACACAATGCGAGATGATCTTCATGAGAAAGGAGATTGTCAACAGGATGAATTTCTTCCTCGATATTTGGAAACATATCATCCCTAGAATGTTGGCAACCAAGATTTTGCAGCTGTGTTTCTGGCTCATGTACTGGAAGCTTTAACCTTACGAACAGTAATAATTGAAAATGGGATTGTCAGACTCAATATTGAGCCGTCGTCACCCGTGCTATACGTCTGTGTAGGGCCAGGAGCTGATATCCCATACATTGAAGACCACCTACCAAGGAGAAGTCTCAATGAGAGACTCCTCCAAACAATTGAAATGCATATTTTCAATTTGAATTTGATATTAAAATTGAGGGAGCGTCAGCACTTAGGCTATTTTGCTCCCGTCACATTATACGGGAGCCAGACCCTTATCATTACAAATAACTCTGACGTTGCATAATTAAAAAGCTTACAATGTTCGGACTTCTGTTAAAAGCTGAGGCTGGAACGGGCACTCAGCACACATAAAGACAACAGGACAATACAAACAAAATTATACTGGCCATGGGGCCAGTCGCCAGAGCCTCGTTAGTCTTCAGTCCAGGGTGTACTAACGTGGAAGTGAGGTTGACATTTGGGTGTACTACGTGGAACGTCACCCCTTACACCCCTTAAAATGCATATAGATGGGGTTCTTCCCACAGCACTGGCTGAGGAAATCAGAGAAGAGGATATAATTCCGTCTGGCTTTGAGGATATGTGGGAAGAGATTGTGAAGGATAAGCTAAAGTTAGCAAATTTGTAGTTGAAGTTTGGGACACTTCAGATGATATCTGCTGACTCGCCAGGTGCATATGGATATCGAGCCTTGGCAACTTCTCAATTCTTGTTTCCAGTCAGACGGATTGAGAGAGAGGTTGCTGTTCAAGCAAGAAGAGATTTTTGCTTCGCAATTCTGCCGCTTTTGGCTAATCATGAAGATGAGGATAATTGATGATTAGACATTAGATTTTAGGTTTTTAACGTATGTAATAAGAAATAAACTCACTTGAGTTTGTATTCTTTAAATTTGATCTCACCGAGATCTTGTAGTAATGATTATTCATTTCATGTTATAGATATGGATGTGGAACTATCCGAATCAATTGTAGATCTCAATGAAAATGGAGGTTGCCAACAGGACGATTTCCTTCCCCGTTATCTTGAAACTGATGATGCCAAGGGTGTTGGCATGCAAGACTTCGCAACTGTGTTCATGGCCCACATAGAGGAAGCATTAGCCTTAGGAACACTTGTAGTTCAAAATGGGATATTGAGACTCAATATAGAGCCAACTTCCCCGCTGATCTACGTTTGCGTAGGCCCTCTGGCTGATTTACCATATGTGGAAAATCAGCTTCCACGAAGAAACTTGAATAAGAGACTCTTCAAAAAAATTGTACTGCACACAGATGGGAGTCCATCCAGCAACAATGACGGAGAAAGTTAGAGAGGAAGATAATTCCTTCTGCCATTGACGATATCTTTGAAGAGTTAGTGAAGGAAAAGCTAAAGTTAGCAAAGCTGAAATTCAAAACCCTTCAAATGGTTTCTGCTGATTCCCCAGGAGCTTACAGATACAGGGCTCTGGCAAATTCTCAGTTCCTCTTTCCTGTGAGGCGGAATGAAAAGGAGGTTCGTCTTCAAGGAAGAAAAGATGACGAGGTGAAGTATTTATTCTCTTCTTAATTTTAAAACTATTTGATAATTTTTTTGTCGGGGGTGTGGTGAGTTTGTATTCTTTAAATTTGCTATCACCGAGATCTTGTAGTAATGATTATTCAATTCATGTTATAGAAATGGACTTGGATCTATCTGACACAATGCGAGATGATCTTCATGAGAAAGGAGATTGTCAACAGGATGAATTTCTTCCTCGATATTTTGAAACATATCATCCCCAGAATGTTGGCAACCAAGATTTTGCAGCTGTGTTTCTGGCTCAAGTACTGGAAGCTTTAACCTTACGAACAGTAATAATTGAAAATGGGATTGTCAGACTCAATATTGAGCCGTCGTCACCCCTGCTATACGTCTGTGTAGGGCCAGGAGCTGATATCCCATACATTGAAGACCAACTACCAAGGAGAAGTCTCAATGAGACTCCTCCAAACAATTAAAATGCATATTTTGAATTTGAATTTGATATTAAAATTGAGGGAGCGTCAGCACTTAGGCTATTTTGCTCCCGTCACATTATACGGGAGCCAGACCCTTATCATTACAAAGAACAACTCTAAAGTTCCATAATTAAAAAGCTTACAATGTTCTGAATTCTGTTAAAAGCTGAGGCTGGAACGGGCACTCAGCACACATAAAGACAACAGGACAATACAAACAAAATTATACTGGCCATGGGGCCAGTCGCCAGAGCCTCGTTAGTCTTCAGTCCAGGGTGTACTAACGTGGAAGTGAGGTTGACATTTGGGTGTACTACCCCTTACACCCCTTAAAATGCATATAGATGGGGTTCTTCCCACAGCACTGGCTGAGGAAATCAGAGAAGAGGATATAATTCCGTCTGGCTTTGAGGATATGTGGGAAGAGATTGTGAAGGATAAGCTTAAGCTAGCAAAGTTGAAGTTGAAGTTTGGGACACTTCAGACGATATCTGCTGACTCGCCAGGTGCATATGGATATCGAGCCTTGGCAACTTCTCAATTCTTGTTTCCAGTCAGACGGATTGAGAGAGAGGTTGCTGTTCAAGCAAGAAGAGATATTTGCTTCGCAATTCTGCCGCTTTTGGCTAATCATGAAGATGAGGATAATTGATGATTAGACATTAGATTTTAGGTTTTTAACGTATGTAATAAGAAATAAACTCACTTGAGTTTGTATTCTTTAAATTTGCTTTCACCGAGATCTTGTAGTAATGATTATTCATTTCATGTTATAGATATAAATTTGGAACTATCCGATACAATTGTAGATGATCTCAATGAAAATGGAGGTTGCCAACAGGACGATTTTTTCCTCGTTATCTTGAAACTGATGATGCCAAGGGTGTTCGCATGCAAGACTTCGCAGCTGTGTTCATGGCCCACATAGAGGAAGCATTAGCCTCAGGAACACTTATAGTTCAAAATGGGATCTTGAGACTCAATATAGAGCTAACTTCCCCGCTGATCTACGTTTGCGTAGGCCCTGGGGCTGATTTACCATATGTGGAAAATCAGCTTCCACGAAGAAACTTGAATAAGAGACTCTTCAAAAGAATTGTACTGCACACAGATGGAGTCCTTCCAGCAACAATGACGGAGAAAGTTAGAGAGGAAGATAATTCCTTCTGCCATTGACGATATCTTTGAAGAGATAGTGAAGAATAAGCTAAAGTTAG
Organism: Lepisma saccharinum; assembly: GCF_977018435.1. Classification (NCBI taxonomy): domain Eukaryota; kingdom Metazoa; phylum Arthropoda; class Insecta; order Zygentoma; family Lepismatidae; genus Lepisma; species Lepisma saccharinum. The sequence goes on along the minus strand of NC_139233.1, from coordinate 28,846,037 downwards.
CAAAGCTGAAATTCAAAACTCTTCAGATGATTTCTGCTGATTCCCCTGGGGCATACGGATACAGGGCTCTGGCAAATTCTCAGTTCCTCTTTCCTGTGAGGCGGAATGAAAAGGAGGTTCGTCTTCAAGGAAGAAAAGAAGGGGAGGTAAAGTATTTACTCTCTTCTTAATTTTAAAACTATTTGATAATTTTGTTGTCGGGGATGTGGTGTGAGTTTGTATTCTTTAAATTTGCTATCACCGAGATCTTGTAGTAATGATTATTCATTCCATGTTATAGAAATCGACTTGGATCTATCGGACACAATGCGAGATGATCTTCATGAGAAAGGAGATTGTCAACAGGATGAATTTCTTCCTCGATATTTTGAAACATATCATCCCCAGAATGTCGGCAACCAAGATTTTGCAGCTGTGTTTCTGGCTCATGTACTGGAAGCTTTAACCTTACGAACAGTAATAATTGAAAATGGGATTGTCAGACTCAATATTGAGCCGTCGTCACCCCTGCTATACGTCTGTGTAGGGCCAGGAGCTGATATCCCATACATTGAAGACCAGCTACCAAGGAAAAGTCTCAATGAGAGACTCCTCCAAACAATTAAAATGCATATTTTGAATTTGAATTTGATATTAAAATTCAGGGAGCGTCAGCACTTAGGCTATTTTGCTCCCGTCACATTATACGGGAGCCAGACCCTTATCATTACAAATAACTCTGACGTTGCATAATTAAAAAGCTTACAATGTTCTGACTTCTGTTAAAAGCTGAGGCTGGAACGGGCACTCAGCACACATAAGGACAACACAAACAAAATTATACTGGCCATGGGGCCAGTCGTCAGAGCCTCGTTAGTCTTCAGTCCAGGGTGTACTAACGTGGAAGTGAGGTTGACATTTGGGTGTACTACGTGGAACGTCACCCCTTACACCTCTTAAAATGCATGTAGATGGGGTTCTTCCTACAGCACTGGCTGAGGAAATCAGAGAAGAGGATATAATTCCGTCTGGCTTTGAGGATATGTGGGAAGAGATTGTGAAGGATAAGCTAAAGTTAGCAAATTTGTAGTTGAAGTTTGGGACACTTCAGATGATATCTGCTGACTCGCCAGGTGCATATGGATATCGAGCCTTGGCAACTTCTCAATTCTTGTTTCCAGTCAGACGGATTGAGAGAGAGGTTGCTGTTCAAGCAAGAAGAGATATTTGCTTCGCAATTCTGCCGCTTTTGGCTAATCATGAAGATGAGGATAATTGATGATTAGACATTAGATTTTAGGTTTTTAACGTATGTAATAAGAAATAAACTCACTTGAGTTTGTATTCTTTAAATTTGATTTCACCGAGATCTTGTAGTAATGATTATTTATTTCATGTTATAGATATGGATTTGGAACTATCCGATACAATTGTAGATGATCTCAATGAAAATGGAGGTTGCCAACAGGACGATTTCCTTCCCCGTTATCTTGAAACTGATGATGCCAAGGGTGTTGGCATGCAAGACTTCGCAACTGTGTTCATGGCCCACATAGAGGAAGCATTAGCCTTAGGAACACTTATAGTTCAAAATGGGATCTTGAGACTCAATATAGAGCCAACTTCCCCGCTGATCTACGTTTGCGTAGGCCCTCTGGCTGATACCATATGTGGAAAATCAGCTTCCACGAAGAAACTTGAATAAGAGACTATTCAAAAGAATTGTACTGCACACAGATGGAGTCCTTCCAGCAACAATGACGGAGAAAGTTAGAGGAAGATAATTCGTTCAGCCATTGACGATATCTTTGAAGAGACAGTGAAGGAAAAGCTAAAGTTAGCAAAGATGAAATTCAAAACACTTCAGATGGTTTCTGCTGATTCCCCTGGGGCTTACGGATACAGGGCTCTGGCAAATTCTCAGTTCCTCTTTCCTGTGAGGCGGAATGAAAAGGAGGTTCGTCTTCAAGGAAGAAAAGATGACGAGGTGAAGTATTTACTCTCTTCTTAATTTTAAAACTATTTGATAATTTTGTTGTCGAGGATGTGGTGTGAGTTTGTATTCTTTAAATTTGCTATCACCGAGATCTTGTAGTAATGATTATTAATTTCATGTTATAGAAATGGACTTGGATCTATCGGACACAATGCGAGATGATCTTCATGAGAAAGGAGATTGTCAACAGGATGAATTTCTTCCTCGATATTTGGAAACATATCATCCCTAGAATGTTGGCAACCAAGATTTTGCAGCTGTGTTTCTGGCTCATGTACTGGAAGCTTTAACCTTACGAACAGTAATAATTGAAAATGGGATTGTCAGACTCAATATTGAGCCGTCGTCACCCCTGCTATACGTCTGTGTAGGGCCAGGAGCTGATATCCCATACATTGAAGACCACCTACCAAGGAGAAGTCTCAATGAGAGACTCCTCCAAACAATTGAAATGCATATTTTCAATTTGAATTTGATATTAAAATTGAGGGAGCGTCAGCACTTAGGCTATTTTGCTCCCGTCACATTATACGGGAGCCAGACCCTTATCATTACAAATAACTCTGACGTTGCATAATTAAAAAGCTTACAATGTTCTGACTTCTGTTAAAAGCTGAGGCTGGAACGGGCACTCAGCACACATAAAGACAACAGGACAATACAAACAAAATTATACTGGCCATGGAGCCAGTCGCCAGAGCCTCGTTAGTTTTCAGTCCAGGGTGTACTAACGTGGAAGTGAGGTTGACATTTGGGTGTACTACGTGGAAGGTCACCCCTTACACCCCTTAAAATGCATATAGATGGGGTTCTTCCCACAGCACTGGCAGAGGAAATCAGAGAAGAGGATATAATTCCGTCTGGCTTTGAAGAGATGTGGGAAGAGATTGTGAAGGATAAGCTTAAGCTAGCAAATTTGAAGTTGAAGTTTTGGACACTTCAGACGATATCTGCTGACTCGCCAGGTGCATATGGATATCGAGCCTTGGCAACTTCTCAATTCTTGTTTCCAGTCAGACGGATTGAGAGGTTGCTGTTCAAGCAAGAAGAGATTTTTGCTTCGCAATTCTGCCGCTTTTGGCTAATCATGAAGATGAGGATAATTGATGATTAGATTTTAGGTTTTTAACGTATGTAATAAGAAATAAACTCACTTGAGTTTGTATTCTTTAAATTTGCTTTTTGCTTTCACCGAGATCTTGTAGTAATGATTATTCATTTCATGTTATAGATATGGATTTGGAACTATCCGATACAATTGTAGATGATCTCAATGAAAATGGAGGTTGCCAACAGGACGATTTCCTTCCCCGTTATCTTGAAACTGATGATTTATTTATTTATTTATTTATTTATTCGTTTGCTTCCTACAGAGAGAATCTCCAATTACAGGAAAGCTTACATAATTCAAATAATAAACATATAAAAGTGTAGATTACATACAAACACACACACAAACGCATTTATACACACAAGATTATAAGTGAAGTACTACAGGAAAGAAACATATATACATCCAACCATATACATAAATATTCATTGTTCAGAACATAGCCTTTACAGAGTATTGAACGGAAAAAATAATAACAATAATAATAATAATAAAAATAGCATAGCAGGTAAAATAATTTCAGAACAATGGAAAAATACACAGTAGAATCGATTCACAGATGTATATCTAGTCTTTTTCAAAAATTGGTTTTAGTGATTTCAGATACAAGGAAAGTGGCAGACTAAAATCCAGATTTTCATGATTTGTAGAAATATTATTATATGCAGAACAAAGTCTGAATAAAGGTGATGATTTGTATTTTTCTGTTCTCGGGATATCACAGAGGAAAAGGTGTCGCATCCGAAGATTAGATTTTCTAGTATTAAATTTAAACTGAAGAAGAAAGTTACTATTATCCAGAATTCCATTTACTGTTTTGTAAAGAAATATTTGTTGTGCTAATTCTCTCCTATTACTGAGGCTTACATAACAAAACTCTTTCAATAAATACTTATAAGATAATTTCATCTCGTAAGCAGATACTTGATTCTTCTTGTAGTATAAGTACCGTAGAAATCTTTTTTGAATTTGCTCTATTCTATTTTTATAAGATATAAACCCAGGAGACCATACAACCGACGCATATTCGAGTTTACTTCTTATCATACTGTTATACAATAGCATAATAACATTTAATTTATTTAGGCTCTTTGAGCTTCTTATGAGAAATCCTAGTCGTCTATATGCATCCTTAACAATATTCGAAATGTGTTCCTCAAAGGATAAATTACAATCAACAACAACACCAAGATCTTTGACAGAGTACACTTTTTCCAGCTTTTCATTACTAATTCTGTATGAATACTCATATGGGTGTTTATTCATCGAAAATACCATAAAGCTACATTTTTTAATATTAAACCTTAGATCGTTATCCATACTCCAATCATAGAGTACATTTATATCATTCTGAAGATCTAACATATCTTGAGTACAATTAATTTCTTTATACAGTTTAACATCGTCTGCGTACATGAGAAGTTTGGAGTGCTGAAGTTTATGTGGCAAATCGTTTATAAATATAATAAAAAGAAGTGGACCAAGGTTCGAACCTTGAGGGACTCCAGAATTTACAACGTATTGATGTGAATCTGATTGTTTGTAAGTCACATATTGTTTCCTATTGTGAAGATACGAAATAATGAGAGATAACATGTCACTCGTAAAACCAAAGTTTGCAAGTTTACATAGTAATACATCGTGATTTAATTTATCAAAAGCTTTGGAGAAATCCATGTAAATAGTGTGAACACTTGACCGATTATGAATTGCATTATAAACATCTTGAATGAAATTTACTAAATTTGTTACAGTGGATCTATGAGGAAAGAATCCATGTTGGTTACTATTTATGTAACTTTTTACATGATTAAAAATTCTAGTATATAGAATTTGTTCTAGTACTTTGACTGGAGCACTGAGGATTGCAACTGGTCTATAATTTTCCATGTTACTACTATCTCCAGATTTCAGAATTGGGCACACTCGTGTTAATTTCCACATATTTGGAAAGGTATGTAATTCCAATATTAAATTAAATATTACCAGTAAAGGTTTTTTCAAGACCTCGGAACATCCCTTTAATACGTAAGGCGGTATGCCATCTGGACCAGCTGCTTTTTTAGGTTTCAATTTCTTGATAGCATTATTAAACTCGCATTCAGTAATTTTTTCAATACATAATGAATGTGGAACTCGTAACTCATCATTTCCTGATACTCTATATGAACTAGGGGAATCCGCATAAACAGATTTAAAGTAGTGTGCAAAGGTATCTGCAATATCCTGACTAGTATCGAAAACTTTCCCATTGAAAACCATAGCACTATTACTGTGTCTATGTTTATCTTTCTTGTTTTGAACAAATTTCCAAAAAGAGCGGGTATCATGTTTGATGTTCTCCTCCATTTCCTTAGTGTAATTAAAATAAGCTTTATTTATCAACGATTTTGACATTTTCCTGGTTCTCTCATACAATAATTTACTGTCCTCTGCATGTTTCATACGTTTTCTGTGATACTCTTTTAACTTCAATATCTCAACAATTTCTTTCGTAAACCAGCAAGGGTATTTATTATTTACATAAGCTTTCTTTTTGGAATTGATGCTTCGAATACCGTATTTACAACATCATAAAATTGGCTTACTGCTTCATCTACGTTTCTGACACTACTCAAGAAGGTCCAGTCAGTGATCCGAAATAACTCATAGATTTTCAGAAAATTTGCTTTTCGAAAATTGTACACTAAAATTTTATCATTTTTTAAAGCATTTGTTAGTTTCCTTATGCTCATATTAATTATTAAAGCAGGGTGATGCTTGTCCTCTTTAACAAGTGGTGATTCTTCTCTACAAACCGAAATGTTATTTTTAGTGTTAGTTAAGATCAAGTCCAGTGTTCTATTATTACTATTTTTAATATTATTAATCGATTGTAAGTTAAGAAGACTTAAAAAGTCATCTAATGCTCTATAACAACTTCCTCCATTTTGTAACCTATAATTTGAATCTATAATTAATGGAAGGTTGAAGTCACCAATAATAATAAGATTATTGTTTTGGATTTCTTCATGGTCTTCAAATGACCTATAAAAAGCAGCATATTTGTCTACATTAGAACCAGGTGTAAAGTATACAACAACAATAATATATATTATGTTACATATGGTTACTTTTACACAAAATAAATCAAGGTTGTCATCTAACTTTATGCGCTTAGAAATAATATCTTCCCTAACTGCAATGGCAACTCCTCCTCCCCTATTATTAACCGGTTTATCATGCCGATAAACTTTATATTTCCCATTAAATAGTTCCCCATCATGTATACCCTGATGTAACCAAGTTTCTGTAATGAGTATAATGTCGTACCTATTTGAGATAACATTTATATAGAATTCTTGGGTTTTTGTACACAAGCCTCTTACATTTTGATAATAAATTGTCATTTCATCTGAAGTAGCCATTTATAATGTTATAGGTTATTTACATCTTCAATCGTCTTTAGTACGTGTACATCCCTATCGTCCTCTTTTTTCCTTAATCTTATATTCCCTGAACTATCTACCCACAAATAGGCATAATTTCTTTCATGCTTCATTTTTCTGGCTTTCCCATACACAATCTTTCGATAAGGTGTAAGGCTTTGATTAATATAGATAATTTCATTACTCGTGTATCCTAAATGAGTACAATTCAAGTTTCTTTTTACCTTGCGTTTTGCCAAAAAGTTTTCCTTATCAGTACGCCTAACAAATTTTACAATTATTCCACCTGATTTTTGATGAGGGAGTTTTTTCAATCTGTGACAAACATCAATCATATTGTAATCTACATTCACATCCAAGGCCAATCCCACATTTTTTACAACATCATGAGGATTTTCATTGGGGGTTTCAGGTACACCATATATTTCCAACGTGTTACGCCTTCCATATTGTTCTAAGTCATCTAATTGTAACTGCGTATCTGCTAATTGCTTTTTTAGCAGCAGATTTTCTTCCTTCAATTGTTCAACCTTCCCGACACAAGCGGCAATACTTTCCGATTGTTTTTTGATTAATTCCACATTTTCATCTAATTTCTGATGGGCTAAGTCTAAGGATTTTCCTAACTCACGTTCGATTTCCTCGTTACTCTTCCTTATCTCGGCAACTTCTTTCTTCAACCCAAGCAACAGTTTGTAAACATCCATGAGGGTCGGGACTACAGATTCAGATTCCAAGGTGTCTGAAACTTTTTCAGTGTGTAAACTGTGTCGTCTCGTTTTCTGGCAACTTGTACATCGCCAGAGTTGATTTGAAGATTTCATAAATGCCAAGGGTGTTGGCATGCAAGACTTCGCAACTGTGTTCATGGCCCACATAGAGGAAGCATTAGCCTCAGGAACACTTATAGTTCAAAATGGGATCTTGAGACTCAATATAGAGCCAACTTCCCCGCTGATCTACGTTTGCGTAGGCCCTGGGGCTGATTTACCATATGTGGAAAATCAGCTTCCACGAAGAAACTTGAATAAGAGACTCTTCAAAAGAATTGTACTGCACACAGATGGAGTCCTTCCAGCAACAAGGACGGAAAAAGTTACAGAGGAAGATAATTCCTTCTGCCATTGACGATATCTTTGAAGAGATAGTGAAGAATAAGCTAAAGTTAGCAAAGCTGAAATTCAAAACTCTTCAGATGATTTCTGCTGATTCCCCTGGGGCATACGGATACAGGGCTCTGGCAAATTCTCAGTTCCTCTTTCCTGTGAGGCGGAATGAAAAGGAGGTTCGTCTTCAAGGAAGGAAAGATGACGAGGTAAAGTATTTACTCTCTTCTTAATTTTAAAACTATTTGATAATTTTGTTGTCGGGGTTGTGGAGTGAGTTTGTATTCTTTAAATTTGCTATCACCGAGATCTTGTAGTAATGATTATTCATTCCATGTTATAGAAATCGACTTGGATCTATCGGACACAATGCGAGATGATCTTCATGAGACAGGAGATTGTCAACAGGATGAATTTCTTCCTCGATATTTTGAAACATATCATCCCCAGAATGTCGGCAACCAAGATTTTGCAGCTGTGTTTCTGGCTCATGTACTGGAAGCTTTAACCTTAGGAACAGTAATAATTGAAAATGGGATTGTCAGACTCAATATTGAGCCGTCGTCACCCCTGCTATACGTATGTGTAGGGCCAGGAGCTGATATCCCATACATTGAAGACCAGCTACCAAGGAAAAGTCTCAATGAGAGACTCCTCCAAACAATTAAAATGCATATTTTGAATTTGATATTAAAATTCAGGGAGCGTCAGCACTTAGGCTATTTTGCTCCCGTCACATTATACGGGAGCCAGACCCTTATCATTACAAATAACTCTGACGTTGCATAATTAAAAAGCTTACAATGTTCTGACTTCTGTTAAAAGCTGAGGCTGGAACGGGCACTCAGCACACATAAAGACAACAGGACAATACAAACAAAATTATACTGGCCATGGGGCCAGTCGCCAGAGCCTCGTTAGTCTTCAGTCCAGGGTGTACTAACGTGGAAGTGAGGTTGACATTTGGGTGTACTACGTGGAAGGTCACCCCTTACACCCCTTAAAATGCATATAGATGGGGTTCTTCCCACAGCACTGGCAGAGGAAATCAGAGAAGAGGATATAATTCCGTCTGGCTTTGAGGATATGTGGGAAGAGATTGTGAAGGATAAGCTTAAGCTAGCAAAGTTGAAGTTGAAGTTTGGGACACTTCAGACGATATCTGCTGACTCGCCAGGTGCATATGGATATCGAGCCTTGGCAACTTCTCAATTCTTGTTTCCAGTCAGACGGATTGAGAGAGAGGTTGCTGTTCAAGCAAGAAGAGATATTTGCTTCGCAATTCTGCCGCTTTTGGCTAATCATGAAGATGAGGATAATTGATGATTAGACATTAGATTTTAGGTTTTTAACGTATGTAATAAGAAATAAACTCACTTGAGTTTGTATTCTTTAAATTTGCTTTCACCGAGATCTTGTAGTAATGATTATTCATTTCGTGTTATAGATATAAATTTGGAACTATCCGATACAATTGTAGATGATCTCAATGAAAATGGAGGTTGCCAACAGGACGATTTTTTCCCCCGTTATCTTGAAACTGATGATGCCAAGGGTGTTGGCATGCAAGACTTCGCAACTGTGTTCATGGCCCACATAGAGGAAGCATTAGCCTTAGGAACACTTATAGTTCAAAATGGGATCTTGAGACTCAATATAGAGCCAACTTCCCCGCTGATCTACGTTTGCGTAGGCCCTCTGGCTGATTTACCATATGTGGAAAATCAGCTTCCACGAAGAAACTTGAATAAGAGACTATTCAAAAGAATTGTACTGCACACAGATGGAGTCCTTCCAGCAACAATGACGGAGAAAGTTACAGAGGAAGATAATTCCTTCAGCCATTGACGATATCTTTGAAGAGATAGTGAAGGAAAAGCTAAAGTTAGCAAAGCTGAAATTCAAAACACTTCAGATGGTTTCTACTGATTCCCCTGGGGCTTACGGATACAGGGCTCTGGCAAATTCTCAGTTCCTCTTTCCTGTGAGGCGGAATGAAAGGAGGTTCGTCTTCAAGGAAGAAAAGATGACGAGGTAAAGTATTTACTCTCTTCTTAATTTTAAAACTATTTGATAATTTTGTTGTCGGGGATGTGGTGTGAGTTTGTATTCTTTAAATTTGCTATCACCGAGATCTTGTAGTAATGATTATTCATTCCATGTTATAGAAATCGACTTGGATCTATCGGACACAATACGAGATGATCTTCATGAGACAGGAGATTGTCAACAGGATGAATTTCTTCCTCGATATTTTGAAACATATCATCCCCAGAATGTCGGCAACCAAGATTTTGCAGCTGTGTTTCTGGCTCATGTACTGGAAGCTTTAACCTTAGGAACAGTAATAATTGAAAATGGGATTGTCAGACTCAATATTAAGCCGTCGTCACCCCTGCTATACGTATGTGTAGGGCCAGGAGCTGATATCCCATACATTGAAGACCAGCTACCAAGGAGAAGTCTCAATGAGAGACTCCTACAAAAAATTAAAATGCATATTTTGAATTTGAATTTGATTTTAAAATTGTGGGAGCGTCAGCACTTAGACTATTTTGCTCCCGTCACATTCTACGGGAGCCTGACCCTTAACATTACAAAGAACAACTCTAAAGTTCCATAATTAAAAAGCTTACAATGTTCTGAATTCTGTTAAAAGCTGAGGCTGGAACGGGCACTCAGCACACATAAAGACAACAGGACAATACAAACAAAATTATACTGGCCATGGAGCCAGTCGCCAGAGCCTCGTTAGTCTTCAGTCCAGGGTGTACTAACGTGGAAGTGAGGTTGACATTTGGGTGTACTACGTGGAAGGTCACCCCTTACACCCCTTAAAATGCATATAGATGGGGTTCTTCCCACAGCACTGGCAGAGGAAATCAGAGAAGAGGATATAATTCCGTCTGGCTTTGAAGATATGTGGGAAGAGATTGTGAAGGATAAGCTTAAGCTAGCAAATTTGAAGTTGAAGTTTGGGACACTTCAGACGATATCTGCTGACTCGCCAGGTGCATATGGATATCGAGCCTTGGCAACTTCTCAATTCTTGTTTCCAGTCAGACGGATTGAGAGAGAGGTTGCTGTTCAAGCAAGAAGAGATTTTTGCTTCGCAATTCTGCCGCTTTTGGCTAATCATGAAGATGAGGATAATTGATGATTAGACATTAGATTTTAGGTTTTTAACGTATGTAATAAGAAATAAACTCACTTGAGTTTGTATTCTTTAAATTTGCTTTTTGCTTTCACCGAGATCTTGTAGTAATGATTATTCATTTCATGTTATAGATATGGATTTGGAACTATCCGATACAATTGTAGATGATCTCAATGAAAATGGAGGTTGCCAACAGGACGATTTCCTTCCCCGTTATCTTGAAACTGATGATGCCAAGGGTGTTGGCATGCAAGACTTCGCAACTGTGTTCATGGCCCACATAGAGGAAGCATTAGCCTCAGGAACACTTATAGTTCAAAATGGGATCTTGAGACTCAATATAGAGCCAACTTCCCCGCTGATCTACGTTTGCGTAGGCCCTCTGGCTGATTTACCATATGTGGAAAATCAGCTTCCACGAAGAAACTTGAATAAGAGACTCTTCAAAAGAATTGTACTGCACACAGATGGAGTCCTTCCAGCAACAATGACGGAGAACGTTACAGAGGAAGATAATTCCTTCTGCCATTGACGATATCTTTGAAGAGATAGTGAAGAATAAGCTAAAGTTAGCAAAGCTGAAATTCAAAACTCTTCAGATGATTTCTGCTGATTCCCCTGGGGCATACGGATACAGGGCTCTGGCAAATTCTCAGTTCCTCTTTCCTGTGAGGCGGAATGAAAAGGAGGTTCGTCTTCAAGGAAGAAAAGATGACGAGGTAAAGTATTTACTCTCTTCTTAATTTTAAAACTATTTGATAATTTTGTTGTCGGGGATGTGGTGTGAGTTTGTATTCTTTAAATTTGCTATCACCGAGTAATGATTATTCATTCCATGTTATAGAAATCGACTTGGATCTATCGGACACAATGCGAGATGATCTTCATGAGACAGGAGATTGTCAACAGGATGAATTTCTTCCTCGATATTTTGAAACATATCATCCCCAGAATGTCGGCAACCAAGATTTTGCAGCTGTGTTTCTGGCTCATGTACTGGAAGCTTTAACCTTAGGAACAGTAATAATTGAAAATGGGATTGTCAGACTCAATATTGAGCCGTCGTCACCCCTGCTATACGTCTGTGTAGGGCCAGGAGCTGATATCCCATACATTGAAGACCAACTACCAAGGAGAAGTCTCAATGAGACTCCTCCAAACAATTAAAATGCATATTTTGAATTTGAATTTGATATTAAAATTGAGGGAGCGTCAGCACTTAGGCTATTTTGCTCCCGTCACATTATACGGGAGCCAGACCCTTATCATTACAAAGAACAACTCTAAAGTTCCATAATTAAAAAGCTTACAATGTTCTGAATTCTGTTAAAAGCTGAGGCTGGAACGGGCACTCAGCACACATAAAGACAACAGGACAATACAAACAAAATTATACTGGCCATGGGGCCAGTCGCCAGAGCCTCGTTAGTCTTCAGTCCAGGGTGTACTAACGTGGAAGTGAGGTTGACATTTGGGTGTACTACGTGGAAGGTCACCCCTTACACCCCTTAAAATGCATATAGATGGCGTTCTTCCCACAGCACTGGCTGAGGAAATCAGAGAAGAGGATATAATTCCGTCTGGCTTTGAGGATATGTGGGAAGAGATTGTGAAGAATAAGCTAAAGTTAGCAAATTTGTAGTTGAAGTTTGGGACACTTCAGATGATATCTGCTGACTCGCCAGGTGCATATGGATATCGAGCCTTGGCAACTTCTCAATTCTTGTTTCCAGTCAGACGGATTGAGAGAGAGGTTGCTGTTCAAGCAAGAAGAGATATTTGCTTCGCAATTCTGCCGCTTTTGGCTAATCATGAAGATGAGGATAATTGATGATTAGACATTAGATTTTAGGTTTTTAACGTATGTAATAAGAAATAAACTCACTTGAGTTTGTATTCTTTAAATTTGATTTCACCGAGATCTTGTAGTAATGATTATTTATTTCATGTTATAGATATGGATTTGGAACTATCCGATACAATTGTAGATGATCTCAATGAAAATGGAGGTTGCCAACAGGACGATTTCCTTCCCCGTTATCTTGAAACTGATGATGCCAAGGGTGTTGGCATGCAAGACTTCGCAAATGTGTTCATGGCCCACATAGAGGAAGCATTAGCCTTAGGAACACTTATAGTTCAAAATGGGATCTTGAGACTCAATATAGAGCCAACTTCCCCGCTGATCTACGTTTGCGTAGGCCCTCTGGCTGATACCATATGTGGAAAATCAGCTTCCACGAAGAAACTTGAATAAGAGACTATTCAAAAGAATTGTACTGCACACAGATGGAGTCCTTCCAGCAACAATGACGGAGAAAGTTAGAGGAAGATAATTCGTTCAGCCATTGACGATATCTTTGAAGAGATAGTGAAGGAAAAGCTAAAGTTAGCAAAGATGAAATTCAAAACACTTCAGATGGTTTCTGCTGATTCCCCTGGGGCTTACGGATACAGGGCTCTGGCAAATTCTCAGTTCCTCTTTCCTGTGAGGCGGAATGAAAAGGAGGTTCGTCTTCAAGGAAGAAAAGATGACGAGGTGAAGTATTTACTCTCTTCTTAATTTTAAAACTATTTGATAATTTTGTTGTCGAGGATGTGGTGTGAGTTTGTATTCTTTAAATTTGCTATCACCGAGATCTTGTAGTAATGATTATTAATTTCATGTTATAGAAATGGACTTGAATCTATCGGACACAATGCGAGATGATCTTCATGAGAAAGGAGATTGTCAACAGGATGAATTTCTTCCTCGATATTTGGAAACATATCATCCCTAGAATGTTGGCAACCAAGATTTTGCAGCTGTGTTTCTGGCTCATGTACTGGAAGCTTTAACCTTACGAACAGTAATAATTGAAAATGGGATTGTCAGACTCAATATTGAGCCGTCGTCACCCCTGCTATACGTCTGTGTAGGGCCAGGAGCTGATATCCCATACATTGAAGACCACCTACCAAGGAGAAGTCTCAATGAGAGACTCCTCCAAACAATTGAAATGCATATTTTCAATTTGAATTTGATATTAAAATTGAGGGAGCGTCAGCACTTAGGCTATTTTGCTCCCGTCACATTATACGGGAGCCAGACCCTTATCATTACAAATAACTCTGACGTTGCATAATTAAAAAGCTTACAATGTTCTGACTTCTGTTAAAAGCTGAGGCTGGAACGGGCACTCAGCACACATAAAGACAACAGGACAATACAAACAAAATTATACTGGCCATGGAGCCAGTCGCCAGAGCCTCGTTAGTCTTCAGTCCAGGGTGTACTAACGTGGAAGTGAGGTTGACATTTGGGTGTACTACGTGGAAGGTCACCCCTTACACCCTTTAAAATGCATATAGATGGGGTTCTTCCCACAGCACTGGCTGAGGAAATCAGAGAAGAGGATATAATTCCGTCTGGCTTTGAGGATATGTGGGAAGAGATTGTGAAGGATAAGCTAAAGCTAGCAAAGTTGAAGTTGAAGTTTGGGACACTTCAGATGATATCTGCTGACTCGCCAGGTGCATATGGATATCGAGCCTTGGCAACTTCTCAATTCTTGTTTCCAGTCAGACGGATTGAGAGAGAGGTTGCTGTTCAAGCAAGAAGAGATTTTTGCTTCGCAATTCTGCCGCTTTTGGCTAATCATGAAGATGAGGATAATTGATGATTAGACATTAGATTTTAGGTTTTTAACGTATGTAATAAGAAATAAACTCACTAGAGTTTGTATTCTTTAAATTTGATCTCACCGAGATCTTGTAGTAATGATTATTCATTTCATGTTATAGATATGGATTTGGAACTATCCGATACAATTGTAGATGATCTCAATGAAAATGGAGGTTGCCAACAGGACGATTTCCTTCCCCGTTATCTTGAAACTGATGATGCCAAGGGTGTTGGCATGCAAGACTTCGCAAATGTGTTCATGGCCCACATAGAGGAAGCATTAGCCTTAGGAACACTTATAGTTCAAAATGGGATCTTGAGACTCAATATAGAGCCAACTTCCCCGCTGATCTACGTTTGCGTAGGCCCTCTGGCTGATACCATATGTGGAAAATCAGCTTCCACGAAGAAACTTGAATAAGAGACTATTCAAAAGAATTGTACTGCACACAGATGGAGTCCTTCCAGCAACAATGACGGAGAAAGTTAGAGGAAGATAATTTGTTCAGCCATTGACGATATCTTTGAAGAGATAGTGAAGGAAAAGCTAAAGTTAGCAAAGATGAAATTCAAAACACTTCAGATGGTTTCTGCTGATTCCCCTGGGGCTTACGGATACAGGGCTCTGGCAAATTCTCAGTTCCTCTTTCCTGTGAGGCGGAATGAAAAGGAGGTTCGTCTTCAAGGAAGAAAAGATGACGAGGTGAAGTATTTACTCTCTTCTTAATTTTAAAACTATTTGATAATTTTGTTGTCGAGGATGTGGTGTGAGTTTGTATTCTTTAAATTTGTTATCACCGAGATCTTGTAGTAATGATTATTAATTTCATGTTATAGAAATGGACTTGAATCTATCGGACACAATGCGAGATGATCTTCATGAGAAAGGAGATTGTCAACAGGATGAATTTCTTCCTCGATATTTGGAAACATATCATCCCTAGAATGTTGGCAACCAAGATTTTGCAGCTGTGTTTCTGGCTCATGTACTGGAAGCTTTAACCTTACGAACAGTAATAATTGAAAATGGGATTGTCAGACTCAATATTGAGCCGTCGTCACCCCTGCTATACGTCTGTGTAGGGCCAGGAGCTGATATCCCATACATTGAAGACCACCTACCAAGGAGAAGTCTCAATGAGAGACTCCTCCAAACAATTGAAATGCATATTTTCAATTTGAATTTGATATTAAAATTGAGGGAGCGTCAGCACTTAGGCTATTTTGCTCCCGTCACATTATACGGGAGCCAGACCCTTATCATTACAAATAACTCTGACGTTGCATACTTAAAAAGCTTACAATGTTCTGACTTCTGTTAAAAGCTGAGGCTGGAACGGGCACTCAGCACACATAAAGACAACAGGACAATACAAACAAAATTATACTGGCCATGGAGCCAGTCGCCAGAGCCTCGTTAGTCTTCAGTCCAGGGTGTACTAACGTGGAAGTGAGGTTGACATTTGGGTGTACTACGTGGAAGGTCACCCCTTACACCCCTTAAAATGCATATAGATGGGGTTCTTCCCACAGCACTGGCTGAGGAAATCAGAGAAGAGGATATAATTCCGTCTGTCTTTGAGGATATGTGGGAAGAGATTGTGAAGGATAAGCTAAAGCTAGCAAAGTTGAAGTTGAAGTTTGGGACACTTCAGATGATATCTGCTGACTCGCCAGGTGCATATGGATATCGAGCCTTGGCAACTTCTCAATTCTTGTTTCCAGTCAGACGGATTGAGAGAGAGGTTGCTGTTCAAGCAAGAAGAGATTTTTGCTTCGCAATTCTGCAGCTTTTGGCTAATCATGAAGATGAGGATAATTGATGATTAGACATTAGATTTTAGGTTTTTAACGTATGTAATAAGAAATAAACTCACTTGAGTTTGTATTCTTTAAATTTGCTTTTTGCTTTCACCGAGACCTTGTAGTAATGATTATTCATTTCATGTTATAGATATGGATTTGGAACTATCCGATACAATTGTAGATGATCTCAATGAAAATGGAGGTTGCCAACAGGACGATTTCCTTCCCCGTTATCTTGAAACTGATGATGCCAAGGGTGTTGGCATGCAAGACTTCGCAACTGTGTTCATGGCCCACATAGAGGAAGCATTAGCCTTAGGAACACTTGTAGTTCAAAATGGGATCTTGAGACTCAATATAGAGCCAACTTCCCCGCTGATCTACGTTTGCGTAGGCCCTCTGGCTGATTTACCATATGTGGAAAATCAGCTTCCACGAAGAAACTTGAATAAGAGACTCTTCAAAAAAATTGTACTGCACACAGATGGGAGTCCATCCAGCAACAATGACGGAGAAAGTTAGAGAGGAAGATAATTCCTTCTGCCATTGACGATATCTTTGAAGAGATAGTGAAGGAAAAGCTAAAGTTAGCAAAGCTGAAATTCAAAACCCTTCAAATGGTTTCTGCTGATTCCCCAGGAGCTTACAGATACAGGGCTCTGGCAAATTCTCAGTTCCTCTTTCCTGTGAGGCGGAATGAAAAGGAGGTTCGTCTTCAAGGAAGAAAAGATGACGAGGTGAAGTATTTATTCTCTTCTTAATTTTAAAACTATTTGATAATTTTTTTGTCGATGGTGTGGTGAGTTTGTATTCTTTAAATTTGCTATCACCGAGATCTTGTAGTAATGATTATTCAATTCATGTTATAGAAATGGACTTGGTACTATCTGACACAATGCGAGATGATCTTCATGAGAAAGGAGATTGTCAACAGGATGAATTTCTTCCTCGATATTTTGAAACATATCATCCCCAGAATGTTGGCAACCAAGATTTTGCAGCTGTGTTTCTGGCTCAAGTACTGGAAGCTTTAACCTTACGAACAGTAATAATTGAAAATGGGATTGTCAGACTCAATATTGAGCCGTCGTCACCCCTGCTATACGTCTGTGTAGGGCCAGGAGCTGATATCCCATACATTGAAGACCAACTACCAAGGAGAAGTCTCAATGAGACTCCTCCAAACAATTAAAATGCATATTTTGAATTTGAATTTGATATTAAAATTGAGGGAGCGTCAGCACTTAGGCTATTTTGCTCCCGTCACATTATACGGGAGCCAGACCCTTATCATTACAAAGAACAACTCTAAAGTTCCATAATTAAAAAGCTTACAATGTTCTGAATTCTGTTAAAAGCTGAGGCTGGAACGGGCACTCAGCACACATAAAGACAACAGGACAATACAAACAAAATTATACTGGCCATGGGGCCAGTCGCCAGAGCCTCGTTAGTCTTCAGTCCAGGGTGTACTAACGTGGAAGTGAGGTTGACATTTGGGTGTACTACCCCTTACACCCCTTAAAATGCATATAGATGGGGTTCTTCCCACAGCACTGGCTGAGGAAATCAGAGAAGAGGATATAATTCCGTCTGGCTTTGAGGATATGTGGGAAGAGATTGTGAAGGATAAGCTTAAGCTAGCAAAGTTGAAGTTGAAGTTTGGGACACTTCAGACGATATCTGCTGACTCGCCAGGTGCATATGGATATCGAGCCTTGGCAACTTCTCAATTCTTGTTTCCAGTCAGACGGATTGAGAGAGAGGTTGCTGTTCAAGCAAGAAGAGATATTTGCTTCGCAATTCTGCCGCTTTTGGCTAATCATGAAGATGAGGATAATTGATGATTAGACATTAGATTTTAGGTTTTTAACGTATGTAATAAGAAATAAACTCACTTGAGTTTGTATTCTTTAAATTTGCTTTCACCGAGATCTTGTAGTAATGATTATTCATTTCATGTTATAGATATGGATTTGGAACTATCCGATACAATTGTAGATGATCTCAATGAAAATGGAGGTTGCCAACAGGACGATTTTTTCCCCCGTTATCTTGAAACTGATGATGCCAAGGATGTTGGCATGCAAGACTTCGCAACTGTGTTCATGGCCCACATAGAGGAACCATTAGCCTCAGGAACACTTATAGTTCAAAATGGGATCTTGAGACTCAATATAGAGCCAACTTCCCCGCTGTTCTACGTTTGCGTAGGCCCTCTGGCTGATTTACCATATGTGGAAAATCAGCTTCCACGAAGAAACTTGAATAAGAGACTCTTCAAAAAAATTGTACTGCACACAGATGGGAGTCCATCCAGCAACAATGACGGAGAAAGTTAGAGAGGAAGATAATTCCTTCTGCCATTGACGATATCTCTGAAGAGATAGTGAAGGAAAAGCTAAAGTTAGCAAAGCTGAAATTCAAAACCCTTCAAATGGTTTCTGCTGATTCCCCAGGAGCTTACAGATACAGGGCTCTGGCAAATTCTCAGTTCCTCTTTCCTGTGAGGCGGAATGAAAAGGAGGTTCGTCTTCAAGGAAGAAAAGATGACGAGGTGAAGTATTTATTCTCTTCTTAATTTTAAAACTATTTGATAATTTTTTTGTCGGGGGTGTGGTGAGTTTGTATTCTTTAAATTTGCTATCACCGAGATCTTGTAGTAATGATTATTCAATTCATGTTATAGAAATGGACTTGGATCTATCTGACACAATGCGAGATGATCTTCATGAGAAAGGAGATTGTCAACAGGATGAATTTCTTCCTCGATATTTTGAAACATATCATCCCCAGAATGTTGGCAACCAAGATTTTGCAGCTGTGTTTCTGGCTCAAGTACTGGAAGCTTTAACCTTACGAACAGTAATAATTGAAAATGGGATTGTCAGACTCAATATTGAGCCGTCGTCACCCCTGCTATACGTCTGTGTAGGGCCAGGAGCTGATATCCCATACATTGAAGACCAACTACCAAGGAGAGGTCTCAATGAGACTCCTCCAAACAATTAAAATGCATATTTTGAATTTGAATTTGATATTAAAATTGAGGGAGCGTCAGCACTTAGGCTATTTTGCTCCCGTCACATTATACGGGAGCCAGACCCTTATCATTACAAAGAACAACTCTAAAGTTCCATAATTAAAAAGCTTACAATGTTCTGAATTCTGTTAAAAGCTGAGGCTGGAACGGGCACTCAGCACACATAAAGACAACAGGACAATACAAACAAAATTATACTGGCCATGGGGCCAGTCGCCAGAGCCTCGTTAGTCTTCAGTCCAGGGTGTACTAACGTGGAAGTGAGGTTGACATTTGGGTGTACTACCCCTTACACCCCTTAAAATGCATATAGATGGGGTTCTTCCCACAGCACTGGCTGAGGAAATCAGAGAAGAGGATATAATTCCGTCTGGCTTTGAGGATATGTGGGAAGACATTGTGAAGGATAAGCTTAAGCTAGCAAAGTTGAAGTTGAAGTTTGGGACACTTCAGACGATATCTGCTGACTCGCCAGGTGCATATGGATATCGAGCCTTGGCAACTTCTCAATTCTTGTTTCCAGTCAGACGGATTGAGAGAGAGGTTGCTGTTCAAGCAAGAAGAGATATTTGCTTCGCAATTCTGCCGCTTTTGGCTAATCATGAAGATGAGGATAATTGATGATTAGACATTAGATTTTAGGTTTTTAACGTATGTAATAAGAAATAAACTCACTTGAGTTTGTATTCTTTAAATTTGCTTTCACCGAGATCTTGTAGTAATGATTATTCATTTCATGTTATAGATATGGATTTGGAACTATCCGATACAATTGTAGATGATCTCAATGAAAATGGAGGTTGCCAACAGGACGATTTTTTCCCCCGTTATCTTGAAACTGATGATGCCAAGGATGTTGGCATGCAAGACTTCGCAACTGTGTTCATGGCCCACATAGAGGAAGCATTAGCCTTAGGAACACTTATAGTTCAAAATGGGATCTTGAGACTCAATATAGAGCCAACTTCCCCGCTGATCTACGTTTGCGTAGGCCCTCTGGCTGATTTACCATATGTGGAAAATCAGCTTCCACGAAGAAACTTGAATAAGAGACTATTCAAAAGAATTGTACTGCACACAGATGGAGTCCTTCCAGCAACAATGACGGAGAAAGTTACAGAGGAAGATAATTCCTTCAGCCATTGACGATATCTTTGAAGAGATAGTGAAGGAAAAGCTAAAGTTAGCAAAGATGAAATTCAAAACACTTCAGATGGTTTCTACTGATTCCCCTGGGGCTTACGGATACAGGGCTCTGGCAAATTCTCAGTTCCTCTTTCCTGTGAGGCGGAATGAAAGGAGGTTCGTCTTCAAGGAAGAAAAGATGACGAGGTAAAGTATTTACTCTCTTCTTAATTTTAAAACTATTTGATATTTTTGTTGTCGGGGATGTGGTGTGAGTTTGTATTCTTTAAATTTGCTATCACCGAGATCTTGTAGTAATGATTATTCATTCCATGTTATAGAAATCGACTTGGATCTATCGGACACAATGCGAGATGATCTTCATGAGACAGGAGATTGTCAACAGGATGAATTTCTTCCTCGATATTTTGAAACATATCATCCCCAGAATGTCGGCAACCAAGATTTTGCAGCTGTGTTTCTGGCTCATGTACTGGAAGCTTTAACCTTAGGAACAGTAATAATTGAAAATGGGATTGTCAGACTCAATATTAAGCCGTCGTCACCCCTGCTATACGTATGTGTAGGGCCAGGAGCTGATATCCCATACATTGAAGACCAGCTACCAAGGAGAAGTCTCAATGAGAGACTCCTACAAAAAATTAAAATGCATATTTTGAATTTGAATTGGATTTTAAAATTGTGGGAGCGTCAGCACTTAGACTATTTTGCTCCCGTCACATTCTACGGGAGCCTGACCCTTAACATTACAAAGAACAACTCTAAAGTTCCATAATCAAAAAGCTTACAATGTTCTGAATTCTGTTAAAAGCTGAGGCTGGAACGGGCACTCAGCACACATAAAGACAACAGGACAATACAAACAAAATTATACTGGCCATGGGGCCAGTCGCCAGAGCCTCGTTAGTCTTCAGTCCAGGGTGTACTAACGTGGAAGTGAGGTTGACATTTGGGTGTACTACGTGGAAGGTCACCCCTTACACCCCTTAAAATGCATATAGATGGCGTTCTTCCCACAGCACTGGCTGAGGAAATCAGAGAAGAGGATATAATTCCGTCTGGCTTTGAGGATATGTGGGAAGAGATTGTGAAGGATAAGCTAAAGTTAGCAAATTTGTAGTTGAAGTTTGGGACACTTCAGATGATATCTGCTGACTCGCCAGGTGCATATGGATATCGAGCCTTGGCAACTTCTCAATTCTTGTTTCCAGTCAGACAGATTGAGAGAGAGGTTGCTGTTCAAGCAAGAAGAGATATTTGCTTCGCAATTCTGCCGCTTTTGGCTAATCATGAAGATGAGGATAATTGATGATTAGACATTAGATTTTAGGTTTTTAACGTATGTAATAAGAAATAAACTCACTTGAGTTTGTATTCTTTAAATTTGATTTCACCGAGATCTTGTAGTAATGATTATTTATTTCATGTTATAGATATGGATTTGGAACTATCCGATACAATTGTAGATGATCTCAATGAAAATGGAGGTTGCCAACAGGACGATTTCCTTCCCCGTTATCTTGAAACTGATGATGCCAAGGGTGTTGGCATGCAAGACTTCGCAACTGTGTTCATGGCCCACATAGAGGAAGCATTAGCCTTAGGAACACTTATAGTTCAAAATGGGATCTTGAGACTCAATATAGAGCCAACTTCCCCGCTGATCTACGTTTGCGTAGGCCCTCTGGCTGATACCATATGTGGAAAATCAGCTTCCACGAAGGAACTTGAATAAGAGACTATTCAAAAGAATTGTACTGCACACAGATGGAGTCCTTCCAGCAACAATGACGGAGAAAGTTAGAGGAAGATAATTCGTTCAGCCATTGACGATATCTTTGAAGAGATAGTGAAGGAAAAGCTAAAGTTAGCAAAGATGAAATTCAAAACACTTCAGATGGTTTCTGCTGATTCCCCTGGGGCTTACGGATACAGGGCTCTGGCAAATTCTCAGTTCCTCTTTCCTGTGAGGCGGAATGAAAAGGAGGTTCGTCTTCAAGGAAGAAAAGATGACGAGGTGAAGTATTTACTCTCTTCTTAATTTTAAAACTATTTGATAATTTTGTTGTCGAGGATGTGGTGTGAGTTTGTATTCTTTAAATTTGCTATCACCGAGATCTTGTAGTAATGATTATTAATTTCATGTTATAGAAATGGACTTGGATCTATCGGACACAATGCGAGATGATCTTCATGAGAAAGGAGATTGTCAACAGGATGAATTTCTTCCTCGATATTTGGAAACATATCATCCCTAGAATGTTGGCAACCAAGATTTTGCAGCTGTGTTTCTGGCTCATGTACTGGAAGCTTTAACCTTACGAACAGTAATAATTGAAAATGGGATTGTCAGACTCAATATTGAGCCGTCGTCACCCCTGCTATACGTCTGTGTAGGGCCAGGAGCTGATATCCCATACATTGAAGACCACCTACCAAGGAGAAGTCTCAATGAGAGACTCCTCCAAACAATTGAAATGCATATTTTCAATTTGAATTTGATATTAAAATTGAGGGAGCGTCAGCACTTAGGCTATTTTGCTCCCGTCACATTATACGGGAGCCAGACCCTTATCATTACAAATAACTCTGACGTTGCATAATTAAAAAGCTTACAATGTTCTGACTTCTGTTAAAAGCTGAGGCTGGAACGGGCACTCAGCACACATAAAGACAACAGGACAATACAAACAAAATTATACTGGCCATGGAGCCAGTCGCCAGAGCCTCGTTAGTCTTCAGTCCAGGGTGTACTAACGTGGAAGTGAGGTTGACATTTGGGTGTACTACGTGGAACGTCACCCCTTACACCTTTTAAAATGCATATAGATGGGGTTCTTCCCACAGCACTGGCAGAGGAAATCAGAGAAGAGGATATAATTCCGTCTGGCTTTGAAGATATGTGGGAAGAGATTGTGAAGGATAAGCTTAAGCTAGCAAAGTTGAAGTTGAAGTTTGGGACACTTCAGACGATATCTGCTGACTCGCCAGGTGCATATGGATATCGAGCCTTGGCAACTTCTCAATTCTTGTTTCCAGTCAGACGGATTGAGAGAGAGGTTGCTGTTCAAGCAAGAAGAGATTTTTGCTTCGCAATTCTGCCGCTTTTGGCTAATCATGAAGATGAGGATAATTGATGATTAGACATTAGATTTTAGGTTTTTAACGTATGTAATAAGAAATAAACTCACTTGAGTTCGTATTCTTTAAATTTGATTTCACCGAGATCTTGTAGTAATGATTATTCATTTCATGTTATAGATATGGATTTGGAACTATCCGATACAATTGTAGATGATCTCAATGAAAATGGAGGTTGCCAACAGGACGATTTCCTTCCCCGTTATCTTGAAACTGATGATGCGAAGGGTGTTGGCATGCAAGACTTCGCAACTGTGTTCATGGCCCACATAGAGGAAGCATTAGCCTCAGGAACACTTATAGTTCAAAATGGGATCTTGAGACTCAATATAGAGCCAACTTCCCCGCTGATCTACGTTTGCGTAGGCCCTGGGGCTGATTTACCATATGTGGAAAATCAGCTTCCACGAAGAAACTTGAATAAGAGACTCTTCAAAAGAATTGTACTGCACACAGATGGAGTCCTTCCAGCAACAATGACGGAGAAAGTTAGAGAGGAAGATAATTCCTTCTGCCATTGACGATATCTTTGAAGAGATAGTGAAGAATAAGCTAAAGTTAGCAAAGCTGAAATTCAAAACTCTTCAGATGATTTCTGCTGATTCCCCTGGGGCATACGGATACAGGGCTCTGGCAAATTCTCAGTTCCTCTTTCCTGTGAGGCGGAATGAAAAGGAGGTTCGTCTTCAAGGAAGAAAAGATGACGAGGTAAAGTATTTACTCTCTTCTTAATTTTAAAACTATTTGATAATTTTGTTGTCGGGGATGTGGTGTGAGTTTGTATTCTTTAAATTTGCTATCACCGAGATCTTGTAGTAATGATTATTCATTCCATGTTATAGAAATCGACTTGGATCTATCGGACACAATGCGAGATGATCTTCATGAGAAAGGAGATTGTCAACAGGATGAATTTCTTCCTCGATATTTTGAAACATATCATCCCCAGAATGTCGGCAACCAAGATTTTGCAGCTGTGTTTCTGGCTCATGTACTGGAAGCTTTAACCTTAGGAACAGTAATAATTCAAAATGGGATTGTCAGACTCAATATTGAGCCGTCGTCACCCCTGCTATACGTATGTGTAGGGCCAGGAGCTGATATCCCATACATTGAAGACCAGCTACCAAGGAAAAGTCTCAATGAGAGACTCCTCCAAACAATTAAAATGCATATTTTGAATTTGAATTTGATATTAAAATTCAGGGAGCGTCAGCACTTAGGCTATTTTGCTCCCGTCACATTATACGGGAGCCAGACCCTTATCATTACAAATAACTCTGACGTTGCATAATTAAAAAGCTTACAATGTTCTGACTTCTGTTAAAAGCTGAGGCTGGAACGGGCACTCAGCACACATAAAGACAACAGGACAATACAAACAAAATTATACTGGCCATGGGGCCAGTCGCCAGAGCCTCGTTAGTCTTCAGTCCAGGGTGTACTAACGTGGAAGTGAGGTTGACATTTGGGTGTACTACGTGGAACGTCACCCCTTACACCTCTTAAAATGCATATAGATGGGGTTCTTCCCACAGCACTGGCTGAGGAAATCAGAGAAGAGGATATAATTCCGTCTGGCTTTGAGGATATGTGGGAAGAGATTGTGAAGGATAAGCTAAAGTTAGCAAATTTGTAGTTGAAGTTTGGGACACTTCAGATGATATCTGCTGACTCGCCAGGTGCATATGGATATCGAGCCTTGGCAACTTCTCAATTCTTGTTTCCAGTCAGACGGATTGAGAGAGAGGTTGCTGTTCAAGCAAGAAGAGATTTTTGCTTCGCAATTCTGCCGCTTTTGGCTAATCATGAAGATGAGGATAATTGATGATTAGACATTAGATTTTAGGTTTTTAACGTATGTAATAAGAAATAAACTCACTTGAGTTTGTATTCTTTAAATTTGATCTCACCGAGATCTTGTAGTAATGATTATTCATTTCATGTTATAGATATGGATTTGGAACTATCCGATACAATTGTAGATGATCTCAATGAAAATGGAGGTTGCCAACAGGACGATTTCCTTCCCCGTTATCTTGAAACTGATGATGCCAAGGGTGTTGGCATGCAAGACTTCGCAACTGTGTTCATGGCCCACATAGAGGAAGCATTAGCCTTAGGAACACTTGTAGTTCAAAATGGGATCTTGAGACTCAATATAGAGCCAACTTCCCCGCTGATCTACGTTTGCGTAGGCCCATCTGGCTGATTTACCATATGTGGAAAATCAGCTTCCACGAAGAAACTTGAATAAGAGACTCTTCAAAAAAATTGTACTGCACACAGATGGGAGTCCATCCAGCAACAATAACGGAGAAAGTTAGAGAGGAAGATAATTCCTTCTGCCATTGACGATATCTTTGAAGAGATAGTGAAGGAAAAGCTAAAGTTAGCAAAGCTGAAATTCAAAACCCTTCAAATGGTTTCTGCTGATTCCCCAGGAGCTTACAGATACAGGGGTCTGGCAAATTCTCAGTTCCTCTTTCCTGTGAGGCGGAATGAAAAGGAGGTTCGTCTTCAAGGAAGAAAAGATGACGAGGTGAAATATTTATTCTCTTCTTAATTTTAAAACTATTTGATAATTTTTTTGTCGGGGGTGTGGTGAGTTTGTATTCTTTAAATTTGCTATCACCGAGATCTTGTAGTAATGATTATTCAATTCATGTTATAGAAACGGACTTGGATCTATCGGACACAATGCGAGATGATCTTCATGAGAAAGTAGATTGTCAACAGGATGAATTTCTTCCTCGATATTTGGAAACATATCATCCCTAGAATGTTGGCAACCAAGATTTTGCAGCTGTGTTTCTGGCTCATGTACTGGAAGCTTTAACCTTAGGAACAGTAATAATTGAAAATGGGATTGTCAGACTCAATATTGAGCCGTCGTCACCCCTGCTATACGTCTGTGTAGGGCCAGGAGCTGATATCCCATACATTGAAGACCACCTACCAAGGAGAAGTCTCAATGAGAGACTCCTCCAAACAATTGAAATGCATATTTTCAATTTGAATTTGATATTAAAATTGAGGGAGCGTCAGCACTTAGGCTATTTTGCTCCCGTCACATTATACGGGAGCCAGACCCTTATCATTACAAATAACTCTGACGTTGCATAATTAAAAAGCTTACAATGTTCTGACTTCTGTTAAAAGCTGAGGCTGGAACGGGCACTCAGCACACATAAAGACAACAGGACAATACAAACAAAATTATACTGGCCATGGAGCCAGTCGCCAGAGCCTCGTTAGTCTTCAGTCCAGGGTGTACTAACGTGGAAGTGAGGTTGACATTTGGGTGTACTACGTGGAACGTCACCCCTTACACCTTTTAAAATGCATATAGATGGGGTTCTTCCCACAGCACTGGCAGAGGAAATCAGAGAAGAGGATATAATTCCGTCTGGCTTTG
Organism: Lepisma saccharinum; assembly: GCF_977018435.1. Classification (NCBI taxonomy): domain Eukaryota; kingdom Metazoa; phylum Arthropoda; class Insecta; order Zygentoma; family Lepismatidae; genus Lepisma; species Lepisma saccharinum. The sequence goes on along the minus strand of NC_139233.1, from coordinate 28,819,042 downwards.
AAGATATGTGGGAAGAGATTGTGAAGGATAAGCTTAAGCTAGCAAACTTGAAGTTGAAGTTTGGGACACTTCAGACGATATCTGCTGACTCGCCAGGTGCATATGGATATCGAGCCTTGGCAACTTCTCAATTCTTGTTTCCAGTCAGACGGATTGAGAGAGAGGTTGCTGTTCAAGCAAGAAGAGATTTTTGCTTCGCAATTCTGCCGCTTTTGGCTAATCATGAAGATGAGGATAATTGATGATTAGACATTAGATTTTAGGTTTTTAACGTATGTAATAAGAAATAAACTCACTTGAGTTTGTATTCTTTAAATTTGATTTCACCGAGATCTTGTAGTAATGATTATTCATTTCATGTTATAGATATGGATTTGGAACTATCCGATACAATTGTAGATGATCTCAATGAAAATGGAGGTTGCCAACAGAACGATTTCCTTCCCCGTTATCTTGAAACTGATGATGCCAAGGGTGTTGGCATGCAAGACTTCGCATGCATATTTTGAATTTGAATTTGATATTAAAATTGAGGGAGCGTCAGCACTTAGGCTATTTTGCTCCCGTCACATTATACGGGAGCCAGACCCTTATCATTACAAATAACTCTGACGTTGCATAATTAAAAAGCTTACAATGTTCTGACTTCTGTTAAAAGCTGAGGCTGGAACGGGCACTCAGCACACATAAAGACAACAGGACAATACAAACAAAATTATACTGGCCATGGAGCCAGTCGCCAGAGCCTCGTTAGTCTTCAGTCCAGGGTGTACTAACGTGGAAGTGAGGTTGACATTTGGGTGTACTACGTGGAAGGTCACCCCTTACACCCCTTAAAATGCATATAGATGGGGTTCTTCCCACAGCACTGGCAGAGGAAATCAGAGAAGAGGATATAATTCCGTCTGGCTTTGAAGATATGTGGGAAGAGATTGTGAAGGATAAGCTTAAGCTAGCAAATTTGAAGTTGAAGTTTGGGACACTTCAGACGATATCTGCTGACTCGCCAGGTGCATATGGATATCGAGCCTTGGCAACTTCTCAATTCTTGTTTCCAGTCAGACGGATTGAGAGGTTGCTGTTCAAGCAAGAAGAGATTTTTGCTTCGCAATTCTGCCGCTTTTGGCTAATCATGAAGATGAGGATAATTGATGATTAGACATTAGATTTTAGGTTTTTAACGTATGTAATAAGAAATAAACTCACTTGAGTTTGTATTCTTTAAATTTGCTTTTTGCTTTCACCGAGATCTTGTAGTAATGATTATTCATTTCATGTTATAGATATGGATTTGGAACTATCCGATACAATTGTAGATGATCTCAATGAAAATGGAGGTTGCCAACAGGACGATTTCCTTCCCCGTTATCTTGAAACTGATGATGCCAAGGGTGTTGGCATGCAAGACTTCGCAACTGTGTTCATGGCCCACATAGAGGAAGCAGTAGCCTCAGGAACACTTATAGTTCAAAATGGGATCTTGAGACTCAATATAGAGCCAACTTCCCCGCTGATCTACGTTTGCGTAGGCCCTGGGGCTGATTTACCATATGTGGAAAATCAGCTTCCACGAAGAAACTTGAATAAGAGACTCTTCAAAAGAATTGTACTGCACACAGATGGAGTCCTTCCAGCAACAATGACGGAGAAAGTTAGAGAGGAAGATAATTCCTTCTGCCATTGACGATATCTTTGAAGAGATAGTGAAGAATAAGCTAAAGTTAGCAAAGCTGAAATTCAAAACTCTTCAGATGATTTCTGCTGATTCCCCTGGGGCATACGGATACAGGGCTCTGGCAAATTCTCAGTTCCTCTTTCCTGTGAGGCGGAATGAAAAGGAGGTTCGTCTTCAAGGAAGAAAAGATGACGAGGTAAAGTATTTACTCTCTTCTTAATTTTAAAACTATTTGATAATTTTGTTGTCGGGGATGTGGTGTGAGTTTGTATTCTTTAAATTTGCTATCACCGAGATCTTGTAGTAATGATTATTCATTCCATGTTATAGAAATCGACTTGGATCTATCGGACACAATGCGAGATGATCTTCATGAGAAAGGAGATTGTCAACAGGATGAATTTCTTCCTCGATATTTTGAAACATATCATCCCCAGAATGTCGGCAACCAAGATTTTGCAGCTGTGTTTCTGGCTCATGTACTGGAAGCTTTAACCTTAGGAACAGTAATAATTGAAAATGGGATTGTCAGACTCAATATTGAGCCGTCGTCACCCCTGCTATACGTATGTGTAGGGCCAGGAGCTGATATCCCATACATTGAAGACCAGCTACCAAGGAAAAGTCTCAATGAGAGACTCCTCCAAACAATTAAAATGCATATTTTGAATTTGAATTTGATATTAAAATTCAGGGAGCGTCAGCACTTAGGCTATTTTGCTCCCGTCACATTATACGGGAGCCAGACCCTTATCATTACAAATAACTCTGACGTTGCATAATTAAAAAGCTTACAATGTTCTGACTTCTGTTAAAAGCTGAGGCTGGAACGGGCACTCAGCACACATAAAGACAACAGGACAATACAAACAAAATTATACTTGCCATGGGGCCAGTCGCCAGAGCCTCGTTAGTCTTCAGTCCAGGGTGTACTAACGTGGAAGTGAGGTTGACATTTGGGTGTACTACGTGGAACGTCACCCCTTACACCTCTTAAAATGCATATAGATGGGGTTCTTCCCACAGCACTGGCTGAGGAAATCAGAGAAGAGGATATAATTCCGTCTGGCTTTGAGGATATGTGGGAAGAGATTGTGAAGGATAAGCTAAAGTTAGCAAATTTGTAGTTGAAGTTTGGGACACTTCAGATGATATCTGCTGACTCGCCAGGTGCATATGGATATCGAGCCTTGGCAACTTCTCAATTCTTGTTTCCAGTCAGACGGATTGAGAGAGAGGTTGCTGTTCAAGCAAGAAGAGATTTTTGCTTCGCAATTCTGCCGCTTTTGGCTAATCATGAAGATGAGGATAATTGATGATTAGACATTAGATTTTAGGTTTTTAACGTATGTAATAAGAAATAAACTCACTTGAGTTTGTATTCTTTAAATTTGATCTCACCGAGATCTTGTAGTAATGATTATTCATTTCATGTTATAGATATGGATTTGGAACTATCCGATACAATTGTAGATGATCTCAATGAAAATGGAGGTTGCCAACAGGACGATTTCCTTCCCCGTTATCTTGAAACTGATGATGCCAAGGGTGTTGGCATGCAAGACTTCGCAACTGTGTTCATGGCCCACATAGAGGAAGCATTAGCCTTAGGAACACTTGTAGTTCAAAATGGGATCTTGAGACTCAATATAGAGCCAACTTCCCCGCTGATCTACGTTTGCGTAGGCCCATCTGGCTGATTTACCATATGTGGAAAATCAGCTTCCACGAAGAAACTTGAATAAGAGACTCTTCAAAAAAATTGTACTGCACACAGATGGGGAGTCGATCCAGCAACAATAACGGAGAAAGTTAGAGAGGAAGATAATTCCTTCTGCCATTGACGATATCTTTGAAGAGATAGTGAAGGAAAAGCTAAAGTTAGCAAAGCTGAAATTCAAAACCCTTCAAATGGTTTCTGCTGATTCCCCAGGAGCTTACAGATACAGGGGTCTGGCAAATTCTCAGTTCCTCTTTCCTGTGAGGCGGAATGAAAAGGAGGTTCGTCTTCAAGGAAGAAAAGATGACGAGGTGAAATATTTATTCTCTTCTTAATTTTAAAACTATTTGATAATTTTTTTGTCGGGGGTGTGGTGAGTTTGTATTCTTTAAATTTGCTATCACCGAGATCTTGTAGTAATGATTATTCAATTCATGTTATAGAAATGGACTTGGATCTATCTGACACAATGCGAGATGATCTTCATGAGAAAGGAGATTGTCAACAGGATGAATTTCTTCCTCGATATTTTGAAACATATCATCCCCAGAATGTTGGCAACCAAGATTTTGCAGCTGTGTTTCTGGCTCAAGTACTAGAAGCTTTAACCTTACGAACAGTAATAATTGAAAATGGGATTGTCAGACTCAATATTGAGCCGTCGTCACCCCTGCTATACGTCTGTGTAGGGCCAGGAGCTGATATCCCATACATTGAAGACCAACTACCAAGGAGAAGTCTCAATGAGACTCCTCCAAACAATTAAAATGCATATTTTGAATTTGAATTTGATATTAAAATTGAGGGAGCGTCAGCACTTAGGCTATTTTGCTCCCGTCACATTATACGGGAGCCAGACCCTTATCATTACAAAGAACAACTCTAAAGTTCCATAATTAAAAAGCTTACAATGTTCTGAATTCTGTTAAAAGCTGAGGCTGGAACGGGCACTCAGCACACATAAAGACAACAGGACAATACAAACAAAATTATACTGGCCATGGGGCCAGTCGCCAGAGCCTCGTTAGTCTTCAGTCCAGGGTGTACTAACGTGGAAGTGAGGTTGACATTTGGGTGTACTACCCCTTACACCCCTTAAAATGCATATAGATGGGGTTCTTCCCACAGCACTGGCTGAGGAAATCAGAGAAGAGGATATAATTCCGTCTGTCTTTGAGGATATGTGGGAAGAGATTGTGAAGGATAAGCTTAAGCTAGCAAAGTTGAAGTTGAAGTTTGGGACACTTCAGACGATATCTGCTGACTCGCCAGGTGCATATGGATATCGAGCCTTGGCAACTTCTCAATTCTTGTTTCCAGTCAGACGGATTGAGAGAGAGGTTGCTGTTCAAGCAAGAAGAGATATTTGCTTCGCAATTCTGCCGCTTTTGGCTAATCATGAAGATGAGGATAATTGATTGATTTGATTTGAATTTAAAATTTTGGGAGCGTCAGCACTTAGGCTATTTTGCTCCCGTCACATTATACGGGGGGCCAGCCCCTTATCATTACAAGTACAACTCTAACGTTGCATAACTAAAAAAATTAAAATGTTCTGACTTCTGTTAAAAGCTGAGGCTGTAAACGGGCACTCAGCACACGTAAGGACAAAAGAACAGGACAATACAAACAAAATTATACTGGCCATGGGGCCAGTCGCCAGAGCCTCGTTAGTCTTCAGTCCAGGGTGCACTAACGTGGAAGTGAGGTTGACATTTGGGTGTACTACGTGGAAGGTCACCCCTTACACCCCGAGGATAATTGATGATTAGACATTAGATTTTAGGTTTTTAACGTATGTAATAAGAAATAAACTCACTTGAGTTTGTATTCTTTAAATTTGCTTTCACCGGGATCTTGTAGTAATGATTATTCATTTCATGTTATAGATATAAATTTGGAACTATCCGATACAATTGTAGATGATCTCAATGAAAATGGAGGTTGCCAACAGGACGATTTTTTCCCCCGTTATCTTGAAACTGATGATGCCAAAGGTGTTGGCATGCAAGACTTCGCAACTGTGTTCATGGCCCACATAGAGGAAGCATTAGCCTTAGGAACACTTATAGTTCAAAATGGGATCTTGAGACTCAATATAGAGCCAACTTCCCCGCTGATCTACGTTTGCGTAGGCCCTCTGGCTGATTTACCATATGTGGAAAATCAGCTTCCACGAAGAAACTTGAATAAGAGACTATTCAAAAGAATTGTACTGCACACAGATGGAGTCCTTCCAGCAACAATGACGGAGAAAGTTACAGAGGAAGATAATTCCTTCAGCCATTGACGATATCTTTGAAGAGATAGTGAAGGAAAAGCTAAAGTTAGCAAAGCTGAAATTCAAAACACTTCAGATGGTTTCTACTGATTCCCCTGGGGCTTACGGATACAGGGCTCTGGCAAATTCTCAGTTCCTCTTTCCTGTGAGGCGGAATGAAAGGAGGTTCGTCTTCAAGGAAGAAAAGATGACGAGGTAAAGTATTTACTCTCTTCTTAATTTTAAAACTATTTGATAATTTTGTTGTCGGGGATGTGGTGTGAGTTTGTATTCTTTAAATTTGCTATCACCGAGATCTTGTAGTAATGATTATTCATTCCATGTTATAGAAATCGACTTGGATCTATCGGACACAATGCGAGATGATCTTCATGAGACAGGAGATTGTCAACAGGATGAATTTCTTCCTCGATATTTTGAAACATATCATCCCCAGAATGTCGGCAACCAAGATTTTGCAACTGTGTTTCTGGTTCATGTACTAGAAGCTTTAACCTTAGGAACAGTAATAATTGAAAATGGGATTGTCAGACTCAATATTAAGCCGTCGTCACCCCTGCTATACGTATGTGTAGGGCCAGGAGCTGATATCCCATACATTGAAGACCAGCTACCAAGGAGAAGTCTCAATGAGAGACTCCTACAAAAAATTAAAATGCATATTTTGAATTTGAATTGGATTTTAAAATTGTGGGAGCGTCAGCACTTAGACTATTTTGCTCCCGTCACATTCTACGGGAGCCTGACCCTTAACATTACAAAGAACAACTCTAAAGTTCCATAATTAAAAAGCTTACAATGTTCTGAATTCTGTTAAAAGCTGAGGCTGGAACGGGCACTCAGCACACATAAATACAACAGGACAATACAAACAAAATTATACTGGCCATGGGGCCAGTCGCCAGAGCCTCGTTAGTCTTCAGTCCAGGGTGTACTAACGTGGAAGTGAGGTTGACATTTGGGTGTACTACGTGGAAGGTCACCCCTTACACCTTTTAAAATGCATATAGATGGGGTTCTTCCCACAGCACTGGCAGAGGAAATCAGAGAAGAGGATATAATTCCGTCTGGCTTTGAAGATATGTGGGAAGAGATTGTGAAGGATAAGCTTAAGCTAGCAAAGTTGAAGTTGAAGTTTGGGACACTTCAGACGATATCTGCTGACTCGCCAGGTGCATATGGATATCGAGCCTTGGCAACTTCTCAATTCTTGTTTCCAGTCAGACGGATTGAGAGAGAGGTTGCTGTTCAAGCAAGAAGAGATTTTTGCTTTGCAATTCTGCCGCTTTTGGCTAATCATGAAGATGAGGATAATTGATGATTAGACATTAGATTTTAGGTTTTTAACGTATGTAATAAGAAATAAACTCACTTGAGTTTGTATTCTTTAAATTTGATTTCACCGAGATCTTGTAGTAATGATTATTCATTTCATGTTATAGATATGGATTTGGAACTATCCGATACAATTGTAGATGATCTCAATGAAAATGGAGGTTGCCAACAGAACGATTTCCTTCCCCGTTATCTTGAAACTGATGATGCCAAGGGTGTTGGCATGCAAGACTTCGCATGCATATTTTGAATTTGAATTTGATATTAAAATTGAGGGAGCGTCAGCACTTAGGCTATTTTGCTCCCGTCACATTATACGGGAGCCAGACCCTTATCATTACAAATAACTCTGACGTTGCATAATTAAAAAGCTTACAATGTTCTGAATTCTGTTAAAAGCTGAGGCTGGAACGGGCACTCAGCACACATAAAGACAACAGGACAATACAAACAAAATTATACTGGCCATGGGGCCAGTCGCCAGAGCCTCGTTAGTCTTCAGTCCAGGGTGTACTAACGTGGAAGTGAGGTTGACATTTGGGTGTACTACCCCTTACACCCCTTAAAATGCATATAGATGGGGTTCTTCCCACAGCACTGGCTGAGGAAATCAGAGAAGAGGATATAATTCCGTCTGGCTTTGAGGATATGTGGGAAGAGATTGTGAAGGATAAGCTAAAGTTAGCAAATTTGTAGTTGAAGTTTGGGACACTTCAGATGATATCTGCTGACTCGCCAGGTGCATATGGATATCGAGCCTTGGCAACTTCTCAATTCTTGTTTCCAGTCAGACGGATTGAGAGAGAGGTTGCTGTTCAAGCAAGAAGAGATTTTTGCTTCGCAATTCTGCCGCTTTTGGCTAATCATGAAGATGAGGATAATTGATGATTAGACATTAGATTTTAGGTTTTTAACGTATGTAATAAGAAATAAACTCACTTGAGTTTGTATTCTTTAAATTTGATCTCACCGAGATCTTGTAGTAATGATTATTCATTTCATGTTATAGATATGGATTTGGAACTATCCGATACAATTGTAGATGATCTCAATGAAAATGGAGGTTGCCAACAGGACGATTTCCTTCCCCGTTATCTTGAAACTGATGATGCCAAGGGTGTTGGCATGCAAGACTTCGCAACTGTGTTCATGGCCCACATAGAGGAAGCATTAGCCTTAGGAACACTTGTAGTTCAAAATGGGATCTTGAGACTCAATATAGAGCCAACTTCCCCGCTGATCTACGTTTGCGTAGGCCCATCTGGCTGATTTACCATATGTGGAAAATCAGCTTCCACGAAGAAACTTGAATAAGAGACTCTTCAAAAAAATTGTACTGCACACAGATGGGGAGTCGATCCAGCAACAATAACGGAGAAAGTTAGAGAGGAAGATAATTCCTTCTGCCATTGACGATATCTTTGAAGAGATAGTGAAGGAAAAGCTAAAGTTAGCAAAGCTGAAATTCAAAACCCTTCAAATGGTTTCTGCTGATTCCCCAGGAGCTTACAGATACAGGGGTCTGGCAAATTCTCAGTTCCTCTTTCCTGTGAGGCGGAATGAAAAGGAGGTTCGTCTTCAAGGAAGAAAAGATGACGAGGTGAAATATTTATTCTCTTCTTAATTTTAAAACTATTTGATAATTTTTTTGTCGGGGGTGTGGTGAGTTTGTATTCTTTAAATTTGCTATCACCGAGATCTTGTAGTAATGATTATTCAATTCATGTTATAGAAATGGACTTGGATCTATCTGACACAATGCGAGATGATCTTCATGAGAAAGGAGATTGTCAACAGGATGAATTTCTTCCTCGATATTTTGAAACATATCATCCCCAGAATGTTGGCAACCAAGATTTTGCAGCTGTGTTTCTGGCTCAAGTACTAGAAGCTTTAACCTTACGAACAGTAATAATTGAAAATGGGATTGTCAGACTCAATATTGAGCCGTCGTCACCCCTGCTATACGTCTGTGTAGGGCCAGGAGCTGATATCCCATACATTGAAGACCAACTACCAAGGAGAAGTCTCAATGAGACTCCTCCAAACAATTAAAATGCATATTTTGAATTTGAATTTGATATTAAAATTGAGGGAGCGTCAGCACTTAGGCTATTTTGCTCCCGTCACATTATACGGGAGCCAGACCCTTATCATTACAAAGAACAACTCTAAAGTTCCATAATTAAAAAGCTTACAATGTTCTGAATTCTGTTAAAAGCTGAGGCTGGAACGGGCACTCAGCACACATAAAGACAACAGGACAATACAAACAAAATTATACTGGCCATGGGGCCAGTCGCCAGAGCCTCGTTAGTCTTCAGTCCAGGGTGTACTAACGTGGAAGTGAGGTTGACATTTGGGTGTACTACCCCTTACACCCCTTAAAATGCATATAGATGGGGTTCTTCCCACAGCACTGGCTGAGGAAATCAGAGAAGAGGATATAATTCCGTCTGTCTTTGAGGATATGTGGGAAGAGATTGTGAAGGATAAGCTTAAGCTAGCAAAGTTGAAGTTGAAGTTTGGGACACTTCAGACGATATCTGCTGACTCGCCAGGTGCATATGGATATCGAGCCTTGGCAACTTCTCAATTCTTGTTTCCAGTCAGACGGATTGAGAGAGAGGTTGCTGTTCAAGCAAGAAGAGATATTTGCTTCGCAATTCTGCCGCTTTTGGCTAATCATGAAGATGAGGATAATTGATGATTAGACATTAGATTTTAGGTTTTTAACGTATGTAATAAGAAATAAACTCACTTGAGTTTGTATTCTTTAAATTTGCTTTCACCGGGATCTTGTAGTAATGATTATTCATTTCATGTTATAGATATAAATTTGGAACTATCCGATACAATTGTAGATGATCTCAATGAAAATGGAGGTTGCCAACAGGACGATTTTTTCCCCCGTTATCTTGAAACTGATGATGCCAAAGGTGTTGGCATGCAAGACTTCGCAACTGTGTTCATGGCCCACATAGAGGAAGCATTAGCCTTAGGAACACTTATAGTTCAAAATGGGATCTTGAGACTCAATATAGAGCCAACTTCCCCGCTGATCTACGTTTGCGTAGGCCCTCTGGCTGATTTACCATATGTGGAAAATCAGCTTCCACGAAGAAACTTGAATAAGAGACTATTCAAAAGAATTGTACTGCACACAGATGGAGTCCTTCCAGCAACAATGACGGAGAAAGTTACAGAGGAAGATAATTCCTTCAGCCATTGACGATATCTTTGAAGAGATAGTGAAGGAAAAGCTAAAGTTAGCAAAGCTGAAATTCAAAACACTTCAGATGGTTTCTACTGATTCCCCTGGGGCTTACGGATACAGGGCTCTGGCAAATTCTCAGTTCCTCTTTCCTGTGAGGCGGAATGAAAGGAGGTTCGTCTTCAAGGAAGAAAAGATGACGAGGTAAAGTATTTACTCTCTTCTTAATTTTAAAACTATTTGATAATTTTGTTGTCGGGGATGTGGTGTGAGTTTGTATTCTTTAAATTTGCTATCACCGAGATCTTGTAGTAATGATTATTCATTCCATGTTATAGAAATCGACTTGGATCTATCGGACACAATGCGAGATGATCTTCATGAGACAGGAGATTGTCAACAGGATGAATTTCTTCCTCGATATTTTGAAACATATCATCCCCAGAATGTCGGCAACCAAGATTTTGCAACTGTGTTTCTGGTTCATGTACTAGAAGCTTTAACCTTAGGAACAGTAATAATTGAAAATGGGATTGTCAGACTCAATATTAAGCCGTCGTCACCCCTGCTATACGTATGTGTAGGGCCAGGAGCTGATATCCCATACATTGAAGACCAGCTACCAAGGAGAAGTCTCAATGAGAGACTCCTACAAAAAATTAAAATGCATATTTTGAATTTGAATTGGATTTTAAAATTGTGGGAGCGTCAGCACTTAGACTATTTTGCTCCCGTCACATTCTACGGGAGCCTGACCCTTAACATTACAAAGAACAACTCTAAAGTTCCATAATTAAAAAGCTTACAATGTTCTGAATTCTGTTAAAAGCTGAGGCTGGAACGGGCACTCAGCACACATAAATACAACAGGACAATACAAACAAAATTATACTGGCCATGGGGCCAGTCGCCAGAGCCTCGTTAGTCTTCAGTCCAGGGTGTACTAACGTGGAAGTGAGGTTGACATTTGGGTGTACTACGTGGAAGGTCACCCCTTACACCTTTTAAAATGCATATAGATGGGGTTCTTCCCACAGCACTGGCAGAGGAAATCAGAGAAGAGGATATAATTCCGTCTGGCTTTGAAGATATGTGGGAAGAGATTGTGAAGGATAAGCTTAAGCTAGCAAAGTTGAAGTTGAAGTTTGGGACACTTCAGACGATATCTGCTGACTCGCCAGGTGCATATGGATATCGAGCCTTGGCAACTTCTCAATTCTTGTTTCCAGTCAGACGGATTGAGAGAGAGGTTGCTGTTCAAGCAAGAAGAGATTTTTGCTTTGCAATTCTGCCGCTTTTGGCTAATCATGAAGATGAGGATAATTGATGATTAGACATTAGATTTTAGGTTTTTAACGTATGTAATAAGAAATAAACTCACTTGAGTTTGTATTCTTTAAATTTGATTTCACCGAGATCTTGTAGTAATGATTATTCATTTCATGTTATAGATATGGATTTGGAACTATCCGATACAATTGTAGATGATCTCAATGAAAATGGAGGTTGCCAACAGAACGATTTCCTTCCCCGTTATCTTGAAACTGATGATGCCAAGGGTGTTGGCATGCAAGACTTCGCATGCATATTTTGAATTTGAATTTGATATTAAAATTGAGGGAGCGTCAGCACTTAGGCTATTTTGCTCCCGTCACATTATACGGGAGCCAGACCCTTATCATTACAAATAACTCTGACGTTGCATAATTAAAAAGCTTACAATGTTCTGAATTCTGTTAAAAGCTGAGGCTGGAACGGGCACTCAGCACACATAAAGACAACAGGACAATACAAACAAAATTATACTGGCCATGGGGCCAGTCGCCAGAGCCTCGTTAGTCTTCAGTCCAGGGTGTACTAACGTGGAAGTGAGGTTGACATTTGGGTGTACTACCCCTTACACCCCTTAAAATGCATATAGATGGGGTTCTTCCCACAGCACTGGCTGAGGAAATCAGAGAAGAGGATATAATTCCGTCTGGCTTTGAGGATATGTGGGAAGAGATTGTGAAGGATAAGCTAAAGTTAGCAAATTTGTAGTTGAAGTTTGGGACACTTCAGATGATATCTGCTGACTCGCCAGGTGCATATGGATATCGAGCCTTGGCAACTTCTCAATTCTTGTTTCCAGTCAGACGGATTGAGAGAGAGGTTGCTGTTCAAGCAAGAAGAGATTTTTGCTTCGCAATTCTGCCGCTTTTGGCTAATCATGAAGATGAGGATAATTGATGATTAGACATTAGATTTTAGGTTTTTAACGTATGTAATAAGAAATAAACTCACTTGAGTTTGTATTCTTTAAATTTGATCTCACCGAGATCTTGTAGTAATGATTATTCATTTCATGTTATAGATATGGATTTGGAACTATCCGATACAATTGTAGATGATCTCAATGAAAATGGAGGTTGCCAACAGGACGATTTCCTTCCCCGTTATCTTGAAACTGATGATGCCAAGGGTGTTGGCATGCAAGACTTCGCAACTGTGTTCATGGCCCACATAGAGGAAGCATTAGCCTTAGGAACACTTGTAGTTCAAAATGGGATCTTGAGACTCAATATAGAGCCAACTTCCCCGCTGATCTACGTTTGCGTAGGCCCATCTGGCTGATTTACCATATGTGGAAAATCAGCTTCCACGAAGAAACTTGAATAAGAGACTCTTCAAAAAAATTGTACTGCACACAGATGGGAGTCCATCCAGCAACAATAACGGAGAAAGTTAGAGAGGAAGATAATTCCTTCTGCCATTGACGATATCTTTGAAGAGATAGTGAAGGAAAAGCTAAAGTTAGCAAAGCTGAAATTCAAAACCCTTCAAATGGTTTCTGCTGATTCCCCAGGAGCTTACAGATACAGGGGTCTGGCAAATTCTCAGTTCCTCTTTCCTGTGAGGCGGAATGAAAAGGAGGTTCGTCTTCAAGGAAGAAAAGATGACGAGGTGAAATATTTATTCTCTTCTTAATTTTAAAACTATTTGATAATTTTTTTGTCGGGGGTGTGGTGAGTTTGTATTCTTTAAATTTGCTATCACCGAGATCTTGTAGTAATGATTATTCAATTCATGTTATAGAAATGGACTTGGATCTATCTGACACAATGCGAGATGATCTTCATGAGAAAGGAGATTGTCAACAGGATGAATTTCTTCCTCGATATTTTGAAACATATCATCCCCAGAATGTTGGCAACCAAGATTTTGCAGCTGTGTTTCTGGCTCAAGTACTAGAAGCTTTAACCTTACGAACAGTAATAATTGAAAATGGGATTGTCAGACTCAATATTGAGCCGTCGTCACCCCTGCTATACGTCTGTGTAGGGCCAGGAGCTGATATCCCATACATTGAAGACCAACTACCAAGGAGAAGTCTCAATGAGACTCCTCCAAACAATTAAAATGCATATTTTGAATTTGAATTTGATATTAAAATTGAGGGAGCGTCAGCACTTAGGCTATTTTGCTCCCGTCACATTATACGGGAGCCAGACCCTTATCATTACAAAGAACAACTCTAAAGTTCCATAATTAAAAAGCTTACAATGTTCTGAATTCTGTTAAAAGCTGAGGCTGGAACGGGCACTCAGCACACATAAAGACAACAGGACAATACAAACAAAATTATACTGGCCATGGGGCCAGTCGCCAGAGCCTCGTTAGTCTTCAGTCCAGGGTGTACTAACGTGGAAGTGAGGTTGACATTTGGGTGTACTACCCCTTACACCCCTTAAAATGCATATAGATGGGGTTCTTCCCACAGCACTGGCTGAGGAAATCAGAGAAGAGGATATAATTCCGTCTGTCTTTGAGGATATGTGGGAAGAGATTGTGAAGGATAAGCTTAAGCTAGCAAAGTTGAAGTTGAAGTTTGGGACACTTCAGACGATATCTGCTGACTCGCCAGGTGCATATGGATATCGAGCCTTGGCAACTTCTCAATTCTTGTTTCCAGTCAGACGGATTGAGAGAGAGGTTGCTGTTCAAGCAAGAAGAGATATTTGCTTCGCAATTCTGCCGCTTTTGGCTAATCATGAAGATGAGGATAATTGATGATTAGACATTAGATTTTAGGTTTTTAACGTATGTAATAAGAAATAAACTCACTTGAGTTTGTATTCTTTAAATTTGCTTTCACCGGGATCTTGTAGTAATGATTATTCATTTCATGTTATAGATATAAATTTGGAACTATCCGATACAATTGTAGATGATCTCAATGAAAATGGAGGTTGCCAACAGGACGATTTTTTCCCCCGTTATCTTGAAACTGATGATGCCAAGGGTGTTGGCATGCAAGACTTCGCAACTGTGTTCATGGCCCACATAGAGGAAGCATTAGCCTTAGGAACACTTATAGTTCAAAATGGGATCTTGAGACTCAATATAGAGCCAACTTCCCCGCTGATCTACGTTTGCGTAGGCCCTCTGGCTGATTTACCATATGTGGAAAATCAGCTTCCACGAAGAAACTTGAATAAGAGACTATTCAAAAGAATTGTACTGCACACAGATGGAGTCCTTCCAGCAACAATGACGGAGAAAGTTACAGAGGAAGATAATTCCTTCAGCCATTGACGATATCTTTGAAGAGATAGTGAAGGAAAAGCTAAAGTTAGCAAAGCTGAAATTCAAAACACTTCAGATGGTTTCTACTGATTCCCCTGGGGCTTACGGATACAGGGCTCTGGCAAATTCTCAGTTCCTCTTTCCTGTGAGGCGGAATGAAAGGAGGTTCGTCTTCAAGGAAGAAAAGATGACGAGGTAAAGTATTTACTCTCTTCTTAATTTTAAAACTATTTGATAATTTTGTTGTCGGGGATGTGGTGTGAGTTTGTATTCTTTAAATTTGCTATCACCGAGATCTTGTAGTAATGATTATTCATTCCATGTTATAGAAATCGACTTGGATCTATCGGACACAATGCGAGATGATCTTCATGAGACAGGAGATTGTCAACAGGATGAATTTCTTCCTCGATATTTTGAAACATATCATCCCCAGAATGTCGGCAACCAAGATTTTGCAACTGTGTTTCTGGTTCATGTACTAGAAGCTTTAACCTTAGGAACAGTAATAATTGAAAATGGGATTGTCAGACTCAATATTAAGCCGTCGTCACCCCTGCTATACGTATGTGTAGGGCCAGGAGCTGATATCCCATACATTGAAGACCAGCTACCAAGGAGAAGTCTCAATGAGAGACTCCTACAAAAAATTAAAATGCATATTTTGAATTTGAATTGGATTTTAAAATTGTGGGAGCGTCAGCACTTAGACTATTTTGCTCCCGTCACATTCTACGGGAGCCTGACCCTTAACATTACAAAGAACAACTCTAAAGTTCCATAATTAAAAAGCTTACAATGTTCTGAATTCTGTTAAAAGCTGAGGCTGGAACGGGCACTCAGCACACATAAAGACAACAGGACAATACAAACAAAATTATACTGGCCATGGGGCCAGTCGCCAGAGCCTCGTTAGTCTTCAGTCCAGGGTGTACTAACGTGGAAGTGAGGTTGACATTTGGGTGTACTACGTGGAAGGTCACCCCTTACACCTTTTAAAATGCATATAGATGGGGTTCTTCCCACAGCACTGGCAGAGGAAATCAGAGAAGAGGATATAATTCCGTCTGGCTTTGAAGATATGTGGGAAGAGATTGTGAAGGATAAGCTTAAGCTAGCAAAGTTGAAGTTGAAGTTTGGGACACTTCAGACGATATCTGCTGACTCGCCAGGTGCATATGGATATCGAGCCTTGGCAACTTCTCAATTCTTGTTTCCAGTCAGACGGATTGAGAGAGAGGTTGCTGTTCAAGCAAGAAGAGATTTTTGCTTCGCAATTCTGCCGCTTTTGGCTAATCATGAAGATGAGGATAATTGATGATTAGACATTAGATTTTAGGTTTTTAACGTATGTAATAAGAAATAAACTCACTTGAGTTTGTATTCTTTAAATTTGATTTCAACGAGATCTTGTAGTAATGATTATTCATTTCATGTTATAGATATGGATTTGGAACTATCCGATACAATTGTAGATGATCTCAATGAAAATGGAGGTTGCCAACAGAACGATTTCCTTCCCCGTTATCTTGAAACTGATGATGCCAAGGGTGTTGGCATGCAAGACTTCGCATGCATATTTTGAATTTGAATTTGATATTAAAATTGAGGGAGCGTCAGCACTTAGGCTATTTTGCTCCCGTCGCATTATACGGGAGCCAGACCCTTATCATTACAAATAACTCTGACGTTGCATAATTAAAAAGCTTACAATGTTCTGAATTCTGTTAAAAGCTGAGGCTGGAACGGGCACTTAGCACACATAAAGACAACAGGACAATACAAACAAAATTATACTGGCCATGGAGCCAGTCGCCAGAGCCTCGTTAGTCTTCAGTCCAGGGTGTACTAACGTGGAAGTGAGGTTGACATTTGGGTGTACTACGTGGAAGGTCACCCCTTACACCCCTTAAAATGCATATAGATGGGGTTTTTCCCACAGCACTGGCAGAGGAAATCAGAGAAGAGGATATAATTCCGTCTGGCTTTGAAGATATGTGGGAAGAGATTGTGAAGGATAAGCTTAAGCTAGCAAATTTGAAGTTGAAGTTTGGGACACTTCAGACGATATCTGCTGACTCGCCAGGTGCATATGGATATCGAGCCTTGGCAACTTCTCAATTCTTGTTTCCAGTCAGACGGATTGAGAGGTTGCTGTTCAAGCAAGAAGAGATTTTTGCTTCGCAATTCTGCCGCTTTTGGCTAATCATGAAGATGAGGATAATTGATGATTAGACATTAGATTTTAGGTTTTTAACGTATGTAATAAGAAATAAACTCACTTGAGTTTGTATTCTTTAAATTTGATCTCACCGAGATCTTGTAGTAATGATTATTCATTTCATGTTATAGATATGGATTTGGAACTATCCGATACAATTGTAGATGATCTCAATGAAAATGGAGGTTGCCAACAGGACGATTTCCTTCCCCGTTATCTTGAAACTGATGATGCGAAGGGTGTTGGCATGCAAGACTTCGCAACTGTGTTCATGGCCCACATAGAGGAAGCATTAGCCTCAGGAACACTTATAGTTCAAAATGGGATCTTGAGACTCAATATAGAGCCAACTTCCCCGCTGATCTACGTTTGCGTAGGCCCTGGGGCTGATTTACCATATGTGGAAAATCAGCTTCCACGAAGAAACTTGAATAAGAGACTCTTCAAAAGAATTGTACTGCACACAGATGGAGTCCTTCCAGCAACAATGACGGAGAAAGTTAGAGAGGAAGATAATTCCTTCTGCCATTGACGATATCTTTGAAGAGATAGTGAAGAATAAGCTAAAGTTAGCAAAGCTGAAATTCAAAACTCTTCAGATGATTTCTGCTGATTCCCCTGGGGCATACGGATACAGGGCTCTGGCAAATTCTCAGTTCCTCTTTCCTGTGAGGCGGAATGAAAAGGAGGTTCGTCTTCAAGGAAGAAAAGATGACGAGGTAAAGTATTTACTCTCTTCTTAATTTTAAAACTATTTGATAATTTTGTTGTCGGGGATGTGGTGTGAGTTTGTATTCTTTAAATTTGCTATCACCGAGATCTTGTAGTAATGATTATTCATTCCATGTTATAGAAATCGACTTGGATCTATCGGACACAATGCGAGATGATCTTCATGAGAAAGGAGATTGTCAACAGGATGAATTTCTTCCTCGATATTTTGAAACATATCATCCCCAGAATGTCGGCAACCAAGATTTTGCAGCTGTGTTTCTGGCTCATGTACTGGAAGCTTTAACCTTAGGAACAGTAATAATTGAAAATGGGATTGTCAGACTCAATATTGAGCCGTCGTCACCCCTGCTATACGTATGTGTAGGGCCAGGAGCTGATATCCCATACATTGAAGACCAGCTACCAAGGAAAAGTCTCAATGAGAGACTCCTCCAAACAATTAAAATGCATATTTTGAATTTGAATTTGATATTAAAATTCAGGGAGCGTCAGCACTTAGGCTATTTTGCTCCCGTCACATTATACGGGAGCCAGACCCTTATCATTACAAATAACTCTGACGTTGCATAATTAAAAAGCTTACAATGTTCTGACTTCTGTTAAAAGCTGAGGCTGGAACGGGCACTCAGCACACATAAAGACAACAGGACAATACAAACAAAATTATACTGGCCATGGGGCCAGTCGCCAGAGCCTCGTTAGTCTTCAGTCCAGGGTGTACTAACGTGGAAGTGAGGTTGACATTTGGGTGTACTACGTGGAACGTCACCCCTTACACCTCTTAAAATGCATATAGATGGGGTTCTTCCCACAGCACTGGCTGAGGAAATCAGAGAAGAGGATATAATTCCGTCTGGCTTTGAGGATATGTGGGAAGAGATTGTGAAGGATAAGCTAAAGTTAGCAAATTTGTAGTTGAAGTTTGGGACACTTCAGATGATATCTGCTGACTCGCCAGGTGCATATGGATATCGAGCCTTGGCAACTTCTCAATTCTTGTTTCCAGTCAGACGGATTGAGAGAGAGGTTGCTGTTCAAGCAAGAAGAGATTTTTGCTTCGCAATTCTGCCGCTTTTGGCTAATCATGAAGATGAGGATAATTGATGATTAGACATTAGATTTTAGGTTTTTAACGTATGTAATAAGAAATAAACTCACTTGAGTTTGTATTCTTTAAATTTGATCTCACCGAGATCTTGTAGTAATGATTATTCATTTCATGTTATAGATATGGATTTGGAACTATCCGATACAATTGTAGATGATCTCAATGAAAATGGAGGTTGCCAACAGGACGATTTCCTTCCCCGTTATCTTGAAACTGATGATGCCAAGGGTGTTGGCATGCAAGACTTCGCAACTGTGTTCATGGCCCACATAGAGGAAGCATTAGCCTTAGGAACACTTGTAGTTCAAAATGGGATCTTGAGACTCAATATAGAGCCAACTTCCCCGCTGATCTACGTTTGCGTAGGCCCATCTGGCTGATTTACCATATGTGGAAAATCAGCTTCCACGAAGAAACTTGAATAAGAGACTCTTCAAAAAAATTGTACTGCACACAGATGGGAGTCCATCCAGCTGAAATGCATATTTTCAATTTGAATTTGATATTAAAATTGAGGGAGCGTCAGCACTTAGGCTATTTTGCTCCCGTCACATTATACGGAAGCCAGACCCTTATCATTACAAATAACTCTGACGTTGCATAATTAAAAAGCTTACAATGTTCTGACTTCTGTTAAAAGCTGAGGCTGGAACGGGCACTCAGCACACATAAAGACAACAGGACAATACAAACAAAATTATACTGGCCATGGAGCCAGTCGCCAGAGCCTCGTTAGTCTTCAGTCCAGGGTGTACTAACGTGGAAGTGAGGTTGACATTTGGGTGTACTACGTGGAACGTCACCCCTTACACCTTTTAAAATGCATATAGATGGGGTTCTTCCCACAGCACTGGCTGAGGAAATCAGAGAAGAGGATATAATTCCGTCTGGCTTTGAGGATATGTGGGAAGAGATTGTGAAGGATAAGCTAAAGTTAGCAAATTTGAAGTTGAAGTTTGGGACACTTCAGACGATATCTGCTGACTCGCCAGGTGCATATGGATATCGAGCCTTGGCAACTTCTCAATTCTTGTTTCCAGTCAGACGGATTGAGAGAGAGGTTGCTGTTCAAGCAAGAAGAGATATTTGCTTCGCAATTCTGCCGCTTTTGGCTAATCATGAAGATGAGGATAATTGATGATTAGACATTAGATTTTAG
Source organism: Lepisma saccharinum (assembly GCF_977018435.1). NCBI lineage: Eukaryota > Metazoa > Arthropoda > Insecta > Zygentoma > Lepismatidae > Lepisma > Lepisma saccharinum. The sequence goes on along the minus strand of NC_139233.1, from coordinate 28,799,028 downwards.
GTTTTTAACGTATGTAATAAGAAATAAACTCACTTGAGTTTGTATTCTTTAAATTTGCTTTTTGCTTTCACCGAGACCTTGTAGTAATGATTATTCATTTCATGTTATAGATATGGATTTGGAACTATCCGATACAATTGTAGATGATCTCAATGAAAATGGAGGTTGCCAACAGGACGATTTCCTTCCCCGTTATCTTGAAACTGATGATGCCAAGGGTGTTGGCATGCAAGACTTCGCAACTGTGTTCATGGCCCACATAGAGGAAGCATTAGCCTCAGGAACACTTATAGTTCAAAATGGGATCTTGAGACTCAATATAGAGCCAACTTCCCCGCTGATCTACGTTTGCGTAGGCCCTGGGGCTGATTTAAAATATGTGGAAAATCAGCTTCCACGAAGAAACTTGAATAAGAGACTCTTCAAAAGAATTGTACTGCACACAGATGGAGTCCTTCCAGCAACAATGACGGAGAAAGTTAGAGAGGAAGATAATTCCTTCTGCCATTGACGATATCTTTGAAGAGATAGTGAAGAATAAGCTAAAGTTAGCAAAGCTGAAATTCAAAACTCTTCAGATGATTTCTGCTGATTCCCCTGGGGCATACGGATACAGGGCTCTGGCAAATTCTCAGTTCCTCTTTCCTGTGAGGCGGAATGAAAAGGAGGTTCGTCTTCAAGGAAGAAAAGATGACGAGGTAAAGTATTTACTCTCTTCTTAATTTTAAAACTATTTGATAATTTTGTTGTCGGGGATGTGGTGTGAGTTTGTATTCTTTAAATTTGCTATCACCGAGATCTTGTAGTAATGATTATTCATTCCATGTTATAGAAATCGACTTGGATCTATCGGACACAATGCGAGATGATCTTCATGAGAAAGGAGATTGTCAACAGGATGAATTTCTTCCTCGATATTTTGAAACATATCATCCCCAGAATGTCGGCAACCAAGATTTTGCAGCTGTGTTTCTGGCTCATGTACTGGAAGCTTTAACCTTAGGAACAGTAATAATTGAAAATGGGATTGTCAGACTCAATATTGAGCCGTCGTCACCCCTGCTATACGTATGTGTAGGGCCAGGAGCTGATATCCCATACATTGAAGACCAGCTACCAAGGAAAAGTCTCAATGAGAGACTCCTCCAAACAATTAAAATGCATATTTTGAATTTGAATTTGATATTAAAATTCAGGGAGCGTCAGCACTTAGGCTATTTTGCTCCCGTCACATTATACGGGAGCCAGACCCTTATCATTACAAATAACTCTGACGTTGCATAATTAAAAAGCTTACAATGTTCTGACTTCTGTTAAAAGCTGAGGCTGGAACGGGCACTCAGCACACATAAAGACAACAGGACAATACAAACAAAATTATACTGGCCATGGGGCCAGTCGCCAGAGCCTCGTTAGTCTTCAGTCCAGGGTGTACTAACGTGGAAGTGAGGTTGACATTTGGGTGTACTACGTGGAACGTCACCCCTTACACCTCTTAAAATGCATATAGATGGGGTTCTTCCCACAGCACTGGCTGAGGAAATCAGAGAAGAGGATATAATTCCGTCTGGCTTTGAGGATATGTGGGAAGAGATTGTGAAGGATAAGCTAAAGTTAGCAATTTTGTAGTTGAAGTTTGGGACACTTCAGATGATATCTGCTGACTCGCCAGGTGCATATGGATATCGAGTCTTGGCAACTTCTCAATTCTTGTTTCCAGTCAGACGGATTGAGAGAGAGGTTGCTGTTCAAGCAAGAAGAGATATTTGCTTCGCAATTCTGCCGCTTTTGGCTAATCATGAAGATGAGGATAATTGATGATTAGACATTAGATTTTAGGTTTTTAACGTATGTAATAAGAAATAAACTCACTTGAGTTTGTATTCTTTAAATTTGCTTTCACCGAGATCTTGTAGTAATGATTATTCATTTCATGTTATAGATATGGATTTGGAACTATCCGATACAATTGTAGATGATCTCAATGAAAATGGAGGTTGCCAACAGGACGATTTTTTCCCCCGTTATCTTGAAACTGATGATGCCAAGGATGTTGGCATGCAAGACTTCGCAACTGTGTTCATGGCCCACATAGAGGAAGCATTAGCCTTAGGAACACTTATAGTTCAAAATGGGATCTTGAGACTCAATATAGAGCCAACTTCCCCGCTGATCTACGTTTGCGTAGGCCCTCTGGCTGATTTACCATATGTGGAAAATCAGCTTCCACGAAGAAACTTGAATAAGAGACTATTCAAAAGAATTGTACTGCACACAGATGGAGTCCTTCCAGCAACAATGACGGAGAAAGTTACAGAGGAAGATAATTCCTTCAGCCATTGACGATATCTTTGAAGAGATAGTGAAGGAAAAGCTAAAGTTAGCAAAGATGAAATTCAAAACACTTCAGATGGTTTCTACTGATTCCCCTGGGGCTTACGGATACAGGGCTCTGGCAAATTCTCAGTTCCTCTTTCCTGTGAGGCGGAATGAAAGGAGGTTCGTCTTCAAGGAAGAAAAGATGACGAGGTAAAGTATTTACTCTCTTCTTAATTTTAAAACTATTTGATATTTTTGTTGTCGGGGATGTGGTGTGAGTTTGTATTCTTTAAATTTGCTATCACCGAGATCTTGTAGTAATGATTATTCATTCCATGTTATAGAAATCGACTTGGATCTATCGGACACAATGCGAGATGATCTTCATGAGACAGGAGATTGTCAACAGGATGAATTTCTTCCTCGATATTTTGAAACATATCATCCCCAGAATGTCGGCAACCAAGATTTTGCAGCTGTGTTTCTGGCTCATGTACTGGAAGCTTTAACCTTAGGAACAGTAATAATTGAAAATGGGATTGTCAGACTCAATATTAAGCCGTCGTCACCCCTGCTATACGTATGTGTAGGGCCAGGAGCTGATATCCCATACATTGAAGACCAGCTACCAAGGAGAAGTCTCAATGAGAGACTCCTACAAAAAATTAAAATGCATATTTTGAATTTGAATTGGATTTTAAAATTGTGGGAGCGTCAGCACTTAGACTATTTTGCTCCCGTCACATTCTACGGGAGCCTGACCCTTAACATTACAAAGAACAACTCTAAAGTTCCATAATCAAAAAGCTTACAATGTTCTGAATTCTGTTAAAAGCTGAGGCTGGAACGGGCACTCAGCACACATAAAGACAACAGGACAATACAAACAAAATTATACTGGCCATGGGGCCAGTCGCCAGAGCCTCGTTAGTCTTCAGTCCAGGGTGTACTAACGTGGAAGTGAGGTTGACATTTGGGTGTACTACGTGGAAGGTCACCCCTTACACCCCTTAAAATGCATATAGATGGCGTTCTTCCCACAGCACTGGCTGAGGAAATCAGAGAAGAGGATATAATTCCGTCTGGCTTTGAGGATATGTGGGAAGAGATTGTGAAGGATAAGCTAAAGTTAGCAAATTTGTAGTTGAAGTTTGGGACACTTCAGATGATATCTGCTGACTCGCCAGGTGCATATGGATATCGAGCCTTGGCAACTTCTCAATTCTTGTTTCCAGTCAGACGGATTGAGAGAGAGGTTGCTGTTCAAGCAAGAAGAGATATTTGCTTCGCAATTCTGCCGCTTTTGGCTAATCATGAAGATGAGGATAATTGATGATTAGACATTAGATTTTAGGTTTTTAACGTATGTAATAAGAAATAAACTCACTTGAGTTTGTATTCTTTAAATTTGATTTCACCGAGATCTTGTAGTAATGATTATTTATTTCATGTTATAGATATGGATTTGGAACTATCCGATACAATTGTAGATGATCTCAATGAAAATGGAGGTTGCCAACAGGACGATTTCCTTCCCCGTTATCTTGAAACTGATGATGCCAAGGGTGTTGGCATGCAAGACTTCGCAACTGTGTTCATGGCCCACATAGAGGAAGCATTAGCCTTAGGAACACTTATAGTTCAAAATGGGATCTTGAGACTCAATATAGAGCCAACTTCCCCGCTGATCTACGTTTGCGTAGGCCCTCTGGCTGATACCATATGTGGAAAATCAGCTTCCACGAAGGAACTTGAATAAGAGACTATTCAAAAGAATTGTACTGCACACAGATGGAGTCCTTCCAGCAACAATGACGGAGAAAGTTAGAGGAAGATAATTCGTTCAGCCATTGACGATATCTTTGAAGAGATAGTGAAGGAAAAGCTAAAGTTAGCAAAGATGAAATTCAAAACACTTCAGATGGTTTCTGCTGATTCCCCTGGGGCTTACGGATACAGGGCTCTGGCAAATTCTCAGTTCCTCTTTCCTGTGAGGCGGAATGAAAAGGAGGTTCGTCTTCAAGGAAGAAAAGATGACGAGGTGAAGTATTTACTCTCTTCTTAATTTTAAAACTATTTGATAATTTTGTTGTCGAGGATGTGGTGTGAGTTTGTATTCTTTAAATTTGCTATCACCGAGATCTTGTAGTAATGATTATTAATTTCATGTTATAGAAATGGACTTGAATCTATCGGACACAAAGCGAGATGATCTTCATGAGAAAGGAGATTGTCAACAGGATGAATTTCTTCCTCGATATTTGGAAACATATCATCCCTAGAATGTTGGCAACCAAGATTTTGCAGCTGTGTTTCTGGCTCATGTACTGGAAGCTTTAACCTTACGAACAGTAATAATTGAAAATGGGATTGTCAGACTCAATATTGAGCCGTCGTCACCCCTGCTATACGTCTGTGTAGGGCCAGGAGCTGATATCCCATACATTGAAGACCACCTACCAAGGAGAAGTCTCAATGAGAGACTCCTCCAAACAATTGAAATGCATATTTTCAATTTGAATTTGATATTAAAATTGAGGGAGCGTCAGCACTTAGGCTATTTTGCTATCGTCACATTATACGGGAGCCAGACCCTTATCATTACAAATAACTCTGACGTTGCATAATTAAAAAGCTTACAATGTTCTGACTTCTGTTAAAAGCTGAGGCTGGAACGGGCACTCAGCACACATAAAGACAACAGGACAATACAAACAAAATTATACTGGCCATGGAGCCAGTCGCCAGAGCCTCGTTAGTCTTCAGTCCAGGGTGTACTAACGTGGAAGTGAGGTTGACATTTGGGTGTACTACGTGGAACGTCACCCCTTACACCTTTTAAAATGCATATAGATGGGGTTCTTCCCACAGCACTGGCAGAGGAAATCAGAGAAGAGGATATAATTCCGTCTGGCTTTGAAGATATGTGGGAAGAGATTGTGAAGGATAAGCTTAAGCTAGCAAAGTTGAAGTTGAAGTTTGGGACACTTCAGACGATATCTGCTGACTCGCCAGGTGCATATGGATATCGAGCCTTGGCAACTTCTCAATTCTTGTTTCCAGTCAGACGGATTGAGAGAGAGGTTGCTGTTCAAGCAAGAAGAGATTTTTGCTTCGCAATTCTGCCGCTTTTGGCTAATCATGAAGATGAGGATAATTGATGATTAGACATTAGATTTTAGGTTTTTAACGTATGTAATAAGAAATAAACTCACTTGAGTTTGTATTCTTTAAATTTGATTTCACCGAGATCTTGTAGTAATGATTATTCATTTCATGTTATAGATATGGATTTGGAACTATCCGATACAATTGTAGATGATCTCAATGAAAATGGAGGTTGCCAACAGAACGATTTCCTTCCCCGTTATCTTGAAACTGATGATGCCAAGGGTGTTGGCATGCAAGACTTCGCATGCATATTTTGAATTTGAATTTGATATTAAAATTGAGGGAGCGTCAGCACTTAGGCTATTTTGCTCCCGTCACATTATACGGGAGCCAGACCCTTATCATTACAAATAACTCTGACGTTGCATAATTAAAAAGCTTACAATGTTCTGAATTCTGTTAAAAGCTGAGGCTGGAACGGGCACTCAGCACACATAAAGACAACAGGACAATACAAACAAAATTATACTGGCCATGGAGCCAGTCGCCAGAGCCTCGTTAGTCTTCAGTCCAGGGTGTACTAACGTGGAAGTGAGGTTGACATTTGGGTGTACTACGTGGAAGGTCACCCCTTACACCCCTTAAAATGCATATAGATGGGGTTCTTCCCACAGCACTGGCAGAGGAAATCAGAGAAGAGGATATAATTCCGTCTGGCTTTGAAGATATGTGGGAAGAGATTGTGAAGGATAAGCTTAAGCTAGCAAATTTGAAGTTGAAGTTTGGGACACTTCAGACGATATCTGCTGACTCGCCAGGTGCATATGGATATCGAGCCTTGGCAACTTCTCAATTCTTGTTTCCAGTCAGACGGATTGAGAGGTTGCTGTTCAAGCAAGAAGAGATTTTTGCTTCGCAATTCTGCCGCTTTTGGCTAATCATGAAGATGAGGATAATTGATGATTAGACATTAGATTTTAGGTTTTTAACGTATGTAATAAGAAATAAACTCACTTGAGTTTGTATTCTTTAAATTTGCTTTTTGCTTTCACCGAGATCTTGTAGTAATGATTATTCATTTCATGTTATAGATATGGATTTGGAACTATCCGATACAATTGTAGATGATCTCAATGAAAATGGAGGTTGCCAACAGGACGATTTCCTTCCCCGTTATCTTGAAACTGATGATGCCAAGGGTGTTGGCATGCAAGACTTCGCAACTGTGTTCATGGCCCACATAGAGGAAGCATTAGCCTTAGGAACACTTGTAGTTCAAAATGGGATCTTGAGACTCAATATAGAGCCAACTTCCCCGCTGATCTACGTTTGCGTAGGCCCATCTGGCTGATTTACCATATGTGGAAAATCAGCTTCCACGAAGAAACTTGAATAAGAGACTCTTCAAAAAAATTGTACTGCACACAGATGGGAGTCCATCCAGCAACAATAACGGAGAAAGTTAGAGAGGAAGATAATTCCTTCTGCCATTGACGATATCTTTGAAGAGATAGTGAAGGAAAAGCTAAAGTTAGCAAAGCTGAAATTCAAAACCCTTCAAATGGTTTCTGCTGATTCCCCAGGAGCTTACAGATACAGGGGTCTGGCAAATTCTCAGTTCCTCTTTCCTGTGAGGCGGAATGAAAAGGAGGTTCGTCTTCAAGGAAGAAAAGATGACGAGGTGAAATATTTATTCTCTTCTTAATTTTAAAACTATTTGATAATTTTTTTGTCGGGGGTGTGGTGAGTTTGTATTCTTTAAATTTGCTATCACCGAGATCTTGTAGTAATGATTATTCAATTCATGTTATAGAAACGGACTTGGATCTATCGGACACAATGCGAGATGATCTTCATGAGAAAGTAGATTGTCAACAGGATGAATTTCTTCCTCGATATTTGGAAACATATCATCCCTAGAATGTTGGCAACCAAGATTTTGCAGCTGTGTTTCTGGCTCATGTACTGGAAGCTTTAACCTTACGAACAGTAATAATTGAAAATGGGATTGTCAGACTCAATATTGAGCCGTCGTCACCCCTGCTATACGTCTGTGTAGGGCCAGGAGCTGATATCCCATACATTGAAGACCACCTACCAAGGAGAAGTCTCAATGAGAGACTCCTCCAAACAATTGAAATGCATATTTTCAATTTGAATTTGATATTAAAATTGAGGGAGCGTCAGCACTTAGGCTATTTTGCTCCCGTCACATTATACGGGAGCCAGACCCTTATCATTACAAATAACTCTGACGTTGCATAATTAAAAAGCTTACAATGTTCTGACTTCTGTTAAAAGCTGAGGCTGGAACGGGCACTCAGCACACATAAAGACAACAGGACAATACAAACAAAATTATACTGGCCATGGAGCCAGTCGCCAGAGCCTCGTTAGTCTTCAGTCCAGGGTGTACTAACGTGGAAGTGAGGTTGACATTTGGGTGTACTACGTGGAACGTCACCCCTTACACCTTTTAAAATGCATATAGATGGGGTTCTTCCCACAGCACTGGCAGAGGAAATCAGAGAAGAGGATATAATTCCGTCTGGCTTTGAAGATATGTGGGAAGAGATTGTGAAGGATAAGCTTAAGCTAGCAAACTTGAAGTTGAAGTTTGGGACACTTCAGACGATATCTGCTGACTCGCCAGGTGCATATGGATATCGAGCCTTGGCAACTTCTCAATTCTTGTTTCCAGTCAGACGGATTGAGAGAGAGGTTGCTGTTCAAGCAAGAAGAGATATTTGCTTCGCAATTCTGCCGCTTTTGGCTAATCATGAAGATGAGGATAATTGATGATTAGACATTAGATTTTAGGTTTTTAACGTATGTAATAAGAAATAAACTCACTTGAGTTTGTATTCTTTAAATTTGCTTTTTGCTTTCACCGAGACCTTGTAGTAATGATTATTCATTTCATGTTATAGATATGGATTTGGAACTATCCGATACAATTGTAGATGATCTCAATGAAAATGGAGGTTGCCAACAGGACGATTTCCTTCCCCGTTATCTTGAAACTGATGATGCCAAGGGTGTTGGCATGCAAGACTTCGCAACTGTGTTCATGGCCCACATAGAGGAAGCATTAGCCTCAGGAACACTTATAGTTCAAAATGGGATCTTGAGACTCAATATAGAGCCAACTTCCCCGCTGATCTACGTTTGCGTAGGCCCTGGGGCTGATTTACCATATGTGGAAAATCAGCTTCCACGAAGAAACTTGAATAAGAGACTCTTCAAAAGAATTGTACTGCACACAGATGGAGTCCTTCCAGCAACAATGACGGAGAAAGTTAGAGAGGAAGATAATTCCTTCTGCCATTGACGATATCTTTGAAGAGATAGTGAAGAATAAGCTAAAGTTAGCAAAGCTGAAATTCAAAACTCTTCAGATGATTTCTGCTGATTCCCCTGGGGCATACGGATACAGGGCTCTGGCAAATTCTCAGTTCCTCTTTCCTGTGAGGCGGAATGAAAAGGAGGTTCGTCTTCAAGGAAGAAAAGATGACGAGGTAAAGTATTTACTCTCTTCTTAATTTTAAAACTATTTGATAATTTTGTTGTCGGGGATGTGGTGTGAGTTTGTATTCTTTAAATTTGCTATCACCGAGATCTTGTAGTAATGATTATTCATTCCATGTTATAGAAATCGACTTGGATCTATCGGACACAATGCGAGATGATCTTCATGAGAAAGGAGATTGTCAACAGGATGAATTTCTTCCTCGATATTTTGAAACATATCATCCCCAGAATGTCGGCAACCAAGATTTTGCAGCTGTGTTTCTGGCTCATGTACTGGAAGCTTTAACCTTAGGAACAGTAATAATTGAAAATGGGATTGTCAGACTCAATATTGAGCCGTCGTCACCCCTGCTATACGTATGTGTAGGGCCAGGAGCTGATATCCCATACATTGAAGACCAGCTACCAAGGAAAAGTCTCAATGAGAGACTCCTCCAAACAATTAAAATGCATATTTTGAATTTGAATTTGATATTAAAATTCAGGGAGCGTCAGCACTTAGGCTATTTTGCTCCCGTCACATTATACGGGAGCCAGACCCTTATCATTACAAATAACTCTGACGTTGCATAATTAAAAAGCTTACAATGTTCTGACTTCTGTTAAAAGCTGAGGCTGGAACGGGCACTCAGCACACATAAAGACAACAGGACAATACAAACAAAATTATACTGGCCATGGGGCCAGTCGCCAGAGCCTCGTTAGTCTTCAGTCCAGGGTGTACTAACGTGGAAGTGAGGTTGACATTTGGGTGTACTACGTGGAACGTCACCCCTTACACCTCTTAAAATGCATATAGATGGGGTTCTTCCCACAGCACTGGCTGAGGAAATCAGAGAAGAGGATATAATTCCGTCTGGCTTTGAGGATATGTGGGAAGAGATTGTGAAGGATAAGCTAAAGTTAGCAATTTTGTAGTTGAAGTTTGGGACACTTCAGATGATATCTGCTGACTCGCCAGGTGCATATGGATATCGAGTCTTGGCAACTTCTCAATTCTTGTTTCCAGTCAGACGGATTGAGAGAGAGGTTGCTGTTCAAGCAAGAAGAGATATTTGCTTCGCAATTCTGCCGCTTTTGGCTAATCATGAAGATGAGGATAATTGATGATTAGACATTAGATTTTAGGTTTTTAACGTATGTAATAAGAAATAAACTCACTTGAGTTTGTATTCTTTAAATTTGCTTTCACCGAGATCTTGTAGTAATGATTATTCATTTCATGTTATAGATATGGATTTGGAACTATCCGATACAATTGTAGATGATCTCAATGAAAATGGAGGTTGCCAACAGGACGATTTTTTCCCCCGTTATCTTGAAACTGATGATGCCAAGGATGTTGGCATGCAAGACTTCGCAACTGTGTTCATGGCCCACATAGAGGAAGCATTAGCCTTAGGAACACTTATAGTTCAAAATGGGATCTTGAGACTCAATATAGAGCCAACTTCCCCGCTGATCTACGTTTGCGTAGGCCCTCTGGCTGATTTACCATATGTGGAAAATCAGCTTCCACGAAGAAACTTGAATAAGAGACTATTCAAAAGAATTGTACTGCACACAGATGGAGTCCTTCCAGCAACAATGACGGAGAAAGTTACAGAGGAAGATAATTCCTTCAGCCATTGACGATATCTTTGAAGAGATAGTGAAGGAAAAGCTAAAGTTAGCAAAGATGAAATTCAAAACACTTCAGATGGTTTCTACTGATTCCCCTGGGGCTTACGGATACAGGGCTCTGGCAAATTCTCAGTTCCTCTTTCCTGTGAGGCGGAATGAAAGGAGGTTCGTCTTCAAGGAAGAAAAGATGACGAGGTAAAGTATTTACTCTCTTCTTAATTTTAAAACTATTTGATATTTTTGTTGTCGGGGATGTGGTGTGAGTTTGTATTCTTTAAATTTGCTATCACCGAGATCTTGTAGTAATGATTATTCATTCCATGTTATAGAAATCGACTTGTATCTATCGGACACAATGCGAGATGATCTTCATGAGACAGGAGATTGTCAACAGGATGAATTTCTTCCTCGATATTTTGAAACATATCATCCCCAGAATGTCGGCAACCAAGATTTTGCAGCTGTGTTTCTGGCTCATGTACTGGAAGCTTTAACCTTAGGAACAGTAATAATTGAAAATGGGATTGTCAGACTCAATATTAAGCCGTCGTCACCCCTGCTATACGTATGTGTAGGGCCAGGAGCTGATATCCCATACATTGAAGACCAGCTACCAAGGAGAAGTCTCAATGAGAGACTCCTACAAAAAATTAAAATGCATATTTTGAATTTGAATTGGATTTTAAAATTGTGGGAGCGTCAGCACTTAGACTATTTTGCTCCCGTCACATTCTACGGGAGCCTGACCCTTAACATTACAAAGAACAACTCTAAAGTTCCATAATTAAAAAGCTTACAATGTTCTGAATTCTGTTAAAAGCTGAGGCTGGAACGGGCACTCAGCACACATAAAGACAACAGGACAATACAAACAAAATTATACTGGCCATGGGGCCAGTCGCCAGAGCCTCGTTAGTCTTCAGTCCAGGGTGTACTAACGTGGAAGTGAGGTTGACATTTGGGTGTACTACGTGGAAGGTCACCCCTTACACCCCTTAAAATGCATATAGATGGCGTTCTTCCCACAGCACTGGCTGAGGAAATCAGAGAAGAGGATATAATTCCGTCTGGCTTTGAGGATATGTGGGAAGAGATTGTGAAGGATAAGCTAAAGTTAGCAAATTTGTAGTTGAAGTTTGGGACACTTCAGATGATATCTGCTGACTCGCCAGGTGCATATGGATATCGAGCCTTGGCAACTTCTCAATTCTTGTTTCCAGTCAGACGGATTGAGAGAGAGGTTGCTGTTCAAGCAAGAAGAGATATTTGCTTCGCAATTCTGCCGCTTTTGGCTAATCATGAAGATGAGGATAATTGATGATTAGACATTAGATTTTAGGTTTTTAACGTATGTAATAAGAAATAAACTCACTTGAGTTTGTATTCTTTAAATTTGATTTCACCGAGATCTTGTAGTAATGATTATTTATTTCATGTTATAGATATGGATTTGGAACTATCCGATACAATTGTAGATGATCTCAATGAAAATGGAGGTTGCCAACAGGACGATTTCCTTCCCCGTTATCTTGAAACTGATGATGCCAAGGGTGTTGGCATGCAAGACTTCGCAACTGTGTTCATGGCCCACATAGAGGAAGCATTAGCCTTAGGAACACTTATAGTTCAAAATGGGATCTTGAGACTCAATATAGAGCCAACTTCCCCGCTGATCTACGTTTGCGTAGGCCCTCTGGCTGATACCATATGTGGAAAATCAGCTTCCACGAAGGAACTTGAATAAGAGACTATTCAAAAGAATTGTACTGCACACAGATGGAGTCCTTCCAGCAACAATGACGGAGAAAGTTAGAGGAAGATAATTCGTTCAGCCATTGACGATATCTTTGAAGAGATAGTGAAGGAAAAGCTAAAGTTAGCAAAGATGAAATTCAAAACACTTCAGATGGTTTCTGCTGATTCCCCTGGGGCTTACGGATACAGGGCTCTGGCAAATTCTCAGTTCCTCTTTCCTGTGAGGCGGAATGAAAAGGAGGTTCGTCTTCAAGGAAGAAAAGATGACGAGGTGAAGTATTTACTCTCTTCTTAATTTTAAAACTATTTGATAATTTTGTTGTCGAGGATGTGGTGTGAGTTTGTATTCTTTAAATTTGCTATCACCGAGATCTTGTAGTAATGATTATTAATTTCATGTTACAGAAATGGACTTGAATCTATCGGACACAATGCGAGATGATCTTCATGAGAAAGGAGATTGTCAACAGGATGAATTTCTTCCTCGATATTTGGAAACATATCATCCCTAGAATGTTGGCAACCAAGATTTTGCAGCTGTGTTTCTGGCTCATGTACTGGAAGCTTTAACCTTACGAACAGTAATAATTGAAAATGGGATTGTCAGACTCAATATTGAGCCGTCGTCACCCCTGCTATACGTCTGTGTAGGGCCAGGAGCTGATATCCCATACATTGAAGACCACCTACCAAGGAGAAGTCTCAATGAGAGACTCCTCCAAACAATTGAAATGCATATTTTCAATTTGAATTTGATATTAAAATTGAGGGAGCGTCAGCACTTAGGCTATTTTGCTCCCGTCACATTATACGGGAGCCAGACCCTTATCATTACAAATAACTCTGACGTTGCATAATTAAAAAGCTTACAATGTTCTGACTTCTGTTAAAAGCTGAGGCTGGAACGGGCACTCAGCACACATAAAGACAACAGGACAATACAAACAAAATTATACTGGCCATGGAGCCAGTCGCCAGAGCCTCGTTAGTCTTCAGTCCAGGGTGTACTAACGTGGAAGTGAGGTTGACATTTGGGTGTACTACGTGGAACGTCACCCCTTACACCTTTTAAAATGCATATAGATGGGGTTCTTCCCACAGCACTGGCAGAGGAAATCAGAGAAGAGGATATAATTCCGTCTGGCTTTGAAGATATGTGGGAAGAGATTGTGAAGGATAAGCTTAAGCTAGCAAAGTTGAAGTTGAAGTTTGGGACACTTCAGACGATATCTGCTGACTCGCCAGGTGCATATGGATATCGAGCCTTGGCAACTTCTCAATTCTTGTTTCCAGTCAGACGGATTGAGAGAGAGGTTGCTGTTCAAGCAAGAAGAGATTTTTGCTTCGCAATTCTGCCGCTTTTGGCTAATCATGAAGATGAGGATAATTGATGATTAGACATTAGATTTTAGGTTTTTAACGTATGTAATAAGAAATAAACTCACTTGAGTTTGTATTCTTTAAATTTGATTTCACCGAGATCTTGTAGTAATGATTATTCATTTCATGTTATAGATATGGATTTGGAACTATCCGATACAATTGTAGATGATCTCAATGAAAATGGAGGTTGCCAACAGAACGATTTCCTTCCCCGTTATCTTGAAACTGATGATGCCAAGGGTGTTGGCATGCAAGACTTCGCATGCATATTTTGAATTTGAATTTGATATTAAAATTGAGGGAGCGTCAGCACTTAGGCTATTTTGCTCCCGTCACATTATACGGGAGCCAGACCCTTATCATTACAAATAACTCTGACGTTGCATAATTAAAAAGCTTACAATGTTCTGAATTCTGTTAAAAGCTGAGGCTGGAACGGGCACTCAGCACACATAAAGACAACAGGACAATACAAACAAAATTATACTGGCCATGGAGCCAGTCGCCAGAGCCTCGTTAGTCTTCAGTCCAGGGTGTACTAACGTGGAAGTGAGGTTGACATTTGGGTGTACTACGTGGAAGGTCACCCCTTACACCCCTTAAAATGCATATAGATGGGGTTCTTCCCACTGCACTGGCAGAGGAAATCAGAGAAGAGGATATAATTCCGTCTGGCTTTGAAGATATGTGGGAAGAGATTGTGAAGGATAAGCTTAAGCTAGCAAATTTGAAGTTGAAGTTTGGGACACTTCAGACGATATCTGCTGACTCGCCAGGTGCATATGGATATCGAGCCTTGGCAACTTCTCAATTCTTGTTTCCAGTCAGACGGATTGAGAGGTTGCTGTTCAAGCAAGAAGAGATTTTTGCTTCGCAATTCTGCCGCTTTTGGCTAATCATGAAGATGAGGATAATTGATGATTAGACATTAGATTTTAGGTTTTTAACGTATGTAATAAGAAATAAACTCACTTGAGTTTGTATTCTTTAAATTTGCTTTTTGCTTTCACCGAGATCTTGTAGTAATGATTATTCATTTCATGTTATAGATATGGATTTGGAACTATCCGATACAATTGTAGATGATCTCAATGAAAATGGAGGTTGCCAACAGGACGATTTCCTTCCCCGTTATCTTGAAACTGATGATGCCAAGGGTGTTGGCATGCAAGACTTCGCAACTGTGTTCATGGCCCACATAGAGGAAGCATTAGCCTCAGGAACACTTATAGTTCAAAATGGGATCTTGAGACTCAATATAGAGCCAACTTCCCCGCTGATCTACGTTTGCGTAGGCCCTGGGGCTGATTTACCATATGTGGAAAATCAGCTTCCACGAAGAAACTTGAATAAGAGACTCTTCAAAAGAATTGTACTGCACACAGATGGAGTCCTTCCAGCAACAATGACGGAGAAAGTTAGAGAGGAAGATAATTCCTTCTGCCATTGACGATATCTTTGAAGAGATAGTGAAGAATAAGCTAAAGTTAGCAAAGCTGAAATTCAAAACTCTTCAGATGATTTCTGCTGATTCCCCTGGGGCATACGGATACAGGGCTCTGGCAAATTCTCAGTTCCTCTTTCCTGTGAGGCGGAATGAAAAGGAGGTTCGTCTTCAAGGAAGAAAAGATGACGAGGTAAAGTATTTACTCTCTTCTTAATTTTAAAACTATTTGATAATTTTGTTGTCGGGGATGTGGTGTGAGTTTGTATTCTTTAAATTTGCTATCACCGAGATCTTGTAGTAATGATTATTCATTCCATGTTATAGAAATCGACTTGGATCTATCGGACACAATGCGAGATGATCTTCATGAGAAAGGAGATTGTCAACAGGATGAATTTCTTCCTCGATATTTTGAAACATATCATCCCCAGAATGTCGGCAACCAAGATTTTGCAGCTGTGTTTCTGGCTCATGTACTGGAAGCTTTAACCTTAGGAACACTAATAATTGAAAATGGGATTGTCAGACTCAATATTGAGCCGTCGTCACCCCTGCTATACGTATGTGTAGGGCCAGGAGCTGATATCCCATACATTGAAGACCAGCTACCAAGGAAAAGTCTCAATGAGAGACTCCTCCAAACAATTAAAATGCATATTTTGAATTTGAATTTGATATTAAAATTCAGGGAGCGTCAGCACTTAGGCTATTTTGCTCCCGTCACATTATACGGGAGCCAGACCCTTATCATTACAAATAACTCTGACGTTGCATAATTAAAAAGCTTACAATGTTCTGACTTCTGTTAAAAGCTGAGGCTGGAACGGGCACTCAGCACACATAAAGACAACAGGACAATACAAACAAAATTATACTTGCCATGGGGCCAGTCGCCAGAGCCTCGTTAGTCTTCAGTCCAGGGTGTACTAACGTGGAAGTGAGGTTGACATTTGGGTGTACTACGTGGAACGTCACCCCTTACACCTCTTAAAATGCATATAGATGGGGTTCTTCCCACAGCACTGGCTGAGGAAATCAGAGAAGAGGATATAATTCCGTCTGGCTTTGAGGATATGTGGGAAGAGATTGTGAAGGATAAGCTAAAGTTAGCAAATTTGTAGTTGAAGTTTGGGACACTTCAGATGATATCTGCTGACTCGCCAGGTGCATATGGATATCGAGCCTTGGCAACTTCTCAATTCTTGTTTCCAGTCAGACGGATTGAGAGAGAGGTTGCTGTTCAAGCAAGAAGAGATTTTTGCTTCGCAATTCTGCCGCTTTTGGCTAATCATGAAGATGAGGATAATTGATGATTAGACATTAGATTTTAGGTTTTTAACGTATGTAATAAGAAATAAACTCACTTGAGTTTGTATTCTTTAAATTTGATCTCACCGAGATCTTGTAGTAATGATTATTCATTTCATGTTATAGATATGGATTTGGAACTATCCGATACAATTGTAGATGATCTCAATGAAAATGGAGGTTGCCAACAGGACGATTTCCTTCCCCGTTATCTTGAAACTGATGATGCCAAGGGTGTTGGCATGCAAGACTTCGCAACTGTGTTCATGGCCCACATAGAGGAAGCATTAGCCTTAGGAACACTTGTAGTTCAAAATGGGATCTTGAGACTCAATATAGAGCCAACTTCCCCGCTGATCTACGTTTGCGTAGGCCCATCTGGCTGATTTACCATATGTGGAAAATCAGCTTCCACGAAGAAACTTGAATAAGAGACTCTTCAAAAAAATTGTACTGCACACAGATGGGAGTCCATCCAGCAACAATAACGGAGAAAGTTAGAGAGGAAGATAATTCCTTCTGCCATTGACGATATCTTTGAAGAGATAGTGAAGGAAAAGCTAAAGTTAGCAAAGCTGAAATTCAAAACCCTTCAAATGGTTTCTGCTGATTCCCCAGGAGCTTACAGATACAGGGGTCTGGCAAATTCTCAGTTCCTCTTTCCTGTGAGGCGGAATGAAAAGGAGGTTCGTCTTCAAGGAAGAAAAGATGACGAGGTGAAATATTTATTCTCTTCTTAATTTTAAAACTATTTGATAATTTTTTTGTCGGGGGTGTGGTGAGTTTGTATTCTTTAAATTTGCTATCACCGAGATCTTGTAGTAATGATTATTCAATTCATGTTATAGAAACGGACTTGGATCTATCGGACACAATGCGAGATGATCTTCATGAGAAAGTAGATTGTCAACAGGATGAATTTCTTCCTCGATATTTGGAAACATATCATCCCTAGAATGTTGGCAACCAAGATTTTGCAGCTGTGTTTCTGGCTCATGTACTGGAAGCTTTAACCTTACGAACAGTAATAATTGAAAATGGGATTGTCAGACTCAATATTGAGCCGTCGTCACCCCTGCTATACGTCTGTGTAGGGCCAGGAGCTGATATCCCATACATTGAAGACCACCTACCAAGGAGAAGTCTCAATGAGAGACTCCTCCAAACAATTGAAATGCATATTTTCAATTTGAATTTGATATTAAAATTGAGGGAGCGTCAGCACTTAGGCTATTTTGCTCCCGTCACATTATACGGGAGCCAGACCCTTATCATTACAAATAACTCTGACGTTGCATAATTAAAAAGCTTACAATGTTCTGACTTCTGTTAAAAGCTGAGGCTGGAACGGGCACTCAGCACACATAAAGACAACAGGACAATACAAACAAAATTATACTGGCCATGGAGCCAGTCGCCAGAGCCTCGTTAGTCTTCAGTCCAGGGTGTACTAACGTGGAAGTGAGGTTGACATTTGGGTGTACTACGTGGAACGTCACCCCTTACACCTTTTAAAATGCATATAGATGGGGTTCTTCCCACAGCACTGGCAGAGGAAATCAGAGAAGAGGATATAATTCCGTCTGGCTTTGAAGATATGTGGGAAGAGATTGTTAAGGATAAGCTTAAGCTAGCAAACTTGAAGTTGAAGTTTGGGACACTTCAGACGATATCTGCTGACTCGGCAGGTGCATATGGATATCGAGCCTTGGCAACTTCTCAATTCTTGTTTCCAGTCAGACGGATTGAGAGAGAGGTTGCTGTTCAAGCAAGAAGAGATTTTTGCTTCGCAATTCTGCCGCTTTTGGCTAATCATGAAGATGAGGATAATTGATGATTAGACATTAGATTTTAGGTTTTTAACGTATGTAATAAGAAATAAACTCACTTGAGTTTGTATTCTTTAAATTTGATTTCACCGAGATCTTGTAGTAATGATTATTCATTTCATGTTATAGATATGGATTTGGAACTATCCGATACAATTGTAGATGATCTCAATGAAAATGGAGGTTGCCAACAGAACGATTTCCTTCCCCGTTATCTTGAAACTGATGATGCCAAGGGTGTTGGCATGCAAGACTTCGCATGCATATTTTGAATTTGAATTTGATATTAAAATTGAGGGAGCGTCAGCACTTAGGCTATTTTGCTCCCGTCACATTATACGGGAGCCAGACCCTTATCATTACAAATAACTCTGACGTTGCATAATTAAAAAGCTTACAATGTTCTGACTTCTGTTAAAAGCTGAGGCTGGAACGGGCACTCAGCACACATAAAGACAACAGGACAATACAAACAAAATTATACTGGCCATGGAGCCAGTCGCCAGAGCCTCGTTAGTCTTCAGTCCAGGGTGTACTAACGTGGAAGTGAGGTTGACATTTGGGTGTACTACGTGGAAGGTCACCCCTTACACCCCTTAAAATGCATATAGATGGGGTTCTTCCCACTGCACTGGCAGAGGAAATCAGAGAAGAGGATATAATTCCGTCTGGCTTTGAAGATATGTGGGAAGAGATTGTGAAGGATAAGCTTAAGCTAGCAAATTTGAAGTTGAAGTTTGGGACACTTCAGACGATATCTGCTGACTCGCCAGGTGCATATGGATATCGAGCCTTGGCAACTTCTCAATTCTTGTTTCCAGTCAGACGGATTGAGAGGTTGCTGTTCAAGCAAGAAGAGATTTTTGCTTCGCAATTCTGCCGCTTTTGGCTAATCATGAAGATGAGGATAATTGATGATTAGACATTAGATTTTAGGTTTTTAACGTATGTAATAAGAAATAAACTCACTTGAGTTTGTATTCTTTAAATTTGCTTTTTGCTTTCACCGAGATCTTGTAGTAATGATTATTCATTTCATGTTATAGATATGGATTTGGAACTATCCGATACAATTGTAGATGATCTCAATGAAAATGGAGGTTGCCAACAGGACGATTTCCTTCCCCGTTATCTTGAAACTGATGATGCCAAGGGTGTTGGCATGCAAGACTTCGCAACTGTGTTCATGGCCCACATAGAGGAAGCATTAGCCTCAGGAACACTTATAGTTCAAAATGGGATCTTGAGACTCAATATAGAGCCAACTTCCCCGCTGATCTACGTTTGCGTAGGCCCTGGGGCTGATTTACCATATGTGGAAAATCAGCTTCCACGAAGAAACTTGAATAAGAGACTCTTCAAAAGAATTGTACTGCACACAGATGGAGTCCTTCCAGCAACAATGACGGAGAAAGTTAGAGAGGAAGATAATTCCTTCTGCCATTGACGATATCTTTGAAGAGATAGTGAAGAATAAGCTAAAGTTAGCAAAGCTGAAATTCAAAACTCTTCAGATGATTTCTGCTGATTCCCCTGGGGCATACGGATACAGGGCTCTGGCAAATTCTCAGTTCCTCTTTCCTGTGAGGCGGAATGAAAAGGAGGTTCGTCTTCAAGGAAGAAAAGATGACGAGGTAAAGTATTTACTCTCTTCTTAATTTTAAAACTATTTGATAATTTTGTTGTCGGGGATGTGGTGTGAGTTTGTATTCTTTAAATTTGCTATCACCGAGATCTTGTAGTAATGATTATTCATTCCATGTTATAGAAATCGACTTGGATCTATCGGACACAATGCGAGATGATCTTCATGAGAAAGGAGATTGTCAACAGGATGAATTTCTTCCTCGATATTTTGAAACATATCATCCCCAGAATGTCGGCAACCAAGATTTTGCAGCTGTGTTTCTGGCTCATGTACTGGAAGCTTTAACCTTAGGAACAGTAATAATTGAAAATGGGATTGTCAGACTCAATATTGAGCCGTCGTCACCCCTGCTATACGTATGTGTAGGGCCAGGAGCTGATATCCCATACATTGAAGACCAGCTACCAAGGAAAAGTCTCAATGAGAGACTCCTCCAAACAATTAAAATGCATATTTTGAATTTGAATTTGATATTAAAATTCAGGGAGCGTCAGCACTTAGGCTATTTTGCTCCCGTCACATTATACGGGAGCCAGACCCTTATCATTACAAATAACTCTGACGTTGCATAATTAAAAAGCTTACAATGTTCTGACTTCTGTTAAAAGCTGAGGCTGGAACGGGCACTCAGCACACATAAAGACAACAGGACAATACAAACAAAATTATACTTGCCATGGGGCCAGTCGCCAGAGCCTCGTTAGTCTTCAGTCCAGGGTGTACTAACGTGGAAGTGAGGTTGACATTTGGGTGTACTACGTGGAACGTCACCCCTTACACCTCTTAAAATGCATATAGATGGGGTTCTTCCCACAGCACTGGCTGAGGAAATCAGAGAAGAGGATATAATTCCGTCTGGCTTTGAGGATATGTGGGAAGAGATTGTGAAGGATAAGCTAAAGTTAGCAAATTTGTAGTTGAAGTTTGGGACACTTCAGATGATATCTGCTGACTCGCCAGGTGCATATGGATATCGAGCCTTGGCAACTTCTCAATTCTTGTTTCCAGTCAGACGGATTGAGAGAGAGGTTGCTGTTCAAGCAAGAAGAGATTTTTGCTTCGCAATTCTGCCGCTTTTGGCTAATCATGAAGATGAGGATAATTGATGATTAGACATTAGATTTTAGGTTTTTAACGTATGTAATAAGAAATAAACTCACTTGAGTTTGTATTCTTTAAATTTGATCTCACCGAGATCTTGTAGTAATGATTATTCATTTCATGTTATAGATATGGATTTGGAACTATCCGATACAATTGTAGATGATCTCAATGAAAATGGAGGTTGCCAACAGGACGATTTCCTTCCCCGTTATCTTGAAACTGATGATGCCAAGGGTGTTGGCATGCAAGACTTCGCAACTGTGTTCATGGCCCACATAGAGGAAGCATTAGCCTTAGGAACACTTGTAGTTCAAAATGGGATCTTGAGACTCAATATAGAGCCAACTTCCCCGCTGATCTACGTTTGCGTAGGCCCATCTGGCTGATTTACCATATGTGGAAAATCAGCTTCCACGAAGAAACTTGAATAAGAGACTCTTCAAAAAAATTGTACTGCACACAGATGGGAGTCCATCCAGCAACAATAACGGAGAAAGTTAGAGAGGAAGATAATTCCTTCTGCCATTGACGATATCTTTGAAGAGATAGTGAAGGAAAAGCTAAAGTTAGCAAAGCTGAAATTCAAAACCCTTCAAATGGTTTCTGCTGATTCCCCAGGAGCTTACAGATACAGGGGTCTGGCAAATTCTCAGTTCCTCTTTCCTGTGAGGCGGAATGAAAAGGAGGTTCGTCTTCAAGGAAGAAAAGATGACGAGGTGAAATATTTATTCTCTTCTTAATTTTAAAACTATTTGATAATTTTTTTGTCGGGGGTGTGGTGAGTTTGTATTCTTTAAATTTGCTATCACCGAGATCTTGTAGTAATGATTATTCAATTCATGTTATAGAAATGGACTTGGATCTATCTGACACAATGCGAGATGATCTTCATGAGAAAGGAGATTGTCAACAGGATGAATTTCTTCCTCGATATTTTGAAACATATCATCCCCAGAATGTTGGCAACCAAGATTTTGCAGCTGTGTTTCTGGCTCAAGTACTAGAAGCTTTAACCTTACGAACAGTAATAATTGAAAATGGGATTGTCAGACTCAATATTGAGCCGTCGTCACCCCTGCTATACGTCTGTGTAGGGCCAGGAGCTGATATCCCATACATTGAAGACCAACTACCAAGGAGAAGTCTCAATGAGACTCCTCCAAACAATTAAAATGCATATTTTGAATTTGAATTTGATATTAAAATTGAGGGAGCGTCAGCACTTAGGCTATTTTGCTCCCGTCACATTATACGGGAGCCAGACCCTTATCATTACAAAGAACAACTCTAAAGTTCCATAATTAAAAAGCTTACAATGTTCTGAATTCTGTTAAAAGCTGAGGCTGGAACGGGCACTCAGCACACATAAAGACAACAGGACAATACAAACAAAATTATACTGGCCATGGGGCCAGTCGCCAGAGCCTCGTTAGTCTTCAGTCCAGGGTGTACTAACGTGGAAGTGAGGTTGACATTTGGGTGTACTACCCCTTACACCCCTTAAAATGCATATAGATGGGGTTCTTCCCACAGCACTGGCTGAGGAAATCAGAGAAGAGGATATAATTCCGTCTGTCTTTGAGGATATGTGGGAAGAGATTGTGAAGGATAAGCTTAAGCTAGCAAAGTTGAAGTTGAAGTTTGGGACACTTCAGACGATATCTGCTGACTCGCCAGGTGCATATGGATATCGAGCCTTGGCAACTTCTCAATTCTTGTTTCCAGTCAGACGGATTGAGAGAGAGGTTGCTGTTCAAGCAAGAAGAGATATTTGCTTCGCAATTCTGCCGCTTTTGGCTAATCATGAAGATGAGGATAATTGATGATTAGACATTAGATTTTAGGTTTTTAACGTATGTAATAAGAAATAAACTCACTTGAGTTTGTATTCTTTAAATTTGCTTTCACCGGGATCTTGTAGTAATGATTATTCATTTCATGTTATAGATATAAATTTGGAACTATCCGATACAATTGTAGATGATCTCAATGAAAATGGAGGTTGCCAACAGGACGATTTTTTCCCCCGTTATCTTGAAACTGATGATGCCAAGGGTGTTGGCATGCAAGACTTCGCAACTGTGTTCATGGCCCACATAGAGGAAGCATTAGCCTTAGGAACACTTATAGTTCAAAATGGGATCTTGAGACTCAATATAGAGCCAACTTCCCCGCTGATCTACGTTTGCGTAGGCCCTCTGGCTGATTTACCATATGTGGAAAATCAGCTTCCACGAAGAAACTTGAATAAGAGACTATTCAAAAGAATTGTACTGCACACAGATGGAGTCCTTCCAGCAACAATGACGGAGAAAGTTACAGAGGAAGATAATTCCTTCAGCCATTGACGATATCTTTGAAGAGATAGTGAAGGAAAAGCTAAAGTTAGCAAAGCTGAAATTCAAAACACTTCAGATGGTTTCTACTGATTCCCCTGGGGCTTACGGATACAGGGCTCTGGCAAATTCTCAGTTCCTCTTTCCTGTGAGGCGGAATGAAAGGAGGTTCGTCTTCAAGGAAGAAAAGATGACGAGGTAAAGTATTTACTCTCTTCTTAATTTTAAAACTATTTGATAATTTTGTTGTCGGGGATGTGGTGTGAGTTTGTATTCTTTAAATTTGCTATCACCGAGATCTTGTAGTAATGATTATTCATTCCATGTTATAGAAATCGACTTGGATCTATCGGACACAATGCGAGATGATCTTCATGAGAAAGGAGATTGTCAACAGGATGAATTTCTTCCTCGATATTTTGAAACATATCATCCCCAGAATGTCGGCAACCAAGATTTTGCAGCTGTGTTTCTGGCTCATGTACTGGAAGCTTTAACCTTAGGAACAGTAATAATTGAAAATGGGATTGTCAGACTCAATATTGAGCCGTCGTCACCCCTGCTATACGTATGTGTAGGGCCAGGAGCTGATATCCCATACATTGAAGACCAGCTACCAAGGAAAAGTCTCAATGAGAGACTCCTCCAAACAATTAAAATGCATATTTTGAATTTGAATTTGATATTAAAATTCAGGGAGCGTCAGCACTTAGGCTATTTTGCTCCCGTCACATTATACGGGAGCCAGACCCTTATCATTACAAATAACTCTGACGTTGCATAATTAAAAAGCTTACAATGTTCTGACTTCTGTTAAAAGCTGAGGCTGGAACGGGCACTCAGCACACATAAAGACAACAGGACAATACAAACAAAATTATACTGGCCATGGGGCCAGTCGCCAGAGCCTCGTTAGTCTTCAGTCCAGGGTGTACTAACGTGGAAGTGAGGTTGACATTTGGGTGTACTACGTGGAACGTCACCCCTTACACCTCTTAAAATGCATATAGATGGGGTTCTTCCCACAGCACTGGCTGAGGAAATCAGAGAAGAGGATATAATTCCGTCTGGCTTTGAGGATATGTGGGAAGAGATTGTGAAGGATAAGCTAAAGTTAGCAAATTTGTAGTTGAAGTTTGGGACACTTCAGATGATATCTGCTGACTCGCCAGGTGCATATGGATATCGAGCCTTGGCAACTTCTCAATTCTTGTTTCCAGTCAGACGGATTGAGAGAGAGGTTGCTGTTCAAGCAAGAAGAGATTTTTGCTTCGCAATTCTGCCGCTTTTGGCTAATCATGAAGATGAGGATAATTGATGATTAGACATTAGATTTTAGGTTTTTAACGTATGTAATAAGAAATAAACTCACTTGAGTTTGTATTCTTTAAATTTGATCTCACCGAGATCTTGTAGTAATGATTATTCATTTCATGTTATAGATATGGATTTGGAACTATCCGATACAATTGTAGATGATCTCAATGAAAATGGAGGTTGCCAACAGGACGATTTCCTTCCCCGTTATCTTGAAACTGATGATGCCAAGGGTGTTGGCATGCAAGACTTCGCAACTGTGTTCATGGCCCACATAGAGGAAGCATTAGCCTTAGGAACACTTGTAGTTCAAAATGGGATCTTGAGACTCAATATAGAGCCAACTTCCCCGCTGATCTACGTTTGCGTAGGCCCTCTGGCTGATTTACCATATGTGGAAAATCAGCTTCCACGAAGAAACTTGAATAAGAGACTCTTCAAAAAAATTGTACTGCACACAGATGGGAGTCCATTAAGCAACAATAACGGAGAAAGTTAGAGAGGAAGATAATTCCTTCTGCCATTGACGATATCTTTGAAGAGATAGTGAAGGAAAAGCTAAAGTTAGGAAAGCTGAAATTCAAAACCCTTCAAATGGTTTCTGCTGATTCACCAGGAGCGTACAGATACAGGGGTCTGGCAAATTCTCAGTTCCTCTTTCCTGTGAGGCGGAATGAAAAGGAGGTTCGTCTTCAAGGAAGAAAAGATGACGAGGTGAAATATTTATTCTCTTCTTAATTTTAAAACTATTTGATAATTTTTTTGTCGGGGGTGTGGTGAGTTTGTATTCTTTAAATTTGCTATCACCGAGATCTTGTAGTATTGATTATTCAATTCATGTTATAGAAATGGACTTGGATCTATCTGACACAATGCGAGATGATCTTCATGAGAAAGGAGATTGTCAACAGGATGAATTTCTTCCTCGATATTTTGAAACATATCATCCCCAGAATGTTGGCAACCAAGATTTTGCAGCTGTGTTTCTGGCTCAAGTACTAGAAGCTTTAACCTTACGAACAGTAATAATTGAAAATGGGATTGTCAGACTCAATATTGAGCCGTCGTCACCCCTGCTATACGTCTGTGTAGGGCCAGGAGCTGATATCCCATACATTGAAGACCAACTACCAAGGAGAAGTCTCAATGAGACTCCTCCAAACAATTAAAATGCATATTTTGAATTTGAATTTGATATTAAAATTGAGGGAGCGTCAGCACTTAGGCTATTTTGCTCCCGTCACATTATACGGGAGCCAGACCCTTATCATTACAAAGAACAACTCTAAAGTTCCATAATTAAAAAGCTTACAATGTTCTGACTTCTGTTAAAAGCTGAGGCTGGAACGGGCACTCAGCACACATAAAGACAACAGGACAATACAAACAAAATTATACTGGCCATGGGGCCAGTCGCCAGAGCCTCGTTAGTCTTCAGTCCAGGGTGTACTAACGTGGAAGTGAGGTTGACATTTGGGTGTACTACTCCTTACACCCCTTAAAATGCATATAGATGGGGTTCTTCCCACAGCACTGGCTGAGGAAATCAGAGAAGAGGATATAATTCCGTCTGGCTTTGAGGATATGTGGGAAGAGATTGTGAAGGATAAGCTTAAGCTAGCAAAGTTGAAGTTGAAGTTTGGGACACTTCAGACGATATCTGCTGACTCGCCAGGTGCATATGGATATCGAGCCTTGGCAACTTCTCAATCCTTGTTTCCAGTCAGACGGATTGAGAGAGAGGTTGCTGTTCAAGCAAGAAGAGATTTTTGCTTCGCAATTCTGCCGCTTTTGGCTAATCATGAAGATGAGGATAATTGATGATTAGACATTAGATTTTAGGTTTTTAACGTATGTAATAAGAAATAAACTCACTTGAGTTTGTATTCTTTAAATTTGATCTCACCGAGATCTTGTAGTAATGATTATTCATTTCATGTTATAGATATGGATTTGGAACTATCCGATACAATTGTAGATGATCTCAATGAAAATGGAGGTTGCCAACAGGACGATTTCCTTCCCCGTTATCTTGAAACTGATGATGCCAAGGGTGTTGGCATGCAAGACTTCGCAACTGTGTTCATGGCCCACATAGAGGAAGCATTAGCCTTAGGAACACTTGTAGTTCAAAATGGGATCTTGAGACTCAATATAGAGCCAATTTCCCCGCTGATCTACGTTTGCGTAGGCCCATCTGGCTGATTTACCATATGTGGAAAATCAGCTTCCACGAAGAAACTTGAATAAGAGACTCTTCAAAAAAATTGTACTGCACACAGATGGGAGTCCATCCAGCAACAATAACGGAGAAAGTTAGAGAGGAAGATAATTCCTTCTGCCATTGACGATATCTTTGAAGAGATAGTGAAGGAAAAGCTAAAGTTAGCAAAGCTGAAATTCAAAACCCTTCAAATGGTTTCTGCTGATTCCCCAGGAGCTTACAGATACAGGGGTCTGGCAAATTCTCAGTTCCTCTTTCCTGTGAGGCGGAATGAAAAGGAGGTTCGTCTTCAAGGAAGAAAAGATGACGAGGTGAAATATTTATTCTCTTCTTAATTTTAAAACTATTTGATAATTTTTTTGTCGGGGGTGTGGTGAGTTTGTATTCTTTAAATTTGCTATCACCGAGATCTTGTAGTAATGATTATTCAATTCATGTTATAGAAATGGACTTGGATCTATCTGACACAATGCGAGATGATCTTCATGAGAAAGGAGATTGTCAACAGGATGAATTTCTTCCTCGATATTTTGAAACATATCATCCCCAGAATGTTGGCAACCAAGATTTTGCAGCTGTGTTTCTGGCTCAAGTACTAGAAGCTTTAACCTTACGAACAGTAATAATTGAAAATGGGATTGTCAGACTCAATATTGAGCCGTCGTCACCCCTGCTATACGTCTGTGTAGGGCCAGGAGCTGATATCCCATACATTGAAGACCAACTACCAAGGAGAAGTCTCAATGAGACTCCTCCAAACAATTAAAATGCATATTTTGAATTTGAATTTGATATTAAAATTGAGGGAGCGTCAGCACTTAGGCTATTTTGCTCCCGTCACATTATACGGGAGCCAGACCCTTATCATTACAAAGAACAACTCTAAAGTTCCATAATTAAAAAGCTTACAATGTTCTGAATTCTGTTAAAAGCTGAGGCTGGAACGGGCACTCAGCACACATAAAGACAACAGGACAATACAAACAAAATTATACTGGCCATGGGGCCAGTCGCCAGAGCCTCGTTAGTCTTCAGTCCAGGGTGTACTAACGTGGAAGTGAGGTTGACATTTGGGTGTACTACCCCTTACACCCCTTAAAATGCATATAGATGGGGTTCTTCCCACAGCACTGGCTGAGGAAATCAGAGAAGAGGATATAATTCCGTCTGTCTTTGAGGATATGTGGGAAGAGATTGTGAAGGATAAGCTTAAGCTAGCAAAGTTGAAGTTGAAGTTTGGGACACTTCAGACGATATCTGCTGACTCGCCAGGTGCATATGGATATCGAGCCTTGGCAACTTCTCAATTCTTGTTTCCAGTCAGACGGATTGAGAGAGAGGTTGCTGTTCAAGCAAGAAGAGATATTTGCTTCGCAATTCTGCCGCTTTTGGCTAATCATGAAGATGAGGATAATTGATGATTAGACATTAGATTTTAGGTTTTTAACGTATGTAATAAGAAATAAACTCACTTGAGTTTGTATTCTTTAAATTTGCTTTCACCGGGATCTTGTAGTAATGATTATTCATTTCATGTTATAGATATAAATTTGGAACTATCCGATACAATTGTAGATGATCTCAATGAAAATGGAGGTTGCCAACAGGACGATTTTTTCCCCCGTTATCTTGAAACTGATGATGCCAAGGGTGTTGGCATGCAAGACTTCGCAACTGTGTTCATGGCCCACATAGAGGAAGCATTAGCCTTAGGAACACTTATAGTTCAAAATGGGATCTTGAGACTCAATATAGAGCCAACTTCCCCGCTGATCTACGTTTGCGTAGGCCCTCTGGCTGATTTACCATATGTGGAAAATCAGCTTCCACGAAGAAACTTGAATAAGAGACTATTCAAAAGAATTGTACTGCACACAGATGGAGTCCTTCCAGCAACAATGACGGAGAAAGTTACAGAGGAAGATAATTCCTTCAGCCATTGACGATATCTTTGAAGAGATAGTGAAGGAAAAGCTAAAGTTAGCAAAGCTGAAATTCAAAACACTTCAGATGGTTTCTACTGATTCCCCTGGGGCTTACGGATACAGGGCTCTGGCAAATTCTCAGTTCCTCTTTCCTGTGAGGCGGAATGAAAGGAGGTTCGTCTTCAAGGAAGAAAAGATGACGAGGTAAAGTATTTACTCTCTTCTTAATTTTAAAACTATTTGATAATTTTGTTGTCGGGGATGTGGTGTGAGTTTGTATTCTTTAAATTTGCTATCACCGAGATCTTGTAGTAATGATTATTCATTCCATGTTATAGAAATCGACTTGGATCTATCGGACACAATGCGAGATGATCTTCATGAGAAAGGAGATTGTCAACAGGATGAATTTCTTCCTCGATATTTTGAAACATATCATCCCCAGAATGTCGGCAACCAAGATTTTGCAGCTGTGTTTCTGGCTCATGTACTGGAAGCTTTAACCTTAGGAACAGTAATAATTGAAAATGGGATTGTCAGACTCAATATTGAGCCGTCGTCACCCCTGCTATACGTATGTGTAGGGCCAGGAGCTGATATCCCATACATTGAAGACCAGCTACCAAGGAAAAGTCTCAATGAGAGACTCCTCCAAACAATTAAAATGTATATTTTGAATTTGAATTTGATATTAAAATTCAGGGAGCGTCAGCACTTAGGCTATTTTGCTCCCGTCACATTATACGGGAGCCAGACCCTTATCATTACAAATAACTCTGACGTTGCATAATTAAAAAGCTTACAATGTTCTGACTTCTGTTAAAAGCTGAGGCTGGAACGGGCACTCAGCACACATAAAGACAACAGGACAATACAAACAAAATTATACTGGCCATGGGGCCAGTCGCCAGAGCCTCGTTAGTCTTCAGTCCAGGGTGTACTAACGTGGAAGTGAGGTTGACATTTGGGTGTACTACGTGGAACGTCACCCCTTACACCTCTTAAAATGCATATAGATGGGGTTCTTCCCACAGCACTGGCTGAGGAAATCAGAGAAGAGGATATAATTCCGTCTGGCTTTGAGGATATGTGGGAAGAGATTGTGAAGGATAAGCTAAAGTTAGCAAATTTGTAGTTGAAGTTTGGGACACTTCAGATGATATCTGCTGACTCGCCAGGTGCATATGGATATCGAGCCTTGGCAACTTCTCAATTCTTGTTTCCAGTCAGACGGATTGAGAGAGAGGTTGCTGTTCAAGCAAGAAGAGATTTTTGCTTCGCAATTCTGCCGCTTTTGGCTAATCATGAAGATGAGGATAATTGATGATTAGACATTAGATTTTAGGTTTTTAACGTATGTAATAAGAAATAAACTCACTTGAGTTTGTATTCTTTAAATTTGATCTCACCGAGATCTTGTAGTAATGATTATTCATTTCATGTTATAGATATGGATTTGGAACTATCCGATACAATTGTAGATGATCTCAATGAAAATGGAGGTTGCCAACAGGACGATTTCCTTCCCCGTTATCTTGAAACTGATGATGCCAAGGGTGTTGGCATGCAAGACTTCGCAACTGTGTTCATGGCCCACATAGAGGAAGCATTAGCCTTAGGAACACTTGTAGTTCAAAATGGGATCTTGAGACTCAATATAGAGCCAACTTCCCCGCTGATCTACGTTTGCGTAGGCCCTCTGGCTGATTTACCATATGTGGAAAATCAGCTTCCACGAAGAAACTTGAATAAGAGACTCTTCAAAAAAATTGTACTGCACACAGATGGGAGTCCATTAAGCAACAATAACGGAGAAAGTTAGAGAGGAAGATAATTCCTTCTGCCATTGACGATATCTTTGAAGAGATAGTGAAGGAAAAGCTAAAGTTAGGAAAGCTGAAATTCAAAACCCTTCAAATGGTTTCTGCTGATTCACCAGGAGCGTACAGATACAGGGGTCTGGCAAATTCTCAGTTCCTCTTTCCTGTGAGGCGGAATGAAAAGGAGGTTCGTCTTCAAGGAAGAAAAGATGACGAGGTGAAATATTTATTCTCTTCTTAATTTTAAAACTATTTGATAATTTTTTTGTCGGGGGTGTGGTGAGTTTGTATTCTTTAAATTTGCTATCACCGAGATCTTGTAGTATTGATTATTCAATTCATGTTATAGAAATGGACTTGGATCTATCTGACACAATGCGAGATGATCTTCATGAGAAAGGAG
Source organism: Lepisma saccharinum (assembly GCF_977018435.1). NCBI lineage: Eukaryota > Metazoa > Arthropoda > Insecta > Zygentoma > Lepismatidae > Lepisma > Lepisma saccharinum. Next base: position 28,767,945 of record NC_139233.1, on the reverse strand, counting down.
ATTGTCAACAGGATGAATTTCTTCCTCGATATTTTGAAACATATCATCCCCAGAATGTTGGCAACCAAGATTTTGCAGCTGTGTTTCTGGCTCAAGTACTAGAAGCTTTAACCTTACGAACAGTAATAATTGAAAATGGGATTGTCAGACTCAATATTGAGCCGTCGTCACCCCTGCTATACGTCTGTGTAGGGCCAGGAGCTGATATCCCATACATTGAAGACCAACTACCAAGGAGAAGTCTCAATGAGACTCCTCCAAACAATTAAAATGCATATTTTGAATTTGAATTTGATATTAAAATTGAGGGAGCGTCAGCACTTAGGCTATTTTGCTCCCGTCACATTATACGGGAGCCAGACCCTTATCATTACAAAGAACAACTCTAAAGTTCCATAATTAAAAAGCTTACAATGTTCTGAATTCTGTTAAAAGCTGAGGCTGGAACGGGCACTCAGCACACATAAAGACAACAGGACAATACAAACAAAATTATACTGGCCATGGGGCCAGTCGCCAGAGCCTCGTTAGTCTTCAGTCCAGGGTGTACTAACGTGGAAGTGAGGTTGACATTTGGGTGTACTACCCCTTACACCCCTTAAAATGCATATAGATGGGGTTCTTCCCACAGCACTGGCTGAGGAAATCAGAGAAGAGGATATAATTCCGTCTGTCTTTGAGGATATGTGGGAAGAGATTGTGAAGGATAAGCTTAAGCTAGCAAAGTTGAAGTTGAAGTTTGGGACACTTCAGACGATATCTGCTGACTCGCCAGGTGCATATGGATATCGAGCCTTGGCAACTTCTCAATTCTTGTTTCCAGTCAGACGGATTGAGAGAGAGGTTGCTGTTCAAGCAAGAAGAGATATTTGCTTCGCAATTCTGCCGCTTTTGGCTAATCATGAAGATGAGGATAATTGATGATTAGACATTAGATTTTAGGTTTTTAACGTATGTAATAAGAAATAAACTCACTTGAGTTTGTATTCTTTAAATTTGCTTTCACCGGGATCTTGTAGTAATGATTATTCATTTCATGTTATAGATATAAATTTGGAACTATCCGATACAATTGTAGATGATCTCAATGAAAATGGAGGTTGCCAACAGGACGATTTTTTCCCCCGTTATCTTGAAACTGATGATGCCAAGGGTGTTGGCATGCAAGACTTCGCAACTGTGTTCATGGCCCACATAGAGGAAGCATTAGCCTTAGGAACACTTATAGTTCAAAATGGGATCTTGAGACTCAATATAGAGCCAACTTCCCCGCTGATCTACGTTTGCGTAGGCCCTCTGGCTGATTTACCATATGTGGAAAATCAGCTTCCACGAAGAAACTTGAATAAGAGACTATTCAAAAGAATTGTACTGCACACAGATGGAGTCCTTCCAGCAACAATGACGGAGAAAGTTACAGAGGAAGATAATTTCTTCAGCCATTGACGATATCTTTGAAGAGATAGTGAAGGAAAAGCTAAAGTTAGCAAAGCTGAAATTCAAAACACTTCAGATGGTTTCTACTGATTCCCCTGGGGCTTACGGATACAGGGCTCTGGCAAATTCTCAGTTCCTCTTTCCTGTGAGGCGGAATGAAAGGAGGTTCGTCTTCAAGGAAGAAAAGATGACGAGGTAAAGTATTTACTCTCTTCTTAATTTTAAAACTATTTGATAATTTTGTTGTCGGGGATGTGGTGTGAGTTTGTATTCTTTAAATTTGCTATCACCGAGATCTTGTAGTAATGATTATTCATTCCATGTTATAGAAATCGACTTGGATCTATCGGACACAATGCGAGATGATCTTCATGAGAAAGGAGATTGTCAACAGGATGAATTTCTTCCTCGATATTTTGAAACATATCATCCCCAGAATGTCGGCAACCAAGATTTTGCAGCTGTGTTTCTGGCTCATGTACTGGAAGCTTTAACCTTAGGAACAGTAATAATTGAAAATGGGATTGTCAGACTCAATATTGAGCCGTCGTCACCCCTGCTATACGTATGTGTAGGGCCAGGAGCTGATATCCCATACATTGAAGACCAGCTACCAAGGAAAAGTCTCAATGAGAGACTCCTCCAAACAATTAAAATGCATATTTTGAATTTGAATTTGATATTAAAATTCAGGGAGCGTCAGCACTTAGGCTATTTTGCTCCCGTCACATTATACGGGAGCCAGACCCTTATCATTACAAATAACTCTGACGTTGCATAATTAAAAAGCTTACAATGTTCTGACTTCTGTTAAAAGCTGAGGCTGGAACGGGCACTCAGCACACATAAAGACAACAGGACAATACAAACAAAATTATACTGGCCATGGGGCCAGTCGCCAGAGCCTCGTTAGTCTTCAGTCCAGGGTGTACTAACGTGGAAGTGAGGTTGACATTTGGGTGTACTACGTGGAACGTCACCCCTTACACCTCTTAAAATGCATATAGATGGGGTTCTTCCCACAGCACTGGCTGAGGAAATCAGAGAAGAGGATATAATTCCGTCTGGCTTTGAGGATATGTGGGAAGAGATTGTGAAGGATAAGCTAAAGTTAGCAAATTTGTAGTTGAAGTTTGGGACACTTCAGATGATATCTGCTGACTCGCCAGGTGCATATGGATATCGAGCCTTGGCAACTTCTCAATTCTTGTTTCCAGTCAGACGGATTGAGAGAGAGGTTGCTGTTCAAGCAAGAAGAGATTTTTGCTTCGCAATTCTGCCGCTTTTGGCTAATCATGAAGATGAGGATAATTGATGATTAGACATTAGATTTTAGGTTTTTAACGTATGTAATAAGAAATAAACTCACTTGAGTTTGTATTCTTTAAATTTGATCTCACCGAGATCTTGTAGTAATGATTATTCATTTCATGTTATAGATATGGATTTGGAACTATCCGATACAATTGTAGATGATCTCAATGAAAATGGAGGTTGCCAACAGGACGATTTCCTTCCCCGTTATCTTGAAACTGATGATGCCAAGGGTGTTGGCATGCAAGACTTCGCAACTGTGTTCATGGCCCACATAGAGGAAGCATTAGCCTTAGGAACACTTGTAGTTCAAAATGGGATCTTGAGACTCAATATAGAGCCAACTTCCCCGCTGATCTACGTTTGCGTAGGCCCTCTGGCTGATTTACCATATGTGGAAAATCAGCTTCCACGAAGAAACTTGAATAAGAGACTCTTCAAAAAAATTGTACTGCACACAGATGGGAGTCCATTAAGCAACAATAACGGAGAAAGTTAGAGAGGAAGATAATTCCTTCTGCCATTGACGATATCTTTGAAGAGATAGTGAAGGAAAAGCTAAAGTTAGGAAAGCTGAAATTCAAAACCCTTCAAATGGTTTCTGCTGATTCACCAGGAGCGTACAGATACAGGGGTCTGGCAAATTCTCAGTTCCTCTTTCCTGTGAGGCGGAATGAAAAGGAGGTTCGTCTTCAAGGAAGAAAAGATGACGAGGTGAAATATTTATTCTCTTCTTAATTTTAAAACTATTTGATAATTTTTTTGTCGGGGGTGTGGTGAGTTTGTATTCTTTAAATTTGCTATCACCGAGATCTTGTAGTATTGATTATTCAATTCATGTTATAGAAATGGACTTGGATCTATCTGACACAATGCGAGATGATCTTCATGAGAAAGGAGATTGTCAACAGGATGAATTTCTTCCTCGATATTTTGAAACATATCATCCCCAGAATGTTGGCAACCAAGATTTTGCAGCTGTGTTTCTGGCTCAAGTACTAGAAGCTTTAACCTTACGAACAGTAATAATTGAAAATGGGATTGTCAGACTCAATATTGAGCCGTCGTCACCCCTGCTATACGTCTGTGTAGGGCCAGGAGCTGATATCCCATACATTGAAGACCAACTACCAAGGAGAAGTCTCAATGAGACTCCTCCAAACAATTAAAATGCATATTTTGAATTTGAATTTGATATTAAAATTGAGGGAGCGTCAGCACTTAGGCTATTTTGCTCCCGTCACATTATACGGGAGCCAGACCCTTATCATTACAAAGAACAACTCTAAAGTTCCATAATTAAAAAGCTTACAATGTTCTGACTTCTGTTAAAAGCTGAGGCTGGAACGGGCACTCAGCACACATAAAGACAACAGGACAATACAAACAAAATTATACTGGCCATGGGGCCAGTCGCCAGAGCCTCGTTAGTCTTCAGTCCAGGGTGTACTAACGTGGAAGTGAGGTTGACATTTGGGTGTACTACTCCTTACACAACTTAAAATGCATATAGATGGGGTTCTTCCCACAGCACTGGCTGAGGAAATCAGAGAAGAGGATATAATTCCGTCTGGCTTTGAGGATATGTGGGAAGAGATTGTGAAGGATAAGCTTAAGCTAGCAAAGTTGAAGTTGAAGTTTGGGACACTTCAGACGATATCTGCTGACTCGCCAGGTGCATATGGATATCGAGCCTTGGCAACTTCTCAATCCTTGTTTCCAGTCAGACGGATTGAGAGAGAGGTTGCTGTTCAAGCAAGAAGAGATTTTTGCTTCGCAATTCTGCCGCTTTTGGCTAATCATGAAGATGAGGATAATTGATGATTAGACATTAGATTTTAGGTTTTTAACGTATGTAATAAGAAATAAACTCACTTGAGTTTGTATTCTTTAAATTTGATCTCACCGAGATCTTGTAGTAATGATTATTCATTTCATGTTATAGATATGGATTTGGAACTATCCGATACAATTGTAGATGATCTCAATGAAAATGGAGGTTGCCAACAGGACGATTTCCTTCCCCGTTATCTTGAAACTGATGATGCCAAGGGTGTTGGCATGCAAGACTTCGCAACTGTGTTCATGGCCCACATAGAGGAAGCATTAGCCTTAGGAACACTTGTAGTTCAAAATGGGATCTTGAGACTCAATATAGAGCCAACTTCCCCGCTGATCTACGTTTGCGTAGGCCCATCTGGCTGATTTACCATATGTGGAAAATCAGCTTCCACGAAGAAACTTGAATAAGAGACTCTTCAAAAAAATTGTACTGCACACAGATGGGAGTCCATCCAGCAACAATAACGGAGAAAGTTAGAGAGGAAGATAATTCCTTCTGCCATTGACGATATCTTTGAAGAGATAGTGAAGGAAAAGCTAAAGTTAGCAAAGCTGAAATTCAAAACCCTTCAAATGGTTTCTGCTGATTCCCCAGGAGCTTACAGATACAGGGGTCTGGCAAATTCTCAGTTCCTCTTTGCTGTGAGGCGGAATGAAAAGGAGGTTCGTCTTCAAGGAAGAAAAGATGACGAGGTGAAATATTTATTCTCTTCTTAATTTTAAAACTATTTGATAATTTTTTTGTCGGGGGTGTGGTGAGTTTGTATTCTTTAAATTTGCTATCACCGAGATCTTGTAGTAATGATTATTCAATTCATGTTATAGAAATGGACTTGGATCTATCTGACACAATGCGAGATGATCTTCATGAGAAAGGAGATTGTCAACAGGATGAATTTCTTCCTCGATATTTTGAAACATATCATCCCCAGAATGTTGGCAACCAAGATTTTGCAGCTGTGTTTCTGGCTCAAGTACTAGAAGCTTTAACCTTACGAACAGTAATAATTGAAAATGGGATTGTCAGACTCAATATTGAGCCGTCGTCACCCCTGCTATACGTCTGTGTAGGGCCAGGAGCTGATATCCCATACATTGAAGACCAACTACCAAGGAGAAGTCTCAATGAGACTCCTCCAAACAATTAAAATGCATATTTTGAATTTGAATTTGATATTAAAATTGAGGGAGCGTCAGCACTTAGGCTATTTTGCTCCCGTCACATTATACGGGAGCCAGACCCTTATCATTACAAAGAACAACTCTAAAGTTCCATAATTAAAAAGCTTACAATGTTCTGAATTCTGTTAAAAGCTGAGGCTGGAACGGGCACTCAGCACACATAAAGACAACAGGACAATACAAACAAAATTATACTGGCCATGGGGCCAGTCGCCAGAGCCTCGTTAGTCTTCAGTCCAGGGTGTACTAACGTGGAAGTGAGGTTGACATTTGGGTGTACTACCCCTTACACCCCTTAAAATGCATATAGATGGGGTTCTTCCCACAGCACTGGCTGAGGAAATCAGAGAAGAGGATATAATTCCGTCTGTCTTTGAGGATATGTGGGAAGAGATTGTGAAGGATAAGCTTAAGCTAGCAAAGTTGAAGTTGAAGTTTGGGACACTTCAGACGATATCTGCTGACTCGCCAGGTGCATATGGATATCGAGCCTTGGCAACTTCTCAATTCTTGTTTCCAGTCAGACGGATTGAGAGAGAGGTTGCTGTTCAAGCAAGAAGAGATATTTGCTTCGCAATTCTGCCGCTTTTGGCTAATCATGAAGATGAGGATAATTGATGATTAGACATTAGATTTTAGGTTTTTAACGTATGTAATAAGAAATAAACTCACTTGAGTTTGTATTCTTTAAATTTGCTTTCACCGGGATCTTGTAGTAATGATTATTCATTTCATGTTATAGATATAAATTTGGAACTATCCGATACAATTGTAGATGATCTCAATGAAAATGGAGGTTGCCAACAGGACGATTTTTTCCCCCGTTATCTTGAAACTGATGATGCCAAGGGTGTTGGCATGCAAGACTTCGCAACTGTGTTCATGGCCCACATAGAGGAAGCATTAGCCTTAGGAACACTTATAGTTCAAAATGGGATCTTGAGACTCAATATAGAGCCAACTTCCCCGCTGATCTACGTTTGCGTAGGCCCTCTGGCTGATTTACCATATGTGGAAAATCAGCTTCCACGAAGAAACTTGAATAAGAGACTATTCAAAAGAATTGTACTGCACACAGATGGAGTCCTTCCAGCAACAATGACGGAGAAAGTTACAGAGGAAGATAATTCCTTCAGCCATTGACGATATCTTTGAAGAGATAGTGAAGGAAAAGCTAAAGTTAGCAAAGCTGAAATTCAAAACACTTCAGATGGTTTCTACTGATTCCCCTGGGGCTTACGGATACAGGGCTCTGGCAAATTCTCAGTTCCTCTTTCCTGTGAGGCGGAATGAAAGGAGGTTCGTCTTCAAGGAAGAAAAGATGACGAGGTAAAGTATTTACTCTCTTCTTAATTTTAAAACTATTTGATAATTTTGTTGTCGGGGATGTGGTGTGAGTTTGTATTCTTTAAATTTGCTATCACCGAGATCTTGTAGTAATGATTATTCATTCCATGTTATAGAAATCGACTTGGATCTATCGGACACAATGCGAGATGATCTTCATGAGAAAGGAGATTGTCAACAGGATGAATTTCTTCCTCGATATTTTGAAACATATCATCCCCAGAATGTCGGCAACCAAGATTTTGCAGCTGTGTTTCTGGCTCATGTACTGGAAGCTTTAACCTTAGGAACAGTAATAATTGAAAATGGGATTGTCAGACTCAATATTGAGCCGTCGTCACCCCTGCTATACGTATGTGTAGGGCCAGGAGCTGATATCCCATACATTGAAGACCAGCTACCAAGGAAAAGTCTCAATGAGAGACTCCTCCAAACAATTAAAATGCATATTTTGAATTTGAATTTGATATTAAAATTCAGGGAGCGTCAGCACTTAGGCTATTTTGCTCCCGTCACATTATACGGGAGCCAGACCCTTATCATTACAAATAACTCTGACGTTGCATAATTAAAAAGCTTACAATGTTCTGACTTCTGTTAAAAGCTGAGGCTGGAACGGGCACTCAGCACACATAAAGACAACAGGACAATACAAACAAAATTATACTGGCCATGGGGCCAGTCGCCAGAGCCTCGTTAGTCTTCAGTCCAGGGTGTACTAACGTGGAAGTGAGGTTGACATTTGGGTGTACTACGTGGAACGTCACCCCTTACACCTCTTAAAATGCATATAGATGGGGTTCTTCCCACAGCACTGGCTGAGGAAATCAGAGAAGAGGATATAATTCCGTCTGGCTTTGAGGATATGTGGGAAGAGATTGTGAAGGATAAGCTAAAGTTAGCAAATTTGTAGTTGAAGTTTGGGACACTTCAGATGATATCTGCTGACTCGCCAGGTGCATATGGATATCGAGCCTTGGCAACTTCTCAATTCTTGTTTCCAGTCAGACGGATTGAGAGAGAGGTTGCTGTTCAAGCAAGAAGAGATTTTTGCTTCGCAATTCTGCCGCTTTTGGCTAATCATGAAGATGAGGATAATTGATGATTAGACATTAGATTTTAGGTTTTTAACGTATGTAATAAGAAATAAACTCACTTGAGTTTGTATTCTTTAAATTTGATCTCACCGAGATCTTGTAGTAATGATTATTCATTTCATGTTATAGATATGGATTTGGAACTATCCGATACAATTGTAGATGATCTCAATGAAAATGGAGGTTGCCAACAGGACGATTTCCTTCCCCGTTATCTTGAAACTGATGATGCCAAGGGTGTTGGCATGCAAGACTTCGCAACTGTGTTCATGGCCCACATAGAGGAAGCATTAGCCTTAGGAACACTTGTAGTTCAAAATGGGATCTTGAGACTCAATATAGAGCCAACTTCCCCGCTGATCTACGTTTGCGTAGGCCCTCTGGCTGATTTACCATATGTGGAAAATCAGCTTCCACGAAGAAACTTGAATAAGAGACTCTTCAAAAAAATTGTACTGCACACAGATGGGAGTCCATTAAGCAACAATAACGGAGAAAGTTAGAGAGGAAGATAATTCCTTCTGCCATTGACGATATCTTTGAAGAGATAGTGAAGGAAAAGCTAAAGTTAGGAAAGCTGAAATTCAAAACCCTTCAAATGGTTTCTGCTGATTCACCAGGAGCGTACAGATACAGGGGTCTGGCAAATTCTCAGTTCCTCTTTCCTGTGAGGCGGAATGAAAAGGAGGTTCGTCTTCAAGGAAGAAAAGATGACGAGGTGAAATATTTATTCTCTTCTTAATTTTAAAACTATTTGATAATTTTTTTGTCGGGGGTGTGGTGAGTTTGTATTCTTTAAATTTGCTATCACCGAGATCTTGTAGTATTGATTATTCAATTCATGTTATAGAAATGGACTTGGATCTATCTGACACAATGCGAGATGATCTTCATGAGAAAGGAGATTGTCAACAGGATGAATTTCTTCCTCGATATTTTGAAACATATCATCCCCAGAATGTTGGCAACCAAGATTTTGCAGCTGTGTTTCTGGCTCAAGTACTAGAAGCTTTAACCTTACGAACAGTAATAATTGAAAATGGGATTGTCAGACTCAATATTGAGCCGTCGTCACCCCTGCTATACGTATGTGTAGGGCCAGGAGCTGATATCCCATACATTGAAGACCAACTACCAAGGAGAAGTCTCAATGAGACTCCTCCAAACAATTAAAATGCATATTTTGAATTTGAATTTGATATTAAAATTGAGGGAGCGTCAGCACTTAGGCTATTTTGCTCCCGTCACATTATACGGGAGCCAGACCCTTATCATTACAAAGAACAACTCTAAAGTTCCATAATTAAAAAGCTTACAATGTTCTGACTTCTGTTAAAAGCTGAGGCTGGAACGGGCACTCAGCACACATAAAGACAACAGGACAATACAAACAAAATTATACTGGCCATGGGGCCAGTCGCCAGAGCCTCGTTAGTCTTCAGTCCAGGGTGTACTAACGTGGAAGTGAGGTTGACATTTGGGTGTACTACTCCTTACACCCCTTAAAATGCATATAGATGGGGTTCTTCCCACAGCACTGGCTGAGGAAATCAGAGAAGAGGATATAATTCCGTCTGGCTTTGAGGATATGTGGGAAGAGATTGTGAAGGATAAGCTTAAGCTAGCAAAGTTGAAGTTGAAGTTTGGGACACTTCAGACGATATCTGCTGACTCGCCAGGTGCATATGGATATCGAGCCTTGGCAACTTCTCAATCCTTGTTTCCAGTCAGACGGATTGAGAGAGAGGTTGCTGTTCAAGCAAGAAGAGATTTTTGCTTCGCAATTCTGCCGCTTTTGGCTAATCATGAAGATGAGGATAATTGATGATTAGACATTAGATTTTAGGTTTTTAACGTATGTAATAAGAAATAAACTCACTTGAGTTTGTATTCTTTAAATTTGATCTCACCGAGATCTTGTAGTAATGATTATTCATTTCATGTTATAGATATGGATTTGGAACTATCCGATACAATTGTAGATGATCTCAATGAAAATGGAGGTTGCCAACAGGACGATTTTTTCCCCCGTTATCTTGAAACTGATGATGCCAAGGGTGTTGGCATGCAAGACTTCGCAACTGTGTTCATGGCCCACATAGAGGAAGCATTAGCCTTAGGAACACTTATAGTTCAAAATGGGATCTTGAGACTCAATATAGAGCCAACTTCCCCGCTGATCTACGTTTGCGTAGGCCCTCTGGCTGATTTACCATATGTGGAAAATCAGCTTCCACGAAGAAACTTGAATAAGAGACTATTCAAAAGAATTGTACTGCACACAGATGGAGTCCTTCCAGCAACAATGACGGAGAAAGTTACAGAGGAAGATAATTCCTTCAGCCATTGACGATATCTTTGAAGAGATAGTGAAGGAAAAGCTAAAGTTAGCAAAGCTGAAATTCAAAACACTTCAGATGGTTTCTACTGATTCCCCTGGGGCTTACGGATACAGGGCTCTGGCAAATTCTCAGTTCCTCTTTCCTGTGAGGCGGAATGAAAGGAGGTTCGTCTTCAAGGAAGAAAAGATGACGAGGTAAAGTATTTACTCTCTTCTTAATTTTAAAACTATTTGATAATTTTGTTGTCGGGGATGTGGTGTGAGTTTGTATTCTTTAAATTTGCTATCACCGAGATCTTGTAGTAATGATTATTCATTCCATGTTATAGAAATCGACTTGGATCTATCGGACACAATGCGAGATGATCTTCATGAGACAGGAGATTGTCAACAGGATGAATTTCTTCCTCGATATTTTGAAACATATCATCCCCAGAATGTCGGCAACCAAGATTTTGCAGCTGTGTTTCTGGCTCATGTACTGGAAGCTTTAACCTTAGGAACAGTAATAATTGAAAATGGGATTGTCAGACTCAATATTAAGCCGTCGTCGCCCCTGCTATACGTATGTGTAGGGCCAGGAGCTGATATCCCATACATTGAAGACCAGCTACCAAGGAGAAGTCTCAATGAGAGACTCCTACAAAAAATTAAAATGCATATTTTGAATTTGAATTGGATTTTAAAATTGTGGGAGCGTCAGCACTTAGACTATTTTGCTCCCGTCACATTCTACGGGAGCCTGACCCTTAACATTACAAAGAACAACTCTAAAGTTCCATAATTAAAAAGCTTACAATGTTCTGAATTCTGTTAAAAGCTGAGGCTGGAACGGGCACTCAGCACACATAAAGACAACAGGACAATACAAACAAAATTATACTGGCCATGGGGCCAGTCGCCAGAGCCTCGTTAGTCTTCAGTCCAGGGTGTACTAACGTGGAAGTGAGGTTGACATTTGGGTGTACTACGTGGAAGGTCACCCCTTACACCCCTTAAAATGCATATAGATGGCGTTCTTCCCACAGCACTGGCTGAGGAAATCAGAGAAGAGGATATAATTCCGTCTGGCTTTGAGGATATGTGGGAAGAGATTGTGAAGGATAAGCTAAAGTTAGCAAATTTGTAGTTGAAGTTTGGGACACTTCAGATGATATCTGCTGACTCGCCAGGTGCATATGGATATCGAGCCTTGGCAACTTCTCAATTCTTGTTTCCAGTCAGACGGATTGAGAGAGAGGTTGCTGTTCAAGCAAGAAGAGATATTTGCTTCGCAATTCTGCCGCTTTTGGCTAATCATGAAGATGAGGATAATTGATGATTAGACATTAGATTTTAGGTTTTTAACGTATGTAATAAGAAATAAACTCACTTGAGTTTGTATTCTTTAAATTTGATTTCACCGAGATCTTGTAGTAATGATTATTTATTTCATGTTATAGATATGGATTTGGAACTATCCGATACAATTGTAGATGATCTCAATGAAAATGGAGGTTGCCAACAGGACGATTTCCTTCCCCGTTATCTTGAAACTGATGATGCCAAGGGTGTTGGCATGCAAGACTTCGCAACTGTGTTCATGGCCCACATAGAGGAAGCATTAGCCTTAGGAACACTTATAGTTCAAAATGGGATCTTGAGACTCAATATAGAGCCAACTTCCCCGCTGATCTACGTTTGCGTAGGCACTCTGGCTGATACCATATGTGGAAAATCAGCTTCCACGAAGAAACTTGAATAAGAGACTATTCAAAAGAATTGTACTGCACACAGATGGAGTCCTTCCAGCAACAATGACGGAGAAAGTTAGAGGAAGATAATTCGTTCAGCCATTGACGATATCTTTGAAGAGATAGTGAAGGAAAAGCTAAAGTTAGCAAAGATGAAATTCAAAACACTTCAGATGGTTTCTGCTGATTCCCCTGGGGCTTACGGATACAGGGCTCTGGCAAATTCTCAGTTCCTCTTTCCTGTGAGGCGGAATGAAAAGGAGGTTCGTCTTCAAGGAAGAAAAGATGACGAGGTGAAGTATTTACTCTCTTCTTAATTTTAAAACTATTTGATAATTTTGTTGTCGAGGATGTGGTGTGAGTTTGTATTCTTTAAATTTGCTATCACCGAGATCTTGTAGTAATGATTATTAATTTCATGTTATAGAAATGGACTTGGATGTATCGGACACAATGCGAGATGATCTTCATGAGAAAGGAGATTGTCAACAGGATGAATTTCTTCCTCGATATTTGGAAACATATCATCCCTAGAATGTTGGCAACCAAGATTTTGCAACTGTGTTTCTGGCTCATGTACTGGAAGCTTTAACCTTAGGAACAGTAATAATTGAAAATGGGATTGTCAGACTCAATATTGAGCCGTCGTCACCCCTGCTATACGTCTGTGTAGGGCCAGGAGCTGATATCCCATACATTGAAGACCACCTACCAAGGAGAAGTCTCAATGAGAGACTCCTCCAAACAATTGAAATGCATATTTTCAATTTGAATTTGATATTAAAATTGAGGGAGCGTCAGCACTTAGGCTATTTTGCTCCCGTCACATTATACGGGAGCCAGACCTTTATCATTACAAATAACTCTGACGTTGCATAATTAAAAAGCTTACAATGTTCTGACTTCTGTTAAAAGCTGAGGCTGGAACGGGCACTCAGCACACATAAAGACAAGAGGACAATACAAACAAAATTATACTGGCCATGGAGCCAGTCGCCAGAGCCTCGTTAGTCTTCAGTCCAGGGTGTACTAACGTGGAAGTGAGGTTGACATTTGGGTGTACTACCCCTTACACCCCTTAAAATGCATATAGATGGGGTTCTTCCCACAGCACTGGCTGAGGAAATCAGAGAAGAGGATATAATTCCGTCTGGCTTTGAGGATATGTGGGAAGAGATTGTGAAGGATAAGCTTAAGCTAGCAAAGTTGAAGTTGAAGTTTGGGACACTTCAGACGATATCTGCTGACTCGCCAGGTGCATATGGATATCGAGCCTTGGCAACTTCTCAATTCTTGTTTCCAGTCAGACGGATTGAGAGAGAGGTTGCTGTTCAAGCAAGAAGAGATTTTTGCTTCGCAATTCTGCCGCTTTTGGCTAATCATGAAGATGAGGATAATTGATGATTAGACATTAGATTTTAGGTTTTTAACGTATGTAATAAGAAATAAACTCACTTGAGTTTGTATTCTTTAAATTTGATCTCACCGAGATCTTGTAGTAATGATTATTCATTTCATGTTATAGATATGGATTTGGAACTATCCGATACAATTGTAGATGATCTCAATGAAAATGGAGGTTGCCAACAGGACGATTTCCTTCCCCGTTATCTTGAAACTGATGATGCCAAGGGTGTTGGCATGCAAGACTTCGCAACTGTGTTCATGGCCCACATAGAGGAAGCATTAGCCTCAGGAACACTTATAGTTCAAAATGGGATCTTGAGACTCAATATAGAGCCAACTTCCCCGCTGATCTACGTTTGCGTAGGCCCTGGGGCTGATTTACCATATGTGGAAAATCAGCTTCCACGAAGAAACTTGAATAAGAGACTCTTCAAAAGAATTGTACTGCACACAGATGGAGTCCTTCCAGCAACAATGACGGAGAAAGTTAGAGAGGAAGATAATTCCTTCTGCCATTGACGATATCTTTGAAGAGATAGTGAAGAATAAGCTAAAGTTAGCAAAGCTGAAATTCAAAACTCTTCAGATGATTTCTGCTGATTCCCCTGGGGCATACGGATACAGGGCTCTGGCAAATTCTCAGTTCCTCTTTCCTGTGAGGCGGAATGAAAAGGAGGTTCGTCTTCAAGGAAGAAAAGATGACGAGGTAAAGTATTTACTCTCTTCTTAATTTTAAAACTATTTGATAATTTTGTTGTCGGGGATGTGGTGTGAGTTTGTATTCTTTAAATTTGCTATCACCGAGATCTTGTAGTAATGATTATTCATTCCATGTTATAGAAATCGACTTGGATCTATCGGACACAATGCGAGATGATCTTCATGAGAAAGGAGATTGTCAACAGGATGAATTTCTTCCTCGATATTTTGAAACATATCATCCCCAGAATGTCGGCAACCAAGATTTTGCAGCTGTGTTTCTGGCTCATGTACTGGAAGCTTTAACCTTAGGAACAGTAATAATTGAAAATGGGATTGTCAGACTCAATATTGAGCCGTCGTCACCCCTTCTATACGTATGTGTAGGGCCAGGAGCTGATATCCCATACATTGAAGACCAGCTACCAAGGAAAAGTCTCAATGAGAGACTCCTCCAAACAATTAAAATGCATATTTTGAATTTGAATTTGATATTAAAATTCAGGGAGCGTCAGCACTTAGGCTATTTTGCTCCCGTCACATTATACGGGAGCCAGACCCTTATCATTACAAATAACTCTGACGTTGCATAATTAAGAAGCTTACAATGTTCTGACTTCTGTTAAAAGCTGAGGCTGGAACGGGCACTCAGCACACATAAAGACAACAGGACAATACAAACAAAATTATACTTGCCATGGGGCCAGTCGCCAGAGCCTCGTTAGTCTTCAGTCCAGGGTGTACTAACGTGGAAGTGAGGTTGACATTTGGGTGTACTACGTGGAACGTCACCCCTTACACCTCTTAAAATGCATATAGATGGGGTTCTTCCCACAGCACTGGCTGAGGAAATCAGAGAAGAGGATATAATTCCGTCTGGCTTTGAGGATATGTGGGAAGAGATTGTGAAGGATAAGCTAAAGTTAGCAAATTTGTAGTTGAAGTTTGGGACACTTCAGATGATATCTGCTGACTCGCCAGGTGCATATGGATATCGAGCCTTGGCAACTTCTCAATTCTTGTTTCCAGTCAGACGGATTGAGAGAGAGGTTGCTGTTCAAGCAAGAAGAGATTTTTGCTTCGCAATTCTGCCGCTTTTGGCTAATCATGAAGATGAGGATAATTGATGATTAGACATTAGATTTTAGGTTTTTAACGTATGTAATAAGATATAAACTCACTTGAGTTTGTATTCTTTAAATTTGATCTCACCGAGATCTTGTAGTAATGATTATTCATTTCATGTTATAGATATGGATTTGGAACTATCCGATACAATTGTAGATGATCTCAATGAAAATGGAGGTTGCCAACAGGACGATTTCCTTCCCCGTTATCTTGAAACTGATGATGCCAAGGGTGTTGGCATGCAAGACTTCGCAACTGTGTTCATGGCCCACATAGAGGAAGCATTAGCCTTAGGAACACTTGTAGTTCAAAATGGGATCTTGAGACTCAATATAGAGCCAACTTCCCCGCTGATCTACGTTTGCGTAGGCCCTCTGGCTGATTTACCATATGTGGAAAATCAGCTTCCACGAAGAAACTTGAATAAGAGACTCTTCAAAAAAATTGTACTGCACACAGATGGGAGTCCATTAAGCAACAATAACGGAGAAAGTTAGAGAGGAAGATAATTCCTTCTGCCATTGACGATATCTTTGAAGAGATAGTGAAGGAAAAGCTAAAGTTAGGAAAGCTGAAATTCAAAACCCTTCAAATGGTTTCTGCTGATTCACCAGGAGCGTACAGATACAGGGGTCTGGCAAATTCTCAGTTCCTCTTTCCTGTGAGGCGGAATGAAAAGGAGGTTCGTCTTCAAGGAAGAAAAGATGACGAGGTGAAATATTTATTCTCTTCTTAATTTTAAAACTATTTGATAATTTTTTTGTCGGGGGTGTGGTGAGTTTGTATTCTTTAAATTTGCTATCACCGAGATCTTGTAGTATTGATTATTCAATTCATGTTACAGAAATGGACTTGGATCTATCTGACACAATGCGAGATGATCTTCATGAGAAAGGAGATTGTCAACAGGATGAATTTCTTCCTCGATATTTTGAAACATATCATCCCCAGAATGTTGGCAACCAAGATTTTGCAGCTGTGTTTCTGGCTCAAGTACTAGAAGCTTTAACCTTACGAACAGTAATAATTGAAAATGGGATTGTCAGACTCAATATTGAGCCGTCGTCACCCCTGCTATACGTCTGTGTAGGGCCAGGAGCTGATATCCCATACATTGAAGACCAACTACCAAGGAGAAGTCTCAATGAGACTCCTCCAAACAATTAAAATGCATATTTTGAATTTGAATTTGATATTAAAATTGAGGGAGCGTCAGCACTTAGGCTATTTTGCTCCCGTCACATTATACGGGAGCCAGACCCTTATCATTACAAAGAACAACTCTAAAGTTCCATAATTAAAAAGCTTACAATGTTCTGACTTCTGTTAAAAGCTGAGGCTGGAACGGGCACTCAGCACACATAAAGACAACAGGACAATACAAACAAAATTATACTGGCCATGGGGCCAGTCGCCAGAGCCTCGTTAGTCTTCAGTCCAGGGTGTACTAACGTGGAAGTGAGGTTGACATTTGGGTGTACTACTCCTTACACCCCTTAAAATGCATATAGATGGGGTTCTTCCCACAGCACTGGCTGAGGAAATCAGAGAAGAGGATATAATTCCGTCTGGCTTTGAGGATATGTGGGAAGAGATTGTGAAGGATAAGCTTAAGCTAGCAAAGTTGAAGTTGAAGTTTGGGACACTTCAGACGATATCTGCTGACTCGCCAGGTGCATATGGATATCGAGCCTTGGCAACTTCTCAATCCTTGTTTCCAGTCAGACGGATTGAGAGAGAGGTTGCTGTTCAAGCAAGAAGAGATATTTGCTTCGCAATTCTGCCGCTTTTGGCTAATCATGAAGATGAGGATAATTGATGATTAGACATTAGATTTTAGGTTTTTAACGTATGTAATAAGAAATAAACTCACTTGAGTTTGTATTCTTTAAATTTGATCTCACCGAGATCTTGTAGTAATGATTATTCATTTCATGTTATAGATATGGATTTGGAACTATCCGATACAATTGTAGATGATCTCAATGAAAATGGAGGTTGCCAACAGGACGATTTCCTTCCCCGTTATCTTGAAACTGATGATGCCAAGGGTGTTGGCATGCAAGACTTCGCAACTGTGTTCATGGCCCACATAGAGGAAGCATTAGCCTTAGGAACACTTGTAGTTCAAAATGGGATCTTGAGACTCAATATAGAGCCAACTTCCCCGCTGATCTACGTTTGCGTAGGCCCTCTGGCTGATTTACCATATGTGGAAAATCAGCTTCCACGAAGAAACTTGAATAAGAGACTCTTCAAAAAAATTGTACTGCACACAGATGGGAGTCCATCCAGCAACAATGACGGAGAAAGTTAGAGAGGAAGATAATTCCTTCTGCCATTGACGATATCTTTGAAGAGATAGTGAAGGAAAAGCTAAAGTTAGCAAAGATGAAATTCAAAACCCTTCAAATGGTTTCTGCTGATTCCCCAGGAGCTTACAGATACAGGGCTCTGGCAAATTCTCAGTTCCTCTTTCCTGTGAGGCGGAATGAAAAGGAGGTTCGTCTTCAAGGAAGAAAAGATGACGAGGTGAAGTATTTATTCTCTTCTTAATTTTAAAACTATTTGATAATTTTTTTGTCGGGGGTGTGGTGAGTTTGTATTCTTTAAATTTGCTATCACCGAGATCTTGTAGTAATGATTATTCAATTCATGTTATAGAAATGGACTTGGATCTATCTGACACAATGCGAGATGATCTTCATGAGAAAGGAGATTGTCAACAGGATGAATTTCTTCCTCGATATTTTGAAACATATCATCCCCAGAATGTTGGCAACCAAGATTTTGCAGCTGTGTTTCTGGCTCAAGTACTGGAAGCTTTAACCTTACGGACAGTAATAATTGAAAATGGGATTGTCAGACTCAATATTGAGCCGTCGTCACCCCTGCTATACGTCTGTGTAGGGCCAGGAGCTGATATCCCATACATTGAAGACCAACTACCAAGGAGAAGTCTCAATGAGACTCCTCCAAACAATTAAAATGCATATTTTGAATTTGAATTTGATATTAAAATTGAGGGAGCGTCAGCACTTAGGCTATTTTGCTCCCGTCACATTATACGGGAGCCAGACCCTTATCATTACAAAGAACAACTCTAAAGTTCCATAATTAAAAAGCTTACAATGTTCTGAATTCTGTTAAAAGCTGAGGCTGGAACGGGCACTCAGCACACATAAAGACAACAGGACAATACAAACAAAATTATACTGGCCATGGGGCCAGTCGCCAGAGCCTCGTTAGTCTTCAGTCCAGGGTGTACTAACGTGGAAGTGAGGTTGACATTTGGGTGTACTACGTGGAAGGTCACCCCTTACACCCCTTAAAATGCATATAGATGGCGTTCTTCCCACAGCACTGGCTGAGGAAATCAGAGAAGAGGATATAATTCCGTCTGGCTTTGAGGATATGTGGGAAGAGATTGTGAAGGATAAGCTAAAGTTAGCAAATTTGTAGTTGAAGTTTGGGACACTTCAGATGATATCTGCTGACTCGCCAGGTGCATATGGATATCGAGCCTTGGCAACTTCTCAATTCTTGTTTCCAGTCAGACGGATTGAGAGAGAGGTTGCTGTTCAAGCAAGAAGAGATATTTGCTTCGCAATTCTGCCGCTTTTGGCTAATCATGAAGATGAGGATAATTGATGATTAGACATTAGATTTTAGGTTTTTAACGTATGTAATAAGAAATAAACTCACTTGAGTTTGTATTCTTTAAATTTGATTTCACCGAGATCTTGTAGTAATGATTATTTATTTCATGTTATAGATATGGATTTGGAACTATCCGATACAATTGTAGATGATCTCAATGAAAATGGAGGTTGCCAACAGGACGATTTCCTTCCCCGTTATCTTGAAACTGATGATGCCAAGGGTGTTGGCATGCAAGACTTCGCAACTGTGTTCATGGCCCACATAGAGGAAGCATTAGCCTTAGGAACACTTATAGTTCAAAATGGGATCTTGAGACTCAATATAGAGCCAACTTCCCCGCTGATCTACGTTTGCGTAGGCACTCTGGCTGATACCATATGTGGAAAATCAGCTTCCACGAAGAAACTTGAATAAGAGACTATTCAAAAGAATTGTACTGCACACAGATGGAGTCCTTCCAGCAACAATGACGGAGAAAGTTAGAGGAAGATAATTCGTTCAGCCATTGACGATATCTTTGAAGAGATAGTGAAGGAAAAGCTAAAGTTAGCAAAGATGAAATTCAAAACACTTCAGATGGTTTCTGCTGATTCCCCTGGGGCTTACGGATACAGGGCTCTGGCAAATTCTCAGTTCCTCTTTCCTGTGAGGCGGAATGAAAAGGAGGTTCGTCTTCAAGGAAGAAAAGATGACGAGGTGAAGTATTTACTCTCTTCTTAATTTTAAAACTATTTGATAATTTTGTTGTCGAGGATGTGGTGTGAGTTTGTATTCTTTAAATTTGCTATCACCGAGATCTTGTAGTAATGATTATTAATTTCATGTTATAGAAATGGACTTGGATCTATCGGACACAATGCGAGATGATCTTCATGAGAAAGGAGATTGTCAACAGGATGAATTTCTTCCTCGATATTTGGAAACATATCATCCCTAGAATGTTGGCAACCAAGATTTTGCAACTGTGTTTCTGGCTCATGTACTGGAAGCTTTAACCTTAGGAACAGTAATAATTGAAAATGGGATTGTCAGACTCAATATTGAGCCGTCGTCACCCCTGCTATACGTCTGTGTAGGGCCAGGAGCTGATATCCCATACATTGAAGACCACCTACCAAGGAGAAGTCTCAATGAGAGACTCCTCCAAACAATTGAAATGCATATTTTCAATTTGAATTTGATATTAAAATTGAGGGAGCGTCAGCACTTAGGCTATTTTGCTCCCGTCACATTATACGGGAGCCAGACCTTTATCATTACAAATAACTCTGACGTTGCATAATTAAAAAGCTTACAATGTTCTGACTTCTGTTAAAAGCTGAGGCTGGAACGGGCACTCAGCACACATAAAGACAAGAGGACAATACAAACAAAATTATACTGGCCATGGAGCCAGTCGCCAGAGCCTCGTATTTTGATTTCACCGAGATCTTGTAGTAATGATTATTCATTTCATGTTATAGATATGGATTTGGAACTATCCGATACAATTGTAGATGATCTCAATGAAAATGGAGGTTGCCAACAGAACGATTTCCTTCCCCGTTATCTTGAAACTGATGATGCCAAGGGTGTTGGCATGCAAGACTTCGCATGCATATTTTGAATTTGAATGTGATATTAAAATTGAGGGAGCGTCAGCACTTAGGCTATTTTGCTCCCGTCACATTATACGGGAGCCAGACCCTTATCATTACAAATAACTCTGACGTTGCATAATTAAAAAGCTTACAATGTTCTGACTTCTGTTAAAAGCTGAGGCTGGAACGGGCACTCAGCACACATAAAGACAAGAGGACAATACAAACAAAATTATACTGGCCATGGAGCCAGTCGCCAGAGCCTCGTTAGTCTTCAGTCCAGGGTGTACTAACGTGGAAGTGAGGTTGACATTTGGGTGTACTACGTGGAACGTCACCCCTTACACCCCTTAAAATGCATATAGATGGGGTTCTTCCCACAGCACTGGCTGAGGAAATCAGAGAAGAGGATATAATTCCGTCTGGCTTTGAGGATATGTGGAAGGTCACCCCTTACACCCCTTAAAATGCATATAGATGGCGTTCTTCCCACAGCACTGGCTGAGGAAATCAGAGAAGAGGACAATACAAACAAAATTATACTGGCCATGGGGCCAGTCGCCAGAGCCTCGTTAGTCTTCAGTCCAGGGTGTACTAACGTGGAAGTGAGGTTGACATTTGGGTGTACTACCCCTTACACCCCTTAAAATGCATATAGATGGGGTTCTTCCCACAGCACTGGCTGAGGAAATCAGAGAAGAGGATATAATTCCGTCTGGCTTTGAGGATATGTGGGAAGAGATTGTGAAGGATAAGCTTAAGCTAGCAAAGTTGAAGTTGAAGTTTGGGACACTTCAGACGATATCTGCTGACTCGCCAGGTGCATATGGATATCGAGCCTTGGCAACTTCTCAATTCTTGTTTCCAGTCAGACGGATTGAGAGAGAGGTTGCTGTTCAAGCAAGAAGAGATTTTTGCTTCGCAATTCTGCCGCTTTTGGCTAATCATGAAGATGAGGATAATTGATGATTAGACATTAGATTTTAGGTTTTTAACGTATGTAATAAGAAATAAACTCACTTGAGTTTGTATTCTTTAAATTTGATCTCACCGAGATCTTGTAGTAATGATTATTCATTTCATGTTATAGATATGGATTTGGAACTATCCGATACAATTGTAGATGATCTCAATGAAAATGGAGGTTGCCAACAGGACGATTTCCTTCCCCGTTATCTTGAAACTGATGATGCCAAGGGTGTTGGCATGCAAGACTTCGCAACTGTGTTCATGGCCCACATAGAGGAAGCATTAGCCTCAGGAACACTTATAGTTCAAAATGGGATCTTGAGACTCAATATAGAGCCAACTTCCCCGCTGATCTACGTTTGCGTAGGCCCTGGGGCTGATTTACCATATGTGGAAAATCAGCTTCCACGAAGAAACTTGAATAAGAGACTCTTCAAAAGAATTGTACTGCACACAGATGGAGTCCTTCCAGCAACAATGACGGAAAAAGTTAGAGAGGAAGATAATTCCTTCTGCCATTGACGATATCTTTGAAGAGATAGTGAAGAATAAGCTAAAGTTAGCAAAGCTGAAATTCAAAACTCTTCAGATGATTTCTGCTGATTCCCCTGGGGCATACGGATACAGGGCTCTGGCAAATTCTCAGTTCCTCTTTCCTGTGAGGCGGAATGAAAAGGAGGTTCGTCTTCAAGGAAGAAAAGATGACGAGGTAAAGTATTTACTCTCTTCTTAATTTTAAAACTATTTGATAATTTTGTTGTCGGGGATGTGGTGTGAGTTTGTATTCTTTAAATTTGCTATCACCGAGATCTTGTAGTAATGATTATTCATTCCATGTTATAGAAATCGACTTGGATCTATCGGACACAATGCGAGATGATCTTCATGAGAAAGGAGATTGTCAACAGGATGAATTTCTTCCTCGATATTTTGAAACATATCATCCCCAGAATGTCGGCAACCAAGATTTTGCAGCTGTGTTTCTGGCTCATGTACTGGAAGCTTTAACCTTAGGAACAGTAATAATTGAAAATGGGATTGTCAGACTCAATATTGAGCCGTCGTCACCCCTTCTATACGTATGTGTAGGGCCAGGAGCTGATATCCCATACATTGAAGACCAGCTACCAAGGAAAAGTCTCAATGAGAGACTCCTCCAAACAATTAAAATGCATATTTTGAATTTGAATTTGATATTAAAATTCAGGGAGCGTCAGCACTTAGGCTATTTTGCTCCCGTCACATTATACGGGAGCCAGACCCTTATCATTACAAATAACTCTGACGTTGCATAATTAAAAAGCTTACAATGTTCTGACTTCTGTTAAAAGCTGAGGCTGGAACGGGTACTCAGCACACATAAAGACAACAGGACAATACAAACAAAATTATACTTGCCATGGGGCCAGTCGCCAGAGCCTCGTTAGTCTTCAGTCCAGGGTGTACTAACGTGGAAGTGAGGTTGACATTTGGGTGTACTACGTGGAACGTCACCCCTTACACCTCTTAAAATGCATATAGATGGGGTTCTTCCCACAGCACTGGCTGAGGAAATCAGAGAAGAGGATATAATTCCGTCTGGCTTTGAGGATATGTGGGAAGAGATTGTGAAGGATAAGCTAAAGTTAGCAAATTTGTAGTTGAAGTTTGGGACACTTCAGATGATATCTGCTGACTCGCCAGGTGCATATGGATATCGAGCCTTGGCAACTTCTCAATTCTTGTTTCCAGTCAGACGGATTGAGAGAGAGGTTGCTGTTCAAGCAAGAAGAGATTTTTGCTTCGCAATTCTGCCGCTTTTGGCTAATCATGAAGATGAGGATAATTGATGATTAGACATTAGATTTTAGGTTTTTAACGTATGTAATAAGAAATAAACTCACTTGAGTTTGTATTCTTTAAATTTGATCTCACCGAGATCTTGTAGTAATGATTATTCATTTCATGTTATAGATATGGATTTGGAACTATCCGATACAATTGTAGATGATCTCAATGAAAATGGAGGTTGCCAACAGGACGATTTCCTTCCCCGTTATCTTGAAACTGATGATGCCAAGGGTGTTGGCATGCAAGACTTCGCAACTGTGTTCATGGCCCACATAGAGGAAGCATTAGCCTTAGGAACACTTGTAGTTCAAAATGGGATCTTGAGACTCAATATAGAGCCAACTTCCCCGCTGATCTACGTTTGCGTAGCCCCATCTGGCTGATTTACCATATGTGGAAAATCAGCTTCCACGAAGAAACTTGAATAAGAGACTCTTCAAAAAAATTGTACTGCACACAGATGGGAGTCCATCCAGCAACAATAACGGAGAAAGTTAGAGAGGAAGATAATTCCTTCTGCCATTGACGATATCTTTGAAGAGATAGTGAAGGAAAAGCTAAAGTTAGCAAAGCTGAAATTCAAAACCCTTCAAATGGTTTCTGCTGATTCCCCAGGAGCTTACAGATACAGGGGTCTGGCAAATTCTCAGTTCCTCTTTCCTGTGAGGCGGAATGAAAAGGAGGTTCGTCTTCAAGGAAGAAAAGATGACGAGGTGAAATATTTATTCTCTTCTTAATTTTAAAACTATTTGATAATTTTTTTGTCGGGGGTGTGGTGAGTTTGTATTCTTTAAATTTGCTATCACCGAGATCTTGTAGTAATGATTATTCAATTCATGTTATAGAAATGGACTTGGATCTATCTGACACAATGCGAGATGATCTTCATGAGAAAGGAGATTGTCAACAGGATGAATTTCTTCCTCGATATTTTGAAACATATCATCCCCAGAATGTTGGCAACCAAGATTTTGCAGCTGTGTTTCTGGCTCAAGTACTAGAAGCTTTAACCTTACGAACAGTAATAATTGAAAATGGGATTGTCAGACAATATTGAGCCGTCGTCACCCCTGCTATACGTCTGTGTAGGGCCAGGAGCTGATATCCCATACATTGAAGACCAACTACCAAGGAGAAGTCTCAATGAGACTCCTCCAAACAATTAAAATGCATATTTTGAATTTGAATTTGATATTAAAATTGAGGGAGCGTCAGCACTTAGGCTATTTTGCTCCCGTCACATTATACGGGAGCCAGACCCTTATCATTACAAAGAACAACTCTAAAGTTCCATAATTAAAAAGCTTACAATGTTCTGAATTCTGTTAAAAGCTGAGGCTGGAACGGGCACTCAGCACACATAAAGACAACAGGACAATACAAACAAAATTATACTGGCCATGGGGCCAGTCGCCAGAGCCTCGTTAGTCTTCAGTCCAGGGTGTACTAACGTGGAAGTGAGGTTGACATTTGGGTGTACTACCCCTTACACCACTTAAAATGCATATAGATGGGGTTCTTCCCACAGCACTGGCTGAGGAAATCAGAGAAGAGGATATAATTCCGTCTGTCTTTGAGGATATGTGGGAAGAGATTGTGAAGGATAAGCTTAAGCTAGCAAAGTTGAAGTTGAAGTTTGGGACACTTCAGACGATATCTGCTGACTCGCCAGGTGCATATGGATATCGAGCCTTGGCAACTTCTCAATTCTTGTTTCCAGTCAGACGGATTGAGAGAGAGGTTGCTGTTCAAGCAAGAAGAGATATTTGCTTCGCAATTCTGCCGCTTTTGGCTAATCATGAAGATGAGGATAATTGATGATTAGACATTAGATTTTAGGTTTTTAACGTATGTAATAAGAAATAAACTCACTTGAGTTTGTATTCTTTAAATTTGCTTTCACCGAGATCTTGTAGTAATGATTATTCATTTCATGTTATAGATATAAATTTGGAACTATCCGATACAATTGTAGATGATCTCAATGAAAATGGAGGTTGCCAACAGGACGATTTTTTCCCCCGTTATCTTGAAACTGATGATGCCAAGGGTGTTGGCATGCAAGACTTCGCAACTGTGTTCATGGCCCACATAGAGGAAGCATTAGCCTTAGGAACACTTATAGTTCAAAATGGGATCTTGAGACTCAATATAGAGCCAACTTCCCCGCTGATCTACGTTTGCGTAGGCCCTCTGGCTGATTTACCATATGTGGAAAATCAGCTTCCACGAAGAAACTTGAATAAGAGACTATTCAAAAGAATTGTACTGCACACAGATGGAGTCCTTCCAGCAACAATGACGGAGAAAGTTACAGAGGAAGATAATTCCTTCAGCCATTGACGATATCTTTGAAGAGATAGTGAAGGAAAAGCTAAAGTTAGCAAAGCTGAAATTCAAAACACTTCAGATGGTTTCTACTGATTCCCCTGGGGCTTACGGATACAGGGCTCTGGCAAATTCTCAGTTCCTCTTTCCTGTGAGGCGGAATGAAAGGAGGTTCGTCTTCAAGGAAGAAAAGATGACGAGGTAAAGTATTTACTCTCTTCTTAATTTTAAAACTATTTGATAATTTTGTTGTCGGGGATGTGGTGTGAGTTTGTATTCTTTAAATTTGCTATCACCGAGATCTTGTAGTAATGATTATTCATTCCATGTTATAGAAATCGACTTGGATCTATCGGACACAATGCGAGATGATCTTCATGAGACAGGAGATTGTCAACAGGATGAATTTCTTCCTCGATATTTTGAAACATATCATCCCCAGAATGTCGGCAACCAAGATTTTGCAGCTGTGTTTCTGGCTCATGTACTAGAAGCTTTAACCTTAGGAACAGTAATAATTGAAAATGGGATTGTCAGACTCAATATTAAGCCGTCGTCACCCCTGCTATACGTATGTGTAGGGCCAGGAGCTGATATCCCATACATTGAAGACCAGCTACCAAGGAGAAGTCTCAATGAGAGACTCCTACAAAAAATTAAAATGCATATTTTGAATTTGAATTTGATTTTAAAATTGTGGGAGCGTCAGCACTTAGACTATTTTGCTCCCGTCACATTCTACGGGAGCCTGACCCTTAACATTACAAAGAACAACTCTAAAGTTCCATAATTAAAAAGCTTACAATGTTCTGAATTCTGTTAAAAGCTGAGGCTGGAACGGGCACTCAGCACACATAAAGACAACAGGACAATACAAACAAAATTATACTGGCCATGGGGCTAGTCGCCAGAGCCTCGTTAGTCTTCAGTCCAGGGTGTACTAACGTGGAAGTGAGGTTGACATTTGGGTGTACTACGTGGAAGGTCACCCCTTACACCTTTTAAAATGCATATAGATGGGGTTCTTCCCACAGCACTGGCAGAGGAAATCAGAGAAGAGGATATAATTCCGTCTGGCTTTGAAGATATGTGGGAAGAGATTGTGAAGGATAAGCTTAAGCTAGCAAAGTTGAAGTTGAAGTTAGGGACACTTCAGACGATATCTGCTGACTCGCCAGGTGCATATGGATATCGAGCCTTGGCAACTTCTCAATTCTTGTTTCCAGTCAGACGGATTGAGAGAGAGGTTGCTGTTCAAGCAAGAAGAGATTTTTGCTTCGCAATTCTGCCGCTTTTGGCTAATCATGAAGATGAGGATAATTGATGATTAGACATTAGATTTTAGGTTTTTAACGTATGTAATAAGAAATAAACTCACTTGAGTTTGTATTCTTTAAATTTGATTTCACCGAGATCTTGTAGTAATGATTATTCATTTCATGTTATAGATATGGATTTGGAACTATCCGATACAATTGTAGATGATCTCAATGAAAATGGAGGTTGCCAACAGAACGATTTCCTTCCCCGTTATCTTGAAACTGATGATGCCAAGGGTGTTGGCATGCAAGACTTCGCATGCATATTTTGAATTTGAATGTGATATTAAAATTGAGGGAGCGTCAGCACTTAGGCTATTTTGCTCCCGTCACATTATACGGGAGCCAGACCCTTATCATTACAAATAACTCTGACGTTGCATAATTAAAAAGATTACAATGTTCTGACTTCTGTTAAAAGCTGAGGCTGGAACGGGCACTCAGCACACATAAAGACAACAGGACAATACAAACAAAATTATACTGGCCATGGAGCCAGTCGCCAGAGCCTCGTTAGTCTTCAGTCCAGGGTGTACTAACGTGGAAGTGAGGTTGACATTTGGGTGTACTACGTGGAAGGTCACCCCTTACACCCCTTAAAATGCATATAGATGGGGTTCTTCCCACAGCACTGGCAGAGGAAATCAGAGAAGAGGATATAATTCCGTCTGGCTTTGAAGATATGTGGGAAGAGATTGTGAAGGATAAGCTTAAGCTAGCAAATTTGAAGTTGAAGTTTGGGACACTTCAGACGATATCTGCTGACTCGCCAGGTGCATATGGATATCGAGCCTTGGCAACTTCTCAATTCTTGTTTCCAGTCAGACGGATTGAGAGAGAGGTTGCTGTTCAAGCAAGAAGAGATTTTTGCTTCGCAATTCTGCCGCTTTTGGCTAATCATGAAGATGAGGATAATTGATGATTAGACATTAGATTTTAGGTTTTTAACGTATGTAATAAGAAATAAACTCACTTGAGTTTGTATTCTTTAAATTTGCTTTTTGCTTTCACCGAGATCTTGTAGTAATGATTATTCATTTCATGTTATAGATATGGATTTGGAACTATCCGATACAATTGTAGATGATCTCAATGAAAATGGAGGTTGCCAACAGGACGATTTCCTTCCCCGTTATCTTGAAACTGAGGGATGCCAAGAGTGTTGGCATGCAAGACTTCACAAATGTGTTCATGGCCCACATAGAGGAAGCATTAGCCTCAGGAACACTTATAGTTCAAAATGGGATCTTGAGACTCAATATAGAGCCAACTTCCCCGCTGATCTACGTTTGCGTAGGCCCTGGGGCTGATTTACCATATGTGGAAAATCAGCTTCCACGAAGAAACTTGAATAAGAGACTCTTCAAAAGAATTGTACTGCACACAGATGGAGTCCTTCCAGCAACAATGACGGAGAAAGTTAGAGAGGAAGATAATTCCTTCTGCCATTGACGATATCTTTGAAGAGATAGTGAAGAATAAGCTAAAGTTAGCAAAGCTGAAATTCAAAACTCTTGAGATGATTTCTGCTGATTCCCCTGGGGCATACGGATACAGGGCTCTGGCAAATTCTCAGTTCCTCTTTCCTGTGAGGCGGAATGAAAAGGAGGTTCGTCTTCAAGGAAGAAAAGATGACGAGGTAAAGTATTTACTCTCTTCTTAATTTTAAAACTATTTGATAATTTTGTTGTCGGGGATGTGGTGTGAGTTTGTATTCTTTAAATTTGCTATCACCGAGATCTTGTAGTAATGATTATTCATTCCATGTTATAGAAATCGACTTGGATCTATCGGACACAATGCGAGATGATCTTCATGAGAAAGGAGATTGTCAACAGGATGAATTTCTTCCTCGATATTTTGAAACATATCATCCCCAGAATGTCGGCAACCAAGATTTTGCAGCTGTGTTTCTGGCTCATGTACTGGAAGCTTTAACCTTAGGAACAGTAATAATTGAAAATGGGATTGTCAGACTCAATATTGAGCCGTCGTCACCCCTGCTATACGTATGTGTAGGGCCAGGAGCTGATATCCCATACATTGAAGACCAGCTACCAAGGAAAAGTCTCAATGAGAGACTCCTCCAAACAATTAAAATGCATATTTTGAATTTGAATTTGATATTAAAATTCAGGGAGCGTCAGCACTTAGGCTATTTTGCTCCCGTCACATTATACGGGAGCCAGACCCTTATCATTACAAATAACTCTGACGTTGCATAATTAAAAAACTTACAATGTTCTGACTTCTGTTAAAAGCTGAGGCTGGAACGGGCACTCAGCACACATAAAGACAACAGGACAATACAAACAAAATTATACTGGCCATGGGGCCAGTCGCCAGAGCCTCGTTAGTCTTCAGTCCAGGGTGTACTAACGTGGAAGTGAGGTTGACATTTGGGTGTACTACGTGGAACGTCACCCCTTACACCTCTTAAAATGCATATAGATGGGGTTCTTCCCACAGCACTGGCTGAGGAAATCAGAGAAGAGGATATAATTCCGTCTGGCTTTGAGGATATGTGGGAAGAGATTGTGAAGGATAAGCTAAAATTAGCAAATTTGTAGTTGAAGTTTGGGACACTTCAGATGATATCTGCTGACTCGCCAGGTGCATATGGATATCGAGCCTTGGCAACTTCTCAATTCTTGTTTCCAGTCAGACGGATTGAGAGAGAGGTTGCTGTTCAAGCAAGAAGAGATTTTTGCTTCGCAATTCTGCCGCTTTTGGCTAATCATGAAGATGAGGATAATTGATGATTAGACATTAGATTTTAGGTTTTTAACGTATGTAATAAGAAATAAACTCACTTGAGTTTGTATTCTTTAAATTTGATCTCACCGAGATCTTGTAGTAATGATTATTCATTTCATGTTATAGATATGGATTTGGAACTATCCGATACAATTGTAGATGATCTCAATGAAAATGGAGGTTGCCAACAGGACGATTTCCTTCCCCGTTATCTTGAAACTGATGATGCCAAGGGTGTTGGCATGCAAGACTTCGCAACTGTGTTCATGGCCCACATAGAGGAAGCATTAGCCTTAGGAACACTTGTAGTTCAAAATGGGATCTTGAGACTCAATATAGAGCCAACTTCCCCGCTGATCTACGTTTGCGTAGGCCCATCTGGCTGATTTACCATATGTGGAAAATCAGCTTCCACGAAGAAACTTGAATAAGAGACTCTTCAAAAAAATTGTACTGCACACAGATGGGAGTCCATCCAGCAACAATAACGGAGAAAGTTAGAGAGGAAGATAATTCCTTCTGCCATTGACGATATCTTTGAAGAGATAGTGAAGGAAAAGCTAAAGTTAGCAAAGCTGAAATTCAAAACCCTTCAAATGGTTTCTGCTGATTCCCCAGGAGCTTACAGATACAGGGGTCTGGCAAATTCTCAGTTCCTCTTTCCTGTGAGGCGGAATGAAAAGGAGGTTCGTCTTCAAGGAAGAAAAGATGACGAGGTGAAATATTTATTCTCTTCTTAATTTTAAAACTATTTGATAATTTTTTTGTCGGGGGTGTGGTGAGTTTGTATTCTTTAAATTTGCTATCACCGAGATCTTGTAGTAATGATTATTCAATTCATGTTATAGAAATGGACTTGGATCTATCTGACACAATGCGAGATGATCTTCATGAGAAAGGAGATTGTCAACAGGATGAATTTCTTCCTCGATATTTTGAAACATATCATCCCCAGAATGTTGGCAACCAAGATTTTGCAGCTGTGTTTCTGGCTCAAGTACTAGAAGCTTTAACCTTACGAACAGTAATAATTGAAAATGGGATTGTCAGACAATATTGAGCCGTCGTCACCCCTGCTATACGTCTGTGTAGGGCCAGGAGCTGATATCCCATACATTGAAGACCAACTACCAAGGAGAAGTCTCAATGAGACTCCTCCAAACAATTAAAATGCATATTTTGAATTTGAATTTGATATTAAAATTGAGGGAGCGTCAGCAGTTAGGCTATTTTGCTCCCGTCACATTATACGGGAGCCAGACCCTTATCATTACAAAGAACAACTCTAAAGTTCCATAATTAAAAAGCTTACAATGTTCTGAATTCTGTTAAAAGCTGAGGCTGGAACGGGCACTCAGCACACATAAAGACAACAGGACAATACAAACAAAATTATACTGGCCATGGGGCCAGTCGCCAGAGCCTCGTTAGTCTTCAGTCCAGGGTGTACTAACGTGGAAGTGAGGTTGACATTTGGGTGTACTACCCCTTACACCCCTTAAAATGCATATAGATGGGGTTCTTCCCACAGCACTGGCTGAGGAAATCAGAGAAGAGGATATAATTCCGTCTGTCTTTGAGGATATGTGGGAAGAGATTGTGAAGGATAAGCTTAAGCTAGCAAAGTTGAAGTTGAAGTTTGGGACACTTCAGACGATATCTGCTGACTCGCCAGGTGCATATGGATATCGAGCCTTGGCAACTTCTCAATTCTTGTTTCCAGTCAGACGGATTGAGAGAGAGGTTGCTGTTCAAGCAAGAAGAGATATTTGCTTCGCAATTCTGCCGCTTTTGGCTAATCATGAAGATGAGGATAATTGATGATTAGACATTAGATTTTAGGTTTTTAACGTATGTAATAAGAAATAAACTCACTTGAGTTTGTATTCTTTAAATTTGCTTTCACCGAGATCTTGTAGTAATGATTATTCATTTCATGTTATAGATATAAATTTGGAACTATCCGATACAATTGTAGATGATCTCAATGAAAATGGAGGTTGCCTAGAAGGACGATTTTTTCCCCCGTTATCTTGAAACTGATGATGCCAAGGGTGTTGGCATGCAAGACTTCGCAACTGTGTTCATGGCCCACATAGAGGAAGCATTAGCCTTAGGAACACTTATAGTTCAAAATGGGATCTTGAGACTCAATATAGAGCCAACTTCCCCGCTGATCTACGTTTGCGTAGGCCCTCTGGCTGATTTACCATATGTGGAAAATCAGCTTCCACGAAGAAACTTGAATAAGAGACTATTCAAAAGAATTGTACTGCACACAGATGGAGTCCTTCCAGCAACAATGACGGAGAAAGTTACAGAGGAAGATAATTCCTTCAGCCATTGACGATATCTTTGAAGAGATAGTGAAGGAAAAGCTAAAGTTAGCAAAGCTGAAATTCAAAACACTTCAGATGGTTTCTACTGATTCCCCTGGGGCTTACGGATACAGGGCTCTGGCAAATTCTCAGTTCCTCTTTCCTGTGAGGCGGAATGAAAGGAGGTTCGTCTTCAAGGAAGAAAAGATGACGAGGTAAAGTATTTACTCTCTTCTTAATTTTAAAACTATTTGATAATTTTGTTGTCGGGGATGTGGTGTGAGTTTGTATTCTTTAAATTTGCTATCACCGAGATCTTGTAGTAATGATTATTCATTCCATGTTATAGAAATCGACTTGGATCTATCGGACACAATGCGAGATGATCTTCATGAGACAGGAGATTGTCAACAGGATGAATTTCTTCCTCGATATTTTGAAACATATCATCCCCAGAATGTCGGCAACCAAGATTTTGCAGCTGTGTTTCTGGCTCATGTACTAGAAGCTTTAACCTTAGGAACAGTAATAATTGAAAATGGGATTGTCAGACTCAATATTAAGCCGTCGTCACCCCTGCTATACGTATGTGTAGGGCCAGGAGCTGATATCCCATACATTGAAGACCAGCTACCAAGGAGAAGTCTCAATGAGAGACTCCTACAAAAAATTAAAATGCATATTTTGAATTTGAATTTGATTTTAAAATTGTGGGAGCGTCAGCACTTAGACTATTTTGCTCCCGTCACATTCTACGGGAGCCTGACCCTTAACATTACAAAGAACAACTCTAAAGTTCCATAATTAAAAAGCTTACAATGTTCTGAATTCTGTTAAAAGCTGAGGCTGGAACGGGCACTCAGCACACATAAAGACAACAGGACAATACAAACAAAATTATACTGGCCATGGG
Source organism: Lepisma saccharinum (assembly GCF_977018435.1). Lineage (NCBI taxonomy): Eukaryota > Metazoa > Arthropoda > Insecta > Zygentoma > Lepismatidae > Lepisma > Lepisma saccharinum. Next base: position 28,734,741 of record NC_139233.1, on the reverse strand, counting down.
GCTAGTCGCCAGAGCCTCGTTAGTCTTCAGTCCAGGGTGTACTAACGTGGAAGTGAGGTTGACATTTGGGTGTACTACGTGGAAGGTCACCCCTTACACCTTTTAAAATGCATATAGATGGGGTTCTTCCCAAAGCACTGGCAGAGGAAATCAGAGAAGAGGATATAATTCCGTCTGGCTTTGAAGATATGTGGGAAGAGATTGTGAAGGATAAGCTTAAGCTAGCAAAGTTGAAGTTGAAGTTAGGGACACTTCAGACGATATCTGCTGACTCGCCAGGTGCATATGGATATCGAGCCTTGGCAACTTCTCAATTCTTGTTTCCAGTCAGACGGATTGAGAGAGAGGTTGCTGTTCAAGCAAGAAGAGATTTTTGCTTCGCAATTCTGCCGCTTTTGGCTAATCATGAAGATGAGGATAATTGATGATTAGACATTAGATTTTAGGTTTTTAACGTATGTAATAAGAAATAAACTCACTTGAGTTTGTATTCTTTAAATTTGATTTCACCGAGATCTTGTAGTAATGATTATTCATTTCATGTTATAGATATGGATTTGGAACTATCCGATACAATTGTAGATGATCTCAATGAAAATGGAGGTTGCCAACAGAACGATTTCCTTCCCCGTTATCTTGAAACTGATGATGCCAAGGGTGTTGGCATGCAAGACTTCGCATGCATATTTTGAATTTGAATGTGATATTAAAATTGAGGGAGCGTCAGCACTTAGGCTATTTTGCTCCCGTCACATTATACGGGAGCCAGACCCTTATCATTACAAATAACTCTGACGTTGCATAATTAAAAAGATTACAATGTTCTGACTTCTGTTAAAAGCTGAGGCTGGAACGGGCACTCAGCACACATAAAGACAACAGGACAATACAAACAAAATTATACTGGCCATGGAGCCAGTCGCCAGAGCCTCGTTAGTCTTCAGTCCAGGGTGTACTAACGTGGAAGTGAGGTTGACATTTGGGTGTACTACGTGGAAGGTCACCCCTTACACCCCTTAAAATGCATATAGATGGGGTTCTTCCCACAGCACTGGCAGAGGAAATCAGAGAAGAGGATATAATTCCGTCTGGCTTTGAAGATATGTGGGAAGAGATTGTGAAGGATAAGCTTAAGCTAGCAAATTTGAAGTTGAAGTTTGGGACACTTCAGACGATATCTGCTGACTCGCCAGGTGCATATGGATATCGAGCCTTGGCAACTTCTCAATTCTTGTTTCCAGTCAGACGGATTGAGAGAGAGGTTGCTGTTCAAGCAAGAAGAGATTTTTGCTTCGCAATTCTGCCGCTTTTGGCTAATCATGAAGATGAGGATAATTGATGATTAGACATTAGATTTTAGGTTTTTAACGTATGTAATAAGAAATAAACTCACTTGAGTTTGTATTCTTTAAATTTGCTTTTTGCTTTCACCGAGATCTTGTAGTAATGATTATTCATTTCATGTTATAGATATGGATTTGGAACTATCCGATACAATTGTAGATGATCTCAATGAAAATGGAGGTTGCCAACAGGACGATTTCCTTCCCCGTTATCTTGAAACTTAGGGATGCCAAGGGTGTTGGCATGCAAGACTTCACAACTGTGTTCATGGCCCACATAGAGGAAGCATTAGCCTCAGGAACACTTATAGTTCAAAATGGGATCTTGAGACTCAATATAGAGCCAACTTCCCCGCTGATCTACGTTTGCGTAGGCCCTCTGGCTGATTTACCATATGTGGAAAATCAGCTTCCACGAAGAAACTTGAATAAGAGACTCTTCAAAAGAATTGTACTGCACACAGATGGAGTCCTTCCAGCAACAATGACGGAGAAAGTTAGAGAGGAAGATAATTCCTTCTGCCATTGACGATATCTTTGAAGAGATAGTGAAGAATAAGCTAAAGTTAGCAAAGCTGAAATTCAAAACTCTTGAGATGATTTCTGCTGATTCCCCTGGGGCATACGGATACAGGGCTCTGGCAAATTCTCAGTTCCTCTTTCCTGTGAGGCGGAATGAAAAGGAGGTTCGTCTTCAAGGAAGAAAAGATGACGAGGTAAAGTATTTACTCTCTTCTTAATTTTAAAACTATTTGATAATTTTGTTGTCGGGGATGTGGTGTGAGTTTGTATTCTTTAAATTTGCTATCACCGAGATCTTGTAGTAATGATTATTCATTCCATGTTATAGAAATCGACTTGGATCTATCGGACACAATGCGAGATGATCTTCATGAGAAAGGAGATTGTCAACAGGATGAATTTCTTCCTCGATATTTTGAAACATATCATCCCCAGAATGTCGGCAACCAAGATTTTGCAGCTGTGTTTCTGGCTCATGTACTGGAAGCTTTAACCTTAGGAACAGTAATAATTGAAAATGGGATTGTCAGACTCAATATTGAGCCGTCGTCACCCCTGCTATACGTATGTGTAGGGCCAGGAGCTGATATCCCATACATTGAAGACCAGCTACCAAGGAAAAGTCTCAATGAGAGACTCCTCCAAACAATTAAAATGCATATTTTGAATTTGAATTTGATATTAAAATTCAGGGAGCGTCAGCACTTAGGCTATTTTGCTCCCGTCACATTATACGGGAGCCAGACCCTTATCATTACAAATAACTCTGACGTTGCATAATTAAAAAACTTACAATGTTCTGACTTCTGTTAAAAGCTGAGGCTGGAACGGGCACTCAGCACACATAAAGACAACAGGACAATACAAACAAAATTATACTGGCCATGGGGCCAGTCGCCAGAGCCTCGTTAGTCTTCAGTCCAGGGTGTACTAACGTGGAAGTGAGGTTGACATTTGGGTGTACTACGTGGAACGTCACCCCTTACACCTCTTAAAATGCATATAGATGGGGTTCTTCCCACAGCACTGGCTGAGGAAATCAGAGAAGAGGATATAATTCCGTCTGGCTTTGAGGATATGTGGGAAGAGATTGTGAAGGATAAGCTAAAATTAGCAAATTTGTAGTTGAAGTTTGGGACACTTCAGATGATATCTGCTGACTCGCCAGGTGCATATGGATATCGAGCCTTGGCAACTTCTCAATTCTTGTTTCCAGTCAGACGGATTGAGAGAGAGGTTGCTGTTCAAGCAAGAAGAGATTTTTGCTTCGCAATTCTGCCGCTTTTGGCTAATCATGAAGATGAGGATAATTGATGATTAGACATTAGATTTTAGGTTTTTAACGTATGTAATAAGAAATAAACTCACTTGAGTTTGTATTCTTTAAATTTGATCTCACCGAGATCTTGTAGTAATGATTATTCATTTCATGTTATAGATATGGATTTGGAACTATCCGATACAATTGTAGATGATCTCAATGAAAATGGAGGTTGCCAACAGGACGATTTCCTTCCCCGTTATCTTGAAACTGATGATGCCAAGGGTGTTGGCATGCAAGACTTCGCAACTGTGTTCATGGCCCACATAGAGGAAGCATTAGCCTTAGGAACACTTGTAGTTCAAAATGGGATCTTGAGACTCAATATAGAGCCAACTTCCCCGCTGATCTACGTTTGCGTAGGCCCTCTGGCTGATTTACCATATGTGGAAAATCAGCTTCCACGAAGAAACTTGAATAAGAGTCTCTTCAAAAAAATTGTACTGCACACAGATGGGAGTCCATTAAGCAACAATAACGGAGAAAGTTAGAGAGGAAGATAATTCCTTCTGCCATTGACGATATCTTTGAAGAGATAGTGAAGGAAAAGCTAAAGTTAGCAAAGCTGAAATTCAAAACCCTTCAAATGGTTTCTGCTGATTCCCCAGGAGCGTACAGATACAGGGGTCTGACAAATTCTCAGTTCCTCTTTCCTGTGAGGCGGAATGAAAAGGAGGTTCGTCTTCAAGGAAGAAAAGATGACGAGGTGAAATATTTATGCTCTTCTTAATTTTAAAACTATTTGATATTTTTTTTGTCGGGGGTGTGGTGAGTTTGTATTCTTTAAATTTGCTATCACCGAGATCTTGTAGTAATGATTATTCAATTCATGTTATAGAAATGGACTTGGATCTATCTGACACAATGCGAGATGATCTTCATGAGAAAGGAGATTGTCAACAGGATGAATTTCTTCCTCGATATTTTGAAACATATCATCCCCAGAATGTTGGCAACCAAGATTTTGCAGCTGTGTTTCTGGCTCAAGTACTAGAAGCTTTAACCTTACGAACAGTAATAATTGAAAATGGGATTGTCAGACTCAATATTGAGCCGTCGTCACCCCTGCTATACGTCTGTGTAGGGCCAGGAGCTGATATCCCATACATTGAAGACCAACTACCAAGGAGAAGTCTCAATGAGACTCCTCCAAACAATTAAAATGCATATTTTGAATTTGAATTTGATATTAAAATTGAGGGAGCGTCAGCACTTAGGCTATTTTGCTCCCGTCACATTATACGGGAGCCAGACCCTTATCATTACAAAGAACAACTCTAAAGTTCCATAATTAAAAAGCTTACAATGTTCTGAATTCTGTTAAAAGCTGAGGCTGGAACGGGCACTCAGCACACATAAAGACAACAGGACAATACAAACAAAATTATACTGGCCATGGGGCCAGTCGCCAGAGCCTCGTTAGTCTTCAGTCCAGGGTGTACTAACGTGGAAGTGAGGTTGACATTTGGGTGTACTACGTGGAAGGTCACCCCTTACACCCCTTAAAATGCATATAGATGGCGTTCTTCCCACAGCACTGGCTGAGGAAATCAGAGAAGAGGATATAATTCCGTCTGGCTTTGAGGATATGTGGGAAGAGATTGTGAAGGATAAGCTAAAGTTAGCAAATTTGTAGTTGAAGTTTGGGACACTTCAGATGATATCTGCTGACTCGCCAGGTGCATATGGATATCGAGCCTTGGCAACTTCTCAATTCTTGTTTCCAGTCAGACGGATTGAGAGAGAGGTTGCTGTTCAAGCAAGAAGAGATATTTGCTTCGCAATTCTGCCGCTTTTGGCTAATCATGAAGATGAGGATAATTGATGATTAGACATTAGATTTTAGGTTTTTAACGTATGTAATAAGAAATAAACTCACTTGAGTTTGTATTCTTTAAATTTGATTTCACCGAGATCTTGTAGTAATGATTATTTATTTCATGTTATAGATATGGATTTGGAACTATCCGATACAATTGTAGATGATCTCAATGAAAATGGAGGTTGCCAACAGAACGATTTCCTTCCCCGTTATCTTGAAACTGATGATGCCAAGGGTGTTGGCATGCAAGACTTCGCATGCATATTTTGAATTTGAATTTGATATTAAAATTGAGGGAGCGTCAGCACTTAGGCTATTTTGCTCCCGTCACATTATACGGGAGTCAGACCCTTATCATTACAAATAACTCTGACGTTGCATAATTAAAAAGCTTACAATGTTCTGAATTCTGTTAAAAGCTGAGGCTGGAACGGGCACTCAGCACACATAAAGACAACAGGACAATACAAACAAAATTATACTGGCCATGGGGCCAGTCGCCAGAGCCTCGTTAGTCTTCAGTCCAGGGTGTACTAACGTGGAAGTGAGGTTGACATTTGGGTGTACTACGTGAGGATATGTGGGAAGAGATTGTGAAGGATAAGCTTAAGCTAGCAAAGTTGAAGTTGAAGTTTGGGACACTTCAGACGATATCTGCTGACTCGCCAGGTGCATATGGATATCGAGCGTTGGCAACTTCTCAATTCTTGTTTCCAGTCAGACGGATTGAGAGAGAGGTTGCTGTTCAAGCAAGAAGAAATTTTTGCTTCGCAATTCTGCCGCTTTTGGCTAATCATGAAAATGAGGATAATTGATGATTAGACATTAGATTTTAGGTTTTTAACGTATGTAATAAGAAATAAACTCACTTGAGTTTGTATTCTTTAAATTTGCTTTCACCGAGATCTTGTAGTAATGATTATTCATTTCATGTTATAGATATGGATTTGGAACTATCCGATACAATTGTAGATGATCTCAATGAAAATGCAGGTTGCCAACAGGACGATTTTTTTCCCCGTTATCTTGAAACTGATGATGACAAGGGTGTTGGCATGCAAAACTTCGCAACTGTGTTCATGGCCCACATAGAGGAAGCATTAGCCTCAGGAACACTTATAGTTCAAAATGGGATCTTGAGACTCAATATAGAGCCAACTTCCCCGCAGATCTACGTTTGCGTAGGCCCTCAAGCTGATTTACCATATGTGGAAAATCAGCTTCCACGAAGAAACTTGAATAAGAGACTCTTCAAAAGAATTGTACTGCACACAGATGGAGTCCTTCCAGCAACAATGACGGAGAAAGTTAGAGAGGAAGATAATTCCTTCTGCCATTGACGATATCTTTGAAGAGATAGTGAAGAATAAGCTAAAGTTAGCATAGCTGAAATTCAAAACTCTTCAGATGATTTCTGCTGATTCCCCTGGGGCATACGGATACAGGGCTCTGGCAAATTCTCAGTTCCTCTTTCCTGTGAGGCGGAATGAAAAGGAGGTTCGTCTTCAAGGAAGAAAAGATGACGAGGTAAAGTATTTACTCTCTTCTTAATTTTAAAACTATTTGATAATTTTGTTGTCGGGGATGTGGTGTGAGTTTGTATTCTTTAAATTTGCTATCACCGAGATCTTGTAGTAATCATTATTCATTCCATGTTATAGAAATCGACTTGGATCTATCGGACACAATGCGAGATGATCTTCATAAGAAAGGAGATTGCCAACAGGATGAATTTCTACCTCGATATTTTGAAACATATCATCCCCATAATGTCGGCAACCAAGATTTTGCAGCTGTGTTTCTGGCTCATGTACTGGAAGCTTTAACCTTAGGAACAGTAATAATTGAAAATGGGATTGTCAGACTCAATATTGAGCCGTCGTCACCCCTGCTATACATATGTGTAGGGCCAGGAGCTGATATCCCATACATTGAAGACCAGCTACCAAGGAAAAGTCTCAATGAGAGACTCCTCCAAACAATTAAAATGCATATTTTGAATTTGAATTTGATATTAAAATTCAGGGAGCGTCAGCACTTAGACTATTTTGCTCCCGTCACATTCTACGGGAGCCTGACCCTTAACATTACAAAGAACAACTCTAACGTTCCATAATTAAAAAGCTTACAATGTTCTGACTTTTGTTAAAAGCTGAGGCTGGAACGGGCACTCAGCACACATAAGGACAACACAAACAAAATTATACTGGCCATGGGGCCAGTCGCCAGAGCCTCGTTAGTCTTCAGTCCAGGGTGTACTAACGTGGAAGTGAGGTTGACATTTGGGTGTACTACCCCTTACACCCCTTACACCCCTTAAAATGCATATAGATGGGGTTCTTCCCACAGCACTGGCAGAGGAAATCAGAGAAGAGGATATAATTCCGTCTGGCTTTGAAGATATGTGGGAAGAGATTGTGAAGGATAAGCTTAAGCTAGCAAAGTTGAAGTTGAAGTTTGGGACACTTCAGACGATATCTGCTGACTCGCCAGGTGCATATGGATATCGAGCCTTGGCAACTTCTCAATTCTTGTTTCCAGTCAGACGGATTGAGAGAGAGGTTGCTGTTCAAGCAAGAAGAGATTTTTGCTTCGCAATTCTTCCGCTTTTGGCTAATCATGAAGATGAGGATAATTGATGATTAGACATTAGATTTTAGGTTTTTAACGTATGTAATAAGAAATAAACTCACTTGAGTTTGTATTCTTTAAATTTGCTTTCACCGAGATCTTGTAGTAATGATTATTCATTTCATGTTATAGATATGGATTTGGAACTATCCGATACAATTGTAGATGATCTCAATGAAAATGGAGGTTGCCAACAGGACGATTTTTTTCCCCGTTATCTTGAAACTGATGATGACAAGGGTGTTGGCATGCAAAACTTCGCAACTGTGTTCATGGCCCACATAGAGGAAGCATTAGCCTCAGGAACACTTATAGTTCAAAATGGGATCTTGAGACTCAATATAGAGCCAACTTCCCCGCAGATCTACGTTTGCGTAGGCCCTCAAGCTGATTTACCATATGTGGAAAATCAGCTTCCACGAAGAAACTTGAATAAGAGACTCTTCAAAAGAATTGTACTGCACACAGATGGAGTCCTTCCAGCAACAATGACGGAGAAAGTTAGAGAGGAAGATAATTCCTTCTGCCATTGACGATATCTTTGAAGAGATAGTGAAGAATAAGCTAAAGTTAGCATAGCTGAAATTCAAAACTCTTCAGATGATTTCTGCTGATTCCCCTGGGGATACGGATACAGGGCTCTGGCAAATTCTCAGTTCCTCTTTCCTGTGAGGCGGAATGAAAAGGAGGTTCGTCTTCAAGGAAGAAAAGATGACGAGGTAAAGTATTTACTCTCTTCTTAATTTTAAAACTATTTGATAATTTTGTTGTCGGGGATGTGGTGTGAGTTTGTATTCTTTAAATTTGCTATCACCGAGATCTTGTAGTAATGATTATTCATTCCATGTTATAGAAATCGGCTTGGATCTATCGGACACAATGCGACATGATCTTCATGAGAAAGGAGATTGTCAACAGGATGAATTTCTACCTCGATATTTTGAAACATATCATCCCCAGAATGTCGGCAACCAAGATTTTGCAGCTGTGTTTCTGGCTCATGTACTGGAAGCTTTAACCTTAGGAACAGTAATAATTGAAAATGGGATTGTCAGACTCAATATTGAGCCGTCGTCACCCCTGCTATACGTATGTGTAGGGCCAGGAGCTGATATCCCATACATTGAAGACCAGCTACCAAGGAAAAGTCTCAATGAGAGACTCCTCCAAACAATTAAAATGCATATTTTGAATTTGAATTTGATATTAAAATTCAGGGAGCGTCAGCACTTAGACTATTTTGCTCCCGTCACATTCTACGGGAGCCTGACCCTTAACATTACAAAGAACAACTCTAACGTTCCATAATTAAAAAGCTTACAATGTTCTGACTTTTGTTAAAAGCTGAGGCTGGAACGGGCACTCAGCACACATAAGGACAACACAAACAAAATTATACTGGCCATGGGGCCAGTCGCCAGAGCCTCGTTAGTCTTCAGTCCAGGGTGTACTAACGTGGAAGTGAGGTTGACATTTGGGTGTACTACCCCTTACACCCCTTACACCCCTTAAAATGCATATAGATGGGGTTCTTCCCACAGCACTGGCAGAGGAAATCAGAGAAGAGGATATAATTCCGTCTGGCTTTGAAGATATGTGGGAAGAGATTGTGAAGGATAAGCTTAAGCTAGCAAAGTTGAAGTTGAAGTTTGGGACACTTCAGACGATATCTGCTGACTCGCCAGGTGCATATGGATATCGAGCCTTGGCAACTTCTCAATTCTTGTTTCCAGTCAGACGGATTGAGAGAGAGGTTGCTGTTCAAGCAAGAAGAGATTTTTGCTTCGCAATTCTGCCGATTTTGGCTAATCATGAAGATGAGGATAATTGATGATTAGACATTAGATTTTAGGTTTTTAACGTATGTAATAAGAAATAAACTCACTTGAGTTTGTATTCTTTAAATTTGATCTCACCGAGATCTTGTAGTAATGATTATTCATTTCATGTTATAGATATGGATTTGGAACTATCCGATACAATTGTAGATGATCTCAATGAAAATGGAGGTTGCCAACAGGACGATTTCCTTCCCCGTTATCTTGAAACTGATGATGCCAAGGGTGTTGGCATGCAAGACTTCGCAACTGTGTTCATGGCCCACATAGAGGAAGCATTAGCCTCAGGAACACTTATAGTTCAAAATTGGATCTTGAGACTCAATATAGAGCCAACTTCCCCGCTGATCTACGTTTGCGTAGGCCCTCAAGCTGATTTACCATATGTGGAAAATCAGCTTCCACGAAGAAACTTGAATAAGAGACTCTTCAAAAGAATTGTACTGCACACAGATGGAGTCCTTCCAGCAACAATGACGGAGAAAGTTAGAGAGGAAGATAATTCCTTCTGCCATTGACGATATCTTTGAAGAGATAGTGAAGAATAAGCTAAAGTTAGCAAAGCTGAAATTCAAAACTCTTGAGATGATTTCTGCTGATTCCCCTGGGGCATACGGATACAGGGCTCTGGCAAATTCTCAGTTCCTCTTTCCTGTGAGGCGGAATGAAAAGGAGGTTCGTCTTCAAGGAAGAAAAGATGACGAGGTAAAGTATTTACTCTCTTCTTAATTTTAAAACTATTTGATAATTTTGTTGTCGGGGATGTGGTGTGAGTTTGTATTCTTTAAATTTGCTATCACCGAGATCTTGTAGTAATGATTATTCATTCCATGTTATAGAAATCGACATGGATCTATCGGACACAATGCGAGATGATCTTCATGAGAAAGGAGATTGTCAACACGATGAATTTCTTCCTCGATATTTTGAAACATATCATCCCCAGAATGTCGGCAATCAAGATTTTGCAGCTGTGTTTCTGGCTCATGTACTGGAAGATTTAACCTTAGGAACAGTAATAATTGAAAATGGGATTGTCAGACTCAATATTGAGCCGTCGTCACCCCTGCTATACGTATGTGTAGGGCCAGGAGCTGATATCCCATACATTGAAGACCAGCTACCAAGGAAAAGTCTCAATGAGAGACTCCTCCAAACAATTAAAATGCATATTTTGAATTTGAATTTGATACTAAAATTCAGGGAGCGTCAGCACTTAGGCTATTTTGCTCCCGTCACATTATACGGCAGCCCGACCCTTATCATTACAAATAACTCTGACGTTGCATAATCAAAAAGCTTACAATGTTCTGACTTCTGTTAAAAGCTGAGGCAAGAACGGGCACTCAGCACACATAAAGACAACAGGACAATACAAACAAAATTATACTGGCCATGGGGCCAGTCGCCAGAGCCTCGTTAGTCTTCAGTCCAGGGTGTACTAACGTGGAAGTGAGGTTGACATTTGGGTGTACTACGTGGAACGTCACCCCTTACACCTCTTAAAATGCATATAGATGGGGTTCTTCCCACAGCACTGACTGAGGAAATCAGAGAAGAGGATATAATTCCGTCTGGCTTTGAGGATATGTGGGAAGAGATTGTGAAGGATAAGCTAAAGTTAGCAAATTTGCAGTTGAAGTTTGGGACACTTCAGATGATATCTGCTGACTCGCCAGGTGCATATGGACATCGAGCCTTGGCAACTTCTCAATTCTTGTTTCCAGTCAGACGGATTGAGAGAGAGGTTGCTGTTCAAGCAAGAATATCGAGCCTTGGCAACTTCTCAATTCTTGTTTCCAGTCAGACGGATTGAGAGAGAGGTTGCTGTTCAAGCAAGAAGAGATTTTTGCTTCGCAATTCTGCCGCTTTTGGCTAATCATGAAGATGAGGATAATTGATGATTAGACATTAGATTTTAGGTTTTTAACGTATGTAATAAGAAATAAACTCACTTGAGTTTGTATTCTTTAAATTTGATTTCACCGAGATCTTGTAGTAATGACTATGGATTTGGAACTATCCGATACAATTGTAGATGATCTCAATGAAAATGGAGGTTGCCAACAGGACGATTTCCTTCCCCGTTATCTTGAAACTGATGATGCCAAGGGTGTTGGCATGCAAGACTTCGCAACTCTGTTCATGGCCCACATAGAGGAAGCATTAGCCTTAGGAACACTTATAGTTCAAAATGGGATCTTGAGACTCAATATAGAGCCAACTTCCCCGCTGATCTACGTTTGCGTAGGCCCTCTGGCTGATTTACCATATGTGGAAAATCAGCTTCCACGAAGAAACTTGAATAAGAGACTCTTCAAAAGAATTGTACTGCACACAGATGGAGTCCTTCCAGCAACAATGACGGAGAAAGTTACAGAGGAAGATAATTCCTTCAGCCATTGACGATATCTTTGAAGAGATAGTGAAAGAAAAGCTAAAGTTAGCAAAGCTGAAATTCAAAACACTTCAGATGGTTTCTGCTGATTCCCCTGGGGCTTACGGATACAGGGCTCTGGCAAATTCTCAGTTCCTCTTTCCTGTGAGGCGGAATGAAAAGGAGGTTAGTCTTCAAGGAAGAAAAAATGACGAGGTGAAGTATTTACTCTCTTCTTAATTTTAAAACTATTTGATAATTTTGTTGTCGGGAGTGTGGTGTGAGTTTGTATTCTTTAAATTTGCTATCACCGAGATCTTGTAGTAATGATTATTGTTATTATAGAATGTTGGCAACCAAGATTTTGCAGCTGTGTTTCTGGCTCATGTACTGGAAGCTTTAACCTTAGGAACAGTAATAATTGAAAATGGGATTGTCAGACTCAATATTGAGCCGTCGTCACCCCTGCTATACGTATGTGTAGGGCCAGGAGCTGATATCCCATACATTGAAGACCACCTACCAAGGAGAAGTCTCAATGAGAGACTCCTACAAACAATTAAAATGCATATTTTGAATTTGAATTTGATATTAAAATTGAGGGAGCGTCAGCACTTTTTAACGTATGTAATAAGAAATAAACTCACTTGAGTTTGTATTCTTTAAATTTGATTTCACCGAGATCTTGAAGTAATGATTATTCATTTCATGTTATAGATATGGATTTGGAACTATCCGATACAATTGTAGATGATCTCAATGAAAATGGAGGTTGCCAACAGGACGATTTCCTTCCCCGTTATCTTGAAACTGATGATGCCAAGGGTGTTGGCATGCAAGACTTCGCAACTGTGTTCATGGCCCACATAGAGGAAGCATTAGCCTCAGGAACACTTATAGTTCAAAATTGGATCTTGAGACTCAATATAGAGCCAACTTCCCCGCTGATCTACGTTTGCGTAGGCGCTGAGGCTGATTTACCATATGTGGAAAATCAGCTTCCACGAAGAAACTTGAATAAGAGACTCTTCAAAAGAATTGTACTGCACACAGATGAAGTCCTTCCAGCAACAATGACGGAGAAAGTTAGAGAGGAAGATAATTAATTCCTTCTGCCATTGACGATATCTTTGAAGAGATAGTGAAGAATAAGCTAAAGTTAGCAAAGCTGAAATTCAAAACTCTTCAGATGATTTCTGCTGATTCCCCTGGGGCATACGGATACAGGGCTCTGGCAAATTCTCAGTTCCTCTTTCCTGTGAGGCGGAATGAAAAGGAGGTTAGTCTTCAAGGAAGAAAAGATGACGAGGTAAAGTATTTACTCTCTTCTTAATTTTAAAACTATTTGATAATTTTGTTGTCGGGGATGTGGTGTGAGTTTGTATTCTTTAAATTTGCTATCACCGAGATCTTGTAGTAATGATTATTCATTCCATGTTATAGAAATCGACATGGATCTATCGGACACAATGCGAGATGATCTTCATGAGAAAGGAGATTGTCAACAGGATGAATTTCTTCCTCGATATTTTGAAACATATCATCCCCAGAATGTCGGCAACCAAGATTTTGCAGCTGTGTTTCTGGCTCATGTACTGGAAGCTTTAACCTTAGGAACAGTAGCCGTCGTCACCCCTGCTATACGTATGTGTAGGGCCAGGAGCTGATATCCCATACATTGAAGACCAGCTACCAAGGAGAAGTCTCAATGAGACTCCTCCAAACAATTAAAATGCATATTTTGAATTTGAATTTGATATTAAAATTCAGGGAGCGTCAGCACTTAGGCTATTTTGCTCCCGTCACATTATACGGGAGCCAGACCCTTATCATTACAAATAACTATGACGTTGCATAATTAAAAAGCTTACAATGTTCTGACTTCTGTTAAAAGCTGAGGCTGGAACGGGCACTCAGCACACATAAAGACAACAGGACAATACAAACAAAATTATACTGGCCATGGGGCCAGTCGCCAGAGCCTCGTTAGTCTTCAGTCCAGGGTGTACTAACGTGGAAGTGAGGTTGACATTTGGGTGTACTACGTGAGGATATGTGGGAAGAGATTGTGAAGGATAAGCTTAAGCTAGCAAAGTTGAAGTTGAAGTTTGGGACACTTCAGACGATATCTGCTGACTCGCCAGGTGCATATGGATATCGAGCCTTGGCAACTTCTCAATTCTTGTTTCCAGTCAGACGGATTGAGAGAGAGGTTGCTGTTCAAGCAAGAAGAGATTTTTGCTTCGCAATTCTGCCGCTTTTGGCTAATCATGAAGATGAGGGTAATTGATGATTAGACATTAGATTTTAGGTTTTTAACGTATGTAATAAGAAATAAACTCACTTGAGTTTGTATTCTTTAAATTTGCTTTCACCGAGATCTTGTAGTAATGATTATTCATTTCATGTTATAGATATGGATTTGGAACTATCCGATACAATTGTAGATGATCTCAATGAAAATGGAGGTTGCCAACAGGACGATTTTTTTCCCCGTTATCTTGAAACTGATGATGACAAGGGTGTTGGCATGCAAAACTTCGCAACTGTGTTCATGGCCCACATAGAGGAAGCATTAGCCTCAGGAACACTTATAGTTCAAAATGGGATCTTGAGACTCAATATAGAGCCAACTTCCCCGCTGATCTACGTTTGCGTATGCCCTCAAGCTGATTTACCATATGTGGAAAATCAGCTTCCACGAAGAAACTTGAATAAGAGACTCTTCAAAAGAATTGTACTGCACACAGATGGAGTCCTTCCAGCAACAATGACGGAGAAAGTTAGAGAGGAAGATAATTCCTTCTGCCATTGACGATATCTTTGAAGAGATAGTGAAGAATAAGCTAAAGTTAGCATAGCTGAAATTCAAAACTCTTCAGATGATTTCTGCTGATTCCCCTGGGGCATACGGATACAGGGCTCTGGCAAATTCTCAGTTCCTCTTTCCTGTGAGGCGGAATGAAAAGGAGGTTCGTCTTCAAGGAAGAAAAGATGACGAGGTAAAGTATTTACTCTCTTCTTAATTTTAAAACTATTTGATAATTTTGTTGTCGGGGTTTGTGGTGTGAGTTTGTATTCTTTAAATTTGCTATCACCGAGATCTTGTAGTAATGATTATTCATTCCATGTTATAGAAATCGACTTGGATCTATCGGACACAATGCGAGATGATCTTCATGAGAAAGGAGATTGTCACCAGGATGAATTTCTTCCTCGATATTTTGAAACATATCATCCCCAGAATGTCGGCAACCAAGATTTTGCAGCTGTGTTTCTGGCTCATGTACTGGAAGCTTTAACCTTAGGAACAGTAATAATTGAAAATGGGATTGTCAGACTCAATATTGAGCCGTCGTCACCCCTGCTATACGTATGTGTAGGGCCAGGAGCTGATATCCCATACTTTGAAGACCAGCTACCAAGGAAAAGTCTCAATGAGAGACTCCTACAAACAATTAAAATGCATATTTTGAAATTGAATTTGATATTAAAATTCAGGGAGCGTCAGCACTTAGGCTATTTTGCTCCCGTCACATTATACGGGACCCAGACCCTTATCATTACAAATAACTCTGACGTTGCATAATTAAAAAGCTTACAATGTTCTGACTTCTGTTAAAAGCTGAGGCTGGAACGGGCACTCAGCACACATAAAGACAACAGGACAATACAAACAAAATTATACTGGCCATGGGGCCAGTCGCCAGAGCCTCGTTAGTCTTCAGTCCAGGGTGTACTAACGTGGAAGTGAGGTTGACATTTGGGTGTACTACGTGGAACGTCACCCCTTACACCTCTTAAAATGCACATAGATGGGGTTCTTCCCACAGCACTGACTGAGGAAATCGGAGAAGAGGATATAATTCCGTCTGGCTTTGAGGATATGTGGGAAGAGATTGTGAAGGATAAGCTAAAGTTAGCAAATTTGTAGTTGAAGTTTAGGACACTTCAGATGATATCTGCTGACTCGCCAGGTGCATATGGATATCGAGCCTTGGCAACTTCTCAATTCTTGTTTCCAGTCAGACGGATTGAGAGAGAGGTTGCTGTTCAAGCAAGAAGAGATTTTTGCTTCGCAATTCTGCCGCTTTTGGCTAATCATGAAGATGAGGATAATTGATGATTAGACATTAGATTTTAGGTTTTTAACGTATGTAATAAGAAATAAACTCACTTGAGTTTGTATTCTTTAAATTTGATCTCACCGAGATCTTGTAGTAATGATTATTCATTTCATGTTATAGATATGGATTTGGAACTATCCGATACAATTGTAGATGATCTCAATGAAAATGGAGGTTGCCAACAGGACGATTTCCTTCCCCGTTATCTTGAAACTGATGATGCCAAGGGTGTTGGCATGCAAGACTTCGCAACTCTGTTCATGGCCCACATAGAGGAAGCATTAGCCTTAGGAACACTTGTAGTTCAAAATGGGATCTTGAGACTCAATATAGAGCCAACTTCCCCGCTGATCTACGTTTGCGTAGGCCCTCTGGTTGATTTACAAAATGTGGAAAATCAGCTTCCACGAAGAAACTTGAATAAGAGACTCTTCAAAAAAATTGTACTGCACACAGATGGGAGTCCATCCAGCAACAATGACGGAGAAAGTTAGAGAGGAAGATAATTCCTTCTGCCATTGACGATATCTTTGAAGAGATAGTGAAGAATAAGCTAAAGTTAGCATAGCTGAAATTCAAAACTCTTCAGATGATTTCTGCTGATTCCCCTGGGGCATACGGATACAGGGCTCTGGCAAATTCTCAGTTCCTCTTTCCTGTGAGGCGGAATGAAAAGGAGGTTCGTCTTCAAGGAAGAAAAGATGACGAGGTGAAGTATTTATTCTCTTCTTAATTTTAAAACTATTTGATAATTTTTTTGTCGGGGGTGTGGTGTGAGTTTGTATTCTTTAAATTTGCTATCACCGAGATCTTGTAGTAATGATTATTCAATTCAAGTTATAGAAATGGACTTGAATCTATCTGACACAATGCGAGATGATCTTCATGAGAAAGGAGATTGTCAACAGGATGAATTTCTTCCTCGATATTTTGAAACATATCATCCCCAGAATATTGGCAACCAAGATTTTGCAGCTGTGTTTCTGGCTCAAGTACTAGAAGCTTTAACCTTACGAACAGTAATAATTGAAAATGGGATTGTCAGACTCAATATTGAGCCGTCGTCACCCCTGCTATACGTCTGTGTAGGGCCAGGAGCTGATATCCCATACATTGAAGACCAGCTACCAAGGAGAAGTCTCAATGAGACTCCTCCAAACAATTAAAATGCATATTTTGAATTTGAATTTGATATTAAAATTGAGGGAGCGTCAGCACTTAGGCTATTTTGCTCCCGTCACATTATACGGGAGCCAGACCCTTATCATTACAAAGAACAACTCTAACGTTCCATAATTAAAAAGGTTACAATGTTGTGACTTCTGTTAAAAGCTGAGGCTGGAACGGGCACTCAGCACACATAAGGACAACACAAACAAAATTATACTAGCCATGGGGCCAGTCGCCAGAGCCTCGTTAGTCTTCACTCCAGGGTGTACTAACGTGGAAGTGAGGTTGACATTTGGGTGTACTACGTGGAACGTCACCCCTTACACCCCTTAAAATGCATATAGATGGGGTTCTTCCCACAGCACTGGCTGAGGAAATCAGAGAAGAGGATATAATTCCGTCTGTCTTTGAGGATATGTGGGAAGAGATTGTGAAGGATAAGCTAAAGCTAGCAAAGTTGAAGTTGAAGTTTGGGACACTTCAGATGATATCTGCTGACTCGCCAGGTGCATATGGATATCGAGCCTTGGCAACTTCTCAATTCTTGTTTCCAGTCAGACGGATTGAGAGAGAGGTTGCTGTTCAAGCAAGAGATTTTTGATTCGCAATTCTTCCGCTTTTGGCTAATCATGAAGATGAGGATAATTGATGATTAGACATTAGATTTTAGGTTTTTAACGTATGTAATAAGAAATAAACTCACTTGAGTTTGTATTCTTTAAATTTGCTTTCACCGAGATCTTGTAGTAATGATTATTCATTTCATGTTATAGATATGGATTTGGAACTATCCGATACAATTGTAGATGATCTCAATGAAAATGGAGGTTGCCAACAGGACGATTTTTTTCCGTTATCTTGAAACTGATGATGCCAAGGGTGTTGGCATGCAAAACTTCGCAACTGTGTTCATGGCCCACATAGAGGAAGCATTAGCCTCAGGAACACTTATAGTTCAAAATGGGATCTTGAGACTCAATATAGACCCAACTTCCCCGCTGATCTACGTTTGCGTAGGCCCTGGGGCTGATTTACCATATGTGGAAAATCAGCTTCCACGAAGAAACTTGAATAAGAGACTCTTAAAAAGAATTGTACTGCACACAGATGGAGTCCTTCCAGCAACAATGACGGAGAAAGTTAGAGAGGAAGATAATTCCTTCTGCCATTGACGATATCTTTGAAGAGATAGTGAAGAATAAGCTAAAGTTAGCAAAGCTGAAATTCAAAACTCTTCAGATGATTTCTGCTGATTCCCCTGGGGCATACGGATACAGGGCTCTGGCAAATTCTCAGTTCCTCTTTCCTGTGAGGCGGAATGAAAAGGAGGTTCGTCTTCAAGGAAGAAAAGATGACGAGGTAAAGTATTTACTCTCTTCTTAATTTTAAAACTATTTGATAATTTTGTTGTCGGGGATGTGGTGTGAGTTTGTATTCTTTAAATTTGCTATCACCGAGATCTTGTAGTAATGATTATTCATTCCATGTTATAGAAATCGACTTGGATCTATCGGACACAATGCGAGATGATCTTCATGAGACAGGAGATTGTCAACAGGATGAATTTCTTCCTCGATATTTTGAAACATATCATCCCCAGAATGTCGGAAACCAAGATTTTGCAGCTGTGTTTCTGGCTCATGTACTGGAAGCTTTAACCTTAGGAACAGTAATAATTGAAAATGGGATTGTCAGACGCAATATTGAGCCGTCGTCACCCCTGCTATACGTATGTGTAGGGCCAGGAGCTGATATCCCATACATTGAAGACCAGCTACCAAGGAGAAGTCTCAATGAGAGACTCCTACAAAAAATTAAAATGCATAATTTGAATTTGATTTTAAAATTGTGGGAGCGTCAGCACTTAGGCTATTTTGCTCCCGTCACATTATACGGGAGCCTGACCCTTATCATTACAAAGAACAACTCTAACGTTCCATAATTAAAAAGCTTACAATGTTCTGACTTCTGTTAAAAGCTGAGGCTGGAACGGGCACTCAGCACCCATAAGGACAACACAAACAAAATTATACTGGCCATGGGGCCAGTCGCCAGAGCCTCGTTAGTCTTCACTCCAGGGTGTACTAACGTGGAAGTGAGGTTGACATTTGGGTGTACTACGTGGAACGTCACCCCTTACACCCCTTAAAATGCATATAGATGGGGTTCTTCCCACAGCACTGGCTGAGGAAATCAGAGAAGAGGATATAAATCCGTCTGTCTTTGAGGATATGTGGGAAGAGATTGTGAAGGATAAGCTAAAGCTAGCAAAGTTGAAGTTGAAGTTTGGGACACTTCAGATGATATCTGCTGACTCGCCAGGTGCATATGGATATCGAGCCTTGGCAACTTCTCAATTCTTGTTTCCAGTCAGACGGATTGAGAGAGAGGTTGCTGTTCAAGCAAGAAGAGATTTTTGCTTCGCAATTCTGCCGCTTTTGGCTAATCATGAAGATGAGGATAATTGATGATTAAACATTATATTTTAGGTTTTTAACGTATGTAATAAGAAATAAACTCACTTGAGTTTGTATTTTTTAAATTTGCTTTCACCGAGATCTTGTAGTAATGATTATTCATTTCATGTTATAGATATGGATTTGGAACTATCCGATACAATTGTAGATGATCTCAATGAAAATGGAGGTTGCCAACAGGACGATTTTTTCCCCCGTTATCTTGAAACTGATGATGCCAAGGGTGTTGGCATGCAAGACTTCGCAACTGTGTTCATGGCCCACATAGAGGAAGCATTAGCCTCAGGAACACTTATAGTTCAAAATGGGATCTTGAGACTCAATATAGAGCCAACTTCGCCGCTGATCTACGTTTGCGTAGGCCCTCTGGCTGATTTACCATATGTGGAAAATCAGCTTCCACGAAGAAACTTGAATAAGAGACTCTTCAAAAGAATTGTACTGCACACAGATGGAGTCCTTCCAGCAACAATGACGGACAAAGTTACAGAGCAAGATAATTCCTTCTGCCATTGACGATATCTTTGAAAAGATAGTGAAGGAAAAGCTAAAGTTAGCAAAGCTGAAATTCAAAACCCTTCAGATGGTTTCTGCTGATTCCCCTGGCGCCTACGGATACAGGGCTCTGGTAAATTCTCAGTTCCTCTTTCCTGTGAGGCGGAATGAAAAGGAGGTTCGTCTTCAAGGAAGAAAAGATGACGAGGTGAAGTATTTACTCTCTTCTTAATTTTAAAACTATTTGATAATTTTGTTGTCGGGGATGTGGTGTGAGTTTGTATTCTTTAAATTTGCTATCACCGAGATCTTGTAGTAATGATTATTCATTCCATGTTATAGAAATCGACTTGGATCTATCGGACACAATGCGAGATGATCTTCATGAGAAAGGAGATTGTCAACAGGATGAATTTCTTCCTCGATATTTTGAAACATATCATCCCCAGAATGTTGGCAACCAAGATTTTGCAGCTGTGTTTCTGGCTCATGTACTGGAAGCTTTAACCTTACGAACAGTAATAATTGAAAATGGGATTGTCAGACTCAATATTGAGCCGTCGTCACCCCTGCTATACGTATGTGTAGGGCCAGGAGCTGATATCCCATACATTGAAGACCAGCTACCAAGGAGAAGTCTCAATGAGAGACTCCTACAAAAAATTAAAATGCATATTTTGAATTTGAATTTGATTTTAAAATTGTGGGAGCGTCAGCACTTAGGCTATTTTGCTCCCGTCACATTCTACGGGAGCCTGACCCTTAACAATACAAAGAACAACTCTAACGTTCCATAATTAAAAAGCTTACAATGTTCTGACTTTTGTTAAAAGCTGAGGCTGGAACGGGCACTCAGCACACATAAGGACAACAGGACAATACAAACAAAATTATACTGGCCATGGGGCCAGTCGCCAGAGCCTCGTTAGTCTTCAGTCCAGGGTGTACTAACGTGGAAGTGAGGTTGACATTTGGGTGTACTACGTGGAACGTCACCCCTTACACCCCTTAAAATGCATATAGATGGGGTTCTTCCCACAGCACTGGCAGAGGATATCAGAGAAGAGGATATAATTCCGTCTTGCTTTGAGGATATGTGGGAAGAGATTGTGAAGGATAAGCTAAAGCTAGCAAAGTTGAAGTTGAAGTTTGGGACACTTCAGATGATATCTGCTGACTCGCCAGGTGCATATGGATATCGAGCCTTGACAACTTCTCAATTCTTGTTTCCAGTCAGACGGATTGAGAGAGAGGTTGCTGTTCAAGCAAGAAGAGATTTTTGCTTCGCAATTCTGCCGCTTTTGGCTAATCATGAAGATGAGGATAATTGATGATTAGACATTAGATTTTAGGTTTTCAACGTATGTAATAAGAAATAAACTCACTTGAGTTTGTATTCTTTAAATTTGATTTCACCGAGATCTTGTAGTAATGATTATTCATTTCATGTTATAGATATGGATTTGGAACTATCCGATACAACAGGACGATTTCCTTCCCCGTTATCTTGAAACTGATGATGCCAAGGGTGTTGGCATGCAAGACTTCGCAACTGTGTTCATGGCCCACATAGAGGAAGCATTAGCCTTAGGAACACTTAAAGTTCAAAATGGGATCTTGAGACTCAATATAGAGCCAACTTCCCCGCTGATTTACGTTTGCGTAGGCCCTCTGGCTGATTTACCATATGTGGAAAATCAGCTTCCACGAAGAAACTTGAATAAGAGACTATTCAAAAGAATTGTACTGCACACAGATGGAGTCCTTCCAGCAACAATGACGGAGAAAGTTAGAGAGGAAGATAATTCCTTCTGCCATTGACGATATCTTTTAAGAGATAGTGAAGGAAAAGCTTAAGTTAGCAAAGCTGAAATTCAAAACACTTCAGATGGTTTCTGCTGATTCCCCTGGGGCTTACGGATACAGGGCTCTGGCAAATTCTCAGTTCCTCTTTCCTGTGAGGCGGAATGAAAAGGAGGTTCGTCTTCAAGGAAGAAAAGATGACGAGGTGAAGTATTTACTCTCTTCTTAATTTTAAAACTATTTGATAATTTTGTTGTCGGGGATATGGTGTGAGTTTGTATTCTTTAAATTTGCTATCACCGAGATCTTGTAGTAATGATTATTCATTCCATGTTATAGAAATCGACTTGGATCTATCGGACACAATGCGAGATGATCTTCATGAGACAGGAGATTGTCAACAGGATGAATTTCTTCCTCGATATTTTGAAACATATCATCCCCAGAATGTCGGCAACCAAGATTTTGCAGCTGTGTTTCTGGCTCATTTACTGGAAGCTTTAACCTTAGGAACACTAATAATTGAAAATGGGATTGTCAGACTCAATATTGAGCCGTCGTCACCCCTGCTATACGTATGTGTAGGGCCAGGAGCTGATATCCCATACATTGAAGACCAGCTACCAAGGAGAAGTCTCAATGAGAGACTCCTACAAAAAATTAAAATGCATATTTTGAATTTGAATTTGATTTTAAAATTGTGGGAGCGTCAGCACTTAGGCTATTTTGCTCCCGTCACATTATACGGGAGCCAGACCCTTATCATTACAAAGAACAACTCTAACGTTCCATAATTAAAAAGCTTACAATGTTCTGACTTCTGTTAAAAGCTGAGGCTGGAACGGGCACTCAGCACACATAAGGACAACACAAACAAAATTATACTGGCCATGGGGCCAGTCGCCAGAGCCTCGTTAGTCTTCACTCCAGGGTGTACTAACGTGGAAGTGAGGTTGACATTTGGGTGTACTACGTGGAACGTCACCCCTTACACCCCTTAAAATGCATATAGATGGGGTTCTTCCCACAGCACTGGCTGAGGAAATCAGAGAAGAGGATATAAATCCGTCTGTCATTGAGGATATGTGGGAAGAGATTGTGAAGGATAAGCTAAAGCTAGCAAAGTTGAAGTTGAAGTTTGGGACACTTCAGATGATATCTGCTGACTCGCCAGGTGCATATGGATATCGAGCCTTGGCAACTTCTCAATTCTTGTTTCCAGCCAGACGGATTGAGAGAGAGGTTGCTGTTCAAGCAAGAAGAGATTTTTGCTTCGCAATTCTTCCGCTTTTGGCTAATCATGAAGATGAGGATAATTGATGATTAAACATTATATTTTAGGTTTTTAACGTATGTAATAAGAAATAAACTCACTTGAGTTTGTATTCTTTAAATTTGCTTTCACCGAGATCTTGTAGTAATGATTATTCATTTCATGTTATAGATATGGATTTGGAACTATCCGATACAATTGTAGATGATCTCAATGAAAATGGAGGTTGCCAACAGGACGATTTCCTTCCCCGTTATCTTGAAACTGATGATGCCAAGGGTGTTGGCATGCAAGACTTCGCAACTGTGTTCATGGCCCACATACAGGAAGCATTAGCCTTAGGAACACTTATAGTTCAAAATGGGATCTTGAGACTCAATATAGAGCCAACTTCCCCGCTGATCTACGTTTGCGTGGCCCTCTGGCTGATTTACCATATGTGGAAAATCAGCTTCCACGAAGAAACTTGAATAAGAGACTCTTCAAAAAAATTGTACTGCACACAGATGGAGTCCTTCCAGCAACAGTGACAGAGAAAGTTAGAGAGAAAGATAATTCCTTCTGCCATTGACGATATCTTTGAAGAGATAGTGAAGGAAAAGGTAAAGTTAGCAAAGCTGAAATTCAAAACCCTTCAGATGGTTTCTGCTGATTCCCCTGGAGCCTACGGATACAGGGCTCTGGCAAATTCTCAGTTCCTCTTTCCTGTGAGGCGGAATGAAAAGGAGGTTCGTCTTCAAGGAAGAAAAGATGACGAGGTGAAGTATTTATTCTCTTCTTAATTTTAAAACTATTTGATAATTTTTTGTCGGGGGTGTGGTGTGAGTTTGTATTCTTTAAATTTGCTATCACCGAGATCTTGTAGTAATGATTATTCAATTCATGTTATAGAAATGGTCTTGGATCTATCGGACACAATGCGAGATGATCTTCATGAGAAAGGAGATTGTCAACAGGATGAATTTCTTCCTCGATATTTGGAAACATCATCCCCAGAATGTTGGCAACCAAGATTTTGCAGCTGTGTTCTTCGGGCTCAAGTACTGGAAGCTTTAACCTTAGGAACAGTAATAATTGAAAATGGGATTGTCAGACTCAATATTGAGCCGTCGTCACCCCTGCTATAGGTCTGTGTAGGGCCTGGAGCTGATATCCCATACATTGAAGACCAGCTACCAAGGAGAAGTATCAATGAGAGACTCCTACAAAAAATTAAAATGCATATTTTGAATTTGAATTTGAATTTAAAATTATGGGAGCGTCAGCACTTAGGCTATTTTGCTCCCGTCACATTATACGGGAGCCAGACCCTTATCATTACAAAGAACAACTCTAACGTGTCATGATTAAAAAGCTTACAATGTTCTGACTTCTGTTAAAAGCTGAGGCTGGAACGGGCACTCAGCACACATAAGGACAACAGGACAATACAAACAAAATTATACTGGCCATGGGGCCAGTCGCCAGAGCCTCGTTAGTCTTCAGTCCAGGGTGTACTAACGTGGAAGTTAGGTTGACATTTGGGTGTACTACGTGGAACGTCACCCCTTACACCCCTTAAAATGCATATAGATGGAGTTCTTCCCACAGCACTGGCAGAGGAAATCAGAGAAGAGGATATAATTCCGTCTGGCTTTGAGGATATGTGGGAAGAGATTGTGAAGGATAAGCTTAAGCTAGCAAAGTTGAAGTTGAAGTTTGGGACACTTCAGACGATATCTGCTGACTCGCCAGGTGCATATGGATATCGAGCCTTGGCAACTTCTCAATTCTTGTTTCCAGTCAGACGGATTGAGAGAGAGGTTGCTGTTCAAGCAAGAGATTTTTGATTCGCAATTCTTCCGCTTTTGGCTAATCATGAAGATGAGGATAATTGATGATTAGACATTAGATTTTAGGTTTTTAACGTATGTAATAAGAAATAAACTCACTTGAGTTTGTATTCTTTAAATTTGCTTTCACCGAGATCTTGTAGTAATGATTATTCATTTCATGTTATAGATATGGATTTGGAACTATCCGATACAATTGTAGATGATCTCAATGAAAATGGAGGTTGCCAACAGGACGATTTTTTTCCCCGTTATCTTGAAACTGATGATGCCAAGGGTGTTGGCATGCAAGACTTCGCAACTGTGTTCATGGCCCACATAGAGGAAGCATTAGCCTCAGGAACACTTATAGTTCAAAATGGGATCTTGAGACTCAATATAGAGCCAACTTCGCCGCTGATCTACGTTTGCGTAGGCCCTCTGGCTGATTTACCATATGTGGAAAATCAGCTTCCACGAAGAAACTTGAATAAGAGACTCTTCAAAAGAATTGTACTGCACACAGATGGAGTCCTTCCAGCAACAATGACGGACAAAGTTACAGAGGAAGATAATTCCTTCTGCCATTGACGATATCTTTGAAAAGATATTGAAGGAAAAGCTAAAGTTAGCAAAGCTGAAATTCAAAACCCTTCAGATGGTTTCTGCTGATTCCCCTGGCGCCTACGGATACAGGGCTCTGGTAAATTCTCAGTTCCTCTTTCCTGTGAGGCGGAATGAAAAGGAGGTTCGTCTTCAAGGAAGAAAAGATGACGAGGTGAAGTATTTACTCTCTTCTTAATTTTAAAACTATTTGATAATTTTGTTGTCGGGGATGTGGTGTGAGTTTGTATTCTTTAAATTTGCTATCACCGAGATCTTGTAGTAATGATTATTCATTCCATGTTATAGAAATCGACTTGGATCTATCGGACACAATGCGAGATGATCTTCATGAGAAAGGAGATTGTCAACAGGATGAATTTCTTCCTCGATATTTTGAAACATATCATCCCCAGAATGTTGGCAACCAAGATTTTGCAGCTGTGTTTCTGGCTCATGTACTGGAAGCTTTAACATTACGAACAGTAATAATTGAAAATGGGATTGTCAGACTCAATATTGAGCCGTCGTCACCCCTGCTATACGTATGTGTAGGGCCAGGAGCTGATATCCCATACATTGAAGACCAGCTACCAAGGAAAAGTCTCAATGAGAGACTCCTCCAAACAATTAAAATGCATATTTTGAATTTGAATTTGATATTAAAATTCAGGGAGCGTCAGCACTTAGGTTATTTTGCTCCCGTCACATTATACGGGAGCCAGACCCTTATCATTACAAATAACTCTGACGTTGCATAATTAAAAAGCTTACAATGTGTTGAATTCTGTTAAAAGCTGAGGCTGGAACGGGCACTCAGCACACATAAAGACAACAGGACAATACAAACAAAATTATACTGGCCAGTCGCCAGAGCCTCGTTAGTCTTCAGTCCAGGGTGTACTAACGTGGAAGTGAGGTTGACATTTGGGTGTACTACGTGGAACGTCACCCCTTACACCCCTTAAAATGCATATAGATGGGGTTCTTCCCACAGCACTGGCTGAGGAAATCAGAGAAGAGGATATAATTCCGTCTGGCTTTGAGGATATGTGGTAAGAGATTGTGAAGGATAAGCTAAAGCTAGCAAAGTTGAAGTTGAAGTTTGGGACACTTCAGATGATATCTGCTGACTCGCCAGGTGCATATGGATATCGAGCCTTGGCAACTTCTCAATTCTTGTTTCCAGTCAGACGGATTGAGAGAGAGGTTGCTGTTCAAGCAAGAGATTTTTGATTCGCAATTCTTCCGCTTTTGGCTAATCATGAAGATGAGGATAATTGATGATTAGACATTAGATTTTAGGTTTTCAACGTATGTAATAAGAAATAAACTCACTTGTTTGTATTCTTTAAATTTGATTTCACCGAGATCTTGTAGTAATGATTATTCATTTCATGTTATAGATATGGATTTGGAACTATCCGATACAATTGTAGATGGAGGTTGCCAACAGGACGATTTCCTTCCCCGTTATCTTGAAACTGATGATGCCAAGGGTGTTGGCATGCAAGACTTCGCAACTGTGTTCATGGCCCACATAGAGGAAGCATTAGCCTTAGGAACACTTATAGTTCAAAATGGGATCTTCAGACTCAATATAGAGCCAACTTCCCCGCTGATCTACGTTTGCGTAGGCCCTGGGGCTGATTTACCATATGTGGAAAATCAGCTTCCACGAAGAAATTTGAATAAGAGACTATTCAAAAGAATTGTACTGCACACAGATGGAGTCCTTCCAGCAACAATGACGGCGAAAGTCAGAGAGGAAGATAATTCCTTCAGCCATTTACGATATCTTTGAAGAGATAGTGAAGGAAAAGCTAAAGTTAGCAAAGCTGAAATTCAAAACACTTCAGATGGTTTCTGCTGATTCCCCGGGGGCCTACGGATACAGGGCTCTGGCAAATTCTCAGTTCCTCTTTCCTGTGAGGCGGAATGAAAAGGAGGTTCGTCTTCAAGGAAAAAAAGATGACGAGGTGAAGTATTTACTCTCTTCTTAATTTTAAAACTATTTGATAATTTTGTTGTCGGGGATATGGTGTGAGTTTGTATTCTTTAAATTTGCTATCACCGAGATCTTGTAGTAATGATTATTAATTTCGTGTTATAGAAATGGACTTGGATCTATCGGACACAATGCGAGATGATCTTCATGAGAAAGGAGATTGTCAACAGGATGAATTTCTTCCTCGATATTTGGAAACATATCATCCCCAGAATGTTGGCAACCAAGATTTTGCAGCTGTGTTTCTGGCTCATGTACTGAAGCTTTAACCTTAGGAACAGTAATAATTGAAAATAGGATTGTCAGACTCAATATTGAGCCGTCGTCACCCCTGCTATACGTCTGTGTAGGGCCAGGAGCTGATATCCCATACATTGAAGACCAGCTACCAAGGATTGATTGATTGATTGATTGATTTAGTTTATTTTACTTCGCGTTTTGTGCCTCTTGGCTAATTTGCGAAGGGGATGAATGATGAAATGATGAAATTGATGAATGGACATTCACAAACAACCGAGCCCGACCGGGATTCGAACCCGGGATCCTTAGCTACCAAGGAGAAGTCTCAATGAGAGACTCCTACAAAAAATTAAAATGCATATTTTGAATTTGAATTTGATTTTAAAATTGTGGGAGCGTCAGCACTTAGGCTATTTTGCTCACGTCACATTATACGGGAGCCTGACCCTTATCATTACAAAGAACAACCCAACGTTCCATAATTAAAAAGCTTACAATGTTCTGACTTCTGTTAAAAGCTGAGGCTGGAACGGGCACTCAGCACACATAAAGACAACAGGACAATACAAACAAAATTATACTGGCCATGGGGCCAGTCGCCAGAGCCTCGTTAGTCGTCAGTCCAGGGTGTACTAACGTGGAAGTGAGGTTGACATTTGGGTGTACTACGTGGAACGTCACCCCTTACACCCCTTAAAATGCATATAGATGGGGTTCTTCCCACAGCACTGGCTGAGGAAATCAGAGAAGAGGATATAATTCCGTCTGGTTTGAGGATATGTGGGAAGAGATTGTGAAGGATAAGCTAAAGCTAGCAAAGTTGAAGTTGAAGTTTGGGACACTTCAGATGATATCTGCTGACTCGCCAGGTGCATATGGATATCGAGCCTTGACAACTTCTCAATTCTTGTTTCCAGTCAGACGGATTGAGAGAGAGGTTGCTGTTCAAGCAAGAAGAGATTTTTGCTTCGCAATTCTGCCGCTTTTGGCTAATCATGAAGATGAGGATAATTGATGATTAGACATTAGATTTTAGGTTTTCAACGTATGTAATAAGAAATAAACTCACTTGAGTTTGTATTCTTTAAATTTGATTTCACCGAGATCTTGTAGTAATGATTATTCATTTCATGTTATAGATATGGATTTGGAACTATCCGATACAATTGTAGATGGAGGTTGCCAACAGGACGATTTCCTTCCCCGTTATCTTGAAACTGATGATGCCAAGGGTGTTGGCATGCAAGACTTCGCAACTGTGTTCATGGCCCACATAGAGGAAGCATTAGCCTTAGGAACACTTATAGTTCAAAATGGGATCTTGAGACTCAATATAGAGCCAACTTCCCCGCTGATTTACGTTTGCGTAGGCCCTCTGGCTGATTTACCATATGTGGAAAATCAGCTTCCACGAAGAAACTTGAATAAGAGACTATTCAAAAGAATTGTACTGCACACAGATGGAGTCCTTCCAGCAACAATGACGGAGAAAGTTAGAGAGGAAGATAATTCCTTCTGCCATTGACGATATCTTTTAAGAGATAGTGAAGGAAAAGCTTAAGTTAGCAAAGCTGAAATTCAAAACACTTCAGATGGTTTCTGCTGATTCCCCTGGGGCTTACGGATACAGGGCTCTGGCAAATTCTCAGTTCCTCTTTCCTGTGAGGCAGAATGAAAAGGAGGTTCGTCTTCAAGGAAGAAAAGATGACGAGGTGAAGTATTTACTCTCTTCTTAATTTTAAAACTATTTGATAATTTTGTTGTCGGGGATGTGGTGTGAGTTTGTATTCTTTAAATTTGCTATCACCGAGATCTTGTAGTAATGATTATTCATTCCATGTTATAGAAATCGACTTGGATCTATCGGACACAATGCGAGATGATCTTCATGAGAAAGGAGATTGTCAACAGGATGAATTTCTTCCTCGATATTTTGAAACATATCATCCCCACAATGTTGGCAACCAAGATTTTGCAGCTGTGTTTCTGGCTCATGTACTGGAAGCTTTAACCTTACGAACAGTAATAATTGAAAATGGGATTGTCAGACTCAATATTGAGCCGTCGTCACCCCTGCTATACGTCTGTGTAGGGCCAGGAGCTGATATCCCATACATTGAAGACCAGCTACCAAGGAGAAGTCTCAATGAGAGACTCCTACAAAAAATTAAAATGCATATTTTGAATTTGAATTTGATTTTAAAATTGTGGGAGCGTCAGCACTTAGGCTATTTTGCTCCCGTCACATTATACAAGAGCCAGACCCTTATCATTACAAAGAACAACTCTAACGTTCCATAATTAAAAAGCTTACAATGTTCTGACTTCTGTTAAAAGCTGAGGCTGGAACGGGCACTCAGCACACATAAGGACAACAGGACAATACAAACAAAATTATACTGGCCATGGGGCCAGTCGCCAGAGCCTCGTTAGTCTTCAGTCCAGGGTGTACTAACATGGAAGTGAGGTTGACATTTGGGTGTACTACGTGGAACGTCACCCCTTACACCCCTTAAAATGCATATAGATGGGGTTCTTCCCACAGCACTGGCTGAGGAAATCAGAGAAGAGGATATAATTCCGTCTGTCTTTGAGGATATGTGGTAAGAGATTGTGAAGGATAAGCTAAAGCTAGCAAAGTTGAAGTTGAAGTTGAAGTTTGGGACACTTCAGATGATATCTGCTGACTCGCCAGGTGCATATGGATATCGAGCCTTGGCAACTTCTCAATTCTTGTTTCCAGTCAGACGGATTGAGAGAGAGGTTGCTGTTCAAGCAAGAGATTTTTGATTCGCAATTCTTCCGCTTTTGGCTAATCATGAAGATGAGGATAATTGATGATTAGACATTAGATTTTAGGTTTTCAACGTATGTAATAAGAAATAAACTCACTTGAGTTTGTATTCTTTAAATTTGATTTCACCGAGATCTTGTAGTAATGATTATTCATTTCATGTTATAGATATGGATTTGGAACTATCCGATACAATTGTAGATGGAGGTTGCCAACAGGACGATTTCCTTCCCCGTTATCTTGAAACTGATGATGCCAAGGGTGTTGGCATGCAAGACTTCGCAACTGTGTTCATGGCCCACATAGAGGAAGCATTAGCCTTAGGAACACTTATAGTTCAAAATGGGATCTTGAGACTCAATATAGAGCCAACTTCCCCGCTGATTTATGTTTGCGTAGGCCCTCTGGCAGATTTACCATATGTGGAAAATCAGCTTCCACGAAGAAACTTGAATAAGAGACTATTCAAAAGAATTGTACTGCACACAGATGGAGTCCTTCCAGCAACAATGACGGAGAAAGTTAGAGAGGAAGATAATTCCTTCTGCCATTGACGATATCTTTGAAGAGATAGTGAAGGAAAAGCTAAAGTTAGCAATGCTGAAATTCAAAACACTTCAGATGGTTTCTGCTGATTCCCCTGGGGCTTACGGATACAGGGCTCTGGCAAATTCTCAGTTCCTCTTTCCTGTGAGGCGGAATGAAAAGGAGGTTCGTCTTCAAGGAAGAAAAGATGACGAGGTGAAGTATTTACACTCTTCTTAATTTTAAAACTATTTGATAATTTTGATGTCGGAGATGTGGTGTGAGTTTGTATTCTTTAAATTTGCTATCACCGAGATCTTGTAGTAATGATTATTCATTTCATGTTATAGAAATGGACTTGGATCTATCGGACACAATGCGAGATGATCTTCATGAGAAAGGAGATTGTCAACAGGATGAATTTCTTCCTCGATATTTGGAA
The DNA here is from genome assembly GCF_977018435.1 of Lepisma saccharinum. Taxonomy (NCBI): domain Eukaryota; kingdom Metazoa; phylum Arthropoda; class Insecta; order Zygentoma; family Lepismatidae; genus Lepisma; species Lepisma saccharinum. Next base: position 28,703,119 of record NC_139233.1, on the reverse strand, counting down.
ACATATCATCCCCAGAATGTCGGCAACCAAGATTTTGCAGCTGTGTTTCTGGCTCATGTACTGGAAGCTTTAACCTTAGGAACAGTAATAATTGAAAATAGGATTGTCAGACTCAATATTGAGCCGTCGTCACCCCTGCTATACGTCTGTGTAGGGCCAGGATCTGATATCCCATACATTGAAGACCAGCTACCAAGGAGAAGTCTCAATGAGAGACTCCTACAAAAAATTAAAATGCATATTTTGAATTTGAATTTGATTTTAAAATTGTGGGAGCGTCAGCACTTAGGCTATTTTGCTCCCGTCACATTATACGGGAGCCAGACCCTTATCATTACAAAGAACAACTCTAACGTTCCATAATTAAAAAGTTTACAATGTTCTGACTTCTGTTAAAAGCTGAGGCTGGAACGGGCACTTAGCACACATAAGGACAACAGGACAATACAAACAAAATTATACTGGCCATGGGGCCAGTCGCCAGAGCCTCGTTAGTCTTCAGTCCAGGGTGTACTAACGTGGAAGTGAGGTTGACATTTGGGTGTACTACGTAAAAGGTCACCCCTTAAAATGCATATAGATGGGGTTCTTCCCACAGCACTGGCTGAGGAAATCAGAGAAGGGGATATAAATCCGTCTGTCTTTGAGGATATGTGGGAAGAGATTGTGAAGGATAAGCTAAAGCTAGCAAAGTTGAAGTTGAAGTTTGGGACACTTCAGATGATATCTGCTGACTCGCCAAGTGCATATGGATATCGAGCCTTGGCAACTTCTCAATTCTTGTTTCCAGTCAGACGGATTGAGAGAAAGGTTGCTGTTCAAGCAAGAAGAGATTTTTGCTTCGCAATTCTTCCGCTTTTGGTTAATCATGAAGATGAGGATAATTGATGATTATACATTAGATTTTAGGTTTTTAACGTATGTAATAAGAAATAAACTCACTTGAGTTTGTATTCTTTAAATTTGCTTTCACCGAGATCTTGTAGTAATGATTATTCATTTCATGTTATAGATATGGATTTGGAACTATCCGATACAATTGTAGATGATCTCAATGAAAATGGAGGTTGCCAACAGGACGATTTTTTCCCCCGTTATCTTGAAACTGATGATGCCAAGGGTGTTGGCATGCAAGACTTCGCAACTGTGTTCATGGCCCACATAGAGGAAGCATTAGCCTCAGGAACACTTATAGTTCAAAATGGGATCTTGAGACTCAATATAGAGCCAACTTCGCCGCTGATCTACGTTTGCGTAGGCCCTCTGGCTGATTTACCATATGTGGAAAATCAGCTTCCACGAAGAAACTTGAATAAGAGACTCTTCAAAAGAATTGTACTGCACACAGATGGAGTCCTTCCAGCAACAATGACGGACAAAGTTACAGAGGAAGATAATTCCTTCTGCCATTGAAGATATCTTTGAAGAGATAGTGAAGGAAAAGCTAAAGTTAGCAAAGCTGAAATTCAAAACACTTCAGATGGTTTCTGCTGATTCCCCTGGGGCTTACGGATACAGGGCTCTGGCAAATTCTCAGTTCCTCTTTCCTGTGAGGCGGAATGAAAAGGAGGTTCGTCTTCAAGGAAGAAAAGATGACGAGGTGAAGTATTTACACTCTTCTTAATTTTAAAACTATTTGATAATTTTGATGTCGGAGATGTGGTGTGAGTTTGTATTCTTTAAATTTGCTATCACCGAGATCTTGTAGTAATGATTATTCATTTCATCTTATAGAAATGGACTTGGATCTATCGGACACAATGCGAGATGATCTTCATGAGAAAGGAGATTGTCAACAGGATGAATTTCTTCCTCGATATTTGGAAACATATCATCCCCAGAATGTTGGCAACCAAGATTTTGCAGCTGTGTTCTTCGGGGTCAAGTACTGGAAGCTTTAACCTTAGGAACAGTAATAATTGAAAATGGGATTGTCAGACTCAATATTGAGCCGTCGTCACCCCTGCTATACGTCTGTGTAGGGCCAGGAGCTGATATCCCATACATTGAAGACCACTACCAAGGAGAAGTATCAATGAGAGACTCCTACAAAAAATTAAAATGCATATCTTGAATTTGAATTTGTTTTTAAATTATGTGAGCGTCAGCACTTAGGCTATTTTGCTCCCGTCACATTATACGGGAGCCAGACCCTTATCATTACAAAGAACAACTCTAACGTGTCATGATTAAAAAGCTTACAATGTTCTGACTTCTGTTAAAAGCTGAGGCTGGAACGGGCACTCAGCACACATAAGGACAACAGGACAATACAAACAAAATTATACTGGCCATGGGGCCAGACGCCAGAGCCTCGTTAGTCTTCACTCCAGGGTGTACTAACGTGGAAGTGAGGTTGACATTTGGGTGTACTACGTGGAACGTCACCCCTTACACCCCTTAAAATGCATATAGATGGAGTTCTTCCCACAGCACTGGCAGAGGAAATCAGAGAAGAGGATATAATTCCGTCTGGCTTTGAGGATATGTGGGAAGAGATTGTGAAGGATAAGCTTAAGCTAGCAAAGTTGAAGTTGAAGTTTGGGACACTTCAGACGATATCTGCTGACTCGCCAGGTGCATATGGATATCGAGCCTTGGCAACTTCTCAATTCTTGTTTCCAGTCAGACGGATTGAGAGAGAGGTTGATGTTCAAGCAAGAAGAGATTTTTGCTTCGCAATTCTGCCACTTTTGGCTAATCATGAAGATGAGGATAATTGATGATTAGACATTAGATTTTAGGTTTTTAACGTATGTAATAAGAAATAAACTCACTTGAGTTTGTATTCTTTAAATTTGCTTTCACCGAGATCTTGTAGTAATGATTATTCATTTCATGTTACAGATATGGCTCTTGAAATATCCAATACGATCATAGATGAGTTGCACGAAAATGGAAGTTGCCACCAGGATGACCTCTTACCAAGATACCTTGGAAGTTATAATGCCCCAGGTGTAAGTGTTCATGATTTTGCATCAGTCTTCATCGCCCACATAGAAGGAGGTTTGACTTTAGGAACGCTTGGCATTCAAGACGGAACATTGAGACTCAATACGGAACCAGCATCTCCACTCACCTATGTCTGCGTAAACCCTGGTCATAATTTTGAATATTTGGAAAGTGACCTACCAAGGAGAAATTTGAATGAGAGAATCTTGAGTAAAGTAAAACTCCACCCAGATGGAATACTGCCTGCTACGTTGGCACAGGAAATTAGAGATGAGGATGTGATACCTGCAGCTATCGACGATGTATTTGACGAAATAGTGAAGGACAAGTTAAAATCGGCCAAATTAAAATTCAAATCCCTGCAAATGGCGTCAGCAGATTCGCCTTTGGCCTACAGCAATAGGGCTTTGGCAGAAACAGAGTTCCTTTTTACTGTGCAGCGTATTGTAAAGGAAGTAAGGTGAAGAATTTTCTCTCTTAATTTTAAAACTATTTGATAATTTTGTTGTCGGAGATGTGCTGTGACTTTGTATTCTTTAAATTTGCTATCACCGAGATCTTGTAGTAATGATTATTCATTTCATGTTATAGAAATGGACTTGTATCTATCGGACACAATGCGAGATGATCTTCATGAGAAAGGAGATTGTCAACAGGATGAATTTCTTCCTCGATATTTGGAAACATATCATCCCCAGAATGTTGGCAACCAAGATTTTGCAGCTGTGTTTCTGGCTCATGTACTGGAAGCTTTAACCTTAGGAACAGTAATAATTGAAAATGGGATTGTCAGACTCAATATTGAGCCGTCGTCACCCCTGCTATACGTCTGTGTAGGCCCAGGAGCTGATATCCCATACATTGAAGACCAGCTACCAAGGAGAAGTCTCAATGAGAGATTGCTACAAAAAATTAAAATGCATATTTTGAATTTGAATTTGATTTTAAAATTGTGGGAGCGTCAGCACTTAGACTATTTTGCTCCCGTCACATTATACGGGAGCCTGACCCTTATCATTACAAAGAACAACTCTAACGTTCCATAATTAAAAAGCCTACAATGTTCTGACTTCTGTTAAAAGCTGAGGCTGGAACGAGCACTCGGCACACATAAGGACAACAGGACAATACAAACAAAATTATACTGGCCATGGGGCCAGTCGCCAGAGCCTCGTTAGTCTTCAGTCCAGGGTGTACTAACGTGGAAGTGAGGTTGACATTTGGGTGTACTACGTGGAACGTCACCCCTTACACCCCTTAAAATGCATATAGATGGGGTTCTTCCCACAGCACTGGCAGAGGAAATCAGAGAAGAGGATATAATTCCGTCTGGCTTTGAGGATATGTGGGAAGAGATTGTGAAGGATAAGCTTAAGCTAGCAAAGTTGAAGTTGAAGTTTGGGACACTTCAGACGATATCTGCTGACTCGCCAGGTGCATATGGATATCGAGCCTTGGCAACTTGTCAATTCTTGTTTCCAGTCAGACGGATTGAGAGAGAGCTTGCTGTTCAAGCAAGAAGAGATTTTTGCCTCGCAATTCTGCCACTTTTGGCTAATAATGAAGATGAGGATAATTGATGATTAGACATTAGATTTTAGGTTTGTAACGTATGTAATAAGAAATAAACTCACTTGAGTTTGTATTCTTTAAATTTGCTTTCACCGAGATCTTGTAGTAATGATTATTCATTTCATGTTACAGATATGGCTCTTGAAATATCCAATACGATCATAGATGAGTTGCACGAAAATGGAAGTTGCCACCAGGATGACCTCTTACCAAGATACCTTGGAAGTTATAATGCCCCAGGTGTAAGTGTTCATGATTTTGCATCAGTCATCCTCGCCCACCTAGAAGGATTGACTTTAGGAACGCTTGCCATTCAAGACGGAACATTGAGACTCAATACGGAACCAGCATCTCCACTCACCTATGTCTGCGTAAAGCCTGGTCATAATTTTGAATATTTGGAAAGTGACCTACCAAGGAGAAATTTGAATGAGAGAATCTTGAGTAAAGTAAAACTCCACCCAGATGGAATACTGCCTGCTACGTTGGCACAGGAAATTAGAGATGAGGATGTGATACCTGCAGCTATCAACGATGTATTTGACGAAATAGTGAAGGACAAGTTAAAATCGGTCAAATTAAAATTCAAATCCCTGCAAATGGCGTCAGCAGATTCGCCTTTGGCCTACAGCTATAGGGCTTTGGCAGAAACAGAGTTCCTTTTTACTGTGCAGCGTATTGTAAAGGAGGTAAGGTAATGTATTTTCTCTTCTAATTTTAAAATTATTTGATAATTTTGTTGTTGGAGATGGGCTGTGACTTTGTATTCTTTAAATTTGCTATCACCGAGATCTTGTACTAATGATTATTAATTTCATGTTATAGAAATGGACTTGGATCTATCGGACACAATGCGAGATGATCTTCATGAGAAAGGAGATTGTCAACAGGATGAATTTCTTCCTCGATATTTGGAAACATATCATCCCCACAATGTTGGCAACCAAGATTTTGCACCTGTGTTTCTGGCTCATGTACTGGAAGCTTTAACCTTAGAACAGTAATAATTGAAAATTGGATTGTCAGACTCAATATTGAGCCGTCGTCACCCCCGCTATACGTGTGTGTAGGGCCAGGAGCTGATTTCCCATACATTGAAGACCAGCTACCAAGGAGAAGTCTCAATGAGAGACTCCTACAAAAAATTAAAATGCATATTTTGAATTTGAATTTGATTTTAAAATTGTGGGAGCGTCAGCACTTAGGCTATTTTGCTCACGTCACATTATACGGGAGACAGACCCTTATCATTACAAAGAACTCTAAAGTTCCATAATTAAAAAGCTTACAATGTTCTGACTTCTGTTAAAAGCTGAGGCTGGAATGGGCACTCAGCACACATAAGGACAACAGGACAATACAAACAAAATTATACTGGCCATGGGGCCAGTCGCCAGAGCCTCGTTAGTCTTCAGTCCAGGGTGTACTAACGTGGAAGTGAGGTTGACATTTGGGTGTACTACGTGGAACGTCACCCCTTACACCCCTTAAAATGCATATAGATGGGGTTCTTCCCACAGCACTGGCAGAGGAAATCAGAGAAGAGGATATAATTCCGTCTGGCTTTGAGGATATGTGGGAAGAGATTGTGAAGGATAAGCTAAAGCTAGCAAATTTGAAGTTGAATTTTGGGACACTTCAGATGATATCTGCTGACTAGCCAGGTGCATATGGATATCGAGCCTTGACCACTTCTCAATTCTTGTTTCCAGTCAGACGGATTGAGAGAGAGGTTGCTGTTCAAGCAAGAAGAGATTTTTGCTTCGCAATTCTGCCGCTTTTGGCTAATCATGAAGATGAGGAAAATTGATGATTAGACATTAGATTTTAGGTTTTTAACGTATGTAATAAGAAATAAACTCACTTGAGTTTGTATTCTTTAAATTTGCTTTCACCGAGATCTTGTAGTAATGATTATTCACTTCATGTTATAGATATGGATTTGGAACTATCCGATACAATTGTAGATGATCTCAATGAAAATGGATGTTGCCAACAGGACGATTTCCTTCCCCGTTATCTTGAAACTGATGATGCCAAGGGTGTTGGCATGCAAGACTTCGCAACTGTGTTCATGGCCCACATAGAGGAAGCATTAGCCTTAGGAACACTTATAGTTCAAAATGGGATCTTGAGACTCAATATAGAGCCAACTTCCCCGCTGATCTACGTTTGCGTAGGCCCTGGGGCTGATTTACCATATGTGGAAAATCAGCTTCCACGAAGAAACTTGAATAAGAGACTCTTCAAAAGAATTGTACTGCACACAGGTGGAGTCCTTCCAGCAACAATGACGGACAAAGTTACAGAGGAAGATAATTCCTTCTGCCATTGACGATATCTTTGAAGAGATAGTGAAGGAAAAGCTAAAGTTAGCAAAGCTGTAATTCAAAACCCTTCAGATGGTTTCTGCTGATTCCCCTGGGGCCTACGGATACAGGGCTCTGGCAAATTCTCAGTTCCTCTTTCCTGTGAGGCGGAATGAAAAGGAGGTTCGTCTTCAAGGAAGAAAAGATGACGAGGTGAAGTATTTACTCTCTTCTTAATTTTAAAACTATTTGATAATTTTGTTGTCGGGGATGTGGTGTGATTTTAATTCTTTATATTTGCTATCACCGAGATCTTGTAGTAATGATTATTCAATTCATGTTATAGAAATGGACTTGGATCTATCGGACACAATGCGAGATGATCTTCATGAGAAAGGAGATTGTCAACAGGATGAATTTCTTCCTCGATATTTGGAAACATATCATCCCCACAATGTTGGCAACCAAGATTTTGCACCTGTGTTTCTGGCTCATGTACTGGAAGCTTTAACATTAGGAACAGTAATAATTGAAAATGGGATTGTCAGACTCAATATTGAGCCGTCGTCACCCCTGCTATACGTATGTGTAGGGCCAGGAGCTGATATCCCATACATTGAAGACCAGCTACCAAGGAGAAGTCTCAATGAGAGACTCCTACAAAAAATTAAAATGCATATTTTGAATTTGAATTTGATTTTAAAATTATGGGAGCGTCAGCACTTAGGCTATTTTGTTCCCGTCACATTATACGGGAGCCAGACCCTTATCATTACAAAGAACAACTCTAACGTTCCATAATTAGAAAGCTTACAATGTTCTGACTTCTGTTAAAAGCTGAGGCTGGAACGGGCACTCAGCACACATAAGGACAACAGGACAATACAAACAAAATTATACTGGCCATGGGGCCAGTCGCCAGAGCCTCGTTAGTTTTCAGTCCAGGGTGTACTAACGTGGAAGTGAGGTTGACATTTGGGTGTACTACGTGGAAGATCACCCCTTACACCCCTTAAAATGCATATAGATGGAGTTCTTCCCACAGCACTGGCAGAGGAAATCAGAGAAGAGGATATAATTCCGTCTGGCTTTGAGGATATGTGGGAAGAGATTGTGAAGGATAAGCTTAAGCTAGCAAAGTTGAAGTTGAAGTTTGGAACACTTCAGACAATATCTGCTGACTCGCCAGGTGCATATGGATATCAAGCCTTGGCAACTTCTCAATTCTTGTTTCCAGTCAGACGGATTGAGAGAGAGGTTGCTGTTCAAGCAAGAAGAGATTTTTGCTTCGCAATTCTGCCGCTTTTGGCTAATCATGAAGATGAGGATAATTGATGATTAGACATTAGATTTTAGGTTTTTAACGTATGTAATAAGAAATAAACTCACTTGAGTTTGTATTTTTTAAATTTGCTTTCACCGAGATCTTGTAGTAATGATTATTCATTTCATATTACAGATATGGCTCTTGAAATATCCAATACGATCATAGATGAGTTGCACGAAAATGGAAGTTGCCACCAGGATGACCTCTTACCAAGATACCTTGGAAGTTATAATGTCCCAGGTATAAGTGTTCATGATTTTGCATCAGTCTTCCTCGCCCACCTAGAAGAAGGTTTGACTTTAGGAACGCTTGGCATTCAAGACGGAACATTGAGACTCAATACGGAACCAGCATCTCCACTCACCTATGTCTGCGTAAACCCTGGTCCTAATTTTCAATATTTGGAAAGTGACCTACCAAGGAGAAATTTGAATGAGAGAATCTTGAGTAAAGTAAAACTCCACCCAGATGGAATACTGCCTGCTACGTTGGCACAGGAAATTAGAGATGAGGATGTGATACCTGCAGCTATCGACGATGTATTTGACGAAATAGTGAAGGACAAGTTAAAATCGGCCAAATTCAAATTCAAATCCCTGCAAATGGCGTCAGCAGATTCGCCTTTGGCCTACAGCTATAGGGCTTTGGCAGAAACAGAGTTCCTTTTTACTGTGCAGCGTATTGTAAAGGAGGTAAGGTGAAGTATTTTCTCTCTTAATTTTAAAACCACTTGATAATTTTGTTGTCGGAGATGTGCTGAAAGCAGAGCACACCTGTGTACAATCACAAAAACAGATATCATTTGCTTCCATAATGTTGAATGTGAAAAATTGCGACTTTTATTAATCCAAATCTCATTGAATTTATACATATTTATTAATGCCCTGAGGCAAGTTTTTCAGTTTAGTTTTTTTCTTATCGATGAAGGAAAGGAAGAGAATGCTGCATGGAAAATAAAACAGAATTCTCAGTTCTTCCGTAACATTTGTGACTTTTGTTTGTAGATTTATTTTGATTCTGTGTATGTGAAATGGCAAATGTAAAAGCTGCACCTTAAATATTTTAAATATATGCAGGGTGGCTCAAAAAGTTACTTAACACCCTCGGTACAAGGCCATTGCAGTGCGCAACGTGAAAATAGCGATGACCAGTCCTTGCCATGCCAAGGGGGAACCACATTGACGCATGGACCTGCTGTATAAAAAATATAAGGTAAGCAGATTTTTCAGCCTACCCAGCATTTACGCCTTAGCTTCGCCACTGGTTATATGAGGAAAAGTCTACTTCCTGTGCATTTGTTTGAGGGGCAGTATCATAGTCAGATATATACAGGTGAGTAACTATTTTTCTAAGGGTGGGCAATTGTATCCACTATATACACCAGTGTGCATCGATTTGTAAAATTTGGAGTGGGTAAATTGCTGACTCAAGAGTGGGGCAAGGCTCACCTCCCCCTCCCACCTTTTGCTACAGCCATGCTGAAGGGAACATTTTCAGAGATGTCAGAAAGAGTAGGCATATTTACTTTGACCTTAATTATGTAGGTAAATAATGACAAGCCTCTATGTATCAACATCGACATAAGGAAACAATGTTAAGGGTCATCTGGACTTTTGGCGGATTTATAATAAATTTTCATGTTGAGCTTTGGAGTGCAGTCAATACACTTTAACTTGCATGTATACTGAAACATGTATTTTCCAAATTAATATTATTTGTTGCTCATAATGTAGGACATGTCCAGGAACAGCCAGGTGTCTGGTTACACTACCATTTACATTGTTAATATATTTTTGTATGTAGGTGGAGAGGCGCAAAGATTGGAAGAGGAATTAAATGTTTGTTGTTTTTTTGGCAGGTTCACTTTGAAAACAGGGAGTTCACTAGTATAGTGTATTTATATATTATTATTTATGTGTATGTTATTGTGTGTGTATGTGTATACAATATAATTATTTTTTACAGCAAGGCCCGGTGCAAGAGTATAAGAAACAACGAGTTATAGTCAATGCTGTTGAAGGGCAACAGATTACATTATTAGATTACATTTTTACACCTCTTTCATACATATGTGTGGGGCCAGGAGCTGACATCCCCTACATTGAAGATCAGCTACAGAGGAGAAGTCTCAATGAAAGACTCCTACAGAAAATAAAAACCCATACAGATGGGGTTACTCCCACATCACTAGCAGAAGAAATCCGGGAAGAGGGTGTAATTCCATCTAGCTATGTGGATATTTGGGAAGACATTGTAAAGGATAAACTAAAGTTAGCCAAGTTAAAGTTTCGCACTCTTCAAATGATCTCCGCAGACTCGCCTCGTGCGTATGGCTGGCTATAGAGCCTTGGCGACTACTCATTTCTTGTTTCCAGTAAGAAGGATTGAGAGAGAGGTTGTTGTTGAAGCAAGGAAAGATGGTGATGAGGTGAAGAATTTCTCTCTTCTTAATTTTAAAACATTACCTGATAATTTTGTTGTCGGAGACGTGCTGAAAGCAGAGCACACCTGTGTACAATCACAAAAACAGAAATAATTTGTTTCATTAATGTTGAATGTGAAAAATTGCAACTTTTATTAATTCACATCTCATTGAATTTATACATATTTATTAATGCTCTGAGGCAAGTTTTTCAGTTTAGTTTTTCTTATCGATGAAGGAAAGGAAGAGAAAGCTGCATGGAATATAAAACAGAATTCTCTCAGTTTTTCCATAACATTTGTGACTTTTGTTTGTAGATTTATTCTGATTCTGTGTGTTTGGTGAACAATGTATACCTAGGTATAATTAGTGTTTTTATCTTGTTTTCCTTTTTTGTTTATATGCATCAGCATCAAGTGAAAAATGATTTTATATGATGTGTGAGTTATTCATGTGTGAAGTGTGTGGGAGTAAGAAACTCTGGAACCTCCTGCATACTTGATTACAGGAACTTACACCCACAAGTAAATTCCTGAACGTCCCGAGAGTTGAGACAGGCGCTTAGCTTGGGCGTTGTCACGAGAAAAGAACAGTCGTCATCAGAGAGTCGTCGTGAGAAGAACCGTGTCACACGCGCGTGGTTACAAGTGCACTGTAGAGACATTCTACAGCCGAATAGACAGTCCTTCGTGTATATTGTTTAGTTATTGTATAGTCCTTCGTATATGTGTATTATAGACATTAAATGTATATATTGTCTTTGTGCCTCTGTTACTTAACCAGACACCGTGGGGGAACCGACGCATTTAGGATAATTCGGGCCAGGGTGGAGTTCAGCCAGTTAGCCAATGTAGTGCGGGGATTTCTGGAAACTGACACTCAACAAATAGTCCTCCGGGCCGGATGCGTCGCAATTGTAGTATTCGTGCCGTATTCCGATAGTTCGTCGTCGGGAAATCAACGAACCAGAAGAAGAGTCAACGTGCCACACCCTCGGTCCGCCATATGCGTTTAGCGTCTCTTGTACGAGTCAACATGGAGCAGTTACAGGCGTCAAAGACAGTCCTCAAGCGGGAAGTTACTCAGATCGAAAACAAGTCAGCTTCACCAACGCTGGAAAGTGTGACACTTCAAGTCTACATTGACAAGGTCCTTCAACTAAGTGCAGAATGTAGTGCATTACTTGTGAATCTCGCTAAACAGTGAGAAGAAACATTGTTCTCTGAGTACTACGATGAACTGAGTGAGGTGCAAGACAGATTAGAGTACTTGTTGGGCTCCCTGTAACAAAAACAGAAGGAAGCCGTTTCTCCCATTGTCGCGGTGAACAGTGATGCGAAAAGTGACGTTCGGTTACCAAATCTAACATTACCAGAATTCAGTGGTGACATACATCAATGGTTGTCATTTCGGGACTTATTCGTGGCATCGGTTCATGACAACAAACACCTCAGTGGCGCTCAGAAGTTGCAATACTTGAATTCGGTATTAAAGGCTGAACCGTCATTATTAAACGCTTGGTGAATCAACCTTGTGTGCCATCAAGCTCGGCCACAGGATTACGCAAGCTCATTGACGTCACTTCTGAGTGTGTGCGTGTGCTGAAGGTTTTGGACATCCCTGTAGAGGCTTGGCATGCAATATTAGTATTTCACACCACCGACAAGTTGGATGCAGAATCTCGGCAATAGTGGGAACTTTCACTGAAGCATGCAGAAGTGCCTAAGTTCGAGGACCTGACTACGTTCCTGGATGTGCGTGCCAGAGCTCTTGCAGCATCCACGGTGACCTCTAGCTTGCCAATGTCCAGCAAACCCCCTCCCAGGGCCACTAATCGTCAAGTGAAGAAGAATGTAAATTCGTATCACACAGGTGCTGAAACTGTGTGTGTTAAATGCCGCGGACACCACAGGTTGAATACTAGTCAGAAGTATCAACAAATGTCTGTGAAAGATCGGTACTATTTCGTGAAAACCAATGATCTGTGTTACAACTGCTTGAAATCTAATTGTAACGTCGGAAAGTGTACTTCGCACACGTGTATGGTGTGCTTTAGAAAGCACCATACATCCCTTCACTTCTCTCCTAGTGAAAATCCCAGTTCTACGCAGCAAGTAACATCCCACATTGCCAACAAGAAGAAAGCCATTCCATTGCAGGAAGTTCTCTTGTCTACAGCCACCGTGGCCGTTAGGGATAGACACAACAACGTACAGCATTTTCGTGCACTCTTAGATACAGGCTCCGAGTGTACATTTGTCACAGAAGACTGTAGTCAGCAATTAGGCATTCGAAAGAAACACATCAGTCTTGCCGTATCTGTTATTTCGGCAATTGGTATCGGTACTTCTCGTTCCATGGTGGACCTACAGTTTAGATCAAAAGCGGGCAACGAAATGTACACCACCAAAGCCATCGTTGTGAAGAAGATTACAAATAATTTGCCCCAGCAGCAATTCACTTTTGATCAACAGTGGACACACCTACATAACATTGATCTTGCCGACCCGTCCTTCAACAAACCAGGGAAAATAGACATTTTATTTGGTGCTGATATTGTTCCCTTACTTTTAAGACCTGAGAAAGTCGCAGGTCCAGTAGCTACTCCAACGGCCATAAGTACTTCACTTGGGTAGATTCTTATGGGCCAGGCGCGGCTCGTGCATAATTTTCCTGGGGGTTCACCAAAATTATGCAAAGTGGACTTATCTAAACCTTTTGAGACACTACATGCTTTGGTTCGTAAGGATAGTACTGGGAAGATTATCAAATTTTGGCCGGTAGATTACTGACAAAGTTAATTTGCTTTAGGTTCAGATAACAGTGACAGCACCAAGGAGTGTGTGTGTGTGTAGGGGGCGATCATTTTAATTTAAGATTTTCGTATGGTATTGTATTTAGGGGTATCTCAGAATTCAGAAAATATTCTCGCCTCAATTTTGCCTCTTCCACTCTTGCCAACTCTTTTCTGGTCCCACCACTGTCAAATAGACTATATTATTGTAACTGGATCCTGAACCTACAGTTACAAATACAAATCTCTGCCTGCTAAAATGAGTATGTATGAGTAATCGAACCCAAGACCCCTTGATTACAAGATAATTCTTATATAACTATTCGAAAGTATATCGCTAGATCAAAGCGATTAGATTCTATTCTATGCAATATGTTAACTTCTCGCACAGCAACAACTACACTCCTTCCAATACACAATCCACCTCGCTTCACCGTATCACTATGCCATATGTATTTCAATCACCAGCCATGCACTTCAAAACAAACTAACAAGTATGGAGACAATGACACGTAACAAAGTTAAATGCGCGCGTCGCTTCGAACACCCTCTCGCGCTAGAGTATAACTGATCGCACGAAACCCAAACAACTTTTTGGTCGTCTTCTGACGTAAGTGCGAAATACCTTCATTGTTAGGTTAGGCTTGAATAAATAGCAAATATTACATTTTTGGTCAAGCACGGTAAGCCCCGAAAATTGAGTGTATATATTCTAAAACAACTAAACCTAAAAAGCCTAACATGTCAACGAAAGCATTTAGTCTGACGTAAGAAGACCAAAAGGTTGTTTAAGTCTTGTCCGATAAGCAACCCCTCGCCCTCGCGCTATTTTTGATTTTTCGGCTCCTTCCACCTGAAGTGTTTCCATCTTAAAGATGAAAACTCTGAATGTGTAGGCAATTTCCTTTCTATCATATTTATCTTATTTGTCCCATCATCTTTAGTTCTAGCTTTTGTTCGGTGTTACCTCTACATTTATATTACACCCTCTTATAACCGATATACCAACTACCATTAACGTCTAACATCGGTCTTTCCACGCGTCCCCCCCAAGATCTCATTTTTCTGCTCTCTGAGAAAAGACGGCTGTCTCAAGAAACCAGCGTTCTTTCCCATGAAGCCCCACATATATCACCGCCCCTACTCCAAGGTGAAGGAACCAGTGTGTCTCGCAAACTCCCATATCTGTCCCGTCCAAATTCATTTAAATTCGGCTGACGTCAACATAAATTCAAACCCAGATGGAGCCTATCGCGGAACTTCGGGCATTAAATTTAAAAACCCAATGAAGACTTTGCCCTTCGTCGGAAACAAGGATCCTCTGTTCTCGCGAGAGTTTGCAGGTGGCCAGGCTCAGAATCGAGACAATTGTTCTACACATGGCGGACTCGACGAGACGCATAACTTCCACGATCACCGCCGGCCAGTCTGGTTCAGTGACAGCTCAGTGACAAGAGTAAATAGTACAGAATCTTGAACTACAACCCTGCCAGAACATTTCTCTTCGTATCTCTTCGCTTCAGTGGGATTTTGGCAGCCAAGGAAGGCATAACTTTAACGAAGTGTCCCAGTTGAAAGCAATAAAAATTGAGTTGTGAGCAAAAAAAACTAATTAGAACACGATACTTTCCATTCTCGAGATCAGTTCTCAAACAAGGTGCTATTGTGTTTTTGTGCTACGCGATTATCACCCCTCAGTGTAAAGATTCTCGCCCTTACATGCAGAAGTGACCAAGTGTGAGCGGAGTTAAAAGTTCGACGGCCAATAGAGTGAAGGACAATTCTTCCGGGAACGAAGGAAAAAGACGAAGTAAGGACTTAACAGACACAGTTCGATATTCACAGTTAGAGAGACAGTTTTAGAACATTCATTTCACAGTTAAAACTTTCAGATCGAGACTCTCGTTTCATCACCTTTGTAGGTCAGAGAGGAATTGTTTTCTCTTCTCTTGACCAAGTCTAGATTCGTAGCTTTGAGGTTTCAGACTTAAACTTTAACTGGTTAGGCAATGGTGCTCGAGTATAGTGCTTACAAGCAACGTCGACCATCAGTGGTCCGCGCTGCTAACTTGTTTTGACCCGGTGCATCGCGGGTCTGCGATAGTGTGTTGTTCTTAATGGTGCTTGAGTAGGCGAGAGAAGTTGTAAGTATTTCTACAGTGATGTATTAAATATTATGTCGTAACATGTTTCAGTGTCCAGATTTCGGATTTCCGATTCCTGCTTGTAGCGATAATTTTTGGCTCGTAAATGAAGACCGATGTATAAGGAACCTGATCATCCTTATCCATCGGCCGAACTCATGGACCGTTCACAAAATGTATAATTCTAATCAGGCCTAATTCTAATTGTGTTGGTACATTTAATTCTATTACGTGAATGAACATCCATGCCTTAATTAACGTAAGACCAGATTTCGAACCAGTAAACGCCCCATCTTCTTATTTATAATTACAATTATACTCTTCATTAATCTAATAAGTCTTGTAAAATATAAAAATACAAAGAGAATGCCAAATGAATTCAAATTGAAACACATAGTGCAACACTGGAAGAGAGAAGAGCATGGTTGACTCCAGCTCGCTGGTGATCCTACGAACTGCGCATGTCCGTTTTGACGAGACGACCTTCCTGGAGTAGCCGACTGCATGTATTTTCGCCATATGTATGCGTCGAGCTTCTGCTAGCCGTCCTAAGCTTATAGCATGGTAGGGGTTGGCTTGCGGAGGTTCAGCGGAGGCTTTGCACGAAACAGAACTAGAGGGGAGCTGAGTGGCTCTGGCCCGCGGTTTCTCCTTCTCACTAAGAGAATTTGGCACTCTACGCTTATGAACTTCTCAGTTATTGTTTATTTTGTATATTACTGGGGGTTCACTGCACATTTGCGCTATACAGCCAACCGCGCGCTATACAGCCAACCGCGCCTGTTATGGGCAGGATTAACGTTCCGCGCAATAAACGCACAGTGTCATCACATCATGCATCATATAGTGATCTGGACGCTACCCTACAGCGGTTCTGGGAAATAGAGACTGTGCCATCGGTAAAACTGAACAACGAAGAAAACTTTTGTGAACAGCATTTTCGAAAAAAACACGAACGTGACATCAACGGTCGTTATGTTGTGAGATTGCCCTTCCGAGAACAAAGCGGTGTTTTGGGAGCTTCATGTCCCCCAGCGGTACAGCGTCTCAAACAAGTGGAGAAACAACTCGTCTAGAATCCACAACGTCAACAAAAGTATGCAGGAATACCTAGACTTGGGTCACATGATCGTCTTTCAGAATTACCCGTGTCCCAAGAAAGCAGTTGCTACCTTCCACACCATAGTGTCATCAAAAAGGACAGTTCCACAACGGGTTTACGGATCGTGTACGACGCCAGTGTGAAGACGACGACAGGAGTTTCCCCTCAACGATAAGTTGCTTGTGGGACCCAAGATACAAGACGACATAATGCCTTTGTTGCTACATTTTCGTACGTATCAAATTGCCCTTACTTCGGACGTTGTCAAAATGTTCCGACAGGTGAAAATACACCCAGATGATGCAGAATATCATCGCATTGTGTGGAGAAAGTCACCGGAAGAAGAGATACGAGACTTCAGATTAGAGAGACTGACGTTTGGTTCGGCTAGTGCTCCTTTCTTAGCCACCAGGTGTTTACAACAGCTGGCCCGCGACGAAGAGGCAGACTTCCCTGAAGCAGCAGCGATTACATTGAGAGACTTTCTTGTAGACAATCTAGTGACTGGCAGTGATACAGTAATGCAAGCTATTGCATTACAAAAATAAGTGAACTTCTACAAAGAGGTGGTTTCGAATTGCGGAAATGGAGCTTGAACAAGCATTGAATGAAATCCCTGTACATTTGCGAGAAACGAACTTTCCATTGGAGGTGAGCATAAATGAACATATAAAAGCACTCGGGATCGAATGGCATCCAGCGAGTGACGAATTCGCAGTATCAATGACGCAACCTTCAACTCATGAGCAATTGACCAAGCGCATATTGTTATCAGACATCACGAAAATATTTGACCCCCTCGGGTGGATATCTCCAGTAACTGTCAAAGCAAAGATCTTCATGCAAACAGTTTGGCAAGTTAAACTTGACTGGGACGATGTACTTCCACCAGAACTAGAAATTGCATGTCGAAGTTTTCGGGCGGAGTTGCATAAGTTGAAGGATATTAAGGTGCCTAGGCGCATTGCGTCTTCAAAACCCCTAACGTGCGAACTGATAGGCTTTTGTGACAGTTCCGAGCAGGCCTATGCGGACACTGTCCATTTACGTTCTACATACAGCGACGGAAGTGTTGAAGTGCATCTCGTAGCAAGCAAAACGAGAGTCGCGCCTCTGAAGAAAGTGACTCTCCCCAGACTCGAACTCTGTTCAGCCGGGTTACTCATACGTTTGCTGCAGGCAATAAAGGAAGCTCTTCATTTGAACATTACAGATATGCTTGCATTTACTGACTCTACAATAGTGTTGTGTTGGATAAACTCTTCTCCTTCTAATTGGCGTACATTTACTGCCAACAGAGTGGCTAAAATACACGGCGTTCTCCCTGCAGAGAATTGGTTCCACGTGTGCAGTGAAGAGAATCCAGCTGATTTGGCGACAAGATGAATTTCTCCCTCAACCCTGCTCGAACGTGATATTTGGTTCTTCGGCCCACAGTGGTTACGTAATCTGTCTTCAATCCTACACACACGGTCAACGCAGCAGGAACGTCAGTTTGGACCACTCTCAGCACGCGAACTTAATCAAACGTTGCTTGTGTTGGTGAAACAAGCTCAAATTACAGCATTCCCTACAGAAATGAAGCATTTGAAAGAAGGGAATCCTTTGCCTTCGAACAACCCATTACTCAATTTGACTCCTTTCCTGGATCAGGAGGGAATTCTGAGAGTAGGTGGACGTTTACACAATGCACAAATGACAATTGACAAGAAACATCCTATTCTGTTACCTCGTGAACATAAACTTACAGAGCTCATCGTGAAACATGAACATTTGAAACATTTACATGCGGGACCACAATTGCTTCTTGCTGTCCTACAGCAATGTTTTTGGAATATACGAGGGAGGGACTTAATTCGAAAAATTGTGTTTAAGTGCAAAGAATGTTTTAAGGAAAAACAGTTGACAGCAACTCAACTCATGGGTAGTTTGCCAGTCCCTCGCGTCAATCCAGGCCGAGTATTTGCAAATACAGGTGTAGATTACTGCGGTCCATTTTCAATCAAGAGTTGCCAACTCATGTCTTCAAAAATCACCAAAGGAAACGTCGCTCTTTTCGTGTGTCTTGCAACCAAAGCAATTCACTTGGAAGCGGTAAATGATGCATCAACGCCTACATTACGTAGGTTTGTGGCCAGACGTGGTAAACCTAACCAGATCTTCAGCGATTGCGGAAGGAACCTATGCCTGCTGCATTACGTAGGTTTGTGGCCAGACGTGGTAAACCTAACCAGATCTTCAGCGATTGTGGAACGAACTTCGTAGGGGCAAACAGAGAATTGAAAAAGCTACTTCAATTCATGCGACAAAATGAGCACGTCCAATCAGTGTCAGATGTTACGGCCTCTCAAGGCATACAATGGAATTTCAATCCACCGGGAGCAGCACCCTGGGGTGGAGTATGGAAAATTTCAGTGAAAGCAGTGAAATATCACTTGAAAAGAGTTATGGGCTCAACATTACTCACTTATGAACAGTTCATCACGTTATTGACACAAATAGAGGCGTCTTAACTCGAGGCTATTAAGGGAGTTAAGTAGTGATCACAATGACCTAACGGCACTCACGCCAGGACACTTCTTAACCGGTGATTCGTTACTGGCTGTACCACAAGCAGAATTTACGTCATCCACGTCGAATTGTTTGTCTAAGTGGCATTTGATCCAAAAAATGACGCAACATTTTTGGAAACGTTGGGCAACAGAGTACTTGTCTAGACTCCAGCAGCGGCCCAAGTGGATGGAGAAGAAAGAAAATCTAGATAGGAGATCTGGTGTTGTTGAAAGAACCTATCCCTCCACAGCAATGAAAGCTAGGAAGAGTAGTGAAAGTTCATCCAGGACCAGACAAGTTAGTACGATCCGTGACAGTGCGAACAGCTGATGGAGAATACAGACGTCCAATTGTGAAACTTGCTCCTCTCCCCTATTCTAAGGAGACATAAGTGTACTACATTGAAATTATTGATTGTGGTTGAAATTAATATTTCAACGGGGGGAGTGTGTTCGGTGAACAATGTATATAATTAGTGTTTTTATCTTGTTTTCCTTTTTTGTGTATATGCATCATCATAAAGTGACAAATGATTTTATATAATGTGCGAGTTATTGATGTGCGAAGTGTGTGGGAGTAAGAAACTGCGGAACCTCCCGCATACTTGATTACGGGAACTTACACCCACAAGTAAATTCGGGAACGTCCCGAGAGTTGAGCCAGGCGCTTAGCTTGGGCGTTGCCACGAGAAAAGAACAGTCGTCATCAGAGAGTCGTCGTGAGAAGAACCGTGCTATATGCACTATGATTATGGGCTGATTATATTTCTTCAAAGTTCGGTTAACTTGAAGCAGTTGTTCTGGGGTAACACTTTACTATACCTGAGACAGATTCCTTCAAATTTAAAGTAGAAAGTACTTACCGAAATCATTTTCTGGAGGGTTGTTGATGTTCCCGAATGTAGTTTTGGTCCATTTTAATGCGAATCCATGTGGTTTTATACGAAAAATCTCTCTCCGACGTGCTATTCCTGCTCCCGCCATTTGCTTTTTACACGAGAGCAGTATACGCGATATTGCTGCGCGGCCATTTGCTTTGTGGACGAGATTACAATGCGTGGTACGCGTAAACCCCGTAGCACGGCCCCGTAGTCAGTGTTTCAAGCCACGCGGTGTTATCTCCAGAAGATGACGTGTCGAGGATGCGCCGTGAAGTTGTTGCCAGGTGTGGAAGATGCGGTTGAATTTTTAAGAGAGCACTATAAGCGCTATTGCTGCACGGCCATTTGCTTTGTGGACGAGAGTACAATGCGTGCTACGCGTAAACCCGGATTTCTTCAAATTTACAGGAGAAAGTACTTATACCAGTACTTACGCAAATAATTTTCTGTAGCGTTGTTGATGTTCGGGAATGTAGTTTTCATCCATTTTAATGCGAATGCATGTGGTTTTCTACGAAAATCTATTTCCGACGTGCTATTGCTGCTGCCGCCATTTGCTTTCTGCACGAGAGCACAATACGCGATATTGCTGCTGCTACAAGCCGATTTTGTCCGTATATGCTAAATTGAACGGAGTGCTAATGGAACCTAACAGGCCTAACCTAACCTAGTAGGCATACCTCGTCCCCGTAAGTAAGTAAAAAAGTCAATTTAAAATTCCTAGTGTTTCTAATTTTTAAATATTTTTTTAAACTATGCTTGCCTTACCTATCCTAACAAAACGTCAATGGTTTGTTCCTGAGGTGTTTTTTTTTAAAAAAAATTGTATTTTCTTTTTATTTGAGCATACTTTGAAATCCGGCCCGAAAGTAGGTATTTTTCGGTAAAGGAGCTTGCAACACTGCATGCACACTCCAAATCGACAAAACACTGGCAGAACGATCAACGGTAAGCTATCGCCATGTTGTGTGTGGCAATAAACAAGAACAGCAAGTACTCGTAATTGTAAGAAATATACATTATTTTCCTTACAAATTCCATTATTTCACCTAAATAAGTGTTCCGGAATGCATAATTGTACGTTAGCAATGTAAAGAAGTGCGAAATACATCATTCCCAGGTGTCTCAGGTATAGTAAAGTAGTACCCACTGACATACCTAAATGCGCACTAATGAGGAGGGTTCTCCGGGAGTGAATAGGCACATGAATTTTTCAACTGTGGATTTTCTTACCCTCACTGGCTGGCTGAATGAGAGTTTCAGGCAGTTTCCTGTTATGTAGCCCATAAATGCTCAACGGAAATAATCATGCCTCGGTCGTTCCAATGAATTTTCTCAGTCTTTTTGAAACTACCATGACGAATCTCCAAGCAATTGATATTTTTCAAGCATTGGATGTCCATGTTGTCAGCCTTCACTCTTGGATGTGGGACTGTTGATGTGGCTTCAACAGAAAATGTCTTTCATTTCTGATTCACTTTGCGTGGATCGTTATTCACTTAAAATTTCAAATAGGAAGATGAAAGAAAAAACGAGAATGGAAGACAGAGTCGCGATATTTACGACGCTATTCGAAATTTTCATCTTTACAAGTCAGTCAGGTGTAGCTTAGAACTCACTTCTCGCGTTACGAAGTTTCGATTATGTAGCATGATTTGAATTATCGGCAACAGGTGACAACGGAAACGCTCGAATTTGCGTATTCAGATCGTAAAAGCACGACAAAAGTCCGTTAAGAAAAAGGAACAAAAGTGTCGCATACGATATTATTCGGGATCCATCTTTCAACAAAACAGATCATATCAAAATAGTAAAAACTTTCACATCTTATGAATACAAATGTCATTTCGTCAGCAGTTTGTTGAGTTATATGCTCAGAAAATAAGCGACCTGATAATATCCGATAGCGACTGACACAACCCTCCCCCCCAAAACCTATCCGCACAACTTCGGTCATTTCATCTATTAACAATCCCATTTGTCAGCATTAATCTAGACATTTATCAAAGGCTTTAACGAAAGAATGTTGCTAAAACTTCCACGAAGCACCATCACAAAGAATTAACGATTGCTACGTGTCTTGCCTTCGCACAGGGATTGACGCGATTAACTTCCAAGCCCTCAATCAGCGATAAAATTTTAAAACATTCAATTAACGACATCATCAGTGCTGATTGTTTTAAAATTTCATGAAAACCGATAGACTGAAATCTAAACTACATAATTGTTTTTATCGAGAATGGGAAAGAATGAGAAAGGATTGGGAAAATTGGTGTTAAGTTTTACGACGCCATGTTTGTTCTGTAGCTAAAACTAGAATCGTTAGCTAATATTAATGAATTTTGAAGGAAAAAATATAGAAACTTGGCTGATATATTTTAATATATTTAAAGTTACACATTGTACTCAAGTTATGGAAATACAATCAGAGTTACATAAAAACCAATAATAAGTAATAAATTAAAAATTATATACATATATTATACCTTTTTAATGATACAGTAATGAAGTAGAACAGCATTTGAGATAGGATATTTGTCCTCTATTTTGAACACAGATATTTTTACCTAATTACTGATTTATTAATGAATCCCAAATAAAATTCAAGCACTTTAAAATAGTTTAAATTTAATTGTTTCGTTGAACCAATAAACGGGGAAAAGAAACTGTCATTTTAGAGGAAAATTAATGGATATTATACGTTTGTACAATTTTACAAATATGGCTGTCATTGAAATATTTTTTATTTAAATTTACCGTTTTATTACTGGCATTTTTTTCGATGTGATTTTTGCTGCAAACGACATTCGAATTCGATTTATTCCTTTCGGCAAACTTGTAATTGTAAGCTGATGTATGTATCGTTTGTGATTGCTACTGTCATATTTCACTGTAAAGGCAGCCATATTGATAATTTATTGTATTATGTGGAAATACATGCAACGCAATAAACGTAATATTTAGCCACGGATAATGGTTGTGTAATTCTTAAAATATTTAAGAAAGACTTGTTTTAAATCATAATAGAGTATTTTAATAGTCAATAGAGTGATATTCTTGCAAATAAATCTACATTATTAATTCCTCTCAAGATCAAATTAGCAGGATCTAAGTAGTATAAAAAATAAATATTCAAGTGCGATATAGCAACAAATACAAATGTACAATCCAAGAGCACGTAATTACCATGATTTATTTTTCTGAGTAGACAGAAAATGTTGGCAAATGCTCCAATTATGATGAAACTTGCATGTTCAAGGTCAAGCAAACCCTTTTCCGTTCTAGTACTTCGTAACTTGGGTGATTTACGTCGCTCTTTAGATCAACCGTAACGATGAGAATGGACGAACGCAGCACCCTACGGCGCCAGGGGTCCCGGGATTCGATCCCCGGTTTGGGCATGGGTTTTCTTTGTTGAGTGTCCGTCCATCAATTTCATACCATCACTCATCCTCACAATGACATTTTTGGAAGAGACTTGTGTTTTCAGTTTTCGAACGATGTCGACATGAACGTTAAAAGAGAAGAGCAGGTGGAGGGAACGCGTCTCCCAACAATCCGGTAAAAATTAATCATCAATATTGTTACATTGTTATCTGTTTTGTACTTCAACAATTATAGGCAACAATGACTACGAACGAAGTATTTGGAAAAATGATTTAAGACCTATATCCATAACAATAATTCCTATCTATTCACGACATTGCGTGTAGTTGATAATTCCAATTGTAAAGGGGAACTTTTTTTTCTTTTTGAATGTAATATCTGTGAAATAAGGGGGAAGGTATTTTTTAATGTAAAGGAATTATATATTTTTTATATTTATATGTGTATTACAATGGACAAAAAACGGCTTAAAAGCTGTTAGCTCCAAAATAAAAGAAAGAACGAATAATTCAAATGGGGCCAATCTCGTAAATGCTACATCTACTTGAATATAAAGAAGTACTACCCAGGGAGGAGGCAGGTATTTGTATGTTTCATATTTTGCGGCGCTTCTCTGCAACTTTCACCATGACATGACAAGTTTCACATTTACGGCAGGGGTGCCCACAGGGGGCTCAGGTTGCGCCATCGAAATTTTTGGGGGGACTTTTACCCTTTTAATAACATAAAATTCAACATTATATATTTCTCCAAAATATACGTATGCACAAATTTTACACCTTAAATGAACAGTATTTAATCCATTTGATGAAGAAAAGAAAGTGTTTAAGGGTATTATCGAGGAGGGGGGGAGAAATATCTAACATATTTTAGGCCTTAATTGACACGTAGATTCTTGGGGGGGATTCTGAAGTAAACGTTGGGGGGGGGGCAGTATCCAACTCCAGGTCTTAGATTATGGCGGGTATTTTAGTTAGAGGGATTGAGCATTAAAATGACGGGTATCCAATTCTTGTATATTACTATTGTCTTAGGCTGTTGCGGCTATTCTGGTGTGGAGACACATATTTTATTCTTTTTTGAGTAGGTAATATTCACTCTTTAATATGAACAGTAAGTCTAAAATGAGCATGGAAATTTTGATGGTAGAATTGAATATTAAATTTAATGGGGATGTGATAAAAGTGTTAATTAAATCTTAGATTATCAAGGGATTTCTGTAGTGGAGAGAACTAAATTTTGGAGACTGTATTTAGCGATGTAGTATCCACACGTTTTCGACCCCAAACGTGCCAAAAAGAGAAGCTGGAAAAGATTGATTGATTGAATTGCTTTATTTGACTTCGCTTCTTGTGCCACTTTTAGACTAATTTGCGAAGATGAGGAGAATGATGATATGATGAAATTGATGAATGGACAGTCACAAACATCCATGGCCAGGATTCGAACCCGGGACCTCTGGCGTGAGGAAATTAAATATCTTGGGATCCTAAGAAAGTACTGACACCCCACGAAATTAATATTATTGAAAGCCTGCAAGGATATTGATATAAAAATGTTCTTTCGAGCTTGGCGCTTTACTGGGATGAATGTCAAGTTTTATACTACAGTTGCATTACAAGACATAAGCGATATTCTTGATATTCATTAATAACATCCACTTCTTAAAATATGCTTAGTGTTGGTATACTGCTTAATTTAAAATCAGGTGCATCATTTGGTTTTTGAACAAAAATATATGGAATCCCCATTTCTAACTTCTTGTCACAGGAAAATTTTACTTTAACAAGTTAAATTTGCACTGTAGATAAAATCCATGTAATTATTGTTATGGGATAATAAAATAATTTTATTTACCCCAAGAAATCGGGGGTGAGGGAGGGGTGAGTTCTGTTACATTATCACCCTGAGCTTAAGAATTTCTAGCTAGGTTTCTGTAATGTCTCGTCTCTCGTGAAACAGTAATTGAATCCCTCATACTCTTCTGGAGCATGTTATTTGGTTTGCCATGGTTGAATTTTCCATCTTTATCTTAAGTTGTGTACCAATTTATGTTAAATACTCAAATTGCAAGTGCTGGACCCTGTGGCTGAGTCCAGCACATCGCGCTGCGACGCCAAGGGTCCCGGGTTCGAATCCCGCTCGGGCATGGTTGTTTGTGAATGTCCATTCAGCAATTTCATCACTCATCCCCATCTTCGCAAATTAGCCAAGAGGCACAAAACGTGAAGTAAAATAAAATAAATAAAATCGATCAAATTACAAGTTTCATAAACCCACTCACAAACACTATTTATATGCACATTTACATAATTTAATTTACTACATTTAACCAAACAAAGCTTTAAGTTTATTTTTCGAAAATCTAAGAATTAAAAAATTAGGACAGTTTTACATGGTATTACATTCAAATAGATATAAATTATTACGTATTCATCCAAACTATTTTGGGGGATTATTATTATTAATATTATTACCGTTATTAAACAATATTATTTTCAAGCAGCTACGGCGAGTTTATACCCTATGCAATCTTACTTCGTTCTCCAGCAAATTACTTCTTATTAAGACTTACGCATATTATTTGTTAGCTTAGTCGCGCTACATCTATGTGGCCGCAGAATAAATTGGTCACGCATTGTAAATGAGTTAATTGTGTGTAATTGTTTTGACTCTGCTGTAGAAATCATGAAAATAAAGGAGTAAGAAAAAAAAAACTTTATACCACGGACATGGCGTGCGCATGCCCTCTGATTAAGGGGGGGGACCTTGATGAAAGTTCAGCCGGGAAAGAAAAAACTCATTTTATCTCACTGTTTTAGTTTCATTGCATTGATGGGTAAATGTATATACATACATACATACACACATATTATTATTAAATTATTAGATCCAAATTTTTGCAAACTGAAAACATTATTGATTTAAAATGACACAAACATTTTCACGAGGCGTCATGGCACTCTCTTTTACAATTTTTTTTTAAATTTAGATCGTTCGGCGCCCCCTGTCTCTGAACGACAAGACTAAGAAAAGCAGATATTGCGAAAGAAGCGAGCAAGAACTATATTATTTGTATAAAATTTGATATCGAGGGGGGCAATTGCTCCTCTGTGTTCCCCTGCAGATGCTCTTAGTCGTCTGGAAGAAATAATGCAAGAAAGACGTGAAAACTAATTCCATTTTGAGTATCCTTTTGTCCTGCTACTCTTAGATTCTACTAGTCTTGCTTTCTTTTACCTCAATGTTTGCCCCCCAGAATTGATGTCCGTCCAAGGTTGGGGAGGGGAAATAAATGCCCATTGTCCCAGTGGTTGCGCAATATTTAACATTATAAAAGTAACTTGTTTTTACGATATCTACCAGCACCCAAGCGTTGTTGAAAGAGTTTTGGGACACCCTGTATACAGGGTGATTCCAAAGTCCCAAATCCATTTACATGATACTGAAGTTGATTTTTTTTTATATATACAGGTAATATAAACCATGCTCACTGAACACGAGAGAATAGCCATACATAGTGTGTGGACGGATGAAAGGGTTAACCTATGCTGAGGTACAGGCGATGTTTTGGCGGAAATTTCACAAAACTGCCCCGTCCAGGGCAAATGTCAGGATCTTGATGAACAAATTTTTCAGAACATGATCTGTACTGGATGAAAGACGTTCAGGAAGACAATCGACATCGGCAGAAAATGTGCACAGGATACAGGTCGCAACTGAACGTAGCCCTCGAGCCTCAACACGCAAACTCAGCAGAGATTGGTGTATCCGAAGCATCTGTATGGAGAATCTTACGCTTTAAGCTTCACAAACGTGCCTACCATATCTTGCGCTTGAGGATGAAGACCATGCCATGCATCTCGCAAGTCACTGTGTTACGATCTCCTTGCGACTGTGGAACATGAGGACTTGATGAACAACATCATGTTTAGTGATGAGGCGACGACCGCCACAACAGCAGGATATGGGGTGAAGAACAGCCTCATGAAACTTTTCAGTGGGAAAGTAACACACCTAAAGTTAATGTGTGGGTTGGGTCTCACTAAGACATAAGTGTATGGGCCTTACATGTTCGCTGAACCCACAATCACTGGTTCAACGTACCTGGATATGCTTGAACAGTTCTTAAGAGCCACAACTGATTCAGGATCAGGTTTACGGAACTTTGCCCCACTTTGCCAACATTGTCCGTGACCACATGAATGCAGTCTTTCCTCGCCTAGGGTATGGGTTCCCCGTTCACCTGATCTGACCCTCTTGATTTCTTTGCCTGGGGCTACATCAAATCAAAGGTTTACCAGGTGAAGATAAAGGGGGAGGGGGTATCCCGGAATTGAAAAATCGAATTCGAGCTGCTGCGGACACCATTACACCAGCAACTTTGCAACGAGTGTTCCGATTAACTGTGGATCAATTGGGATGTGCCTAGACATGGGGGGAGGAGGTCATGTTGAATTACATTGCTTCCACATCCTAGGGAGGCATTGGATTGATTTGTGTGGTTTCCCCATCAATAAATGTTTTGTTTTTTTTAAATTGATCGGGACTTTTGAATCACCCTGTGTGGATAATAAACCTATTTCGAGCAAGGCCTCATCTCCAGGAAGCTATCAACTCACGGCAAGCCACGGCACCTAGCGACCTGTTGAGTGAGATGAGTGAAGGCAAAATGGATAATAAACCTTTTCCTGCTCCCACAAAAATAGGCAATAATTAGGCTGGAGAGTTCAATGAACTAACCGATCTTTAATTTTTTAATCACCCTGTGTGTGTGTGTGTGTGTGTGTGTGTGTGTGTGTGTGTGTGTGTGTGTGTGTGTGTGTGTGTGTGTGTGTGTGTGTGTGTGTGTGTGTGTGTGTGTGTGTGTGTGTGTGTGTGTGTGTGTGTGTGTGTGTGTGTGTGTGTGTGTGTGTGTGTGTGTGTGTGTGTGTGTGTGTGTGTGTGTGTGTGTGTGTGTGTGTGTGTGTGTGTGTGTGTGTGTGTGTGTGTGTGTGTGTGTGTGTGTGTGTGTGTGTGTGTGTGTGTGTGTGTGTGTGTGTGTGTGTGTGTGTGTGTGTGTGTGTGTGTGTGTGTGTGTGTGTGTGTGTGTGTGTGTGTGTGTGTGTGTGTGTGTGTGTGTGTGTGTGTGTGTGTGTGTGTGTGTGTGTGTGTGTGTGTGTGTGTGTGTGTGTGTGTGTGTGTGTGTGTGTGTGTGTGTGTGTGTGTGTGTGTGTGTGTGTGTGTGTGTGTGTGTGTGTGTGTGTGTGTGTGTGTGTGTGTGTGTGTGTGTGTGTGTGTGTGTGTGTGTGTGTGTGTGTGTGTGTGTGTGTGTGTGTGTGTGTGTGTGTGTGTGTGTGTGTGTGTGTGTGTGTGTATATTTTAGATGATGCCACTGGGACGCACGTACAATAGTCAGCTAATCATCTCTCCTCCCCCGCCCCCAGCTGCACAAGAAATTCACTTTTACCCAAATATTCTTCTTTCCGAATATATCAGATTAATAGCTTCTTGAAACTAATTCAGGATTGTCTGAATCTCGGACAATAACTGGTAGAAGAAATTGGAAATTTTTCTCTTACTTCAACGCCAGGATTTTCTTTTGGAGAAGGCTTTGATTGATTGATTGAATTGCTTTATTTTACTTCGCTTCTTGTGCCACTCTTGGTTAATTTGCGAAGGTGAGGATGAGTGATGATATGATGAAATTTATGAATGGACACTCACAACCATCCATGCCCAGGCCAGGATTCGAACCCGGGACCCCTGGCGTCGTAGCGCGATGTGCTAACCACTCAGCCACGGGGTCGGCTTTTGGAGAAGGGGAGAAGCTTCAAGCAGCCAAATAATTTGTTCGTGATCCTTTGTATTTTAAACAAATATCAGGGTAGATATAATTGCACAGATATTATTTAAAAAAAATACTTGGCTTCCCCATGGCGTAGTGGTAAAGTGGTTGCCTTGTAACCAAGGGGTCCTAGGTTCGAAAGCCGGTGAACACACATAGTGGTTCGGATTCCTTTTTAAACTGTAGGTCCAGTTCCGATTAGAATACCTGTGTATAAAGTGGACTGAAAAACTTATATCAACAATTCAAACAATTCAATCAGAAAGATAGTTTGGGGGGGAATTATTTAAAGAATGGTAAACACTCCTCTTAGGGATTTGGAGTGGATGTGCTTTCATTTTTACGGACTCCCCCCCAACACACACATACCCCCTTCTCCTCAGAGAAGAAAAGAAAGAAAATAAAGTGAATGAGAGGGAGGGAGGGAGGGAGAGAGAGAGAGAGGGGGAGGGAAGGAGAGAGGGGGAAGGAGAGAGAGGGGGAAGGAGAGAGAGGGGGAAGGAGAGAGAGGGGGGAGGGAAAGGGAGGTAGGGAGAGGGAGGGAGAGAGAGGGAGAGGGAGAGGGGGGAGGGAGAGAGAGGGGAGGGAGAGAGAGGGGGAGGGAGAGAGGGGCTGAAGGGACTACAGCCCGCCCCGAAATTTATAGAAAAATTCCAATGAAGGCAGTAATGAAGTCTGATAGAAACTCTTCAAATGACCCTAGACAGCCATATTTATTTTTCAATAACTTTTAAAACGAAGGTCGGCCCCCGTGGCGGAGTGGTTATCACATCGCGCTACGACGCCAGGGATCCCGTGTTCGAATCCCGGTCTGGGCATGGATGTTTTATGTATTCATTCATTAATTTCATCAGATCATCACTCGCCCACATCTAGGCAAATTAGCCAAAAGAGGCACAAAAGCGAAATATCATTAAGAAAAATAATAAATAATAATAATTAAAACGAAGGTTTAAAATAGTAATTGGAGCTCACATCTCATGAAAAAAAACCACCAACAACGGGGTATCAACGAAATGTATTTACGTCTATACATTTTATAATCCAAGCAAATATTTAATCTTAATTTATTCAGTAAAGGTTCGATTCATGGCACTCAACCCCTGTCCATATTTATCTGCAGATATTGATAAAGTTTCAATTGAATTCACATACGTAATCCTTGAGTGACGTGTAAATTGTTTTGGATTTTGTTTGCAGATGTGAAAATCTCTAACTAGTGACACACGCATGCTTTCGCTTACATTACAGTTCACTTGACATGCTAATATAAAACACGCGTTCTTAATCATCTAAATGCCATGGTTGTGCATTTAATAGGACTCATGTGAAAAGAAATCTAAGTCTTTAAACCGGCTATTCACATTGTCCACCAAAGAATGCTTTCGAACATATGGTTTCCCTGCAAGTCCCGAACTACGACAAATCAATCCATTGTTTTCAATGTTTCAAGAGTAGGCACGTCAATTTCTTACTGTGTTCTAAGAATTGAAGGATTTCGGTTTTGCACATACAATGATAGTACTTTCGGTATGTGACGCACCTTAAGAGACGAGAGCTCCCAATCAGTATGTCAATGCCTGGAGGGTGGTATGCTAAATTAGTGTAAACAATTTAGATGACATCTCAGTAGCAGAACACTGAAATCACGCCAAATTCCCACACGTGACCCCACCCCTCACTTCGGTAACGCCGGTTGCCGTGTTAAAGAATTACAACAATTAAGCTTAAACAAACCAAAGAATCTTGACCTAATTTATCCTAAAGGTTTACGTTCATCACTCACGAGCTCAAGAATTATAAAACCGCAGCAAAAATGAACTTATGTTTTGTACAAAATTCCACTGTCGATTTGTTGTTTTTTTTTAAGTCCACTTTATGCACAGTAAGGCTAATTGGGACTGGACCTACAGTTTAAAGTGGGATCCGAACCACTTGTGCCTCCACCGGGTATCGAACCCGGGACCCCTTGATTACAAGGCGACGACGCAAAATTCCACTGTCACCAGACCACCCTGTACCTTAGAATGAACCCATCTTCGTTGACTTAATGACGCACCCGAAAGATGAATTTAATTCAAATTCTTTCCCGGTAAAGTATACGTTAAGGTAACATTAAGTTACAACTACTTGAGTTAATATTCATGCACAAGTGACCAGTAAGAAGTGAACCCCCCACCTGTAAGAGATCACCGACATTAGTATACACATGGTTATCTTACATGAATTGAAAATCTGTAAATTAATAATATTCACACTAGAAAGTTGATTTATGAGCATTTATTAACTGAAACAATTGCAGAAATAAGATCTGCTGGATTTTACTTTAATTTACGACGACAAGAGAACACATTATTTTGTGTAAACAACATTTTGCATCTAACCAACATGCCAAACAATTGCGTATTAAAACATGAATATCAACTGATGTGATTGCTATCTTTCCCTTAAAACCGATCACACCCAGCTCGTTGACACAGTCGATTATTACGTGTGATAAAAATCTGAAGGATTGTCATTTAGACCATTTTAACATTGCTGACGAATACAACTTTATACCATATCAACATATGAAAACAATCAACAAAATTTGACAATGTAAGTTGAAGCTGTCTCAATTATTGACAGCTGACGGACGTAAACATGCGTCCTAAAATCTCTTTCATTGAGGTAAATTTTGACAAATAACACAGAACATAATGGATAAATCGAGCACGATAAATTAAGATTATATACAATAATTATTATTTACACAGTCTTAGGCAGCGAGAGATTTCCTCGTCAAGATGGCTACCCCTAGCATGTGCTTCGCGCCCAAATTAACGACTTTTTTAGTTCCGTATTATGGCCATAATATACGCACACGAAAGCTAGCTTAAATCACGTATAAAGCCGATGAGTTTCATGTATTCCAAGTTGGGTTTGAGTTTATCCATAAGCACTTAGATAGAAAAGGATTCCTACTTACAATGCATCCGGGTCCATCAATTTGTGAACATTGAGCGAAAATAAATTTCACATATCCGCCCACACCTTCACTTGCGCTCACAGACTTCTCGTGAAGAAGGTAATATTATCCTTTGTGAATCACAGGCATCATTCAATTTGGACGGTTAGCCTATGGATGGTCCGATATCCCTTGATATCTCAAGCCTCCAAACAGTTCACTTCTGTGTCTACCATTCCTTCTTCTCCAACTCCTGAATCGCTCTTCCGCGACCCGTTCCTCACGTTAAGATTCCAACCTGCGATTTCCTGCAACAGGTCCAAACCTCAGCGCAGAGCTGCTTTTGCATATAACGTATTTCCGAGAATGATCAATAACCCTGTGTTTGATCTTTGTTTTTCACAAGTTCACCAAATCACATTAAAGGAAGAAGCATTTTCTTGCTGGATCCCGTTCGGAAATCAAGATCAGTTATTACCATTGAACCGTTCAAAAGATCTGTTACTCGTAACGTGCTGCACAATGTTGCCAACAGATATAAAGATTTTGTTCTGTGAGTCCTCAAGGATATAAACATGCGCGCAGCAACAGTCGTGATTAATTATCAATAATCATTATCAATAATTGAGAGTAAAACATGATTACAGTTGAATATAATACGACTCGCATAACGATACCCGTTATAGGTACTTGTAGCGAGTCTTAAAATATTGCAAATTCCATCACAATGTCAAATGTTTAACCAGTCCTACCACGAGCAGACTTTTTTTTTAAGACAACACAAAACCCTACAGATCTCAACAGGCGCTCGAACAGAATTAATCGACGAAGCAACCCAACATAGGTAAAACACTGCACAGTTTTACTGTAGTATTCGGTACTGCTTGTGAAAGACCACAAGTCTGAAAAAAATGCCGAATACATGGCATCTAAAAGAAAAGTGTCATGAGCACCAAACATTGGGTAGGCTCACTTAAATTATACGTTTGCAATAAATCACAAATTATTGAGTGGGTTCGGTCCCCATATGTCCATATTGGCGCCACTGGGCACAGTCACCAAGAATCGAGTTATGGTGACAAACTTCATTAAATTCAACTGGAACACCGTAAGTACGAACATTGTAGCTTACAAGCGGGTTGGAAGTAATGTTCCCTGGTTGAGATGTGTTTTTCATAACAACAGATTTGATTGTTCAAAACAGAGGAGGGGGGCCGGGGGGAACCCTCCTATCGCCCTTTCAAATCGGACGCTGTATTAAAATGAATAAATGCATGTTTCTTTCCTACTTTCAAATGACAAACTTCTGATTTTCGGTTCCATCACATTCGAAATTAGCCTAAAACGGGCTCTAGAACTTCGTGTGTTTCGGAATTATCGGGGAGGCCCTGTTGACAATTGTAAAAACAGGTATTTGAAGTGTTTATATTATTATAATAGCAAAAACAAACAGTTGCGAAGTGTAAAATTTTTTAAAAAAATATTGTGAGCATTAATACTAAGGATTTCTGATCTGAAATTGGATACATGGATCACTGGCAAAGATTTATCGGGTGACAGAAAACGTTTAATTAAAGCAATTGGAGGGTATACAAATGATCGTAAACTTTCGTTTCGGACTTTGTCAGTTATTCGCACTTATGACTCTTTTGGTCACACGGGGACATACAAAATATAAATGATTTTAGATTCATACATAAATATGTATTTACATATAAATCCGTTCCCTAATGAGGAAAGATTAGCCTCATATCTACGAGTAAATTAATTACCACTGAATAAAAATTAGGGTTGAGCTGATACCATTGTTTTTGAGCTACTAGAAGCTGGGCCATGAGCAGCAAAGCGTCTGTCAACTTTCTCCTCTTCAAAGGTTCGTTCAACCTTCCTTGTGACAGGTTGGAACAAAGAGAATAATTCTCTTTGGGTTGGAAGGTCCCGTGTAGATTTTCCGAGAAACGCTTAATAAATCCCCACCCCCCTGGGAAGCAGATGACAAAATCACAGCCATGAGTAAAGTAAACTCTTAACTTTGAAGGCAAGTAACTGCCTGGTGAAAGCTATGTCGAAATAAAATAAATCATCCATTGCCAATTCTTGTTCGTAAATGCGTGGGGGTGCATGTTTTTAAACCAGCATGACCATAGCAGGCCTTATGAGGTGACAACTTGGTCACTCGTCCGAGGCCTGAAGCACGGAGACCAGTCCTAGATAAAAATAATTGTTTGTGTACGGTTAATTCGAGTTTATAGAACTCCAATCAAAAGTAACTAATCTGATATAGCCTGCATTCATGGCTTATTTTGACACATTTAAACATATCCAAAGTTACTGAAATCATATTCTACACAAAATACTACAAAGTGTTTCAAATATTTGTAACAAAAATAGTTAAAACGTATTGTTCGTTACTTATAGAATGAAATCATGATGCGAAAATATTACTTTATGGAAACAATGTAAATTCACTAGTGTGCCTCCACTAGGTATCGAACCCCGATTACAAGGCGACGACGCTACCACTGCGCCACAACGAAAAGTAAAGATATCAATTATGTTATTGAATATGATTAAATATTGTTAATTTTATTGAACACGTACAGTATTATAATGAAATATAACACCAGGAGTCGCACCAGGAGTACATCAGAATGGAAACGAAACAATAATTTTGATATCTCATAATTCTCAGTTTGAACCTTCAACATGTTCTGTTTATTGCTCTTATTCGTACAATAATACGAAATGTTTACAAAATTAAATAACAATGTTTATATTATGATTATGTAAGACACCTATACTTCAGACTAAGGAACAAAAATGTGATAAAATTTTAATTAAAGGTCTTGTGAATAGTGTATGTAATACTGCATCTTTTATTCACATTCATTTCTTGTGCAGACGCGGTCACACCAAACAAATGAATGACATGAAAAGGCACGTACATTAATGATATAACTATATTTGTAATCAGCTTAGGTGCTCCAGAAAAAGGAAACCGAAGTTTCAAACGGGACCTGCACGCCTGCTGCGAAAAGTTGTGAAAAGAAAATTTCCGCCGTCCCTAGCACACTGTGACCCACCCGAACTTTCTACCGATTTCCCGTCATAAACTATATCTTTCGAGAGGGTACAACACAGTCGTGAGGCCAATATACACCAAATTTGAGGATGTGCCGCCTCCCACTCCCTTGGTCTTGGCTAAACTAAACTGAGAAAAGATGACAACGAGAGGGCAGACCCAAAGTCTTTGTGTAGATCCAGGCGGCAAACACAGGTCAACGAACCTTGGGTTAGACCATGGCTGCTAAAATTGAAAATAAAGAACTGGAGATACTTTTATTTCCTCAAAACACAGGAGAGTAATGTTTGCAGATTTTGTTGAATTTTACCGCTATGCCAACAGCTTGCCAACGCGCCAAGAGCTTTCAAGTCATAATTTTTGGAACCGGTAGTGCATGCGGCTTTCATTCAAGTATTATATTATACTGGGCGACATTAATATCGAGAGGGAGAACTCTGTAAAAGGGCAAGCGCTGATGCAACAGGTACAAGGGGAGGAAATGGGAACATGGGCGAAAGAGATCAGAGGTAAACTATACGAAATTGGACTGGGATGGATCTGGGAGGGGGAACACGTCGACCAGGGGACATTGCAATTAGTGAAACAAAGATTAGAGGATATAGATAGGCAGGAAATAATAGCGGAGTGCGAAACCAAGAGATCGCTCGAACTCCAAAGAAGGGGACCGCGGGAATGGGGACAAGTACCGTACATCAAGAAGGTGAGCATGGTGGCAAGAAAGGGGTTGGCATGGATGAGGCTAGGGGGATGGAGACACAACACAGTAAAAAATGAGGAAGGGATATATAAATGCGTATTATGCAATGGTGATGATGGGACAGAACATTTATTCTTATGTCAGGACACGCGCGTTCTGCAGGAGGAGAAGCTACGCAACATCAGCTTGGAAACTGTGTTCAAATCAATCGTAGTGCAAAGAAACATGGAACTATTGGAAAAAGTGGGGGTATATTTACAAACAGTTAGGGGGAAAAGAAGTGTTGCACAGAGACGGGATAAGGAGGAAGAATAGTGTCAAGTTTAAGTGAGAACAGTTACAACGACCAGAACTGCTATTTAACACCTATACGGAATGTAATGGAAAGGGTAGTCTGTAAGCAAAATCATAGTTGTGTAATACAAATAGATGTAGTGCGCACAGCCGATGGCTCGCACATGAGATAAGCAATAAATACTGACTTACTTACTTATATTCTCAGTGAGAAGTGAGAAATACACGTGGGTTCGCTCTCGCTGTAACCAGTGCAGCGACGCAAGTTGTTTAGGGTTACCAGACATCCTCTTTTACCCGGACAAGTCCTGTTTTTCTGGTCCAAAAAATGCTCCGGGTGAATTTTAAGGGAAATTTGGAAATATCCTCTTTTTTGGAGTAAAGACAACTGCTTAACTTCAAGATTAGTAACAAAATGTTATTTTTTAATGATTGTTAATATTGTATCAGTCTTCAATTTCAAAGTAAGGAAATACAACACACTCAGTTGCAACAGAAAAGACGAAACTTTTCTCCCAACAAAGAAAACTTAACACTGGCAACAATAGCTAACAATAACCAAACCGCTCCCGATAAGCGCGTTCACTCAATACGTTGTTGCAACATTTTCTTTACATTTCTTGTAGTTGCAAGGCGCCTCTCGTTGATTTTTTAATTAAAGTAAGAATCACGAACCTTCCGACCTTCTGTAAACAACCGTCTCACTTCGAGTAACGTATCACTCCGCGCCAGCTGTTCGTGAATGGTGCGGCCATCATATGATGCTCACTCGCAACCTTTCATTTTACGTAACATGGAAAAAACGTATTCTTATTTTAACTGATAATCTACACATTGAAGTATAATAAATTTTCTACAAGTGATTAAATACGTGTTCAAGTTCAAGAATGAACATATTTTTCTACGCCAAGAGTTCAATTTATCTGACACTGGGTTAACAGATCCCCCTTCCCTCCTCCTCTCTCAGTATGACAGCGCCAAAGTTATACAAGAGATATATATATATATATATATATATATATATATATTCGTTTCAGTAATTCAAGCCTTTTGGTTTTATTTCCACCATATTATTGCCCAACATTGTTGACATGTGGAGTATTGTTTTCTCCTTTGTGCAACAAATATACCGCCAGTTTTAGCAGAAGCTAAACACAGAAAAGCCGGGGAATAAAAAGAGACTGTTTATCTTTCTCTCGGTTTCTCGTACACTAGAAAACAAGAAGACGATAATAAGCACATTATTTACGCACGTTTCATGCAAGTAATGTATTTTCTTACCTTGATTCAGTACTTCCTTTTTGAACTTGAGGCATTTTCGGCGCTAGACATCATCCTGTCAGAGTACGGTCTGTCAAATTTGCTTCCCAAAAAGGAACTGAACGTGGCACAAGAGGCGATTTAACGTCGACTGTTAAAATTGGGGAGATCGTCATCAATCATCACTATCAACATCTTCTCTACAGTGGACAGGACGGTTCTTTGATTGAAAGAATACGAAAGCACCTCGCATTGTTTTGCGCTTATCTCAAAATCGGTGTACTTGTTTATACGAGCAACCACGTGTTTTTTTCGCGGGACTCGCAACTTGACCGGTCGTTTTCCTTTGTTTCACCACACCGAAAACACAAAGACGCAGACACACAATTACACCAGGACACCAACTTCACAGCTCGCTCAGGATAGCACCGACACAACGTCGCATAAACGTTAAGAACAACCTGCTTCTTGCCACTTTTCAAACGGCTGTATTTCCGAAATACTACTCTGAAAACACGGGAGACCTTCCTGCACGCATGGAAGTCGCCATGTTCGAAACTGACGCTATTTTCTTGCTGTTCACGTGATCGATTGTAATTTAGACAATAATCACGTATTATTATTATGAACAGAAACCTTTAATGAAAATATATTTTAAAATGTATAATCCAATGTAATTTACACGTTTTTCTTCCATTAGCGTACTTTCATAGAACGGACTACATGATGCGGAAGAAATCCGTTATTAGGCTGTTGCCAACCACAATACTTCTCACTAAGTCAAGTACAGAAACGGAAGTGGAATGTCGATTGTCGGCATATGATAGTGTGATTTCACATTGTCAGTGACGATCCTCCGGGGATGGGACGCAGGGGTCGATCTATAATTCAGAGGTGTTCACCATCCGGATGGTGACATCCTCACACTCCGGAATACTTTTGCGGGTGAAGGAGGGCAGGCCGTAGGGTGAGGGAGGTTGATTTAAAATGAACACCTCACAACAAGAGAGAAGAAAAATGTGACAATATTTAAAAATTCACCCCAAATATGCATTTTCTTTTATATGTAGCGTACAATAAAATGTGACTGCCTCAAAATATTCCTGTATTACAGTCTTCTTTCCCCACTTTTATGCTTCTCTAAGTTGCTGTTTTAGTTTCCCTTTGTGTCTTTTCTGCATAATTATTAATTTAGTCAATCAAATGTGTTAGCTTACTTTCATTATCTATAATAATAAATCATAACACTTTTTCTCTCATGTGTCACATTCTTCTAGCAAGGTCTTTATAGTAAAATATGAGAGAAAATTAATCCTTTGGTACGGAACCGTCTTACTTCTGGGGGATAAGATGTACATTTTGTATTTGATTTTTTTAATTTAGCGTTGCTTTTCTTCCGACGATGAGAATAAGTTATCGTCAGATGAAATTGATGAAGGGACACTCACAAATAACACCCATGCCGGGATTCAAGCCAGGGAACTTCGGTGATGAGTCTGAAAATCGGCCACCAGGCAAGATGTACATTTTTTAAACTTTTTTTTTAACATACATTCAATAACTTTCAACAGATCATCACTCAGTGATACACTGCTTATTCCGCATCTGATGACAAATGGAATGTTTTTACACCTTGTAGGCTATGTGGATTATTTTTTTCATAAGTTTGCAACACTGTCAGGGTACATGTGCTTTTGTTTACAGAAGGTCTTAAGTTCTATGATTCTCACTTTAGTTGTGTTGTGTTATTTCTTTGTTGTGTTATGGTGCTGTTTTGTTGCTTTGTTATAGTGTTGTGCCTTTAGTTTTTTCCTTAGACTTTGCATAATGCAAGTTATCACTCACGGCTGCTAGTGAAAATCCTAAGTATGAAGACAAAACTGCAGGATATTATTTCCTTCATGGAGAGCAGAGGTGCCCATCCCCCCCAAACCAAAGGCGCATTCCCCCAAAAATCATGTCATGCGTCCCCCCAAATCATATCATGTCCCCCCCCAAAAAAAACATCATTCCCGCTCTCAAACTATATCATAATCCCCACAAAGTATTTAATTACGACAGCGTGTCTACCGAAAGTAACTTTTTTCTTAGCTTTACAGAACACTATACTTGATCTGCCCCTCCGCCCATCACTCAAGACCACCCCTAAAATCGTTCATCATAATCCCCCGAAAATAGTTTGGATGAATATGTGATAGTTGATGTCTATTTAAATGAAATACCATGTTATATTGTCCATATTTTTTGATTGTTCGATTTTCAAAAAAACAAACCTAGCACATTGATTGGTTAAATGTAGTAAATTAAAATATGTAAATATGCATATAAATAGTATTTTTGAGTGGGTTTATAAAACTCAATTTGAGTATTTAACACAAATTGTTACACAACTTAAGATAAAGATAGAATAATTCAACCTTGGCAAACCAAATAATATGCTCCAGCCATATGGCAGATTCAATTTGTTTCACGAGACATGCTGGACCCTAGCTAGAAATTCTTAACCTCATGGCGATAATATAACAGGGTCCCTCTTTCAAAGAACTCATCCCCACCCCCCGTTTTCCTGGGGTAAATATAATTATTTTAGTAACATCCATAACAATAATTACTTGGATTTTTATCTTCAGTGCAAATTTAAAATTTTCCTGTGACAGGTTAGAAATGCGGATTCGATATATTTTTGTCCCAAATGATGCACCTGCTTTAAATTAAGCAGTATACCAACACTAAGCATTATATTTTAAGAAGTGATGTTATTAATGAATATCGAGAATATCGCTTGTCTTGTAATGCAGCTATAGTATAAAACTTCACATTTACCTCAGTAAAGCGCCAAACACTCATTCTCGCAACACATGATTGGGAGTGAAGCGAGCAAGAAAATGTTTACATACATTTCTTTGCAGGCTTTCAAGAATATTAATTTAATGGGGTGTCAATACTTTCTTAAGATCACGAGATATTTAGTCTTTTCCAGCTTCTTTTTTGGCACGTTTGTGGTCGAAAACGTGGATACAATATCGCTAAATACAGTCCCCAAAATGTAATGTTCGAACTCTCCACTACAGAAATCTATCGACAATCTAAGATTTAACACTTTATCAAGAGCTTCCTATTTCCTCCTTTAAATTTAATACTCAATCCTACCACCAAAATTTCCATGCTAATTTTAGACAGCATTGCTTGCTCCAAAAAAATTAATTCTCAGTCTCCACACCAGAATTTCCTCAACAGTCTAAGACAATAGTAATACACAAGAATTTGATACCCCCTCAATTTAATGTTCAATCCCCTTCTAACTAAAATATCAGCGATAATGTAAAACCTAGAGTTGGCTACTGCCCCCCTTTAATTCAGAATCCCCCCAGAACCCTTGTCAA
Source organism: Lepisma saccharinum (assembly GCF_977018435.1). Classification (NCBI taxonomy): domain Eukaryota; kingdom Metazoa; phylum Arthropoda; class Insecta; order Zygentoma; family Lepismatidae; genus Lepisma; species Lepisma saccharinum. The sequence goes on along the minus strand of NC_139233.1, from coordinate 28,662,184 downwards.
TTAAACCCTAATATGTAATAGTTGGATATTTCTCTCCCCCCCCCCCTTTCGATAATACCCTTAACACTTTTTAATCTTTATCTGTATTTCTTCTCTTTTTCCATATTCTTTTTGTTTCTCTTTCTTTTTCTTTACCATTTTCTTCTACTTTTCCTCTTTATCTCTTTTCGTAACATCGCTTTCCTACTCCAGTTTGTTTGCTTCTACTTCAACAGAAAACCGCTCGCTTGGGTGTTTCTTTTAACAAAGAGCACCGCTCCCTTTCTTAACCCTTGTGGATATATTGAACTCGCAGACTTACTATTTACCGCGGCTCGTGGTGAGCAGCAAGTTTCAAACAATAGGTAACGTGAGAATATGCGATTCGCCGCGGCTCACTTTGATTTGAGTTTTATGACATCATATTTCATAATTAACAGCAATTTTTAACTGCCGTACTCTTTACATGGTAGAGGGGAAGTGAAGTGTCGATCGGCGGTCTGAACCATACCGAAACGCAAATGTGCCTTTATTGACGACTTCAAAACAACAGTTTCTTGACTTTAGGCCTGGAAGAAACAACTCCGAGACAGAATCTCAATTTATGTTATTCTTTTAAAGTAACAGACAAAGTTTCACAAACGTATAATATTACGATCGTAGTGAATAAATATTAGAATATTCAGACATTTGCCTATAATGAGGCCTATTATTAGTTATACGGAAACGGTGTAAAATTATTTTACAGGGGTGTATGATCTATAAGCTCACCAAAACATCAGTAAGCACAAAACGTGTTCGAAGTGCTGCATCTTCGTCGAAGAGTTAACAGCTTTTTGCAATCTAAAAATATCCTCTCTTTTAAAGTTTGTCATCTGGTAACCCTAAAGTCGTTGCCGTATATATATATATATATATATATATATATTTTTTCATTCTTTGAAATACAGTCTAAATAATGCACAGGATAAGCAATACAAAAGTATTCTGGACACAAAGAAAAGCAGCAACCTGTTGCCGCAACACACGCTGAGACATTGACGCAAAACAACTCCTACGCACTTCCAAAGGGACACTGACCGCAGCGGAAGACTTCTTGCTACCCCTAAAATCAATTTTAAAAGTAAAAATACTATCCCAGTGATGGTATTTAACCTCTAGTACATCACATATCTACTATAGATACAGGGTATAGATAGGGTCTTTCTTTCCCCTTTGTGCGCCTGACAGCGGCACACTTGGCGGTCGCCCGGACGCCAACTCCCGTCAAATCGCGTGCGATATCTCCGCTACGGAAGCTTCGAAATTACTTCAAGTTCTCAGAATTATAGTAACAATTACATTTAAAAAAAACACGTTAATTGTCACGGGGGATGTTGGAAATGTTCTCGTGCATCCACTCGTTTTTGACATGTTTTTAGGAAATTTCGCGTAGCCTTGGTAACAAGACACGCTAAAAGGGCTCTTAAGTTTCCTAACATCTCGTGGCGCCAGAGTGCCAACTAAAACACATGGCTTTGAGCATAACTTGTGGATTTCTTTCTTAACGTCATTCCATTTCAGTAACTTCGCGATCTCAGTTCAGTCGTAACACGTAACCACTTTAAAAATACAAATTGTTCTTGCAATTTGTTTTATACAGTGTTTATAAAGCGTATAGTATTTCAAGTGTTATTTGTGTTTTGCTATAGTTTTAATAATGGCGGATTCGATTCCGGGTTGAGGCACATGGTACAGTGGTTCGGATCCCACTTTAAGCTATAGGTCCAGTCCCGATTAGCCTTACTGTGTATAAAGTGGACTTAAAACACCAACTCACTCAAATTACAAAATTCTTGAAGGGATGTTCGTAAACGATTTTCAACAGGTGTGCCTGTTTCACACAGAAATACCGTGCGAAAACTTGTGAAGAAATTGAGAACGAGAGTCTGTTAAATTTCTGTAAATGAATTATGGGGAATGTTAGTGGTAGTGTAATTGATCTACGTTTAATATTCTTCTCTAACGAAGCAAGATTCTATTTACAGGGAACAATGGAACCTTACTTCCGTTGTTGAAATCATTTTGAATAAGGATATCCAGCCTTTTTTTCTAAATTTAATTTTATTTGAAAAGAAAAAAAAACTTATTTATCACATTTTGATTAAAAAAAATGTGACTATCTCTCCTTTCCCAGCAACAATGGGACCTTTCGTTCATTGTTGAACTCATTATGAAAAGGGATATCTAGCCTTTTCCAAATTTAATTATCTTTTAAAATAACTCACTATCCTACAGTACTTTCATCACATTTTGATCACAAGAAGTGTCTTCCTTCATCTGTCCTTTTTCATCAACAATGAGAGAGAGCATTTGTTCCATTGTTGTACTTTCTAAGTTTCAGATTTGCAGCCTTGTTTAAATTTAACTTTCTTTAACAATCTCGCATTTCTGCAATGCTCTCTCATATTTTCATCGCATGTTGTGCCATTTCCCGGTTTCCCGCCATATTTAGCGAAATCAACCGATTCAGTATGCATGGCAACATGGGCGTAAGTGTTTGGCGCTCATCTCGTGACTCGAACCTGCGACATCTCAATCTCTAAACTAACGTGGCTTCTTCTCCCGTTCCTCTTTTGTCACCCTGACTTATCGGTTAGCGTTAGTAAAATGTTTATCTATGGGGGAAATTGTAAAATAAAGTCTATGCAACATACCTTCACACATTAGAAGAACTGAAGGAAAATATCAGGAGAGGAACTGTAGCAATTTCAGAAGCTGAACTGTTGCGTGTAAATGGATAAAAAAAAAGCCAAAAACGTGTGGATGCACGAGGACATTTCCAACATCTTCTGTGACAAGATACATGCTTATTTTGATTGTATTTGTAACTCAGGGTGGCTACAAACAAGCAGAAATGAAATTCCCTGACTTTTCCAGGTTTTCCAGGACAAAATTTACATTTTTCCCTGACAATTACAAACTAAACTAAATCGATGTTTTTGCAAATGGAAATAAGAAACTCATACAGATCCACGTATGGTTTTGCTAAGTATCAATATTATCTTCTATTAAATTGACTTAATTTGTCTATTCTCTATGATTTGAATTCAAACTGCAAAATAGTGAATTTGGAAAATTATTACAATTCACAAGCTAAGGAAGGATTATGGAAGTTTGTCATACGCAGTAAGTTTAAAATAAAATACATGATTATTTTTAAAGTTACGACTAAATGAGATAAGAGTGAAGAGTGATTGATTAAGAAATACAATTTGTAATTTATCAGTCTCCTTATACATTCTCGGTATTATATGTTGATATTTCCACTGAGGTTTGGAACCCTCTGCTTGCAAGAACCATGAGTGCGGACTCATGTTTCAATGCATAAAGCTTCTTCTCTGTAAAGCAAACAACTTAACTCTTGCTTATAAGTGAAACAACTGAATTGAACAAAAGAAAGTGTCATATTTCCTTACATTATCGATGGAATTTCTGCTTCAGTACAGTATATCCAAGTGAAGTGCTGTGAAACTGAAAACATGCAGTTATACCATTAATGCTGAAGAAAAGGATATGTAAGTATTAGAAATTCAACGCAAGGAATTTATAGAATTGCATTGTATAGGTACCTGATTTAGCTAACCAACACATTGAAACAGGAACAGTCTAATAATAAAAGCTTCTGAAAGTTCATATACGAGGGGCATCCTGAAAAAAAGCTCCAATGAGCTTTGTCGGTGAGCGACACACACGCATGCAGGCAGGAAGAAGTGTCATGTAGCTGTAATCTGGTACAGTTGCAATGCAGCCGGTTTAGGACAGTTCTAGGTTAAAGATTGCAGCTCTCATACAGTCTCCCACCGACTGCGATGTAGCCTACATTGCACGCTCAGAATTTGACACAGAGCCACCAGCAATCGTGTGAGTTGTACAGACCGGACGTCATGAGTGATAGTATGGTGAGACGATGGTGCAGACAATTCACAGAAGGCCAATCGAATGAGCACAACCGCATACAGCTGAGTACACACGGGCCCTTTGCATCACTTCAGGTGAGAGATCTTAGATCACTCCCTGTACAGCCCTGGCCTTGAATGTACCGACTTTCATCTCTTTGTTTAACTGAAGAGGTTTCTGGCAGGGCAAGGATTTGACAGCTACACTGCGGTAGAGATAGTTCCAGTCTTTGCCGTCAGACACATATATATTCTTTATTTTTTACTATTCGGTGTTATTTTTCCCAAAATTCACATTTTCATTTTAGTGCATTTCTGGCAAATATCTGAAATTATACCTTCATGGCGTTTTTAAACTACTGTTTCAAATTGTAAGTCACATGGCTTACGCCTTTTCGCGAGAGTTTGATATCTTGAAAGTTATTTCGGGAAAGTTATTTTCCATACCCCTTTATGAATTTTAAGGTAAGGATTTTAGATAATGGAATTTTGGTGTGGAGTTAGGGCCCTACACTTTCTTGATCACGGCTGAAGGTGGGGGTGATGTGATCAGCACCACACTCCTGGCTACCTTTATTCCTCAAAGTTTCCTCAAGGTACCAGCTTCATATGATGCTGGGCGGGTGCCGGAGCAGTTTCAATAGGTGGAAAACATCCCGGTTCTCCCCCGCAGGGGATCGACCCCGGGTCTCTCGCATAGTAGTCAGATGGCCTAACGACTGAGCTCCATTATTACTCGCTCGACAAATGCCGATAGTGCGCACTTAGCTTTGTAATTCAAAACATATCCCGTGTGACAAATACGAAGATGTGGCTCCCGTGTGACGGTAGATACGCAGTCGATCTCCTGTTAGAACCCTGCCACTTTGCTCTGTGATGCAAATGGTTTTGATAGAAGTTGAAAAAATCGTGGGAAATAAATGATTTAATATGGCTGTCGGAATTATTCCACGTACGTATAACTCTATAGTTTATTCTTGAGTAAAATGTTGGAAAACTTGCATGTTCTATGTACACAAACATGGCCTAGAAAAGACAATGATGTTGGATTTCATGGAATTTTTCATTGTTTTAGGACATTTCCTTTAAAAAAATCGCTAAAAACGCCAACAATTCTCATTTTTTGTCAAATTCGCATTATTTCGATATTTCGAACGGGTGAAAAATGTGTCCAGACATCACTCCACATTCTTAAACATAATTTTGCAGCAATTACCATTTTTCACGAAAATTCAATGTACCTACTAATTGGAAATTACTTTCTGGACACCCCTCGTATAAATCAGTAGATGGAAAGTGAAAATTTAGCAGGGCTGGCAGAAAAAAGTCAATTCTTGAAGGAAGTGATTTGCTGTTATGATTGAATGATTCGAGTAAATATGATATTAAAATATTTACGTATTTATTATTAGTATTTTATTTCATAATATTGGACATTAACTTCACTCAGTGAGAGATTTAAGACCATCTCTCACGAGATTAAACAGACAGGACAGAGAGTGGCGTTAATTTCATTGCAATACTAGTGTTGCAGTAAATTTGAGGTTGGGAGAATGCACTTGCCAATTTTTATAACGTTCACCAATGCAGATTTATGTTTCACATGTTCGTGATAGTATTCAATATATATCCCGTTTGGTTGGATTCTTCTTGATATCTAAGAATATTGCAATATCATTGTAAACATATGTTAACTTGTGCGAAACCAGTAATACGTCAGGATGATAAAAGAAAGCCTTCGGAAGAACTGCTACATTCAATAAGGTGAAGTGAGCCAGAAGAGTAATAAAATTCCAGCAGCATATTTGCAGTCTAAAGCTCTTCTTGTTTATACATGCGATTTTTGTTCGATGTTGCAGTCCATGCAATTTCTGTCGCATGTTGTAGTGAGATACTTTGTCAGGTGGAGATATTCGACAAAAATCGCATGTATCAATGGAACATATTTGTTTCCATGTTCCTTCAGTTTGCCCAACAAAATGCCTTACTACGACGTCCGACAACTATCGGACGGCGCCACCCGCTCTTATTCCCTCCATCTGTTGACAAGTCCCCTTACTACTCCCATACGGACAACAAAAAATGATAATGCAATGCATTTTCCACGTAATATTTAGAGGCTTAAACTTCACTCCTCCGATGATACCATATGGTATCATCAAAGTAAGGTCGTACTGGCCCGATGATACCATAATGGTATCATGGTGATGATTACGAAATGAATGTGCTTTTTGGACCTTCATACTCTTATGTTTGGGTGGAAACTCTGACACAGGTCTGGAGCAAGCCTTGGAAATTCATATTGATGACCAACCTCCCCCCTCTCCGCAACATATCCATGCCTCATTTCCGAACAGAGTTTCACATTTTGGCCCATTATTCAACCTGTATGGCACCCAGGAAATATGAAACATGTCTCAATCTCTTTGGAAACGTCCATTCTTTGAAGAGAATACTAAGGTTTGCGGGAGAAGAGGAGGTATTTTACACGGTTGCATGCTCTGATGTTTTAGCAGAAAAAGAAAACTTATCCAAAGTAGATTGCTCCCATAGTACCCGAGTTATAACAATTTCCCTCCAAACATGCAAATTACCTATTTTTCGTAAAAAAAAAAAAAAAATCACATTTTGGCATATTATTCAACTTGTATGGCACCAAAGAACATGAAACACGTTTCATTCGCTTGAGGAATGTCCATTCTTTGAAAAGAATACTAAAGTTCGTGCCTTCTTCCAAAATAGTGGAAGAAGAGGGGGTAAACTCCAGATTTTTATGTTTTTTTCATTGAAATTCGGTAGTCGCTCCCCCCAAACCCCCTTTCCTTGGTTCGGCGTTCTGAATTGTACACGGTTGCATGCTATGATGTTTTATCTGAAAAACAAAACTTATCCGAAGTAGATTGCTCTCATAGTGCTCAAGTTAAAGCAATTTTCCTCCAAAAATGCAAATTACCTATTTTTCGTACCAAAAAAATCACATTTTGGCTTATTATTCAACTTGTATGGGACCCAAGAACATGAAACATGTTTAATTCTCTTGAGAAACGCCCATTCTTTGAAAAGAATACTAAAGTTCGCGCCTTCTTCCCAAAATAGCGGGAGAAGAGGGGGCAAACTCCAGATTTTTTTTTCATTGAAATTCGGGGGACGTGCCCCCCAAGCCCCCTTTCCTCGGTCCGATGTTCTAAATTGTACACCGTTGCATGCGCTGATGTTCTAGCTGCAAAACAAAACTTATCCGAAGTAGATTGCTCCCATAGTGTCTGAGTTATAACAATTTTGGTCAAAAGAGTGTTCGAAGTCAATGAAGACGAAATTCCCTGACATTTCCCTGACTTTTTTTGACACCTGAAATTCCCTGACTTTTCCCGGTTTTCCAGGTCTGTCGCCACCCTGTAACTGTAATTCTGAGAACTTGGAAGTAATTTCGAACGGTTTCCATAGCGGAGATATCACACGCGATTTGACGGGAGTAGCCATCTGGGCGGCCGCGAAGCGGACAGCCGTCAGTCGCCCAAAGGGAAGAAATAAAGTCTGAGATTAAGAAAAGTTTTCATTATTATAGACTGAAAGAATTCTCGCAAGTTTTAAAAATGTTACATACTTTTTGTATGAGACTTTAAAGTGTCCTATATTTACACCATCGACGGTCATCACTATTACAAATCAAACGGAGGTTAAATAAGGGCTTATAAGCAGGATGAGGATTGAGAGGCACTAAAAACTCGCAAAATAAGCAATCAAATAAGAACAAAATACAAAATTGGTACTAATCGTTCTGCACATCGCCTACCGACGCCAGGGGTCCCAGGTTCGATTCCTGGCCTGGGCATGGATGTTTGAGTGTTCATTCATCAATTTCGTCATATCACTCATCTCCATCTTCGCAAATTAGCCAAAAGTGGCACAAAAAGTGAAGTAAAATAAATGAAATCAAATCAAACTAAACATGCTGAACATTTTTCATCATTTTCATGTATTAGGCACTGAAAAAGCTGTTATCTTCGAAAGAAGCACTTGTGACTAAAACAGTCACAAAAGAACCCTATACCTGTGAAACATGAATACCACTCACTCAGGCACATAGTGGTCCTGGTAATTTACAATGCATTACAGAGAAATATGATATATTGCGAGCGAAGCGATCAAGAAAATTTTTGGATCCAATTTTTTGCAGGCTGCAATCAATATTGATTTAATAGCCTTACTGTGCATAAAGTGGACTTAAAACACCAACTCAATCAATCAATGAATATTGCTCAAAAACAGTGGCGGCGATTAGGGGAAGGGCGAGGTGGGGGAAGTTGCCCCACCACTTTTCGCTACTTTTACCCCCGCACTATGCTAAACCTTATCTTCAAAGAGAAATATACTGTCTTTGCCCTCCCCCCAGTTTTGGCACCTTGCCGCCCCGGTTTTGGAACCCAATCGCCGCCACTGATCAGAAATGTCTGTTTTTAAACATAAACGCCTATATTATCTTGCCAAGGAACAAGAAAAGGCATTTTATGGCAAATCGTTAGCCTATTATTCCATACTCCCTCTGTCCCATAATTATTGTCTGGTACAATTTTGTTTGTTGTCCCATAATAATCGTCTGATAGGCAAACTGTGACATTGGTGTATACAGAAGAAAATTAAACACGGGAATGAGTCATACAACGTTATTACTCAAGGATCAGTACAAATTGGCCGATCAAGTATCCAAAAGAACATAAATAAAAAGTCACTATTTTGGCATACCGGACTATAATTATGGGACAGAGGGAGTAAAATTTAAAACAAATCTCCGCGATCAGCCCACAAATTTCCTAAAACCGTGCCAAAAACGAGTGGATGCACGAGAACAACATTTCCAATATCCCCCGTGACAATTAACGTGCTTATTTTGAATGTAATTGCATAACCATAATTATGCGAACTTAAAGTAATTTCGAAGCTAGCGGCTTCCATAGCGGAGATATTGCACGCGATTTGACGGGAGTTGGCGTCCGGGCGGCCGTCATCAGGCGCACAAAGGGGAAAGAAAGACCCTGTATGTTCCTGTAACCCCCGGGGTACCACATATCTATAAAAAGATAGTATGTCATTTTCGTAATTTTTACGTCATAATGTTGCTATTTTTCGCTGGAATTGCGATTTTCTTCTTTTATATTATTGTTAACACATATACTGCACAATAAAGACTCTTTCACGTCTTGTTCTTCCTTAAAAAGGGGGGGAATGGCGGCTTCCTTTGAAACTGAGTCAGTGGCGCATAGACATGTCGTTTGGGAGGTACAAGTCGTGTTCTATTGCTCCTATGATAATAGTGCAATTATTTTATTGTTTCAGACATGTCAGCGATCATTTCCATGTGTATTTTGACAACGTTCTGTACTTGTTTGTTCAGGGGCGGAGGGGGAAGGGGAATTTTTCTTCATAAATTTTGGAATTTTTCGGTTTCTCCCCTCCCCCGCATCCATATATACACACAATGTGCATAAATTGTATGTAGTCCGAATCTATGATATTCCGCGTATAACGGTACTTGATTCATCCGTCTAGGACAATTAGCCTTAAATATACAGGCGTTTCAAGGTAACTCTGCAATCCGAGGCTTGAGTCAGTGGCGCACAGACATGTCGTTTGGGTGGGCTACAAGTCTTGTTCTATTGCTCATATGATAATAGTGCAATTTTTTCCTTGTTCCAAGCATGCCTGCGATCATTTCCATGTCATTTTGACAATGACCTGTACTTTGTTGTCCAGGGGCGGAGGGGGAAAGGGGCATTTTTCTTCAGAAATGTTGGAATTTTCTGGTTCCTCCCCCCCCCCCCCGGATCCATATATACAATCATGTGCATAAATTGTATGTAGTCCGAATCTATGGTTCATTCCGCGTATAATTGTACTTGATTCGTCCGTCTAGGGCAATTAGCTTCGGACTTACAGTCGTTTCAAGGCAACTGCGCATTTTGCTGAATGGCTCAGTGGCGTACACATATCGTTTGTATTGTTCATATCATAATAGTGCAATTATTTTCTTGTTCCAGACATGCCAGCGATCATTTCCATGTGTATTTTGACAATGTCCTGTACTTTGTTGTTCAGCGGCGGAGGAGCATTTTTTCTGAAATTTTGGAATCTTCCGGTTCCTACCCTCCCCCCCGCATCCATATATACACTCAATGTGCATAAATTTTATATAGACCAAATCCATGGTTCATTCCGCGTATAACAATATATCATTCGTCTGTCTAGGGCAATTAGCCACCGATGTAGTCATGTAAATGAAACCCTGAATTTTGCTTAAAAATGACCCGGTACCGGAGGGCTTACATGGCAAAATGGGCTCGGGAGTCTAAAGGGGGCTGTTGGGGAATCCACCTTTGGTTTCTGCATACCCTCTATAATTCCTAATTTATGGCTCGTGGGGACTATTGGCGTATGTAATTTATATAAATATTCAGATATTTCAGGAGCAGAGACTGATATTTCTCTCCCAACCCCCCTTGGGCACTGCTTTATTCAGTTCATGCAAGGCGAGCGGGCCAGGGTTAAAAATTCAACTCAAACTCCACCCTATTCCCTTTCTTTCAGCACAAGGACTTCCCGTGAACCACCGACTAAAATTTGCAGCATAGAAGATATCACGACAAACAACTTTTCTTACCTTTTTGATAGTTCAGATCTTGTTTCGGGCCTTTCACCCTTCGAGAAACAATATACATTATCGTGTGTGTATGTAGCCATGCACTACAGATGCATTCTTGCCCTTTCATTTCTTTCTGTTGGATAACACACTAAAAGGCGTTAGTATATACCTACTCTATGGAAGTGATATCATGCTAGAGAAGCCGCTAGGATGAGATTTTAATCCTTTCGCTCAATTCGTGCATTGCTGCTTATCGTATTTCATACTTAACCGCTTCATTAAAGACTCCTTAAGTTTTATTCGGAAATACTGATATTCTGATAGTGATCCTTTCCTGTCTGCCAGTTGCGTACTAAAGATTGTAGTTCTTTGGCAGATCAAGAATGCAATGCATGTGCGTGTGTTACTTAAAATCATTATCGATGCTACCATTAAAATATTTTTCCAGGTTTGTAGCTATAAGTGAACAATTTTGTGTCTCCCGGGTGGGACAGACGAAAAAAAAATATTTTAATTCCTGTGGATTGTCAAATGATGAAAAATAAATTATTTATGACAAAGAAAGAAGGTAATTGGCCTTTGAATATTCTAGTGGAGTTGAGGGGGAAATGTGACAGTTAAAGGAGAAATTATTTGTTTTTTGGTGTCACGGGTGGGACACAAAACGAAACAAAAGTAAATAAAAAAGTTAAAATAAACGAACAATATGTAAAATACATAATACCTTCTAACTTAATTGTCTATGATACTTGAAATTTTATCCAAATGACAAGTCTACATTGTTGACTCATAAGTAGACCTCGGATTTTTAGGTTCTAAAAAGTGTGCTTTTAGGCTCTAAAAATCATAAAATATGTTCGGAAAACCCTAAAATAGGTTCTAGAAATCTTAAGTTAGGCTCGGAAAATCCTAAAGTAGGTTCAAAAATGTTCTTAAAATAGTTCAAAATTCCTGAAAAATACTGATTAGGTATAGTCACCGGTAATGAAAATGGGACACCTATATCCTGATATACGCACTATCTTGCATAAAGTTAAGTGTGTTGTCTAACCCTACGGCGATAGCAGAACTCATCGTTGTAAATTTGCTATTCAAATCCAATCTTCGCCATATAGTTAGGCAACAATCTATTTTCATGTTATCCACATTCGAACTACGCAATTTTGTCTGTGACGATCATCTTATATGCTGAAAATATTATTTCAACAAAAACATAGTGTGACGAACCCTGAAAGGTGAGAACTCCCAATCTGAGTGTCAATGCCTGAAGGATGGGTATACTAAATTGGTATAATCAATTTAGAAGACTTCTCAATTTAATGAACACTGAAATCATTAAAAATTCCCACGAATGACCTCAACATGACCCATCACATCGGTAACGCTGGTTGCCGTGTCAAAAGAATCACACCGATTAAACCTAATCAGACCAATAGAATCTTGATATAAAATTATCCTAAAAGGTTATGTTCACCACTCTAGAGCTCATGAAGTATAAAAGCTGCAGCAGAAATGAATTTATGCTTTGTACAAAAAATTCCCACTATCACCTGTGCACCCTGTATATTGAAATGAACCCCTCTCTATTGACTTATTAACGCACCCGAAAAGATAAATTTAATTCGAGTTCTTTCCCAGATAAAGAATACGTTATGGTAACTTTAATTTACAACTTCTTGAGTTATTAATCATACACGAGTGACCAGTAAGAAGTGAACCCCCCCCCCACCTGTAAGAGATCACTGACATTAGTACACACATGGTTACGTTACATGAATTGAGAAACCTGTAACTTAATAATATCGACACTAGAAAATTGATGTATGTGCTTTTATTAACTTGAACAACTGCAGAAATAAAATCTGCTGAATTTTACTTTGAACTACGACGATCAGAAAACATATTATTTTGTGCAAACAACATTTTGCACCTAACCATCATGCTGGACAATAGCGTAGTCGTACATGAAATGTCAGCTGATATGACTGTTATCCTTTTACATTACAACCGATCACACAGAGCTCGTCGACACCGTCGATTATTACGTGTGATAATATTCTGGAGAATTATCAGCTTAGATTGTTTTAACCTTGCTAGACAAATACAATTTTATACCATTTTAAATATTTAAATACGAACAATAGAACTTGTCAGTTTAAGTTTTAGCTACACCAATTTTCAACAGCTGACGGACGTGAAAATACGTCATAAAATCTCTCATTCATTATATGGTAAGTTCTGACAAAAATAACACAGAAAGTAATGAGTATATTGAGCACGAGAAATTGAAGATTATTTACAATAATTATTATCTACATAGTCTTGGGCAGCGAGATTTCCTCGTCAAGATGGCTACCCCTAGCATGCGCTTCCCGCCCAAATTAACGAAGTATTAAGTTCCGTATTATGGCCATAATATTCGCACACGAGAGCTAGCTTAAATACGTATGAAGCAGATGAGTTTCATGAATCCCAAGTTAGATTTGGGTTATCCGTTAGCACTTAGGTAGATAAAGTTTCGTACTTACAATAATTCCGGGTCCATCGATCTATGAACACTGAGCAAGAAATAAAATTCAAATATCGGTCCACACCTTCACTTGTGCACCAATATTTCTCGTGACGCAGGTAATCTATTCTTCGTGAATCATAGGCATCATATAACTTGGATGGATAACCTATGGATGGTCCGATATCCGTTGATATCTCGAGCATGAATTGCAGCCAACTTCGGTGTCTACCATTCCCTCTCGGCCGAACTCCTGAATCGCTCTTCCGCGACCCGTTCATCACTTTAGGATTCCATCCTGCGATTTCCTGCAAGAAGTCCAATCCTCAGCGCAGAGCTGCTTTCACTTCCAACGCATGTCCGTAAATGATCAATAACCCATTGTTTGATCTTTGTTTTGCACAAATTCACCAAATCGCATAAAAGGAAGAAGCATTTTCTTTCTAGATCCCGTTCGGAAATCAAGATTAGCTATTGTCATTGAACCGTTCAAAAGAACTGCTTCTCTTATCGTGCTGCACACTGTTGCCATCAGATATACAGATTTTGTTTTGTGAGTCCTCAAGATTATTAACATGTGCGAAGCAAAAGTCGTGGCAAATTATCAATAATCATTATCAATCATAGAGGGAAAGAACATGAATACATATGAATATGATATGACTCGCATAACGATACCCGTTATAATAGTCAGTGGTGCAAACTTCAATGCTGAAATGTTAGTTTGCAAGGCGTGAATGCCACAAAGCCCCGAAGTTATGCGAAAGACCACACAGATCAGACCACTTTGGATCGTACAGTCTCGGACACTTCTGTGTTGTAGCAATTCCATTGAAATAAAATTAGGCCATTAAACCCCAGAAGTGTCCATGACTGTAGTACAGGTAACAATGGCACAGAAATTTTGCTTTGTTTAGAGCTTTGCAAAATCGCTATGGACTTGGAGGAAGGGAAATCGACAGAGAGTGTGTTTCAAACACGTTTGTCATTGATTCTTTTAGTGACCAAACAAAGCAAATTCCTCAAACAAAAAATCCTGTAAAACCTTTAAAAATATATAAAAATCCAAAAAAAGAGCTTGATTTAGGCGCATATTCCTAAAATAGGTTCTAACAAGCAAAATAGTTTTCTTAGGCACTATAAAAATTCTCAGTTGTTGCGTTTTTTAACGAAACGGTGACACAAGTTATTATTTCTTATACCTGTAAAGGAAAATATAGGTTATAAACCTAAAATGCGAGGTCTACTCATAAGATAGAATAATGTTTCAGCATTGCATTTAATTTTCAAAACAGATTCAGAGACACTTACTTAACATATCTATAAATAGTCCTTCCTTCATCTATAGTATCTTTGGAACGACTTCCTTATCATGCAAGACCCTGACAACAAAACATTATGTGTGGACCAGGCTTAAGTTCATTTTATGCACACATAGGCATATTGGGACTTGACCTACAGTTTAAAATGGGCATTCGAACCGTATTGTCCCCGTAACCCTTGATTACAAGGCAACGACGATTATCACTACACCATCGGAAAGCACGAAAGATGGGGGGGGGTAATAATTACGTTGGTTGTAGCGTAGGCTTTTACAAGGAATTGAAGGTGTACATATTTTTAATTTTCATAATATTAGGGCCTCGCGTTTGCTCACGGCGGCCCTGATGGTGAACTTGCTAAAAGAACCATGTTACGGAATTTAAATACGTAAGTTATGCTAAGAAATGAATTTAAAAAATTCACGAAACAACAGAGCAGAAAGATAAAGCTCAAAAATGAAGAAAAATGTAAGAAAACGGCAAAAAATACTGAAAAATAAGCTGAAAGCAAAAATGGCCTAAAAATTCAAAACAAAAACAATGTTTTCTCCTTGTAACTGGAGGGAAACCGACTGATATCAGTTTAGCACTGTTTTCAAGGCTCACAAAAAATATGATTTTAACAAACTATTTATACACCATATAGGCCTATACTGTGTGTGTGTGTGTGTGTGTGTGTGTGTGTGTGTGTGTGTGTGTGTGTGTGTGTGTGTGTGTGTGTGTGTGTGTGTGTGTGTGTATATATATATATATATATAGGAAAGGAAAGGAGCAAGGGCCTCCTCGGGGGCGCATGGTAGTATCATCGCCTTGTAATCAAGGGGTTCCGGGTTCGATACCTGGTGGATGCTCATAGTGGTTCGGATCACACTTTCTAGTGTAGAATCAGTCCCAATTAGCCTTACTGTGTATAAAGTGGACTTAAAACACCAACTCAATCAATCAATAAATTGAAAGGTTCAAGGTTCGATCCCTGGTGGTCAGGCCGGTAGCCAGAATTTGATTTCGGAAGGGGCTTATCCCTTATCGGCAGCCACCATCTAAAGGCGAAAAGGTTGGGGGGAGGAGTAAATGCGCTGAGATGAATTTCTTGGTATATTGTAACTAACCATATTCAAGATGTTTAATCCTGTTAATGAAGTAAATTTAATTACTACTACACATTATTTAAATCAGATATTTGTAGGATTTCGGGAAGGGACTGCAGCTCCCCGAGCCCCTTCCCTCGGTACGTGCATGCTTTTATTAGTTCCAAAATTTCTGTGCTGTTCCAACATCGTGAGGACAATGTGGGAAGTACTTGAAAGCGATATGGAAGCAAATTCTGCTCTCGAAACTATCGGACTCGATTTGATGACCAGGCGCAACCGAATGAAAGAACTCTTCGCAGGTCTTGTCCCTCAATATTAATTTTACTGACTAATTGTAAGTTTTTCTCGACCTCCTCGATGACGCAGTGGTAGGGTCGCCGCCTTGTAATCAAGAGGTCCCGGGTTCGATACCCGGTGGAGGCACATAGTGGTTCGGATCCCTGATTAGCCTAACTGTGCATAAAGTGGACTTAAAACACGAACTCGATAATTGGAAGGTTTTAGAAGAACTAAACATGGCTTTTTATGCATCGTACAATTTTGCATCTTTTCACCTTAGTTTTACAGTTTTTCGTCCTAAGAATTCTACTGAGGAAAACACACTACGAAACCAGAGGTCAAAGGTTCGGACATTGGACAGGTATAGTTGTATCATGTCTGTCCCATCGCCATTCCTTCGGCTCATCATTCATCCTCATCGTCGCATTTACCCCAAGAGGTAGAAAAGCGGCGTAATATAGAAATATAGAAATGATTCATTTGGTTTATTTTACTTCGCTTTTCTGACACTTATTGGCTAATCGTGAAGATGAAAATGAGTGATGTGAAAGTGATGAGAGGACCATCATAAAGAATACACACGCCCAGTCCGGGATTCGAACCCAGGACCCTTGGCATCGTAGTGCACATTGTTAACCACAGCACAACAAATAGAAACAGAAAATGCTTGATAAGTAATTTGCTTCATAACTCATGATTATATTATATAACTATTATTCGCTGTATGACTAGGGATTAATTATATTTGTATGTCTAATCAACCTTGCAACCTAAGCAGCAGCAGTTTCCGCATTTGCAGGTGGAGGCTAAATTAAGAAAAATGACAGAAAGTCAGAAAGATATACACATTTTTGTAACATAATACTTATAGAGCATGCAGACGGCTGTAAATAAAATTTCTACATACCTAGTGTTCTTCCTTAATTGAAACGTGGTTTATTCTTCATTATACATGAGATCAACCACCCTGGAAGTCGAACCCAGGATCTTGTGTGGTAGTCAGATTCTTTTAGAACGTCAATATGTTGGACAATTGGTCGATCAGTCGATTCTGATCCATTGTTTCCAGAGGAAGACAATCTGGCAGCTTATAATTCGACATTTCACTCGCGATGTAGGAAAACGAGGTCACAAACACTTAGTGATTCTATCTTCTCGCGTTTACAGAAGTTAACCACCGATCAGACCACAAACCCTACTTCAAACTATCTGACAGATATCAAATGTTCACGAAATCAACAGATGAACAGACCCCTTCGATGTTTCTCCGAATTTTCAGAAAGTGGCCTTTTCCTCCTTTGCAGGGCAGGTCATCAGCAGGAGGGTTGAGTGCATGTGAGAAGAACCGCTATGTCATTCATTCCCGCGCCGAAAAAGGGACAAGCAATATAATTCTGTTCTTGGAATTTGAAACTCATGGGGATATCTTTTCTGAACCATAAAATAATTAACGCAGAAAGTTCTAGCCATCCGCAGCTAAATCTTCCAGTTTGTGTCTTCTTTCAGCGCCCATGGTGCCAGTGCAGAGCCAGATGAAGAGAAAGTGCCGGTTTTGGGGGGATCCTGGATCTGTTGTGCAGCAGGGACGAAAAGTGCATTTTCAATAGGTGTCAGACTTCCCTGACCGGGGCGGACCACAAGACCATTAACTGCATCCTCTGCTATCTGTTAATACATCTATTTGTGTTCAACAAGCAGGCAAAATTTACTGAAGAATTATTTTGTAATATTTGTCATCAAAATAAAATTTCCAGCAAATACAGAACAGTTTCCCGGGGCCACGTGGAAGTTTGCCGGGGCCAGTGCCCCCGCGTGTCTCCCCTAACGACGTATGCATGTGTTAGGTACGTGATTTTAATTTAGCGGTGCACGTTGTGCAGACAGTTTCTTACGAACTAAAAACTTTCAAATTCTCTTTAAATGACAAATAACTTTTTCGATTTTTCATAATCGCATGTGTAGCATACTTATACTCCGTCCCGGGAATCTCTGGAGCGTCGATCGAATGCATGTGTCTGCGCAAGTAGCGACACCAGAGGGCTCGACCAATGAACATGCACGAGGGAACGGGATTGTGTGGAGGGAAAAGCGACTGCAGCTAACAGCCTTTGCAGCAGCGTGTACTGCTTCACTCCGCCCACTAGCTCTTCCAACTTGTGCGCGGCCTCGCTCCATAGATTCCCGGGATAGCGTATAAATATGTTGCATTCGCCTAATAAAATACAGAGAACACTTCGTAGATCAAAGGGGCAAGATAAATTTATCAAAACAATATTCTCATGGAAGAAGAGAGAGAGGAGAGACAATGAATGGTGGAAAGAGATTAAAAGGCCAGGTGAATGAAAGAGAAGCACGACTGAGAGAAATAAGAAGATTACAGGAAAAAATGGAAGATCAGTCACGATCCTCGCTCTCTCTCTCTCTCTCTCTCCCTCCCTCTTTCTCTCTCGCTCTGTGAAAGCGGGAGAAAAAGAGAGAAGAAAGAAAGATAGAGATATATAGAGACAGAGATAGAAATAGAGAAGACCCTTCCAAAGATTTGAAAAATAGAACGAAAAGGGTGGGAATTAACACGAGCAGAGTAAGAATGCTAGAAGTTAAAATGTAAGAAGACAAAAAGAAACAGGGACATGGAGGAAAGAGAAAAAAATTAAAGAAATTAAGGGTGAGATACGTGCGAATTAAGCTTCTTGCTTTGGGGGAATGGGAAGATGCCCACTTAGTTTAGTATTTGTGATTTCATTTCGATTTTGTTTTTTATGCAAACTTGTGTATGTTATCAGTCAATAAACTAAACTACTGCCTTGCGGTTCTACGCACCTTAGAACAGCGATTCTAACATTCAATCATGTGATAGCCTATGCTTTGCAGGTTATTTAGAAACAGTATATTCACATTCCAAGAAAATCCAAACTCGTATACAGAAAAAAAATTTAACGAGTAGCACAGAAAATCTGACTAAATTTCTATTGACCAAGTTCATTTTTAATGTCCGCGTAACCCAGAGTGCGAAATCATTGAAAACTGGTGGAGGGGAGAAAGTTCTTAATGTACAAACTCCCTGTCCTCCACAAACATGTGTAAATTATACGATATACATATTTGTAATGTTATTAAAAGTAAAGATAAATTACTCAATTAAAAAAATATTATTATTATTAAGTACATAAAGGAAATTATTTTGTTACTTTTATACATATCAGATATAGTATAGCAGATAATTCCTTTACTGACTGGTTAATGATGTTAATAAATTATGAAATAGTTGAAGTGGTTTCATTATGTGTAGGTATTTGCTTAGTTTGTGCTTTATGTTGATATAAATCAATTAGATTTCATAGTTATTATTTTCTTGCATTCTTATGCGTTGTGCGTTATGTTGTGCGTATTCGGTATTGATGTAGATTTGTTAATGATCTCTTGAGAGAGAAAGCATTCGCAATACTCACAACTACACTAATCTGTGTGTGTTTTCGATATTATTCTTTGTAAAGTATATTTGAAATTAAAAGTAATTGCTTATCTTTTGTTTGTTATAACAAAAACTCTCCCCCCCCGGAACTCTTTGCTGGGGGGATTTTTTAGGCCAAGATTGTTGGTGGGGGGAATCCCCCTGTCTTAAATATTAAATAACTGGTTTCTCCGAATGATTTTTCATTGGTTTGTTCCATAGTTAAATGGCATATTATATGCTTTCAATTCCATTTTATTTGAAGCGTATAAAACAACCCTGGCAGGGATAAAAATAATTTTCTTTTGCCGGGGATAATTTTCTGAGGGGAAAATCCCGGCATCTCCCCCCCGAGATGAAAATAGAGAAAACAAGAGAGATGGCGAGTGAGAGAGAGAGAAAGAGGAAATATCTGGGTCTAAATCAGGTGTCTACCAGTCACGTGTGTCATGGAAGTCAAGAAAAAGTAAAGAAATCAACAAGTAGGTAAAGAAGTCAAGAAAAATCAAAAAATATACCGTATTGGCCCGAATATAAGCCGCACATTTTATCCAAATTTAAATTGTGAAAAATTAGGACGAGTCGTATATTCGCGACCTTAAAAAATTATGACACTTCGTCAAATCATATGCTGTTAAAAATGCGCTGATTTCAGATTTGAAATAACGATAATGAAACAATAGCATTGTAGATACCATAATGTTATCCAACAATAGCATTGTTGTTTCTAACTGGAACAATAGGATTGTCGTTCCTAACTGGGAATTGTAAAAACTGTCTGCATTCTTGATAACGAACTCTTTGATTTTATTAAGATTGTGTTGATAAAATAAAATATGTACCTACGTAATATATTTACCTGAATCTGCGAGTAAATGGTTACCGGTATTTTCTTTTCTTCCCTCGGCTTATATTTGGGTATCATCTTTTTTTTCTTTTTTCTTTTTTTTTTACGTTTCGCTCCTTCAAATTTTAGAATGCGGCTTATATTCGGGCCAATACGATAATTGTGATCAAGAATTTTTGCTCTCACGATGACTGACTGATTATTTTACTTCACTTTTCTGCCCCGTTTGGCTAATCGCGAAGATGAGGATGAATGGTGGAATGATAAGATGGATGATGGAACAATCATAAATATATAAGGACTACCCCACCCCCTTCCTAAGGGCGTCGCCACTGGGTGGGCGAGTTTGAGCTCTAGCCCATCCTAAAATGGTCTCTGCACACCCGTCTGTCCACCCAAATGGAATTTGTAGATAATGCAAAGTAGAAAAGCTGGTAAAGAATTATAGCATAAAGCACACAAAGCGGCCTTAACAAATTGACTAACATAGCTCGGTTTCACTTCAAAAATGAAGAACGTTTCTAGAATCTCCATCTCGGTTGGTTTCTTTTCATTAAGGCGCGAAATATAATCATGTAAACAAAATGTCATTGTTCCGCGGTTAGGAGATGCCGCAGTGCTTTCCGTCAATCGGTTTCCATTCTTGATGATTGTTGTTTTCTTATCTTGTGTTTCTTGGAGCAGCGGCGTCTTCGATAATTTATTTTCCTTGTTGGACTTAATTTACAATTGAACCCCCATGGCGGAGTGGTTAGCACATTGACTACGACGTCCGGGGGTCCCGGTTTCGAATGCCGGCCTGGGCATGGATATTTGTGAGTGTCCATTCACCAATTTCATCATGTCATCCAGTGACGACGTCCCCCAATCAGACACTTCGCTCCCCCCCCACTGAAGTTAATTAAATATCTAATAATAAGAGAGTTCATTTATAATAGTATGACGATTTTTCACTTTTTCTAAGTGGTGTATTCTGCAGGATATCACTTGTCCTCTTTATAATACCAACTTGACCAACAAATATTAATTTGTTGTGACTTTCGTTCATGATTCGAGCGCCGACCGTGGTGACATAGGCGATTTCTCATTCATTTATGTCCTGTAATCGTCGCGACTGACAAGTTTTAACCAAATTTTAAGAACTGGAAAAAAAAAAGTTGAATGAGGATGGTTTTAAAACATCACGAACATTCTGAGGACCACAAAATATCATTATAGTACGGGCAAATTATTCCAATCGTGGGTCGTTAGTAGTGTTGCCGACGGGACGAGACGGGACGGGTTTTTAAAAATTCGAGACGAGACGAGATTGATCATGTGTTCCTTTGACAAACGAATATTTTCGAGACGAGACAGCATTTCACAGCATTTCCACGAGACGAGACAGGCCAAAGTCTCATCTCGTGGGCAACACTAGTCGTTAGTGACAAGGCTAATCAGGCCCGTAGCTAGGAATTCTTTGTGGGGGGGGGGCGAAGTCAATCCTAGAGGGGGCAAATTTTTATTATACGGTGTCGCATTGGCAGATATAGTAGGGTACACGGGGGCAGTTGGCCCCTCCCCCAAAAGAGATAAGTAACAGAAAAGAGATGATATCTTGAAACTCCAACGAGCAAAAAAAATTCGAGCAACATCAAATAGCAATATTTCGATAATGACCTTTCCAGATTGCCAAAGAATATAAAGTTTAACATAAATAGGCTAATATGGACTGTATATACTTGATATTTACAGGTCGATAATGTTAATAGATGATTAATATGTAGCAACAGCTTTGGGCCTCTCTGCAGAACTGATTAAGGGAGCACATTATAAATCATGCTTCATAATGATTCCCTCTAGTTTCCAGTATGCAAGATTTTTACGCACAAAATTATCTAACGAGAATCCAACAACACCATTGTGTTGTGTTATGCAAGAAAAATCGAATTAATTAAATAATAATAGTTACATATTATCTAGACTTTGATGAATGTGTAAAAATTAGAAGTACTTTTTTTGTACATGCTAAAACATTACAACATGGGTCCCTTAGTCCACCACGGACTATTTCCTTCAAAGGGGAGACTCTTGCATTACTACAATGTTTGCCTACTGGTTATGTTAACCATTTTGCAAAATATTGTGTGAATTATAAGTGAAATACATGTGTTTGACACCTGATAAACAAATATGAATCCCTCGATTGATCAACGACTTCTTGGATTACAGTGTCATCATTAATATAGAAAGAAATTGTTTTAATAGGGTGCAAATAATTTTACGGGGAGCCATGGCATTCTCTTTAACATTTTTCTTTCATATAGATCGTTTGGCTCCCATGGCCAACTCCCGCCGCCCCATAGCTAAGGCTCTGAACTTGGACTATAAGAATAGCAGATTGCAAGCTGAGCGAGCAAGAAAATTTTGGGAAATGTACTTTTCATTCCATCATGAGTATCCAATTGTCCTGCTATTCTTAGATTCTCCTAGTCTTGTTTCTTTTACATCAATGTTTGCTTCCCCTAGAATGGACTTCCGTCCAAGTTCGGGGGGGACAATGCCCCCAGCCCCCCTGTGGTTGCAGCACTGTTTATGAGTGTCTCTTCATCAATTTCACGTCATCACTCATTGTTGCGATTAGCTAGAAGTGCCAGAAACGCAAAGCTAAGTAACAAAAATCAAATATCCATTCCCTCTCTCTACCACATGAATCATTATTTCCAAAAGGTAGACTTGGGAAACAAAAATTTGAGTAGTTCCAAGTAATACATCCAAGAAAAACATCCAAACACATTAGGCACCTTTAATACAAGACTACCCTACTTAAAATGTCACAACTGTTCTAGATACTGAAAATTGCGAAATCATTTCCCTTAGTCTAAATCTGGAAGGGATCCCCCCCCCACAAAATCCTGATACAACATTATACGGAATCCCATACACCCTAATAAATCACAAAATCAATAAGTGTCTTTGTTATGATGCTAGAGTAACACATGATATAATTGTAAAGATTAGTGAGAATTCCAAGCAGGAATGTGTTCCGTATTTTTCACAGGGGGGCAAAGCAGGCTCTCAGGGGGGGCAGTTGCCCCCCTGCCCCCTCTAGCTACCGGCCTGAGGCTAATTAGTAGAAGACATTTAAAGGTGATTCAAGATTAGGTTGGTTGGTTGATTTGGTGTTTTAAGTCCACTTTATGCACAGTTAGGCTAATCCGGACTGGACCTACAGTTTAAAGTGCCTCCACCGGATATCGAACGCGGGACCAAAGGTGATCCAAGAAAACGTTTCTTACTATTCAGAGACTTGAGTCTGAGGCAAACCTTAACAAAGGGAATTTCTTCGATACCCTTGAAGTTATTTTCAAAATGGGGATATTATTCGGAAACGTATTGAACTTTAACCTTAAAATGAAAATTACACTCAAAATTCGATTCCAAACAAATTAATCTACGTAATAACGTCCTCACTTATTCTCAGCAAAAATAGGCTACTAAGTGGAAGAGGCGAAAGTATTCGCAGTGATGTCAAATGAAACAAAGGACATTGCGAGAAAGGAACAGGACAGATAATTGCATCGAAGGCAGGTAAAAGAACGCATTTTAGGATTTGCCACTCTTCAATCATTAGATGCAGGTTCGCTCTTTCTCGTACATATCAAAATCGAAGAACTTCTTCCCAAGAATTCCATAGGTGTCTGCAATTGTGAAGCACAAACATACGTTGGAGTGGTAGAATAGAGTTAGAGGTGCACCAGGGGCATAATATTTCTTGAATTATGAGAACTGTAACCTTTTTCAGATCTTTATTTCTGTGGTAAAATTTCCTGAAAAGTGAAACTCAGATTTTGCCCAAAACTCTTCAGTGTTACGAAGATGGAACGAAAGTATTCCACTTAATGGATTTCTTCGAAATCCTAGGAAAGTATAAACTGGTATTACACAAGGTTCACACTCTAGCTGTATTCTCTGTAACAATTCCAGTTTCGAATGTAGCATGTGAAAGAACCTTTTCGTCTTTGAAACCTCCAGGATGATGGATGTCAGCTGCCTCATTTGGCTGTCCTTGCAATTGAGAAGAAATGTCAAGTCCGGGACGTACCGAAGGATGTGTTCTTCAAAGCACATACAGCAGAATTCTCCCACAGGAGAATTGCACTTCACTAAGTGACTTTAGTTGTTTCTAATACTTAAGAAGATTGATTTCTTCCAAAGTCAATTTTATCTTGCAATAAAATTAAATTCTTCTAAACATTTTTTTCGTCACTATCTTATAACTTTAATATATCAGTAGTTTCATCTCAAGAAAGACGAAGAATTATAAAATTATAATACTATTGCAATACTGCAATAGGTCACTAAAAACAACACAACTTGCGGAAGTTCAAGCGAATAAAAAAAAAAGAATTAATGCCTTTATTAAAGTGAATTATATGGAAATAAACTCGTAATCAGGAAGTAAATTTAGGGAGTAAATGTCCACTCTACTTAAAGGACAAACACAAAACACCATACATGAATAATATATATATATATAGTGTTTTTTGGCGTTTTAATGTGACTGCCCCCCCCCCCCGCTCACTTTTTCCCTGGCGCCGCCACTGATTCTCAACTTCGCAAATCTGCCAAAAGTGGCACAAAAAGCGAAGTAAAATAAAGTGAATCAATCCATTTACATTTGAACAAATTGAATTTACCAGTCGTGGTTCATTTGCAACGTTTCATTCTTAGTGTGCGTGAGCAGTTGGAGGAGTTCGTAGCATGATATTTTTTTCTGCTTTATTTGGAGAAAATTCGTGTGTAAATCAACTCTACTGAGATGAATTTCAAGGTGTTTCATCAGTTGAAGTTGAAAGTGATGCAGAAGACAAGATCGAAGGATCAGTAATTCTGCTGTTTCAAGCTCTCTTCACACAGGCCAGTCAACAAGGGATGCTTTTGGGGTCCAATAAGGAAAAAATCCTGGAAAGCTGGAATAAATTTTATCATCTTCGTAAAAGTGTTCTTAACATTATTTTAATTTTGCAACCCTCTATCACCCCTGCTTCGGCCGCTATCTTTGAAAATGGCGCCAAAAATAAGTTTTTTCGCTATCTTGCTTGAAAAGCATTTTACAGGAAAATAGGTTATGACATAAATTAATCTACATAAAATTCTCTACAAACAATGTTTTGTGCATTTTTCTTCTAGGATGTGCCGTTTAGGTGCTAGAGGAGCGAGAAATTTCACCTTTTTCCCCCCACCCCATTTTGAAAGAGCGAAACTCAAGTAGAAAAAAACATCCTTTTGTACGATAACTTGAGGTCCTCATTTCCTGTTAAAATAGTGTACCTATTCTAAATATTCCAATGACTTTTATTGAATAATGCATTTTCAAGTTGTAATATCTGTAATAAATAATAATTTTACAATATTTCACGTAAAACAAATGTACATAATTACTATATTTCTATTACTGTTATTAACCAAAACCATTTTCTTATACTTTTATCTCCTGACTTCTAACAGCAAGAATTATTCTAAATGGATATCAACAAGATTATCACAGTTGTCTGGAGGTTTCAGACTGAAGCGACAAGCGGCAGGCGACAGGCCACAATCGTCAGGGTGATTTCACACAGAAGCGGCACGCGACACGGACAACTTTAGTCTAAAGCATAACATTGAATGTGCATGCGCGAGGAAAGGCGAGGGTCTCTCCGATGACGTAGTGGTAACGTAGTCTCCTCGTAATCAAGGGGTCCCGGGATCGATACCCGGTGGAGGCATATAGTGGTTCAGTTCCCACTTTAAGCTGTAGGTCCAGTCCCGATTAACCTTATTGTGAATGTGGACTTAACTCAGCAGACGATGCGATACGATATTGTCGCTTTCTTCTGAATGCTTCTTCAACTTCTAGAACACAGTCAGATTTTTAGCACGCCATTGCAGTGTTCACAGATCACACTAGAGAAGCTCTGGAGGTGCATCTTCTTTGTCTGTTATGATAGAAAGTCACATCACAAATGTGGAAGCTAACCAACCACATTGCATTGGAGGCAAGTCATTCCATCCATACTTGGTGATTTGTTCAAAAGGAATGGTATTATAGAGCAAATTCTGTGCGAGACAAAGAAGCCAGATTCAACTTACTTTTTACACAGTGATATGGCAAGAAAAAAACCTGCGTCTCAACTCTCGAAGATATTCACTCTCACCCTAGAGTTGAAGGTCACATCATCTTCCGACCTCTGCAGTCTTCCAAGGATCAGCTGCAGCTTCTTTTATTTACAGACTTTTCTCCTAATAACTTAACAAACTTTAGTTTTCCGTGTGTGAAAAACTTGTAGTATCAAACTCGTTGAACGCAATACGAACAGTATGTTCTCCGTGTATTTCGTGGAACTACTAGGTGTGTACATTTTGTTTCTATGTCCCTTTCTCCTTGCTTTAAGAAGTAGGCTATGCATGTGATTGATTTTGACCCAACTAAGGCAGTAAGAAAAAGAAAAGTCAACATCTTCAGCTACAATTTTCACAGATTGACTCTCGGCCGCGTGCATCAACGCCGATTATTTCGAAGTTCAGATGAACAAGATCAATTTTAATCCACTCTAAATGAACTTGGTTTAAAGCTTTGCATTGCACCAACGAAAAACTGCGTTCACGAGATTCCGATCAACAGATCCGAGATTAATTTGTCAGGCTATACCCGATTGGTTGGCTAAAACAAATTACGATCAAGAACCGAATAGAGTAGTGTGATGTGTTATAGTATCAACATGTAGGAGAAGAAAGTAATTCGGGCTGCTAACTTCTCTGAATTTGAGAGATGTACTAATCAACCTTGTCGACGTGTACAAGGATGTATTAGAGTAAAATAATAATAATAATATTAAAAAAGAACTGACGGCACAACACAAAAGGAGAAGGACTATGGGACTTTAATGCCTTACGAAATGCATTCGATTTTGATGCTACTGATGCCTACTGATGTCTGTGGCAGGCAAGTATTTGAATTTTTCATTTCTTAATTCTTATATATTTATATCGTCGTGTCGTGTAAATAGCCAGTAACATGTATTTTCGTAAATTTATACAATCATATTACCAACACCATGTAGGCATATCGTAACATTGCTCTGTTCTAATTTACCTTGCACTTGCACGTAATATATGACATGGTTGTTTTGAGTTCTGGGTAGAAAGTATTTAGAAACATTGCGACTTTGCACCACAGAACCACAAATTATTATTATTATTTTGGCAGTTTTACACAGTTCTCGAATTATCAGCATTGCACACCCAACATCTCTGGCGTTTGCACGCCCTCGATATTATGACGAGACTAGGCAGACGAGGCTTCCCCGTTCCCATATATCCTCATGCAATTGCTCTACGAAGTTCCCAAACCTAAATTATCCCTCAAAATTTTGAACCACCGCACTTTCGACACACCCGTCAGGCAACGCACGGATACGCAGCATTGTGATTGTTCTCGTGAGATTATACCCTTAAAGCTCCAAGTTAAAAAAAATTAACGTCCAAAAATAAAACAAATGTTGACCAACCGTTAAGAATGATCAGCCCTGTGAATGAATTTAGATCACCCCTTGCCCTTAGAGTTAATTTAAATTCCCGCAGGCTTTAGGAAAAAAAAAAACTAATCTATACTGATGAATGAAATTCGTAAACTCAAAGAAGATCAACTATTTCGCTTAACCAATTAATGCATGGTGTCCGATTAATCGGACACTGACATATTTGCATTTTCTGTAACACTGTTTCACTTTAATTGGTTATATTTATCAAATCTAGTTCTTTGGTACCTCTGTGATGCATATGTCACCCCACGGGTTTGGAAACATTGTAAATTTCCTGCCAAATTGTAAGGGAGTGAAACATGGAGAGTGAGCTGTACTACGTTTCTGCGTAACGGGAAAGCTAATTTCAATTCATATGTAGTAGTTGACATTTATCCGAGATGTGTTTTGACAAATATGCCTAAGATACATTAGTAATCAAACATGTAACACTAATTTGTGCATTAGTTTTATCCCTGAGCTGCTATTGCGAGAGAAAATGTAGTGTCCGATATATCGGACTCTGTGCTCATTGAGCACTTTATGCAGATTTTCCACTTCCTGTAAAATTTTCGATACCTTTGATGTTTAGACATTGTCAATGTATATATATATGTGTATGTATGTATGTATGTATGTATGTGTGTGTGTGTGTGTGTTTGTGCATTAGTGTGTATGTGTGCGTGTTTATGTGTGTGTGCGTGCGTGTGTGTGCATTAGTGTGTGTTATGTATACTGTATATGCATGTATGTGTGCGTGTTTATGCATTAGTGTGTGAATGTGTGCGTGTTTATGCATTAGTTTGTGAATGTGTGCGTGTTTGTGAATTAGTTTGTGAATGTGTGCGTGTTTATGCATTAGTTTGTGAATGTGTGCGTGTTTGTGCTTTAGTGTGTGTGTGTGGGGGGGGTGGGTTTGTGTGTTTGTGTGTGATCAAATTTTGACTAGTATTTAGAATGAAGATATGGAGGAGGAGGAGGAGGAACAACTCATTCATGTTACACCACCAGTGGATGGCAAGGATACAGACGAAGACAGCGATAAATCTGATGATGAGCATGCGGCCAAACTAAACTATTTTTGGCGAAATACGCTAATGAGTGTTTGTGAGGTGCAAACTAAGATATGAAGTTGTGTTGATTGTGAAGGTTCATCCAGTAATGTAGCGTCTACATCTACCACTACACATAACACTGGTGCTTCAAAAAAAAAAAAAAAAAAAAAAAAAAAAAAAAAAAAAAAAAAAAAAAGTCTTCAGACCAAATCAAAACCCTTGTGGAAGAAAAGTCTACCTTCAATCTAATTACAAACTGAGTGCTGTCCTATTGAACCATCTGAAGAAGCACGAAACTGTGAATCACCATTAGACTTTTATAATTTATTTTTTGATGAGGACATGCTAAATCTTATAACAAATCAATCCAAATTGTATGCTTCGCAAAAAAATATTGATCTTGATTTGACGAAAGAAGAACTTCTTGTTGTTCTTGGTGGTCTCTTGTTGTCAGGTTATGCAAAATATTCAAACAGACGTATTTTTGGTCAAAAGAAAAATATACTCCTTCGATACTTTCTGAAATCATTCCTTGTGGTCGTTTTGAGACTATTCTGCATAATATTAATTTGAATGACAATTCACAAATAGATGAGTCCGATCGTCTGTACAAAATACGGCCATATTTCGAGAAACTTTTCTTCCTCATCTTTCGAACAGCATGGGGGTGTGGACGAAATACTTTCCATCGACGAGAGTATGATTCCTTACTACGGGAGACACTACGCAAAACAGTTCATTAGAGGAAAGTTGTTCCATTTTGGGTTCAAGAACTGGGCAAAAAAGCTCTAGTAGTGGTTACATGATAGATTTACAGTTGTGCACAGATACAATCTGATATCGGACCACTGTGTTCTATACTGTAATAATAATAATTTTGTGTATATTTGTTGATTTCTATTGCAAATGTTTCCATTTGTATTGTTTCTTCGAAATATGTGTATGTATTTATGCAAACATACACATGACCAGTGGCGACGATTAGGGGGCAGTTGCCATCCCCCTATTTTTCGTCACTTTTGTACCTGCACTATGATAAACGTAATCTGCAAAGGGAAATATACTGTCTTTGCCTCCCTACATTTGGCATCTTGCCCCCATGCCCGCCCGGTTTTGGAACCCAATATCCGCCACTGCATATGACTGATCTTAAGTGTTTTATTTCCTTTTGGTTACATATTTTGCACAGCAATACTTTTTCCTTGGGACAGCTATTTATAGACAAAACATGAAAGTGATCATTGTGCACAGTGTCCGATTTATTGGACACACGGAAGTGATCGTAGTGCACAGTGTCCGATTTATCGGACGCACTGTATCTCTTACATACAGTGTAAAAATAAAAATGTATCGTATATTGTGTCTTATTTGAATTGTACTGATACCAAAACCATGAAAAAAATTTCATGAAAGGGGTTTGTAAACTTTATGCATTAATGGGTTAACCGGGGGGTGGGGGGGTATGCTAGCTTTCAGTACGCCCAAACTCAGAACAGCAGACTCGAACATGAAATACTTGCTGAAAGGGAAGTTCAGATTATTGCCCTAGGAGACCAGAGCAAGATGAACCTTCCCAGCCTGAAAAAAATATTATCATTAACATGATACCACATAAATTACACTAAAGCATGTGTAGATACGAATTCCAGATTCAGCGTCTGAAATATTGGTTTGATGACAACTATTTATTTACATCAGAACGAAAACAAGCTTATATTTGACATTAAGTATTCTTCTCATATACCATGTGCCAAGTAGACATTTATCTTTCTTACCAGAAAATTATAAATGTTTCATGTACTGCAATTGTATTATCCAGAAAAATATGAAACTGAATCATTCCTCAAAAATGTTTTGCCATAAAGACAAACGCCTGAGACATACAACGTTCTTTACGTTTAATAGAAATTTCCACAACTTTTCTTTTACTTTTTTCAATATGGCTACCTAGGAGGCCACGTTTCCCGCCGAAGATTAACACAAGGAATGCACACGAATTATGGCCATAATTAGACACACGGATGCTAGCATTTACGATATTGAGAATGAAACTTTGTGTAGTTCACTTTCTTTCTCGTTCATCTAATTGCGATGCAAGAATTGACTGAAGATTTGTACTTACAGGTCAGCTGACATCGGGCGAAAAATTCTCTCATCATTAACTCAAAATATCCATTTTCACTCATAATGGAGAGTAAATGTTCATTGGAATTTTTTAAGAACGGTCCTTAATAAACAAATTAAGCCATATGGATTCACTTATCACTTCCTAGTAAGCCCGATTTCCATTGATACTTTTTGGATGTTCTTTCACGACCGCCACAGATTCTTTCTCTCCCGGACCAAGTCCTCGAACCCTTCCGCCGATCCGATTCCTTCCACGGCTTCTGCCCAGAACGGGTTCGGTGACCCGTTCTTCGAACCAGTTCACTATTATTGCGCATTCTTCCGGTGTTAACGAAAGTTTCTCTTTTCTCGCAAATTCGCAATGTACGTTACTATTGCGATAGCATTGTAAATGTCCATAATCTAATTTGGAAAATATAATTTTTTGTTGTATACACAATCCAATCTTATATTTTCATCGCTAATACAATCATTCGTGCTAATTTTCACTTAGAGTACATTGAGGCCATCTATTATCAAATCTTTGTATTAATGTTCAGTTCAATATACTATTTAGCACTCAACTGCCATCTATGGGCAGTCACAATCGGCCTTAAGGCGATCTCCTACCCCGGCGAAGGTTTGAGCAATTTTCGATGTAAGCTTATGGGCGTAACTTTAGTCACGATTATCTCGAGAACCAGTAGACAGATAATTTTCAAATTTTAACTGAACGCTGAGAAAGGATGTTTCTAGAGAACCACTGATCGATATTTTCATTTTCTGCATCAACGTCCCCATAATTAATTAATTAATTTTATTTGTGAAATATCAGACTTTTTTTCACTTTTCTTGACAGGGCAACCCTGTTGCCGGCCGGCAGGTTCACTGCAGCTGCTCGCGGTCGCCTAATGACCTTGTAGAAAGAGGGTTTGGAATACGGCGGGTGGTTTCGCCCCAACACACAACAGGTTTAGAAGATGAAAAGAAAGCAACATGTCTTTTGGCTTTTAACTGGGTAGCTTTTAAAATATGGACTGGAAGTGGTGGCATGAAATTGGTGAAGTGTGTTCCGGACCAAGAAAAATATGAAGTTGGAATTTGGTCCGAGAGTTTGAGTCTGAGAGACAAATATGTTTCTAAAGCAGTGGCGTTTCCGTAACAGGGCTGGTTACTACATTATTTTTATTAT
Organism: Lepisma saccharinum; assembly: GCF_977018435.1. NCBI lineage: Eukaryota > Metazoa > Arthropoda > Insecta > Zygentoma > Lepismatidae > Lepisma > Lepisma saccharinum. The sequence goes on along the minus strand of NC_139233.1, from coordinate 28,630,234 downwards.
TGTAAAACACACTATTCTTCCATTATAAATGTAGATAACGGACCATACTATATATGCATAAATAAATGTAGAGTTTGTTTTTAAATTTGTTTTATGCACAGAAAGGCTAGCCAGGGCTGGACCTACAGTTTAAAGTGGAGTCCGAACCACAATGTGCCTGCACCGGGTATCGACCTCGGGATTCCTTGATTACAAGACGACGACGTAACCACTACGGCATCGGGAAGATCCGCGTATAAATAATACATGATTACATACGTATATACTAGAGATGGCAAACAATATAAAGTTCGGATTAACCGGAACCGGGTACCTGGATCTGATCCTAGAACCGAGTGTCCGTTGATTGACTGATTAATTTTGTTATTATTCGTCGCTTTCTGATACTTGGATAATTGCAACAATAATGAAGAATGAGTATTAGATGAAATTGTTGAACGGCAACTCACAAAAAAAAACTTCTACGCCGTGGCCGGGATTCGAACCCAGGACACCCGGCGTTTTAGCACGCTATGCTAATCACTTCGCACGCAGGTCGGCCCGACTGTCAGTCTTTCGGGTTGTGGATGTATGAATTTTACATAATGGCTACATTAGAACCAATTAACTATTAAATCAATCATTTCGAAAGCTCTTATCACTAATGCAATGAAACATTTCATGCACAAAATACAAGTAGCCTATTTATGCCAGTATAATATTTTAATATTTCAATTCCATTGCAAACACTATAAAAAGATAAAGTTACCTGTGCGTACCACTGTGGCATGAAGGCACATTTAGAGGATGTGGGGATAGGGCCCCACACATTCTCGAACTGGACCATTTTGGAGGTGGTGATCAGCCCCATGCTACTGCAGCTTTTAGCGCCCCCCCCCCCCTACCCGTACCCATTGATTTGAGGCTGGGGCAGCCGCAGAGCCGCTTTATACGGGTACAAGGCCGGAAAAACTCCAACCTTAGATCACCTACCCGGAAATCAAACCCGGGTCTTTCGCATGGCAGTCAGATCCTTTTTATTTTCTTTTTATTAAAGTGAAGCCCCTAAGGGGCAGCTTTCCTCACACAAAACACATCTCAATTGATGTCAAATCTCGACTTGTTCATTGAGGACAAACAATCACAAACATCCATGTCCGAACTGGGATTTGAACCCGGGACTCTGGCGTCACAGCGCGCTGCATTCACAGGTTCGCGACGGGGGTAGACAAAATAGACCACTTCGGCTCTTGCAAGACTGTAAAACATAAGAAATCCTTTTTCTCAACCTCGATCTGTTTTCTGCAGCTATTATTGTTTACTTCTGGCATTTTTCCTCCTACCACCAGATCGCCGGTTTCCAGCGGTGTAGAAACTGGAAGGGCCTGCCAGCTGGGGTCAAATTCCGAGAATCACCACCGAAGTATCATGTTTCTCCCGCCGAGTGCTTTCCAAAGGTTTGGAAGATGAATAAACGTAATCCGACACACACACAGAAACTAAAACTACAGACATATGTAAACTCGATGGTGCGACAGCTATGGGCCAGGGCCTGCCACATTGCCTTTTTAATTGGGTGACGCATGATCAGCCAGACCATCAAATTCATCGCCTCTGTTTTCTGGTTCAGACACCCATAAATATGTGTGTGTCATAGCCTACATGACATAGTTCGGTTGGAATTGAACAGTTTGTGTAATCTATAAAATTCATTTTCAATTATTTACTTCATATAAATGTTCGTAAAATGGCAAAGGACAGTTTCATGGCATATCACATCACAGTTATGACAGTTATCGTCCTAATATCACTTTTTTATTAAAAAAAAAACAACTGCCTGCAGTCGAAACTGTCAGTATCGTGAACCACGGTCAGACACCAAAACGGTGGCGAATGGCCGATCAGAAGATAAACTCGTCTTGTTGTTCCTAGATCGCGATCAATTGTTGAACCGTCTTCATGCAATGGAATGTTCCAGTGATCCTTTCCCGATGCGAGTTTAAATTTTGATCCTCGTTCTTGCACACGGCCATCACAGAGAATGCTTCAATAGCAAGCAGTGATGAAAAGGATCATGAAGATGGGACTTCTTGGTTCTCCGCATCCCTAGCTCATCACTGAGAACGGTCAGGAGAATTTACTTCCTTACCCCTTGTTACTCCTGTAATTATTGACTCAATACCATTAAAAGCAGGGAATTAATGGTGGTTGAGATGAGAATCACTGACAAATGAACTGGAAGTCTTGCTTATCAATTGATATACAAAACTTTCGTGCATCTACATACTGCTCTTCTATTTTATCTGTACACTAGTAGACATGCCAATAATCTACTTAGCACTGAGTCAGTCACTCCTCTGCCATTCTCCACAACTCTTCATGGGGCGCATAACGTTCTGTTCAATCGTCATATCTGACCAGATCCCGGACCATAACTTTTCCATCGCTTTATTGTGAAATAACCTTTCTGGCCAGTCAACATATTTAATTGGGGTTATCTTCCCTTTGAGACTAAGCATATGCTACGTATAGGTGACGCAAAATATTTCCTATAAACTACTGTGTGCAATGATAAAACCAGTTGAACCGATAAATGACATTCTGTAAGAAAGATCATAATGTAATACTGTAATTCCAGTTTTGTAGAAGGGAAATGCTCAAGACATCATGCAAAAGAGGTTTCCCCGAGTTTCGCTCTTGCAAAATGGGGGAGGGGGGGGGAGGTGAAAATTCTAGATCCTCTAGCACCTAAACGGCACATCCTATAAGAACAATGCACAAATCATTCTTTGCAGAGAATTTTATTTAGATTAATTTTTGTCATAACCTATTTTGCTGTAAAATGCTTTTCAAGCTAGATTATTTCCAAAAAACTTATTTTTGGCGTGATTTTTCAAAGATGGTAGCAAGCATCCCTTGTTGACTGGCCTAACAGTGATATTGTCGAAACTCCAATTCGCATTTCCATCATTTTAAAAACGCTGCCTACTTTGATCGTAATTTTAACTCTGCCTTTCGGTGGAGAAAGGGAGCCATCTTCTGGGGCGCTAAAAAGATCAAATTTTAACTTTTAACACATAAAAACAATGAAAAAACCTACATAAGTAAGAAAAACTTATTGAATAAATTTGATTAAAATGTTACTCCAGAATTCTATTTAGTATTTCACTGTGACTAAATAATTTTTGGTAAATTAAATTTTATAAATATCAGTTGAAAATTATTTTTCCCGTCATTGCGTTGCTAGTTTACATGTTTAGTTTGCCTTGTAAAAGCATAGGAAAGCTTTTCTGTAACCAATGAAAGCGTATTTCGCTTTATCTTTGTAATATTTTTTTATATTATTTTTTACAAAATACAGGAAATTTATACGTTGGATTGTTTAACAATGAAATTGATGAAAAAATTGCATATAAAATTTGTAATAATTGCTTTACAGGTATGAATTTAAGTCATGAACAAGAATGCTCCAGTGCAGCACAAAGTTGATTGGGGAGGGGCGGGGGAAGCACCCCCCCTGAAACGTCGGTCCACCTTGAAAAGGTCCTGGCCATGACCACCAAACCAGATCCCACCTAAAAATATTATATTCACCCTTGAGCCCACCCAGAGAAAAATTTCTGTCGACGTCACTGACCCTCCCAACACTAGCCGTTATATACTAGCTGTGAATCCAGACGCCAGAGCTTCGCTAGTTTGCCAAATGCAGTCCAGGATGCATTCATAGATAAAGCAAGTCTAATTTTCTTGTTAATTACAGCTCCAGTTTTCATCTTAACTGGCCTTTAGATACCGGTTTTTAATTAAATATATATTCTTCATTGCTAATTTCCAACTTTAACTAAGTAGGGATTTAATAAATAAAAAACGAAAAAAGGTCAAGGAAAAGTAATGAAAAAGTAAATAAATTTTGGGTTAGTTATTTTGGTAGGCACCCTGTACATACATGCCTGTCCGTAAACCAGTGTACGAATTAATGGGAAGGGGGTGGGGGTGCAGGAGATTCACCGCACAAAAATGTTTATCCCAGCAGAAGAAAAGATTTCATCCCTCGGGATATTTTTATCCCCCTTAAAGAAAATGGAACAGTAAGCTTGTACATCGCATACCATTACCAGTGGCGTAAATAACACAGAATATAACGTTTTTGTGTTTCGATCTCGTGAGGAAAAAAAGAGTAAACTGGGTGAGGATGGCGAGCTGGCAGCCAATGAGGAAATATTTATATTTCTGATGAAGAGCTTGCAATATGGTGTAATTACAGAGGAAGTTCAAGTTATGGAAGGTAATATAATATTTCAGTTTTTGTAATTGTATTAAAATTAAAGTTTTGTTTATTCCAAATACACACCGTAGCTTTGGAAAGTTGTGCAAGGGTGTGAAATGAAAATTTGGACAGTTTTGTGTGTCCACCAACTATTTCCATAACTAACAGCTTTTCAAACTGAAATCTTGTCCATTCGACGCAACAAAATTGATCACAGATTATTCAAAGGCACTGATATTTTGATCAATGAGCAAACAGCGTCAGCAGTGACGGTGATTAGGGGGGCAATTGCCCCCGCACTATGCTAAATCTTATCTACGAAGGGAAATAAATATACTGTCCCTTCCCCCCAGTTTTGGCACCTTGCTTCCCCCCCCCCCGGTTTTGGAACCCAATCGCCGCCACTGACGTCAAGTAAATGATCTGCCTGCTCAAAAAGCGAAAATCTTGCTCAGCGAGCATCGCTCAGATACTTGACGCGCCCCAGGTTAGAAGACAACAATGCTTAGCTGAATTACAGCGCCTTGAATAACGTTATTCAAGGCGTTGTAGCTGAATAGTTCAAATCATAGATTAAGTCGCCTAAGGGTCTGCAAACGTTTTCACCCCCCCCCCCCCCACTTACCGCCCGCGTTTTAGCAAGGTTTGGCGAAATTGTGCTGTTATCATGGGCGTCCGGAAAATGAAAGTCAACCAAAAATTATGTATTTCACACATATAATTTCATTTTAGCCACAATAATATGTGTTAATTATTGAATGAACATCATAAATTCAAATTCAAGCAATGTTTTTTAGGGAACAACACTATTTTTGGAGAAAATGTGCCTTGTTTGCACCCCCCCCCCCTTGGAAAAAATCCTGCGGACGTCCATGGCTGTTATTAAGTTTCTTTTGTAGTTGTTGTAGGGGAAACTGCTACAAATTCCTTGGAGAAATATGAACATCTTACAGTCTTGCACTATAGCTATAGGAAGTGTTTCATTTCGGAATGTAGAATCAACTGAAATCATAAGAATGCTGCTAAGCATTGAAAGCGATCGAGTTCGAAAACTGGATTTGACAAAACTAGCACACGAATTTGCTTCCATCAAAATACGCAGAAGACTGGTAATGGGCATTTAACAATATCGTAATTTTTGTAGTAACAGTACATTTTCATTTGTAATTGTAACACCCATTTTTTACAGTTTGTCTTTTAAAACATTTCGTGCCAGTTCTTAAATAGATTCAAATTACATGTATGTATTTTGATATTTGTAAATACTTCATAGAAAAGTGTTTTTTTTTTGTTTGTTTTTTTAATGCGTAGGGGCGCAGAGCGTGTTAGTTACGCTACTGACTATTACTTAACTATGGAAAAAACACCAATGAAAAAATATTCGGGAAAACTGCTTTGTGTCTAAAGTTTTCTGTCCATTTCCAAAAATAGTACAAAAGCCTGCCGCCATGGCAAGAAGAGCTGATTTGGTCAGTTTTATTCGTTGGACAAGCCCGTGCCCAGGATTTTTTTCAGGGAGGGTCCAGATCCGTGTCTATATATCTACATCAGTGGCGTATGCTGGATTTAAAACCTGGGCTATCTCTTTTTATCATAATGTTCAAATGGGAGGCTTTTTTCATTCAATTTCGTGGATTTTAAGGTGATGTGACATTGCGATTAAAATACATACATTACAATTTACTAATAATTATAAAAATATCACTTTCATTAATATAAAAACAATAAGGAAAACATTTCAAATATTTCATGGTTATTTATAAAATATAGAGGCCCATATTGTGAAATATTTATGAAGGCCTACGTGCGAGAATAAAATATACGCGTATAATAAACTTCTTACCTTGAATATTTAATTTGGACAGGAACTCCATTCTTCTCTTGGCAACCTCTGTGGTAAAATGGTTATTAGCACAGCACACTACGACGCCAGGGGTTCCGGGCTCAAATCCAGGCATGGACATAAGTATTCTTTGTGAATGACCCTTCATGAATTTCATCGTATCGTCACTCATTCTCATCGTCGCGATTAGCGAAAGTGGAAGAAGAGCAACGCAAAATAAAAAATCAAATCCATTCTTCTCTTCTTTGCGATGCCAGAGGCCTGCATATCTTCACGATTTGAAGTTTATCCTCATGCAAAAGCAGAGTAAATTGTTCGTTAATTATGTCATTCATTTTCGTTCACTGCTCGACGCAGCACAGATCATTCAAAACATAGATACGTAATTCACTCGCTCAATACACTTAAGAAAATCCACACAGTAAGAAACCTAATTTTCTTAAACTTCCTTCAACGCGATTTCCACTCGCAAAATGCCTTTGTCATCTCCGGCCAGTCAGTCTACCCCAGCCAGTCATAAACAAAGCAGCAGAGGGGTTGAAAACATCTTAAAGCGTGGTTTGTTGTTTGAAGGTCAGCGGCCTATGAGTTCTGCATGTGTTCGATGGGACAGTGTTGTTTTGGCCTAGAGGACAAATTCCCCATCACATGCCAGCCACTCTTTTCCCGTTCCTGTAATAGTAGTTTACTTTCAAAATTTCCCTTACCTGGGAAAATCCCATGCTGGTTAGGGCATTGGCATCGCTGTAAGGTTTTACCGCCGTTGTACTTTCACCTAGCAGCCAGTAGTAGTAGTAGTTTTGAGTGCCAAAACTGGAGGGCAAGGACAATTTACTTTAGTTTCGTTTTAGGTCCACTTTTATGCACAGATAAACTAATTTAGACTGGACCTACAGTTTAAAGTGGGATCCGAACCGCAATGTGCCTCCACCGGGTCTGGATAGACAAGGCTTAGAGAATTAAGAGGCCATAGTGCAGGAGCAAAAGTGGAAATAGTAGTGGGGGCAACCTCCCCCAATGCCCTCCAATCGCCGCCACTGCTGGTATATAGCCTTGCATCAAGGGCTGTAATATTATCGCAGACTGCAGACTTCTGGAGAGCCTTTCTACACAACAAGGAAAATCGTCGTTATTTTTGTAGCTTTTTATAGGTTCACATTTAAAAATTTCATGGCTCCAGGGGGGGGCGAGCCATAACCCCTCCCCTGGGTACGGGCCTGTCGTTGGAAGAACGTTTTCCCCCGCACGCAGTCATTAAGTTGAACGTTGAACGCGCAATAAATAACTGGTCAAATTTTCTCGGTGTTACTAGTTTAGTGGCTCTTTTTGTGTATGGGTTTTGGATTTCTTACAATGTAACTATAGTTTCTAAATTACGTCTAAATGTTACCATAAGATTTAATGTCGTAGGTACTTAGAACTGGAAGGCAATTCTTAACTGGTAACAGTACAAATTTGCATACCTATATAAAACCAACCTCTTTTCCCGGGAAAGGAAATCGCGAATACGACACTGAGTTATCCACATAACTTCTGCAAACTTGGTTAAAATTGTCTGCCCCTGTCCGTAAACCCCAAATAAAGAGGTTAATTCGCACATTGCCATAAACAACACAAAAATGTCGCAGAACTTTAAGCATACCTGAAACGTCTTGCGGAGAATTCCACGTGGTTCATTACATAATCCAAATCCTGCGTCGTCAATTTCGCTCCGAACTGCGTCGCGGCGAAATCTTCAACAGGTCTCTCTCGGCTTCGAACTTGCTTCACGATTCTAAAGGATCAGGATAAAGGCTCTGGACTTCTTGGGTCTGGAACATTCGATACCTGAATCTTGGGGTCGGCCAACAACTCGTTGTGTTTCACCTCGTCGAAATCACAAACGGGACATGGAAAAATCCGTCAGTCCTGCTTCTGCACTGGACTACGCCAAAATTTCGATACACTGCGCACAAGTCAACGGAGAGTACTACTCACTTAGGCAACATAATATCTCTCTCACAATTCTACAACTTGATAAACTATTCCATCTGACGCAGGGCCATTATGGGAAGGAAGACTTGAACGGATGGGAAAGAACTGCTGCAGAAGTTCCTTCCTTGTAAAGGATAAGGTCGCAGTGTTGCCACACACTGAGCGTACAAAATTTATTTACAACAGACAAAATTTCCCTTTTCGCCCAATTATCCCTTTAATCTAAATAAATCATAGAATAATTAGTAGTAGTGGTTGTTAAATTGATTGAATTGTTGTTTTAAGTCCATTTAGGCTAATCGGGACTGGACCTACAGTTTAAAGTGGGATCCGAACCACTATGTGCCTCCACCGGGTATCGAACCCGGGACCCTTAGATTACAGGGCGACGACGCTACCCTACCACTGCGCCATTGGGGAGGCCCTAGTGGTGATTGTTGTATAGTATTTCGTTCATGTTCGTATATATGAAAATCTTTAAGAAATTAATCGCATACATGCTAAACGAGCCTTATCCCTAGCGAGCCAGATGTTCCAGGTTCGAACTCTCGTCAAGTGAATGCACAACTGTGTTTGTTGCATCGTCCATTTCATAAGTTCATCATTGAGACTAATCGCCGCTATTAGCCGAAGATATTGATTGATTGATTTTGTTTATTTTACTTCGTCTTTGTGCCACCTTTGGCTAATTTGCGAAGAGTGATGACATGATGAAATTGATGATTGATGAATGGACACTCACACACACAAACATCCATGCCCAGGCCTGGATTCGAACCCGTGACCACTGGCGCCATTGCGCGTTGTGCTAATCACTCTTCAATGGGGCCGGCCCGAAGATGTAGAAAAGTGAAGTATAATAATAAAAATAAAACAGAAATATAGACATGTCGTCATGGATGAGCTTATACTGAGAGGACAAGGAATGAGAGATAATTGAAAAAGCAAGTGTGAATACGAAACTGTAACATAATATTGAACCGCATGGCTCAAATATCCCTCAAATTTTGGGGTTCTTCATGAACCCATTTTCCCTTTTTTGGTCGAATTTCCCTGCGAATGGAAAATTTCCCTTCATGTGGCAACACTGGGTGAGACACACGCTGCCCGGCACACCAGTGATATTCCAAGCAGGGAAATTTCCCAGGATCGGGGAATTTTGGAGTACAAAATTGCAAAGGGGAAAAGTGGGTAGAACCTTCCTATACTGAGGTAACTCATTGTCTTAACATTCACTCAGTAACTAATGATGATTATAACGAATCTGTAAAAAAAATAAAATCGAGTAAATCTAGTGGTGCGGATCAAATTCATTTAAAGCTTGTGCTGACGTATTACGCATACCACTTTGTCATATATTTAATCAGATATTAAAAACCCAAATATTTCCCGATATTTGGAAAATTAGTAAAGTAGTCCCCATTTTTAAATCTGGTAATGCTTGTGATGTAAAAAACTATCGACCTATATCTCTCATTTCCGCTCCGTCTAAGATATTTGAACAAATTACTTATAAAAAAATATTTAACCACGTCAAACCATTTATAACTACAGAGCAACATGGGTTTTACCCGAACAGAAGTACTACAACTAAGTTGATCACATTAACCCAATTTGTTTTTGACTCATTTAATGAGGGATCCCCAGTAGATGTAATATATATTGATTTTTGCCAAAGCTTTTGACAAATTAGACCACTCAATTTTGCTTCAGAAATTATCAAACTTTGGCTTTTCCATAAGTTTATTAAAACTAGTAGCTTCCTATTTAAGTAATCGAACCCATTGTAACATATAATCAGGTAACCTCGTTTCCGTTTATTGTGCACTCTGGCGTACCACAGGGTTCAAATTTGGGCCCTTTATTTTTTCTATTATACAGGGTGATTCTAAAGGTATAGTACAAACGAAAACCACAGATACCTCCCATGAAATAGAGACGAAAGTTCCCCTTCCACTTTGCCGAGAGATGCCTCCGTGAGGAGCTAGACAACGCCGAAAACGTGTGAAAATGAACTTCACACTCTGTACAGCCAGTACCAGTGAAGATAGAAAGGCGGAACAAACGAAGTCAAAAGGAACACCAAAGTCGCCCATCCGAAAAACACTAGGCGGCAGCTGCGCAACGCATGCGCATGGGGTTCCCCAAAGGAAATAGGAGTGTCCCGCAAGACAAGTGAAGGGAAAGGGTAGCGATCGACAACGGTAGGGACAAAAGAAGCAATGAAGCATGAAGTAACAATTGCACAGCGGGAAACAAACACATGCAGCGCGTGGGGAGTCCCCAAACACAGTGGGGAGACACCGCAGCAAGAACAAAGCACGGTTCAACAAAAGAGAAAGAGGACCGGACGGGGAATGGTACCTGTCAAGGAGACAACAAATGCGGGACGAGGGATTCCCCGTAGCAGCACCGAGGAGATGTCACACAGAGGTCGTGCGCCAGCAGGACAAACACAGCAACTACGGGCACAGGAGGTTTATTGCCACGCAAAGGTGCACTTACAGATAGGAATAGTACGTAGTACGTAGTCGTACCCCGGACTGACGTTGTTACAAAAGTTGCTCAAATTGACGACCACCACATTCAATGCAGGCATTGCAGCGTCGCAGGAAATTCTGGCGAACCCTATCAAAAATCCCAGGTATGGTACACACCTCGGCCGATGCTGCAAGTATCCGCGCTACCAATGTTTCCTTGTCAGGCACCGGTGTCTCGTAGACGAGTGTTTTCACATGGCCCCACAAGAAGAAATCCATTGGTGTGAGGTCAGGCGAACGGGCGGGCCAGGGGACGGGGCCCTCTCTGCCGATCCAGCGCTGTGGGTAGGTACGGTGCAAAAGGGTTCGCACTGTGCCATCAAAATGTGCCCAGATATTCACTGCAAACTGGGTCTGATGGTGCACCTCGACTGCTGTATGTGGATTTTCATAATCCCACACATGGCTGTTTCGGCAATTGAAGATGCCCTCACGGGTGAATGTTGCCTCGTCTGTGAAAAGCACATGGCGCAGAAAACGGGGATCGTCGGTACAAAACTGCAACAGTCGTTGACAGAATTCCAAACGTCGTGGGTAATCCCCAGCCTGCAACGCGTGGACTCGCTGTGGATGATAGGGATACAGCAGATCATCATGAAGGACACGCCACACTGTCGACTGTGATACTCCCACTGCACGTGTAATGCTACGGGTGCTAGTGGACGGTGTGTCGTCCACGCGAGCAAGTACGTCCTCCTCGACCGCCGCGGTGCGCACATGTCTTGGGTGACCGACATGATGGCCTGCACGTAACACACCCGATTCACCAAGGGTATGGTGCACGTTCGAAAACAACCTGCTGTCGGGTTGTCGCCTCTCCGGATATCGTCCGCGATAAAGGCGTGCAGCTGCTCGGTCATTGCCATCTGCAAGGCCGTAGACAAAATGCATGTCCCTCAGTTCTACAAATGTGTAGCGTTCCATGGTACGGTGAGGATAGTGCCAATTATGGAATACTGTACTACAGTGCATAGATGGCACACACACACGCACTGGTCACAACGGCTTCGAAACAACGTACTCAATTGTCGTACGTCAAGCACACCACCACCGCACCGGCTCTTTCACTGACACGCTCCCTGACGCTGCACTTCCAATCAGCCCACACGTCCGCACGGCGCTGTGGTACAATCAGCTGACGTTCCTGAGCCACCCGTGCCTGTGCTCTTCACTACCTGACCACTGCCGTCAGGTGGGGCCATGTACTCTGGGGCCTTGTCATCGTGGAACACATGTAGCGTCCTTCATTCTTGCCCCATTTACCCACAACACGTACTTCGTCCGTCTTGCTCGAGCCGACGGGGAGCACTACGTACGATCGTGTGGTGTTTGTGTACACCAATGTGGGGTAACCCAGCAGTTGAACAGACGTGCATACCCCCACGTAGCTTCATTACACGATTGTCCCACGCAGTTTATCTGTCCAGCCTTGCTCGGCCCGGTCTCACACCCACGCGGCAGTGTGCGGCTGCGGTGGTGTGAGGCCACGCTTGGTTTCGGAGGCTGCGGCCGAGGAGGGACTCGAGTTGTTCGGCTGGGGTTGCACTCGGAAGCAAGCAGCCGCGTCAGGTCTGGGAACGGTGGACCTGGTGATCGGGATGGAAACATTCCGACCTCGTCCATTAGTGTCGTCCACCGTACGGAGTGGTGCGGTCCGTACGACACTCCAGCAGCCTTTCGTCCGCTCCCACCCAGCGATGTGCCTCCGGCTTCATTTCTAAGAGGCTGATTGGGCCCCATCACGACGTTTGTTACAACGTCAGTACGGGGTCCTATCTGTACGTGCACCTTTCATTAGCAATAACCTCCTGTGCCCGTAGTTGCTGTGTTTGTCCTGCTGGCGCACGACCTCTGTGTGACATCCCCTCGGTGCTGCTACGGGGAATCCCTCGTCCCGCATTTGTTGTCTCCTTGGCAGGTACCATTCCCCGTCCGGTCCTCTTTCTCTTTTGTTGCACCGTGCTTTGTTCTTGCTGCGGTGTCTCCCCACTGTGTTTTGGGGACTCCCCTTGCGCTGCACCGCCAGCGCCGCCATTTCTGCCCCGAACCATGTACGCGTCTGTTGCCTGTCGAGTGTCACGGACCACTTTTCTTGCATTCTCGGTGCGTTTTTACATCCTACGTCGTCCTCCCGTGGTTCTGCAACCCCGCACTACTTTTCTCGACTGCACTGCTTCAGTCATGGTGTTTGTTTCCCGCTGTGCAATTGTTACTTCATGCTTCATAGCTTCTTTTCTCCCTACCGTTGTCGATCGCTACCCTTTCCCTTCACTTGTCTTGCGGGACACTCCTATTTCCTTTGTGGAACCCCATGCGCATGCGTTGCGCAGCTGCCGCTTAGTGTTTTTCGGATGGGCGACTTTGGTGTTCCTTTTGAATTCGTTTGTTCCGCCTTTCTATCTTCACTGGTACTGGCTGTACAGAGGTGTGAAGTTCATTTTCACACGTTTTCGGCGTTGTCTAGCTCCTCACGGAGGCATCTCTCGGCAAAGTGGAAGGGGAACTTTCGTCTCTATTTCATGGGAGGTATCTGTGGTTTTCGTTTGTACTATACCTTTAGAATCACCCTGTATATAAATGACTTACCACGAACAATTAAATACTCCAAGTGCTTATTGTTTGCCGATGATGTAAAAATATACAAGAGAGTAAATCATGAGACTGACTGTCTAGCTCTCCAGTCCGATTTAAATAATTGTTACGTTTGGTCACAAACAAATAAGCTTTCTTTTAATGTCAATAAATGCTTTGTACTTTCTTTTGCTCGACGACATATGAGATACACTCACAAATATATAATTAACAGTAATTATTTAAGTAGAAAAAGCATTACCAAGGATTTAGGAATATGGTTAAACAACAAACTCGACTTTGATACTCGACTCTTATAAAATGCTTGGCTTTGTTTTAAGAAACTCCAAAGATTTATTTAATATCAACTCTTTAGTATATTTATTTAATAATCTTGTACGAGCAAAATTAGAATACGGGAGTACGGTATGGAACCCATATATCTCATGCCATATCAATAAAATTGAAAAAATTCAGAATAAATTTTTACGACATATTTACTACAAAAAATACAAGAGATCTTCATATGCAGATCGCATCTCCTATATTAAATTACTAAATGAATTCTCATGTGATACACTTCAACGAAGACGCGAAACGACTGACCATATATTCCTATACAAACTTATCAATGGTATACTTGAGTGTGAAAATCTTTTACAGTTGATAAACTTTAACGTCAATTATAAGGTATTAAGAGTAAGACAACCATTTTACTGCAATAAATCAAACACAAAATTCCATCAAAATTCTCCAATCGTTAGATTATTAAGTAAACATAACAATATTGTCTCGAATGGAATTGATTTGGATTTTGCTTTTAATATTAAAAACTATCTATATAGTTTAAACAACATATTAGATATAATATACAAATAAAACAGATCCAATTCTAGAGTGATATATTTATAGTCTCAAATACAATTTATAGTGTTTTAAATTTTGTATACATATAAACGAATTCAAATTTGAACTTTTGCTTTTTATTGATTATTCCTGTTTTTTATTTAAATAGTGGTATTCGTATAATTTCTTTATTATTCCCAAGCTTTTTTAGTTTGTTACTTGTTTATGTTTTGTTTCTTCTGTCCTTTAGTTTTCTCCTCTGTTTAAAATTTGTAATATGTATATGTATGTAATTTTTTGTATTTGTGTAACTTTTGTATTTGTATAACTTTTTGTATTCGTATTTATCTAAGGTTTTGTGTAATAATTACTATGTGTTTGTATCATGTATTACATATTTATGTAAATTATATTGTATATAGCAAATTGTAATGCCTATTGTAATTGGAGCATTCGCTCTGTTATAGGCAACTGGTTAATAAATAAATAAATAAATAAACATGTGAGAGAAGCAGGGAAATGTAGAGTCTAGACATTGATGCTCATTTACAATTTTGTTACTTTATATTTTCTTCAGTTTTCCTTCTTGAAGCGGTTGTTGAACCCAATTGTCCGGTTGGATCTGGGGAACATGTGGTAGGTAGCATCATGTCATAAATCTGTCATTTACCCGAAAAAGAACCCTTGTGACCCTCCGGTCTGGCCAGAGGATGTCGATCCATAATAGCTTACAACTCGGAAAAAGATTTTTCATTTCTCGGGGACTGGATTTGCAAGGGAATTTACTCCTTACGTTTTATACGTCCAGTTTCTTGCGCTAACAACTAATTTTCTTTTGTAAATTAGTAATATAGAAAATTATTTAATTATACTATATTTTTAACTTTAATTTTCTTACATATTTAAGTACAATATCATTATTTTCTGAAGATTGTTTACACAGCCACCTCACACCCTCACCCACACTGAAATATTTTTTAAAATAGAATTGTTCTTTCACATATTTTTGAACATTGAGGAACCTGTTGATATATACGTCTTGTACTAGTACTTGTATTTATAACATAACTATTACCGACAATTTATTTGGATTGGATTTCAAAGATTTAGTAACAGCTTCAAATTCCTTCTTGAGATGATTGTACACTTGCATAGGATAATTACGATGTGAATGTGAAAATAGCAGTTTGTTCCAATATGGGAGTATATACAAATTTGGAAGGGAAGTTTTTTAAAAGATCTTTGTTTTGTTTTCTACCACTGAAATCTGTCATACATAACAATAACCATCGCAAAAAAATCTTCTCCTTCTAATTTTCATGTTTGATTCTAGTTTTTTTTACGTATTTTACGCGTAATTTACGTGTCATGTAGAAAGATTCCTGGACCGTATTTATATTCATCCAAAAAAAAAAAAGAGGTTCGTGGACAGTATTTTAAATACATCCGGAAAAAAAAGTTCCTGGACTGAATTGAAATATACTTTAAACATAAAATTGTTCTTTACGGTCTAGAACCCATTTACACTTGATTTTCTCTCCCGGTCTGGAATTGAATTTATTTACAATTCCTGGACCTTTAATAACCCTGGAATTGTTAAAGATCCAGGAAACCATACATTGGGTTCCGTAACAAGACCGGAATCTCTTTTCTAGCACAATTTAAATTCGGTCCAAGTTGCCTATTGTTTCATTTCAATACAGAACAGCGTCTACCGACGGTTGCTGATTATGCCACAGGCTAAGATTATGCTAGGTTTGGCTGTTATGCCAAACACAGGGTGCTAGGTGCCAAAGATGGTTAAATTATTCTATAGTGCAGAAGGCCTTAGAAAGATCGCTTCGCGGGCTTACAGCAGACAACAATATGGGGGTGTGTCTGCGAGAACCAATCAGGTCCGCGAATGAGCGAGCCCAGTTGCCACAGCTAGCTCTCGCTGCACCCTTCTGGAAGGGTGAATGACCTCTGCCTCTTGCTACCTCGGCCTGTTTGTTCGGCTGAGGAGCAGACGACACGAGAGTATCGGCAATAGTGTGCGAGCGACGTCTGCTGTTAGCCCGCGAAACGCTCTTTCTAAGGCCTTCTGCACTATAGGTTTAGGACCATTATGCTAGGGTTGGCATCGCTGATACAGAACTTGGTTTCTGAACCGTATTTATATCGAGCCGGAAAAAAGGTTCCTGGACCGTATCTAAATTGAACCGGAAAAAGGTTCGACCAAATTGGAATACTTTACAGATAAAAAGGTTCTTTACGCTTGCTTGTTACGGTCCAGAACCCATTTACGCTTTCTCTTCTGAACCGGAATTAGATTTATTTAAAAATACGTAGTTTTTAAACGGGGTGGTTAAACTCCTGAAATATACTTTTGAGTGCACTTAGTCCATTTTCTATAGTCCAAGGGAGGAGGGAGGGTTCTGCCCCTCATAATCTCCAATGGTGCCAGATACTTACATGGTACATCTTCTAAATGCACAATAATAATAATAATAATAACTAAATTAAAATTAAAATTATAGTTGATCAGTTGATAAAAATTGTTCTCGTTACTTTAACTGTTCAATGTTAAATCAATAGCCCCCAATATTTTTTCTCCTAAATTAGCATAATCCTAAAAGAGAAACACGTTATACGGGGAATTTTAAGGTCGGAAAGGGAATTTTTCGTCAATCGTAAAGGGAAATTTCAATTGTGTCCAGGAACAACACTGCGGCACACCAGGTTCTTGCTGTTGTGGCGAAAGCTGGCAGCTGACAACGATAACATAGATAAACAACTAGATAACGCAGTAGCCCCTGCCTTCTTGATGACGTCATGTTAAGTAGTGAAACAGTATGAAAAGCTGCGACGCCCCAAAAATGTGACGGAGGTATCACGGCTAATTAGTAATACCGTCACAGAACTAGAACATCATAAGGAATTAAATCCGCAAGACAAATATAATAGGACCTCATGCATAACTTGCAGGGAGCAAAGGTGTAACTAAACTCCCACAGATGTTCAGGTTTATTAAAATTTACATATTAAGGGTATTTTTTATTAACGAATTAGGACCTGAGGCCAGTGGCACAACCACAGGAGAAGTGCATTGCCCACCCCCACAACCTTCGACTGAAGTCAATTCCATGGGGGCCAAGGGCACCTGCAGGGGGGCACAGAGGAGCAATTACCCACTCCATTTCAATTATTATGCACGTGAAAATACATTTCGTAAAAATTTCTTGCTCGCTTCGCTCCCAGTGCCTGCTTTTCTCACTTTCGTATTTAAATAATATGTGTTGTATATGTATGTATTGAATAAACTTTGAATATGTACACAATTTAGTGTTAGCATGTTTTTAGCATGTGTAGTTTCTTATGCTCAATGTTCCATACTATGTGTAAAACCTATGTTTTACATGAAAATTATACATGTTATCTACAAAAATAATTATCTTCGGAATGCATTTATCATTCATTTTCTGCCATTCAAAAATACAATTTGTGTGCTTGTTTTCCATTATTAGCGGCCGGACCCTGAGACCGAGTGGTGTCGACCTCCGTGGCGGAGTGGTTAGCAGAGCACGCTTTTGTGTTTGATAAGAAACTGATAGACTGTAACAATTGAAAAGTGTAACAGTGAGAAAAAGTGTGAATGGTGGGGGATACCTTCGTGTAGGGGGTATTTCCTTTTAATAATAATAAAAAAGAGTGGTTAGCACATCGCGCTGTGACGCCAAGTGTCCCGGGTTCGAATCCCGCTCGGGCTTGGTTGTTTGTGAATGTCCTTTCATCAATTTCATCACTCATCCCCATCTTCGCAAATTAGCCAAGAGGCACAAAACACGAAGTAAAATAAATTAAATCAACCAATCCATTATTAGCGAATGTAAAATTGACGGTGTTGATAAAATATTTGAAATCGTTTGTTCCAAACAAATGCTTTAGCACCGACTTCTACCCCAGTTTTGCGTAATTTATGAGGATAATAACGTCTTTGATACTACTATCACTACTACCACTAGTAGTGGTGATAATAATATTAATAATAATAATAATAATAATGGCATTATTAATGTTGTTGTTGTTAATATTATTATTGATACGTTTATCCTGATACTTGCTACCCATACAAAAATTCGTGGTTGCGCCTCTGCCTAAGGCCCCTTTACTAGGAGCTTCACTTTGGGGGGGGGCAAAATCAAACTTGTCTCTTTGGGGGGCAGAATCAAACTTAAGTCGGGGCGGCAGGGGGGGGCAGAAAAACTTAGGACTTATTTATGAAGAGGGCAGAATCGAGTTTTCTATCCCATAATAGCGTCCAAGACTATTTTCATAAATGACATACATTTGCGCAATAAAATTTTAAAAAAACTGTTCAATACTTTGCTCCTCAAATCTTAGAAAGTTAACAAAAGTACCCTTAGCTTTTAAATTTAGTAACCTGAAAATTTTGGGGAGGCAAGTGCACCCCATCCCTTGCCCCCGCCAAGTTACGCCTATAATCTAAAGAACATTTTTATGATTTTTCAAGTGTAACAGATTTTTAGCAAAATAGCGTTGGTGCTATTTTTATAGAATGGAAAAAAAATCGATTCTAATCCCCTCCCTAAAGCTAGGCCCCAAGTTACGTTTATGATTAGGGGTCGTCCCGGCCATTGGGCTTTATAGGACGCTTCGCCACTGGAAGATTATAAATATGAATCAGGCTGGAGTAACAAGAACGTACAATAACGTCGACATATCTTTTGATCTATGCGTTATAAAATCGAAGGTTAATGTCAATTGAACATTGCTTTATGATTTTTAACATTGAGTTGCCATGTCTGTAAATGATAATTTCAGGAAAACTATTCGCCCTAGTCTGGAGCAATGGGGAATCCGGATTCCTGGTGTATTTTTATATGCTCGTAAAAATTAATCTTTCCCTCATGAACTTGTACAGTCACGGACACTGCTGAGTTTTAACGATTCCATTGAAAATCAATGCATTCATTACAACCCAGAACTGTCCGTGACTGTACAATCGCCGGCAATAAAAATGGGGCACTTAGATCTTGAAAAAACTCGCTTCCCTGCAAGGAGAAATGGGATAAGTGGATTTCAATAGTAAATTTTCAATGGCAACGTCTACCACTGCTGTTGAGTTAGGCAACACACACAACGCCTTGCACGGTTGCGAGTATTTCAGGATCCAAGTGCTTCCATTTTTATTGACGGTGACTGTACATAGGAGTTTGCTGTACCAACATGGGACAAAATGAATTCCTCTCAAAGGTGATTCTCTATGCAAGGATGTGAATTCGCAGTAATTATTGTGGGACATAGCTGTATCAAATTACATTTTTAATGAAAGCATAAATTATAAGAAAATGTATATTTGGGCCAAAAAGAACTAGAAAGACCTAGGTTTAATTGTTTACCGAGGAAGAAGGTGCAAGTGGGTAGACTGATTGACCAGGGGGTGGCGACGTCACTAGTCAGTAAGTTGAGTAAGTTACTCAAAAGAGTAACGTGTTACAGCTGAACCAAGATGATAAACTCCCAGTGGCCCTGTAGTCGTAGTGTTCACAAGCAAGATATTAGGCGAAGCGAGAAAACAAATGACTGTGCGCTTTAGTTCTCGAGTTTGTCGTGGACATTCATTCTCTTCTCGGTTAAGCTGTACAGTAGCTCTGCCACACAATGAACAAATTTAACTGTTTACAGTAAAGCGACCAGGTTTTTAAAACAACAAAATTGAACATTTCTCATATTTTCATGAAGTAAAAAACGGGACGCCAAAGTGTAAATATAATAATCACTATAATTATATAAAAACTTTCGCCATAATTATTATTATTAAAAAATAAAATAAATATTGTAAATATGTCGGAACATCAATTGCTTCTTATGCTCCCACCTAACTGTACTGGCCAATATAAACCGAAGCGGTAGTCACATGTGGATGACTTAATGTTACTATTAAATGCCATAGTTCATAGTAACAGTAGTGAAGGTGTATTGTTGCAGTAATTCTGTGCCTATAAATCATTGTCACAAAAAAAGAGACATTTTGGCGTTCCGCTTTAAGTTTTAAAAATTCGGGATAGACTAAGAAAAAGGGACTGTCACAGCTAATACGGGACGCCTGATAACCTTAGTTTACCCAATATAAACTCCTCACACTTAATCTGAACCCCCAAATTATAAATGTATTTATTGTTATTTATTGATTCGATTTTATTTTAGTTCGCTTTTGTGTCACTTTTGGCTCATTTGCAAAGATGAGTGATGATATGATGAATGGACACTCACAAACATCCATGCCCAGGCCGGAATTCGAACCCGGGACCCCTGGCGTCGTAGCGCGATGTGCTAACCACTCCGCCAGGGGGGCCGGCTCCAAATTATAAATAAATGACACCCCGCATCTTAAATAATCTTTTCTTTAGTTCAATCATTTTATTCTACTTCACTTCAAAAAATCCAAACTATAACACTCTAACACGTTACCATCTACAGCAGTGGTTCTCAACCTTCGTGAGCCCGAGGCCAGGTAAATTTGTATTTTTAAATGTCGATGCTCTGATCCCAACAATTTTACTCGTAAATAGTTTTCTATTTTTTTTTACTTTATACGTTAAATGTATCCTTGAAATGTATTATTAATAAATAAACTATGGCATAATCATGGAGACTATTAGTTCAATTATGTCTATGCATGTTGACAAATATAAAATTAGGCTTAAATTATTTAAAGCTACTAGATTTAATGGAATCTTTTAGTTTCTTCTGACCAATATCATTAAATTAATTTGGTAAGTGTTGGCATGTTCCATTTTGGACACCGAAAATCTTCAATTAATCAGAATATTTCCATTTCAATATATTCATGTAAATATGCAATAAAATGTGAACAATATGCAAATAAATATGTACTTTAGAAAAACACATTTCCTTTTTAAAATGTTTTCCTTCAGTTGCCGCAAGAACACCACATTCTTTGTTATGTAAGAAGATTGATTTAAAATGTCTTGTGTCAAAAAGGTGCAAATGAGTTTGTATAGGAATCTTTAATATGAAATCATGTTTAAGAAGTTAAATTGAGCTCTTAAGTCATGCATCAAAAATTATATCACATTATGGAAACGCTTGAGCGCTGAAGGCTTGAAATTTAAATTAAAAATTGTGTAAAACCCGGCTCATCCTTCGCATAAAGTATGTTGAAATATTTCAAATGTTCATCCTAGAAACTCCTTCGTTTTCGGAAAGAATATTTTTATACTCGTAAAAACTCGCCCTGTCACAAGATACAATTGTACAATATTTTAAGCAACAGATCTCAGACGTGATGTTCAAGATCGTGTATAACCTGTCCATTGCATTGTTGTCATTTCTCTCTCAAAAAGAGTAGCTGTTGAGTGTTACGGCGAGGGCAACGAAATATGTCTCATCTCGTTTTTATAACAGAAAGTGAAGAAAAAACAGCAGTGACGAAAGCAAATGGGAAGTTTATTATTATTATTATTATTATTATTATTATTATTATTAAGAATACAATACGCCCAACGGCACAGAGGTAAAATACAATTTCAGAAGTTAGTGATTGTTAGCTTTAAAATATGCAAGAAATGTATCTACACTCATGCTCATAAATTAAGGATAATAGAGGTTTTGGTTCCACACGATACGGCACTGAAACAAACTAGTTCTGGTAGCACAGACACATGTTGAACACACAAGAAAGACATCCACATACCCTGTTTAACTCTGTTTATTGCAGAAAACGTGAGAAAAACCAAAGAGCGCACATATGATACAAAGCAAGGGAGATTGTAAATTGTTCTTCCACAGTTCTTTGAGCATGTTCACAGGTTTCAGTATGGAATGTGATGCCCATGCACTGTAACGCTTGTGTTGGGGAGGACGCTGACTTGCCCGAATTGATGGTAAAACTATACTGGAAGCGCGCGGTAAATTACAATTGTCAACGCCTACACCCACACAAGGGTCACAATCACAATCTGACGCGACGTTTCTGTTGGGCCTATATTCTCGAACACAAGGCAAGTCACAAAAAGGTCACGTCAGGTTCCAGTATGCTTTGGAATCCAATGGAACGGTCGAAATCAAATGATTCCGTTCACTTTATTTTGTCAATAATGCTGCAAGAAATGAGAATATTATTGCTTGTACCAAAAAAATAAATACATATATATATATATATATATAGGGACAATGATATGCTAAAATTCAAGACCAAGAACACTCTAACGTAAGTAATTGGACAACACTCCGCAACACAACAGTTGGGTATCAATTTAATGACTTACACCTTTCTCACACGTCGCTAATAAAGTTAAATGCGGCGTTTCTAAGATTTAGTCCTGTTAAGAAAAAAAAAACAAAGAAAGGAGGTTACCAGGAGCAAGACATATCCTGGCTTATTATGCAATAATCTAATCAACCAGAGCAAAAGATTGTTCAGAGATAACTGGGGTAAAAACTTCTAATCAAATAAGTACAATTCAACTTCCTCTTAACAATCTGTTTAATTTCTGTTCTCAATAACTATTATAAAAAGGTCCATCAGGACTCTGGTTAACAATTCAGTCTCCCAAGGAGTAATTACGATCGTAACAAGTGCATTATAAATATACAAATATCAACAGCATTAAGAGTGGTAACCTATCTTATCAGTAATAGACTACAATTATTTTCCCTTTCTCTTTTTTTTTTTTATGTAATACAATTTTTTATTGCATGGCCGTTGATGCTACCGTATTGGTTATTTGGTGGTACTGGATTGAAACCGGAAAAATGCGGGGTGTGTTGTACGGATTACCAAAAAAGGGGGGACGTAGTTAAAGCAATTCAGGATAAACTCCCAGTAGCTCTTCAACAACACTATTAACTATCCAGATGGTTCTTCTGTCACTTAACACGCGCTCAACCAAAATAATAAGAGAAGTGGTTGCATTTAAGTAAGCCCTTTTTTACTACTACCGTCGTTTGGTACGGGCAGCGTGCTCAAAACGAACACTTCACACTAAAAGGCATTTTTATAGGTTTTCGTTGCGACTATAATTAGGAGTAATAATCGTGCAGGCACTCAAATTCACAGAACTCGTTATTGCAACAACGGAACAAGTCTAAAAAAAACTGAAAGGAGGGATAACATACGTCGATCACGTGTGCAAAAATTAAAAAAAAAGAACAGTTCCACAAGCAAGCAGACAACGGGAGTATTTGATAGTAAAGTCCAATTTACCTTATATGTATTCCTTCGGAGCTCTAGTCGTAAACCAAGTACGCTCAACTGTTCCGGTACCAAAAAACTGCAGTTAAGTATTTCTACTTGAGACCATAATTGCAGCTGCTACTGAACGTGTTCCATTTTCGTGGTCTCAATAGGTTTCCGAAGGAAGTAAAAGTTCAAGGCGAGCTTTCCCGTGTCGTTGCTGCTGGGCTGATAAGGCACTACGTGGAGTCTGAATGCGAACTGCTGTGTTCCCGATCGGAATCGTCGGGGAAGATGGGAAAGGAGAGAGTAGTTTTTTTGTTATGGCCAATAGACGGAAACACGAAGCAGACGACGTGGAGCTACCGTCTATTGGGTTGGAGAGTTTATTTAACAAATGAACTCTATAATCGTACTCAAAGGTACGTGTAATATTCACGGATGAAATCTCGAGTACGTGAATATTACAGCACATTGACTCATGCAGTACAACAGCTTGGCATACTCTGGAGGAGGTTGTCGAGCAGCTGTTGGGGTATGGCCCCCCATTCTTGCACCAGTGCCTGTCGGAGCTCCTGAAGAATCTGTGGAGGTGGAAGACGTGCGGCGACACGTCGGCCTAGAGCATCCCAAGCAGGCGCGGAGCGTCCATGTAAGCCGTGTAAGTCGGGCTTACACTTTATTAGTTCTAGTAAAATGTATGTAATTATATGGCAAAATTCGTAAAAACTTCAAAGTTCATCTCGGCCCGATACCAGTCTTCGAGATCCTGTTTGTTACATTGCAACACTTCAGCACCAGATGGCACATGAGAACTCCCGGCTTTTGCTTTGGGAAAGTTGTAAGCCGTCTGAATGTTGCCTTACAAATTTCTGACCGCGAAGGAGCAGTGCCTACCGTCGCCCACCGTATCTGGAAGGAGAAGAACAAGGAATATAGGGAGAAGAGCGCGTCGAAACCCTAGGTGTGTAAACCCAAGACTAGTAGAGGAGAAGGCTGGGGCCATACCTAATCACGTGGTCCTTGACGTCAGGCGTGACGTCACGGGCGGACAGATCGCTCTACGCTCCGGTTTCGCAGCCGAATCAAAGCAGTAATTATGAACAAAAAATATCCGCAATTATGCCCAGAAGCTAATTGGGAGTGAATACACAGACTTACTTAGGATCCGACATAACGTATGTCCTTACAGTTGGATTACACAGCCATTTACGCACACATGTTATCGGTAGTTTATATGTCGTCACATTTCTCTGTGAAACATTAGGTTTCATGTAAAATTGGGGTTAATACACCTAGTAATGCGTTTTGTTAAGGCAGAACGAAAAAAATATGTTGAATGCATAAAATAATTTTGCTAAATAAAGAAAGGCAGAAAGCCAAAATTATGGATAAGTTGAATATGTAAAAGAAAACATCCTCATATATTGCTCTCTTTTAGGAGTGAGAGAGGAGCTGTTTTCACTTAACTTCTTCAATTTGGTAACTTTGCTTCGACTATTGATATTCATTTCTTCATTAAGTTTCCTTATTCAGATTACAATTCTGAGTCTTATGAATCTTT
Source organism: Lepisma saccharinum (assembly GCF_977018435.1). NCBI lineage: Eukaryota > Metazoa > Arthropoda > Insecta > Zygentoma > Lepismatidae > Lepisma > Lepisma saccharinum. The sequence goes on along the minus strand of NC_139233.1, from coordinate 28,605,448 downwards.
GAACTACACAGGGAGGAATGTGAGGAAGTTCCGTGTGTATTATGTCACAAACACTTTAAACAACTTTTGACTGAACGAAAACTTTGAGACATAGAACTGAAGAAAGTCGAGGCTCACTTTATATATGTATATATACGAGAATCAGTGGGATATCGAACAGGGGTGCCCACAGGCGGGTATGTGAAAGCTGGTTGAGTCCACTTAACTTTGGGGGGGGGGGGGCGATTGTGATGAAAATTTGACTGAATAAATAATAGAACAATGGAGGACGGAAGTTGAACTACCTTGTCATTTAAGCATCACTCGTATATAAATAGCAAGTTGTGTATTTCCAAGGGAATTATAACAGTTACTATGTATTATTAGTGTTGATAACGTCGCAACACCTCACTGAAGGCATTGTGAACTGCAACACCTCACAAACCCACCAGGGAGCGAAATCATTGAAAACTGGTGAGGGGGAGAAAGTTCTTAACCTACAACCCCCTCCCCACAAACATATGTGTGAATTATACGATGTACATTGTAATGTTAATTAAGAGTAAAAATAAATTACTCAATTAAAATAATTATTATGATTATTAATTAGAAATTAATTTGTTACTTTCATACAGATAGTGTAAAGCAGCTAACTAATTCCTTTAATAACCGGTTAAAGATGTTAATTAGTGTTGCCCACGGGACGAGACGGGACAGGCTTTTAAAAATTCGAGACGAGACGAGATTGATCATGTGTCCCGAGACAAACGAATATTTTCGAGACGAGACAGCATTTCACAGCATTTCCACGAGACGAGACAGGCCAAAGTCTCGTCTCGTGGGCAACACTAATGTTAATAAATTATGACATAGTTGAAGTGGTTTTATTATGTGTAAGTTTTTGTTTAGTTTTTGCTTTATGTTAATATAAATCAATTAGATTTCATAGTTATTATTGTTTTGCATTCTTGTTTTACTTTTACTGTGCGTATTGATGTAGATTTGTTAATGATCTCTGGAGAAAGAAAAAACATTGAACACTCACAACCACACTAATTTGTGTGTGTTTTCGATATTATTCTTAGTAAAGTATATTTGAAATTAAAAGTAATTGCTTATCTTTTCATTGTTATAACAAAAACTCTTTCCCCCGGGAAATTTTTGGTGGGGGGATTTTTGAGGCCAAGATTGTTGGTGGGGGGGGAAATCCCCCTCGTCTCCTCCAGGATTTCGCACCCTGAACCCAACAATCCAGAAATACAAGAAAAAAGGAGCGAAAAGAACAAAACAGATCAGCCTTTCCACGTTTCTTCCCGTATGGGGTAAAGACTCAGCTGGGTTTTGTCCGCCCATGACGTCACACCCGCGGCAGTCGCAAAAAGAGGCGGGCAGAGGCTTACAGCAGCGTTGCAAACCTCATGTTTAGAAAAAGTGTTGTTCATGGACGTCCGCAGTATTTCTTTCCACCAGGGAGGATTAAGCAAAGAATTTTTTTCAGGGGTTGGGGTAAACTAGGTATATTTCCCTTCTCAAAATATACTAATTCAATTTGAAGTTAACATTTTTCTGCAACGCCCTTACAACAATTAACAATTTGATGTGACTGAAATGAAATTATATGTGTGAAAATGGTTGACATTCATTTTTCAGGAAGTGTCTCCTCCCCTTGCCCCTTCTGGACATCCATGGTGTCGTTTAAACTCCGAAATTATGCTACATACTACTAAATTGTTCTGAGATTTTCATATTATAAATATTAATTTATAACAAAAACAAATATAAATTCGAATGGTTCAACCAACGGCATGGGTTCCACGTTATGTGAAAAGTTTGAGAAAATTCAACCACAACGAAAAGCGGCCCTGTTGTTTTATTTATATCTCCAACTTACAAACGACTTTTTAAATTTGTGCGAGATTTTGCACCATTATGCTTGGGCTGGCTTCACTGAATACGCGCCAACGAGACACAGGTCCTGCAAGAGGAGGGGCTCCAGCGTTGTCGGGTATGAATGGTTGACTGCTAAGGGAATTTGAGCCGGTGGTGCTTCAAGGAAAAGGGAATTCTGAAGCAAAAAACTAACAGGAAGGGGAAAAAGGAGAAACCTAGAAATGAGCGGGATACGGGAAAATTAGATACACATTGATGTGCTAAATTCTTGTTGTTTCTGCTTTTCGCTTGTAGGAGAGCATAAACATTAGACATATTAAGATCTCTGTTTTCCGTTTATGTATGAACTCAGCTGGTAATAATTGAGCTAAAAGTGAAATAAATAAGTAAATAAATAAATAAATGTTAATGAAAACTGAAGATTGAACCAATTTTACAAATTTCATGTCAAATGTGAACCAAATATTATTAATTAGATAGTCCGTGATTCAAACACTCTTCGAACAACGTACGAAAAGCCTGTTTATGATCTTTTAGGTGCTAGATTTGCTTTTACACTATCCTAAGAAAGCACTTACATGTCCTTTGATAGAAATTTCTGGATATATCCGTACAATTTGTGAGCATTTCTTTTATATTTTATATTGTATTTTTTTTTTTTACTAAATATAGGGAATTTTAAGGCAAGAGAGGGAATTTATTTATATCCGAAAGGGATATTCCCCTCACAGTCCGAAAGATCACTGTTTTGAGCAGTGACCGATTTTGGATCTTTTTTTTTTTTTTTTTTGTTTCCCCCTTCTTGCTGTGTGTTTGTTAAAGTCTCGAGGTATTGCTTTTGCGAATTCCATCTATTGAAAAGCGGAATGTCGTCCCTGTGCTGTGGTGTGATACAGTAGTGAAGTGCATTATGGAATAAAATGAGTGTGATTGTGCGGTAGGGTGGAGAACTTGTTGAAAACGCCGTTGTCCAGCAAGGATTTTGTGCCAAGAAGAAACTTGTGGACATAGGTAGGCCCACCCCTTCCTTCTCTAGCAGACATAGTAACAGAAACGAAAAATAAAGTGCGCCGATTTTGCGATTCATGATACGGAGCTGATACTTGGTTATGCGGTTGTAAAAAGTATTCAGCACTTTTCTGTTTCCTTCTGTTTTCGTTTGTTTATTATTATTATTATTCATTTTATCTAACTTTGCATATTTTTATCGATACATTACTCATTGTGATAGGAATAACACTGACTTAATTATCAGATATCCAGAATTTTTGATTTGGTGAAAAATTCCAGGAAAGTGTTCTGAAAAAATTGGGGGGGGGGGTGGGGTCGATGTGTGTGGATAAATCACTAACCATGTCAGCCCAAAAATAAGCACAACGGGAAATAGCCTTCGTCATGCTAGGCTTACACTGTTGGAAAGGTCACGCTCCGCCACTGATCCCAAGCATGTTCGATTGGGTTGAGGTCGGAGGAATAGGTAGGCCACTCCATTCGTATGAAGTCTTCTGTTTGAAGTTACTACTTTACGATAGCAGCTCGGTGTGGCCTCGCATTGTCATCCATCAGGAGGAACGTAGAACCGACTGCACCTCTGAAAAGACGAACGTAGCCTTGCAGAATAACATCCCGGTACACCTGACCTGTTACAGTACCTCTGTCGAAGATATGCAAGGGTGTACTTGAACCCAGGATAATGCCACCCCAACCATGACACCACCACCTCCATACTGGTCCCTTTCGACGATGTTACCGGGTCGGTATCTGGTTCCTGCCAGATGGTTACACGACAAGAATCATTGTTGAGACCAGTGGCGTGGCGTGACTTTTTAAAAAGTGTTACCGGCTATCAGTACGACATTTATGCCTGCTAGACGTTATTACAACCCCCCCCCCTCCCTTCGGTAATGAAAACATTTCTTCGAACTAGATATTTGTTCATTTCGTTCTTGTTTTTCAATCAGCACAGTGATTTAACTACAAACACTCCTAGAAAGAACTACCACGAAAATCCAATGAATAGTGGTAGACCCTTGTCAATTCTTCATCTGTCTCCGTTTCTTTGCAATGAGCTGCGAAGGGGAAGAAGAAGAACCACACTTTTCTCTGGTCAGTTTGACGTTTGTGTGGTGGATGCAGACGACAGAACTCCGCTCCTTCGTGGAAGGGAAAGCCAGCTGTACGTACTACTGTTGCCAACTTAGTATTTTGGAGCAAGGTTTGTCCAAATCACGAATCACACCAAGGAACTATATTTTCATGTATTACCTAACTGGTCTCAGTTGTAGTTCAATCCAGCCTTGGCTCTGCAGTCTACCTCTAGTTGCTTCACAGAAATTGTATTCCTATTTAGGCGGGATTTAGCTCTTTTCTGCCAATCCGATCTGACAACACTGGCTGCTCCGGTGGGTCTGAACGGCAACAGGGCCCCTTAACAGGTATATGAATAACCCCATAAAGTCCTTCCCCGCTCTTTCCTTGCATTGGCGCCATCTTCTCCCTTGTTGCCTCTTCAGGGTAGCGGAACGGCCTCCCTCTTCGCTTCTGTCGGCTGCAGAAAAAATGTCCTAGGCAATATCTACTCGACGGCAACGGGGTTCATTAACGTATTTAACAATGTTGTCATTTTATTGAAACAACTTTTTAATTCTTTACATTTTGCTGTTACCTGCGGTAACACCGGCTACATTCACACCACGCCTCTGGTTGAGACTATACCTGGACTCGTCAGTGAAGAGTACCTGAGACCATTCTTCCATTGTCCATGTCCTGTGTTCTCTATACCAGTTGTTACGGGCTACTCTGTGACCATGTGACAGTGGAATGCAAATTGCAGGCTTCCGGGTGAAAAGCCGTGTCTGTTGAGTTGAGTCGTCTGTACACAGTGTGTCTGGAAACAACTGTTCCAGTGGCAGCTGCAAGGTCTCGAGCAAGGCCCCTGGCAGTACTCCGTCTGTGTCACTGGGCACTTATGGTGAGATACCTGTCATCTCGTGGTGTTGTACACTGTGGACGTCCACTGCTGTAGCGCCGAGACACGTTTCCAATCTGTTGGAATCGTTGCCATAATCGTGAGATGACACTTTGTGGCACATGTAGCACCTGTGACACGACCTGCTGTCTTTGGCCCACCTCTAGCCGCCAAAGTATCCTTCCCCTCATTACATCATCAATATGTGTTTGTTGAGCCATTTCACACACACTCTCACCATTCGCACAATCGAACACAACTGCACACTTCCTATCGGCACTGTACTCTGGTCAGCAGTTTCGCTCCTCTGAGCCATTGGTCTGCTTACAGCGCCACCACACACTGGATCAAGGTCATAGCCATGGCTGTTTCAGTCTTATGGGAGATTGGTTGACCGTAGTTAGTATTCTGTGTTTCTACTGTTCCTCGCGAACCGGCTGAAGTCAAATTCGTTTCCATATTCACGAACCTTTTCTTCTACTAAATTTTATTGCGAGAATGTGAGTAGGGTAAATTTCTCGTAAGGGACAAACGGATTTCATCAAATTTACGGGAGAAATTACTTACCGAATGCAGTTTCTTTATACTTCTGGAAGTTCGGGGAAGTGTTTTCTCGCATCGTTCATTGAATTTTGACGGTAAATCATCTATTTTTCGATATAAATGTGTGACCGATGCAGTTTTCTTGCATCCATTTACTTCCAGGTGGATGTAGCCTGTGTGTGATGACGTAATCCTGGTCAGTGTTTCCAAACACGTGATTTTGTAACTGAAGAAGATACGTTTCCACAAATGGTTTGTGGGGCTATGTGTCAATGGTTCGTGGGGCTATGTGTCAATGGTTCGTGGGGCTATGCGTCAATGGTTCGTGGGGCTATGCGTCAATGGTTCGTGGGGCTATGCGAGAATGGTGTGTGGGGCTACGCATATTTTTTTCGAAACCAATTTTTAACTATTGTAACCTATAGTGACCCTACCTAACCTAACCTTACCGAAAATGGTTCGTGGGGCTATGTATGAATGGTTTGTGGGGCTATGCGTCAATGGTTTGTGGGCCACGTAGGTATTTTTGGGTGCAGTGGGGTGGAAACACTGCATGCTGAGTACAGTAGTGAAACTATGATCGCCATTTTGCGTGTTACCGAAGGCAAAAAGAAACGAAGAAAACTTACTCAATATGTCGCAAATAGAGCTTATTTCCGTGAAATAAGCGAAATGCCACTTTCAGCAATGTTTCTCAATGCAGAATACGTAAGTACGAATATTCAAATTAAATGAACTAGCAAATTTCAGCTGTTTGTCCCATACGAGAAATTTACCGTGAGTAGAATACGTGTACTATTTACAAATAGTACGTATTCTACAACTCTTTCATTTACACAATATTTAATTTCTAATTTGGATAAGTAGCTTCATCCGGCCGACCAGTCTGTTTAAATTTTGAAATTGTGTCGTCTGATTCTTGTCATTAGAATATTATTTTGGGGATGCGGTAAGTGTTGGTTAATGTAGTTAATGAAATCGTAATTTAACATTGTATGAAATCACTGCGTAATACGTATCAAAGCTTTTTTTCAAACGTGATAAAGAAGTATCGCCAAACGCGAACAAAATTACGTTCATTTCATAAATCAGTACAGGCTTGCATTCAGTATCGAAATCGAACTTTCTGATTGCAATTGTGTATCATTTGTTGTGTAAAATAAAAACTCAGGAATTTTAATGAAATGGTAATAATATTATATACTGTTCTGTAAGGGCCAAGTTCCGTGTGTATAACTTAATCTGTGATGTTATGCTTCTGCAATAACTTATTTTTTAAATTCCTCTCGTATTTGCTTGCTTGAGTGGTTTAGGTGGACCAGGTTTGGTTCTCTTACTTTTATAATTATACACACGCGCGGAAATAATCAGATAATTAAACCTAATAATCCTAACCTACTTATGTTATAACTAACTAACTAACTAACTAACTAACTAACTCTCTAGCCTTCTTAAACCCGAAGGTTCATGGCTGCAGCAACACAGGCCTTCCATCTTTCCCTATCTTGAGCAAGATGTATATACTCTTTTCCATCCCTACCGATTTCCCTTAGGTCCATCTCAACGTTGTCCCTCCATCTTCGTCTTGGCCTTCCTACAGGTCTCTTACCATCAGGTTTCCCAACAAGAATCCTGTAAACTCCTCTTTCCTCTCCCATTCGTGCCACATGGCCTGCCCACCTAAGTCTTCTTGATTTAATTATTCTAATAATAATATCTGGACATGAATACAAATTATGTAGTTCTAAATTATGTAACCTTCTCCACTCACCTGTCTCCTCATCCCTTTTAGGTCCAAATATTTTCCACTTGAAAAAAAATGGGAATATAATCAAAATGTCCATCAGCTATTCATTGATTTCAAAAAAGCATATTATTCGGTCAAAAGAGATAAATTATATAATATATTAGTAGAGTTTGGAATACCTAAGAAGCTTGCTGGTATGATAAAAGTATGCACCAGTGAAACAGAAAGTAAAATTCGTGTGGGTATTAATATGTCTGACAAATTTACAATTCATGATGGGTTAAAACAAGGAGATGCATTATCTCCATTGCTCTTTAATTTTGCCCTGGAATATGCTGCTAGGAAGGTAAAAGAGACTAAAGAAGGACTAAAATTAAATGGTGTGACTCAGTTGTTAGCATATGCAGATGATGTAGACTTACTGGGGGATGAGGTGAATACAATTAAGAATAATGCTATAATGCTAAAATATTTTTCAAAACTGCTAAAGAGATAGGTTTGGAAGTTAACAAAGACAAAACTAAATATATGCTTACAGGCCGAAACCAAGTGTTATGTAATAATCAAAATCTAATTATTGATAACAACTCGTTTGAACCAGTCTCCAAATTCAAATACTTAGGAGTAATATTAACAAATGAAAATTATATTAAAGAGGAAATAAAAAGTAGGCTTAATTCAGGAAATGCATGTTACTACTCTCTTCATAAACTTTTGTCTTCTCTTTTAATATCTAAGAAACTAAAAGTTAAAATATATAAAACAGTAATTTTGCCTGTAGTATTATATGGATGTGAAACTTGGTCCCTTACATTGAAAGAGGAACAGAAATTGAGGGTATTTGAAAATAAGATCCTTAGGAAAATCTTTGGACCTAAAAGGGATGAGGAGACAGGTGAGTGGAGAAGGTTACATAATTTAGAACTACATAATTTGTATTCATGTCCAGATATTATTAGAATAATTAAATCAAGAAGACTTAGGTGGGCAGGCCATGTGGCACGAATGGGAGAGGAAAGAGGAGTTTACAGGATTCTTGTTGGGAAACCTGATGGTAAGAGACCTGTAGGAAGGCCAAGACGAAGATGGAGGGACAACATTGAGATGGACCTAAGAGAAATCGGTAGGGATGGAAAAGAGTATATAGATCTTGCTGAAGATAGGGAAAGATGGAAGGCCTATGTTGCTGCAGCCATGAACCTTCGGGTTTAAGAAGGCTAGGGAGTTAGTTATATTTTCCTAAGGATCTTATTTTCAAATACTCTCAATTTATGTTCCTCTTTCAATGTAAGGGACCAAGTTTCACATCCATATAATACTACAGGCAAAATTACTGTTTTGTATATTTTAACTTTTAGTTTCTTAGATATTAAACGAGAAGACAAAATTTTATGAAGAGAGAAGTAACATGCATTTCCTGAATTAAGCCTACTTTTTATTTCCTCTTTAATATAATTTTCATTTGTTAATATTACTCCTAAGTATTTGAATTTGGAAACTGGTTCAAACGAGTTGTTATCAATAATTAGATTTTGATTATTACCTAACACTTGCTTTCGGCCTGTAAGCATATATTTAGTTTTCTCTTTGTTAACTTCCAAACCTATCTCTTTAGCAGTTTTGAAAAATATTTTAGCATTATTCTTAATTGTATTCACATCATCCCCCAGTAAGTCTACATCATCTGCATATGCTAACAACTGAGTCACACCATTTAATTTTAGTCCTTCTTTAGTTTCTTTTACCTTCCTAACAGCATATTCTAAGGCAAAATTAAAGAGCAATGGAGATAATGCATCTCCTTGTTTTAACCCATCATGAATTGTAAATTTGTCAGACATATTAATACCCACACGAATTTTACTTTCTGTTTCACTGGTGCATACTTTTATCATACTAACAAGCTTCTTAGGTATTCCAAACTCTACTAATATATTATATAGTTTATCTCTTTTGACTGAATCATATGCTTTTTTAAAATCAATGAATAGCTGATGGACATTTTGATTATATTCCCACTTTTTTTCAAGTGTCTGTCTGATGTGAAAAATTTGATCAGTAGTTGATCTGTTACGTTTAAATCCACATTGATAATCACCTATAATTTCATTAGCATATGGGGTTAGTCTTGTTAAAAGAATATTAGATAATATTTTATATGTTGTTGAGAGTAGAGAAATTCCACGGTAATTATTGCAGTTCATTTTATCACCTTTCTTAAACACAGGAACAATTATGGATTCTTTCCACTGTTGAGGGATTTCTTCTTTATTCCATATTAAACAAATTAATTTATGAATTTGACATATTAATGAATTTCCACCATATTTAATTAACTCAGCTGGTATTAAATCAATGCCAGGTGCTTTGTTATTCTTTAGCCTTTTAATAGCATCTTTAACTTCAGTCAAGTTAGGTTCTGGAACTAAAGGTTCTGCTGTGTGTACTTCATTCACTTCTGATTTATCTCCTACATGGACATTTAAAAGGTCATTAAAGTAGTTCTTCCATCTATTTAGAATATCACTTGGGTCAGCTAGAAAATCACCGTCTTTATCTTTTATCAAGTTTACTTTAGGTTGCCACCCCTTTCTAAACTCATTTACACCTTTACATTTACACCTTTTTACTTATGTTATGATCCCGGTAATTATTTTGCTAGTGAAAATAACCCTACATGTTATTCTCACCACCTGGTAAAAATAGTCTCAGCCTTTTTTTATTTGTATGTAGCTAATCCTTAAGGATCATTTGAGGTAAATGCAACTTTGTATTGAAAGCAGCATATTTTCAGTTACTATTTTCACCAAGTTTTTGTGCTATTTTCACCTAAATTCATGATTCTTCACAATGTGGGAATTATTTTATAAAACATTCACGTTCTCTTGTAAGATTTTGTCTTGCATTGCTTGTTAGGTTCTATGTCTCAAAAAATAATCATCTATACCATGTGATATCACTGCTCTCTCTAAAATGTGGTAATAATAATCAATAATCAGCATTTTTAATTTGTGTTAAGCTCTATGGTTAGTTGAGTGATTTAACTTGCAAAAATTGACAATGTGTGAAATATAATAGCATCTGTACTTAATAATAAAGGTACCAGTGGCCGCGGTGGCTCAGTCGGTAACGCGTCTGACTACCATGCTCAAGGTACCGGGTTCGATCCCCGGCCGGTTCAAATCCGGGAACTTTTCTAACGGTGGAAGCGGCCCCGGCGCCTACCCAGCGTCGAATAGCATGTGTACCTGGGGGAAACCCTGGGGGGTAAAGGCGGTCAGGGGCGTGATGCTGATCACATCACCCCTACTCACGACCGGATCAAGAAAGTGTGGGGCGTTACCCCCACACCCCCTATATGCCTTCATGGCATGGTGCTATGCACAGGGGAACACTTTACTTTACTTTACCAGTTTCATAGATCGGAGACACATTAAAATCAGATATTTTGTGTTTTGCATGGTTCGTACCTACCAATTGTGTATTGCGGAACATAGTTCAAGGTGCTATTATGCTTTTTACACAAAAACAAACACTTTTTCTACTGAAAATAAAATGCACTTATCTAAGTGCTATCGAATGCACGTAACGGTGTGATATCACTTACTTTGTGAATGATCGCTTCTTTTGTTTTCCAATATCAGTGTTTTCCAACCTTCTTCACCGAAAAATACCTACTATCGTGTTCGTCACGTGTGCAAATTGTACATTGCTGACGGATAGCCCCACGAACCATTCCGATAAGGTTAGGTTTGGTTAGGTTAGGCAAGCATAGTGAAAAAAGGGGGGTTGGAAACACTGACATGATTTCCCGGTCAAATAGATACCACGATGAAATAAAATACCTTGACTAATGTTGGAAACCTTAGAGAAACTCATTTCCGATGTGTCTCCGATGTATGAAACTGTTACCATAATAATAAAAAAAACTGGTGAAAATAACTTGTTCTGCTAGTCCCAACACCTCATGAATGTAGTTGCACATTTTTCTTTTTATTTTGAGAATAATTACTGAAAATCATGGTTCCCATTGTGTGAAGTTTTTTTTAGAAGCTATACAAGAGAATGAAAAGATGCTTTCAGTACTGCAAACAACTGTGGGAATAACTTTTCAGTTCGGAGAAATCTTTCTCTGGAAAAAAAAAAACAACACTTCAGAGTGTGATCATTTCCACAATTTATCTATTTTAAGATGAACATTTTTGTGTTCAGTAACATGCATGTATCATGATACACACAGTACAGTAGTTACTGATATAACAGATTAATCAAGTCCAGTGAGATGTATGAAAGTAATTAGTCTCTGCTGCACACTGTTTATGTTGTACTTCATTAAATACTAGTTGCTTATGTTATAAAACTATGCGTAATAACTACAGAAAGGAGGTATGGAGTAGCAAGGTCCAATATGAATTTTTCATTTTGTAATGGTGCTCGTATGTCCCTAGGATAAAGCAGCCAAAGTTGATAATGAAGTCATGCATTTCTTAAAGTGAGTACATTAAGTATTAAGTATTAAGTATTATTGTTTGCCATAGCTTCGGTCGACTTTATTTTTGCAAAGTGTACTCTCATTTATGTGGTGAGCACTATGTTCCCCATTGCGCAGTTCCCAGTACATATTTTTTTAATAGTATTTGAACATGAAAACGCAAGAAAATTAATCCCACTGTACAGCACTGTAGAGCATTTATTTAATTTCTAGGAATTATCCACCGTTGCGCATGTTTTATGCACACATCAAGATAGAAGAGATGCAAATGCAAAGTCCGGTATGGGACTTGGACGTGAGAAGTGTAATAAATATGGCACTTCTCTGTTTAAGACTCGTATCAGCTGGCACAAAGTTCATCGTGGAGGGAAATAATCAACATTTCTTCATTCATGTTCAGCTATTTAGTAAATGATGAGTATTTGGTTTTTAAATAAGCTGTTTTATGTAAGCGATATTGTAGATATTATTTTTGTTAATATTTTCTGTGTATTTTTAAAGTAGAAATATTAATTTTCAATATTACAGGTTTTCATTCTTTCAATTGCTTTAAATGCTGAAAGAAGTCTTCAGGGAACAACTATTAATTTTCGAAAATATGTTTTCATGCTTTTCTTTCAGTGTAAAAAGCATGTGTGTATAGTAGGTGCTGCTGCACTTGCTATAATAAGGTATGAAATTTCACTTCATCTTAATGGTCAGTGTCATGACAGTAAATTTGTTTTAAAGGCTGAACTTTTTCGTATCATTCAACCTAGTACTTTTTATTTATTTGATTTTTGAGAAAACTTCCGAGCATTCTCTTGGTAATTATTATATTTTTTTCTGTGCATTCTAACCTATTTCTAATCAGTGCCATAAGGTATGTGAACTGATCCCTGACAGTATTGAAATTTTTATTATCGAATGAAGTGTAGTTGCTGTACGCAGTCATTTTTCAGTTTTAATATGTAGCAAACAAAATATTTTTTATTGATCGATGTAAAATCTTGCAATACAGTCCTGTATAGCCGAAGGATCAACCAGGAAAGAAATATTTTTGCAAATATGGATTAGCATGACATGAATCGTTCTGAATTCTTGTATACTTATTTCATTCCATTTCTCCACCCAAGAAAAAAAAGTCACCTATTTTAAGACTGTCATTTTCGTATCATGAATGTTTTTAAAAATGCCTTTAGAGGAAATTATATATTTCCGCTTAAAGTAAGAGTGCAATTTCAGGAAGTTTTGGTAATAGAACGTTTTCTATATAATTTTCGTATACTTTTATTTTTGTGATAGAAATCAATTTTCATGCGAAAAGTTTGTGATTAAACGAAAGCATTGCATACAATTAATTTCCGCCACTTGTACGTTTAGTCAATTTGCACGTATAATTTATTATACGCGCAAATCGCCTGAACGCAGTAAGAAACCATTCGGAGAGCGAATGGTACAGCACACGATAGTGTTTTGTCGTTTTGAGCAATCTGCGAGTTCTTGCGCATAGCGTTCGTCTTCTGTTCTTTCTCCGATGGTGCTGCCGTCGGTGGTCGCGAGGAAACGACCTTCCAGTGCCGCCATACTGTCAACCATTTTTAACCCGCAGCTATAACATCTTGTAGTAGTATATCTATGGTCATAGCCAACACAGGTTCTTTGGTACAGTGGGATCCATGAGTATTACCGTGCAAATTGTCCATCACCATGTCCATGCACTTTATTTGACCCAATAAGAGCTTCAAGTATTAAAAGAAAATTCAAAACAAGCTATTAACAACTTCTGCACCAGCATACAGAAAAATCCATCGCTTAAAAACACATAGGATGTAAGAGAAAAATAAATGAAAATAGTCATGGACAATTTGCACGGTAATACTCATGGATCCCACTGTACAGTAGCCGGACATAATTTCAAGCTGGAACGTGCACATCAAATATTTATTTGTACAAGATTCAGCATTATCCTTAATTTATGAGCATGGGTGTATATATGATTCATATATGAATTTGGATATGCGATAAGTATTTATCAAAAATCGTTTAAAATATGCATTCGCACATGCAAAGATTGAGAAATACTGGTATAGATGATAGGCACTTGAAGCATTTTAAAATGCCTAATCGAGAGCCTGGAAGATTTGGTGAACATTCTACACGAAGTTCCTACATTCGACATTAGAGTACAGCACCTATGACACTGTGCAACCTGCCATCTTACGGTGCATATGATAAATGTTTGAATTCTTTTTAAAATGTGCCCATTTTTAGACGCAAGCAAATTCGTATTTGTGTATTGTGCACTACGACGATGCCAGTGGTCCCGGGCTCGAATTCTGGTCCGGGTATGGATATTCTTCGTGAATGTCCCTAGTAGAATGACAGCACTTCGTTCCTACGCGTCAGCAAAAATTTGATGCGGCTGGTGTTATGTTACATCCGGTCGTAGCGGGCCACGAGCGGTTTTATTGTTGAGTCAGCAGAACGTGTCTGATCACGTTGAAGACATCGGAAGCGGTGGGGGGAGGGGGTCAATGGATTTGTCACGTTGTTTCTTGATGTATGCTAACCTAACACGTGCATATGTTTGTGTGTGTGTGTGTGTGTGTGTGTGTGTGTGTGGAGGAAATGCGCGCGCAACCATTGCGTATGATGGAAAGACATGAAGAAATGATTTAAAGATGGCGCCGAAGGTGCTGTACCCCCCCGAAAGCTTAGCGGCTAAGGTTATTGCTCTGTAAAACAAGAGGCGTCGAGGATTCGATTCCTGGTAGAGTCAATATTGATCGATTGATAGATTGAGTTCGTTTTTTTTAAGTCCGTTTTATGCACGGTAAAACTAATCAGGATTGGACCTACAGTTGAAAAGTGGTGATTCGGACCACTATGTGCCTCCACCGAGTATCGAACCTGGGACCCTTTGATTACAAGGCGACGATGTCAATATTGAATGGTCTCGATTAGTCTGTGTGTAAATAAAGGCAACAAAATGGTTGAGTTCGAAAATCGAGTTGGGTTAGTGGTTAATGTTGTCACCTGGCAATGAAGAGGTCGCGGGTTCGATTCTCTAGGTAGTTAAATTAGGCCAATTGTTTAGTCCCGCCATTATAGGTCCCCGATTAGTCCATCTGTGCATAAATAGTGTTTGAATAAAATCAATATGGTGGCCTTGGGTTAGTGGTTATTGTTGTCGCCTGGTAATGAAGAGGTCGCGGGTTCGATTTTCTAGGTAGTTAAATGAGGCCAATTGTTTTGTCCCGCCATTATAGGTTCCCGATTAGTCCATCTGTGCATAAATAGTATTTCAATAAAATTAAAATGGCGGCCGCGTTTTGTGTTTAGCGGCGGCGGAGGCGGCGCGGCGCGGCACGGGGCTGAGCGGGGCGGGGCGGGGCGGCGCGGCGCGGGGCTGAGCGGGGCGGCGCGGGTGTGTTTTTTATTCCGCGAGATGTTTTAACCAAGTGGTTGAGGGTTCGATTCCCAATGTTGGTGAAAATTGGATATTCAATTGTATTTGTTTAAAAGTTCCGATTAGCTTTTTGTGCACAAAGAGAAAATGAACTAATTGGAAATAGGATGTTTATGCTGTAATGAAAAGGTCCCCGGGTTCGATTCACAATGTCAAATTGGCTGATAATGATGTTGTTTTTAAAATAAAAAAAAAGAAGTGTGAATAAATTAGAATCTGTTGTTTTGCCGTGTGGGGCCCCAGTAACGATTATCTTAAATGCATAAAGAGTAGGTAAAATAAGCAAGATGGCCGTCACTATTGTTTTGTGATCAAAGAGGAGTCACAGGTTCGATTCAATCAAAGGAGGCAACATTCTATGTTTCAATTCCATGTAAAAGTCTAAAGTTATGTTTCGATTAACCTCAATGCATAAAGAGAAATTAAACAAAAACAAGCAAAATGGCGACAGATGTGATAAAAGAAAAATTGAATTAGTTTTTTTTATAGTGACAAGAAAAAATAGCGAATCACTGTTAGAAATAGAATGAAAATAAAGATACTTGCCTTTGCGTGTCCAGCGCTGTGCAGAAAAGCTGTCATGCTTTATCTCCGACAAGTCCACAATACACAATTTTTTTTATTGTATAGTTAATTATTAATGTTGTTATTAACACAGATTCTTACCAGTGTGAAGAAAAGCTCTCATGCTTTATCTTCGACAAGTCCACAATACACACTTTGTCATTATATAGTTAATTATTAATGTTGCTATTAACACCGATTTTTACCAGTGTGAAGAAAAGCTCTCATGCTTTATCTTCGACAAGTCCACAATAAACATTTTTTCATTATATAGTTAATTATTAATGTTGTTATTAACGATTGTTACCAGTAAAAATATAAACCATGAGGATTTTTAAAGGGGTGATAAATGAAAAAAAAAGCCAAGACATATATTTTATCCCTGTTTATTACCAATATTTACAAAATTCAAAAGAGCCGCACACACACACATATATATGTAAAATGTTTATATTGTGTCACCAGTTTATCAGCATGTTATTTAACAAGTTTTTATTCTTCAAGTTTGTTCACTCACCCACATAAGGAATTGTGTCACTATCATATCCATTTTCTGCTGCAACCACTGAATTAAAATGTTTCACTATTTTTTCCACAAGCATGTTCTCACAAAAAAGAAACACTTCTTTGGAAAGTCTTTTTCCGTCGATGTTTTGTATAGACAAAGGCTCAGGTTTTGTACATCCATGTAGATGGGAAAGCACAA
The DNA here is from genome assembly GCF_977018435.1 of Lepisma saccharinum. Classification (NCBI taxonomy): domain Eukaryota; kingdom Metazoa; phylum Arthropoda; class Insecta; order Zygentoma; family Lepismatidae; genus Lepisma; species Lepisma saccharinum. The sequence continues at coordinate 28,589,108 of NC_139233.1, read as the reverse complement.
ACTTCTCCTTATTACATGCATGGACAGGGGAAATATCTGTGCAACCGAAACATTGTTCGCGAAGGTCGAGAATGCAAGATTCCACACAGTTTCCAAAATATGATTTCAGATACGGCGACACTGTTTCACACATAACTTTCGCATGCTCGATGCACACAAATATCTTCATAAAGTTCCGCCACGAACTTTCTGCGATGAACACTATCTCCAGGGAACCGTAAGCTGGTTTATTCCTTATAATGATCTGACGACGATTGTACAGTGTGGTTATCAGCAATTCATGTTGCTCACTTAGTGGGTAGGAAACACGAGGCTGCTCACCTGGAATAGCGATGTAATTGTCGATTACTGGAAACAATTCCTGAAGAGCGTGCCACTCCTGCAACTGTAGTTCAACACCGGCCGCCCCGCTTCTGTGTAGCCTGACCACAGGTTGGAAATCCAGATGAGAGGAAAGTCCGATTGAGATAACCTTTGTTTTCGAAGCATTCAAATAGTAGACGTGATCAAATAATATCGACTGGCGTATAAGACTAGTTACTTGTTTTTGTTCTTCAGGTAAATGCTGATCGCTCTCTTTCTGAAGAACCCCCTTGAAATTAGTGTACGGTTGAAATCTTTTTTTCAGCGGCATCGAAATAGAGGATTCCATGACTAAGAACTGCGAGATACTGCATGTCGCAGCGTGCAGATATACATTTGAAGAAATGCGTGGGTGTGTTTTTGAGACGCATGCGCGCGTAGCAAACCAAGCATGTGCTGGACAAAAAAGGTGGAGGGGGCGGGGCGTTACAAAGATCAATGGTGAGAGTAAAATCAGCAGAATATCATAAACGTCATATTGAGGAAATATTGGATAACAAATATTAATTAATTTAATTAAAGCATCAACCGCATTGTCGATCTGAAATTAGGTTTATAGACAGGGGGCAAAATGGAAAATATCGACGATGTTCTAGTATTGGATTGTTTCTGTATTTCCATCGGTATAATCCTCCACCACATTTGAAGCATCCTCTTTTTGAATGTAAAATAATCCTGCTTCGGACAGAGCTTCTACAAACGGGAATTCTTTTGATTGCCAGTTTCTGAAAGAGGACAATCTAGCATTGAAAGATCCCATCTCTGGATATTGCGTCATTGTTCTGTAAAGACACAAAACAAGATAAAGATTATAAGTAATCTGTTGTAAACTGTACGCTACAAAATTATTAATATACTATTAGGACTATATGTAACTTGTATAAAATTTCAAACAGTATTTACTGTCAATATTTTCTAGTATACGTACCGAGTATTATAAATTTAATTTACGAGTCAGCAAATAAGTTGTTATAATATTGTCGTTTTTTATCGGTACTGGGAATAAAATTTGAAATTTATGCATGGGTTTACCAGAGGCTCTATGGAATAAATACAGAAAACAGTAATGCCCACAGTACACAGACCCGTAACTTTGTATCTGATGAGTGTTGTACGTATAGAATTTAGAAGTAGTGTAATTGGAGCGGTTCAAAGTCGTACTTAGTAGGTATGCATTTGTAGCCTCTTTTTTTACCAATCGAATATCAGTTTTTGACATATTTTGACAATTTTTTGTCGATGTTTTAGCGTTTAGCGATGTTTTAGTAAAATTTCCCTTTTTTCCCACTCGTACTTAGTAGGTATGCATTTGTAGCCTCTTTTTTTATCAATTGAATATCAGTTTTTGACATATTTTGACAATTTTTTATCGATGTTTTAGCCTTTAGCGATGTTTCAGTGAAATTTCCCTTTTTTCCCACTCATACTTGGTACGAATGCCACGATCTTACGTGATATATCTTAACCTATTCATTTTTTTTTTCGTGCTAACTACACGAGAGCCTCTACGTGCTTTGACCTACTTTAGAGTAGGACCATAAAGACAGTTCTGCAACCGAAAGTGAGGCTCGAAGTGAGGCTCGGTGAGGCTCGACTTAGGGCCGTATTCATAGTTAAATCTCAAGACACTGTGTAAGAGATTCTTAGCCAAGACGATCTTGGGAAGGTAATCTCGTCTTGAGACAGTGTCGTTTCATAGTCGTATCTTGAGAGACTCTTGGCTAAGAGCCGCTCTTCCCAAGGAAAGAAACTTTCTCTTCGCCAAGACAACGATCCTGAGATGCGATTGCCTGAAGTGATACCAACTTAAAAAGTAGTCCAGTTTGGACAGTTGAACGTCCTCTTGTGAGGAGCTGAAGTGAGGAGCTCGCCTTAATGGATTTCTATCGTAAGGCATGAGCTCTATTTGATAGCGCAGTGTTGCTAGCTCCTTACTCGAAAAAATCACCAAGGTTTTTGGGGTAACCTAACCTAAAACAAGGAGCTGGCAACTTTTTTCTCGCAGTGTTACCAACTCCTACCTACATTTTTTTTTAGTTGGCAAGGGCTAGAGAGAGAGAAAAACTTATAGCTGGGAACAGTAATGAGCGAATGCGCCATATCGTAATTTTCCAACTCCCGGGGGCCAATGTTTGTATATCGCGATTTTTGTAAACCTCTCTCTCTCTCGGGGAAACGACGTGCCACACACACACACACACGCACACACACGCACGCACACGCACGCGCGCGGGGGCCAAAATTTTTGAATTTACGGTTGGAAAAATGTTTTTCTATGACATGTTTTCGTTCGAGGCAAATTCGTAGGTAGATATTGTTAAATAAATATTAATATTGTAAATATATATATATACTTATTGTATTTAGTTTTTCGGTATCGAAAAGCAACTGTCATATTGTATTTGAAAAAATATTACGCTTTTGCCTGTGGATATCTAGAAAAACGACAATTTCGTTCCCTCTCTCTGTATATGCTATCAACGTTGGCACAATGACACAAATTCAACAAATACGCAGTCAACCGTACATCTCTTTTTTTCCCTGACAATTTCGTTATCTAACTAGGACGGAAATGGGTTTTCCGGTGACAGAAAATACGTTGCTCCGTTTCTATACAAATAACCAGAAATCACCATATGTATTTCGCAACTATGCTTGGTGGTAGAGAAAAAATACAGTTCCATGTACACAACCAACTCGCTCTTGCAATATATTATCTGATGCGATATTGTGAAAGGTTCTCGTATGTTCGCGAAACAGGAAATACACGTCCGGTTTAAATCCAATTTCAATGAGCATCTATTGAAGATAGATTCAAAGCAGTATTCAACCGGCGAAATGAAAACACGAAGTAGTGTCCGCACTCGTGGGTGCAGAGGCGGGGTCAGGGGCTACGAAATAAATAACCGGAACTGTATTTTTTCTCTGCCGCCAAGCATAGTTGCGAAATAATGTGGCTGAAATGTAGAGAAGAGAAGAGAAGGGGGAGAATGTTCTAGAGAATTTGGTTCTTGGATTTCTATTGGCCCACGTTGCGTTGGCTAACATATCATTTTTGACGTTATTAGAAAACCGTATAAAACTTAAAGCGCTGGTGTAGAAAGTTGTGTTTTATTTTCAGCGTTAGTGAAGAGCATTTCTGCAGAATTTCTAAAAGTAAGTAACTTTGTTTCTTAGCTTGCATCAGTTGGCTTTGATTTATAAGTATGGCAATGCTTTTGTGGAAGAAAATATACTCACAAAACATGCAAAAAGAGAGAGAATATAGAAGGTGTTTCATGTCTCTCTCTGCTTTTATATATTTGAAGCATGCATCTTGGTAGCTAGAATATCTTTTTTCTTCCGTGTGCCGCTGTTGGTAGGTAGGAAATATGTGTGCGGGGGCATATTTCAAAAAAATAAATATGTTAAATTGTTAGAAAAAGACAGAAAAAATAGAAAAGAGTTGCGTGTTTTTGATATCTAGTGGAAGTACTGATTAATTAATTGAGTTGGCGTTTTTTTTTAAGTCTATTTTATGCACAGTAAGGCTAATCGGGACTGGACCTACAGTTTCAAGAACCACTTATGCGGGTATCGAACTCTTGATTACAAGACAACGACGTTATCGCTACGTCATCGCAGAGGTTAGTGGAAGTACTGATTGATTTGATGTTTTAAGTCCACTTTATGTACAGTAAGGCTAATCGGGACTGGACCTATAGTTTCAAGAACCACTTATGTCCCCACCTGGTATCGAACCCTTGATTACAAGACAACGACGTTATCGCTACGTCATCGCAGAGGTTAGTGGAAGTACTGATTGATTTGATGTTTTAAGTCCACTTTATGCACAGTAAGGCTAATCGGGACTGGACCTACAGTTTCAAGAACCACTTGTACGGGTATCGAACCCTTGATTACAAGGCTATCGCTGCGCCATCGCAGAGGCTAGTGGAAGTACTGATTGATTTGATGTTTTAAGTCTATTTTATGTACAGTAAGGCTAATCGGGACTGGACCTACAGTTTCAAGAACCACTTGTACGGATACCGAACCCTTGAATACAAGCCTACTGCTGCGCCATGGCAAAGGCTAGTGGAAGTACATAGTTATTCGAATCTTATTTATTTAAAATATTTAGTTTTTTTTATGCACGCTTATTGATTTTAAACCTAAAATTAAATAAAATCCGGCAATTATATCCAATTATACTTATGGCTACAACGAGCATTGAGATTTTTTTTGCTACGTAAACAAAATGGCTGACATGCCAAATATGAACAGGCTATATAGATTTGAGAGAGAGAGATGGATAAAAAAAGTTAATTAAAATTTAATTTCATGATTGCAACACGGAACTTAATGATTGATTTAGTTTATTTTATTTTACGTTTTGTACCTCTTGGCTAATTTGCGAAGATTGGGGATGAGTGATGAAATGGACATTCACAAACAACCAAGCCCGACCAGGATTCGAACCCGGGGCCCTTGGCGTCACAGCGTGATGTGCTAACCACTCGGCCACAGGGTCGGGCAAGTGTTGGTATATGCATAGATCAAAGTTACATGGTTCTAGGCCCCATAGGAGCCGAGAAAATCAATATCTTGGAAAACGTCTTAAGACAAATATCTCAATCTTTAAGAAAGTCGACTTCCGGTATCTCAAGATGTTACTTCCGGTCTGTCAAGAAAATTTTCTTAAGACAAAAATCTTAAGACGTTTTCCAAGATATTGATTTTCTCGGCTCCTAATTGAGCTAGGATGATGATTTTAGGTTTGTTGGATAGGATTCGACGAGAACTATTCGACTAGCAAATAAAATCGATTCTACCCCCTCAAGTTTCGGAAATACAGACAATTTTTTATTTTTTTGAGAAACTTGATTTGCAGGCTTAGTTTTTGCCCTAATTCGAAAATTTTAATAGCAGTCGATACAAAATTAGAAGTACTCTACAACTTATTGGAGGGGTGATGACTACTGCCTGCTGTTTTCGAGTTATTTTGGATTAAAATTTCAAGATGTAATTTCTAAGATGTTTTGTAATTCATCAACTATGGGTTGTAGGAAAACGATTCTTGCTCTATCTGCTATCGCTCGACGAATACTATAAACATAAATAATGCTTATGGTTTGATTTTTAAAATGGCGAGCGGAAAATAACCATGTTTTCTGAAATTATGATTTATACTTCATATGCCGAGAGGGCTGAGGGTTAGAAAAAAAAAGATTGTTTGGTAGAATTATGCACACATAATATTTTCGTGTTTTCTATACACAAGCTTAATTATTTTTTTTCAATTATTTACAGGATTCATTAAGAAGCAAGAAGTAGCATAAATAACACACTCCCACCAAACCCAACACTATTGTGAATTATTGCACAGTATTTATTTTGTGGCACTCCACTATATATATATATATAAAATAACATACCCCACAAATATTTTCAACAAAATGCAATCTGAGAAAAATTGCCCTGTGTGCAAAATAAGCATATCAAGCAAACGTTTTGCAAGACATCGTCGCACCTGCGTGCTAGGCAAGCGTGTAACCGCTAAAAAATCATGTCCCAGGTGCGGTATACCTATTACTATTAATAATTTAAAGAGGCATATAACATCATGCAAAGTTGTCGTCGGAGCACCTGTTCCCCAACCGTCGACCAGCTCAACCAAGAGGAAAGCGGAAGCCGACTCGCCACCATCCGCCAAACGCGTCAAGTCTGTGGCGAAAGCTAACCAGTCTGCTTTCCAGCGGTTGTTAGAAGATTTTGTCATCACTTCGGAGGGCTCATGCGACGTGCGTAGCTTTTTGGAGGAGAAGCGAGCAGAGATTATTTCCATCCTCGGTGATACGCTTGCAACGCACTCCACCAAATTCTACGCATCGCTACGTTGCCAGTACAAGAAGCCGTCTGATGAAATTTACAGCTTCTGCCACAACACCAAGGCGAAGACGCTGCATCTGGCGGATGTCGACAACCTCGAGGTCATCTACAACCAGTTTGCCGATGAGCTGGTGGCAAAACAGGAGGAACATCAAGCTAAAGGCTCGGGGGGTTCGCTGTGTGGCGAGCCTCACGAACTGTGCGTCAAACTTTGTAAGTTCATACCTCTCTCTGCCTCCAGCTACGTCCCCTTACCACCTACCATTGTGGCAAAAAAGGCCGTCCTGAACATTCAGAACAGTGACGCCAAGTGCTTTGTATGGTGTGTTCTGGCAGCGTTGCACCCAGTTGAGCCAAAAAATAATCCAAAACGTGTTGGCCACTACCTACCCTATGAGGCAGAGCTGGAAGATGCGATGGTTGGGATCGACTATCCCGTAGAGGTCCCGGACATTCGAAAGTTCGAGGCTCGTACACACAACCCTCGGTTGGCCATCAACGTTTACGGTCTCACTGACGAAAATGCGGTGTACCCCATCCGGGTGAGTGACGTAAACAACAATGATGCTCGAGAAATTCACCTTCTGCTCATCAAGGACGAGACCCATCACCACTACACCCTCATCCGTTCGCTCTCCCGGTTGGTGTCGAGCCAAAAAAGCAAGCATGATGGTAGCATAGAAGTTTGTCGCAGGTGCTTGTCAATTTTTGACAATCAAAAACAGCAGGACTACCAGCACATCAAAGGTCCCAACATCGCTGTCGAGAAGCTCGCTCGCCACAAGATCTACTGCAATGCCAACGAGCCGGGTGTGGCAGTTTTGCCCAAACCTGGCACCGTGGAGCGTTTCCACATGCACGGTGCCATGGTAGAGCATCCCGCTATCATCATCGCGGATTTCGAGGCCTTCCTCAAACCCCTGTCCACTTGCGATCCCGACCCCGAAGTTTCTTCCACCACCCCTTACCAACTCCACGAGGCATCCAGTTTCGCATACGTTGTGGTGCGACGAGACCAGCACATCGCCCCCGAGCCCTACGTGTACCGTGGTCCCGACGCAGCCGAACACTTCCTCGAGAGGATGGTTGTCGAGGCCAACGAGATAGGGAAGGTACTGTTGGCCCCCAAGTCTATGCTCCCACTGTCCCCTGACGATCAGTGTAGACACGACGAGTCCATCGCTTGCCCTGTCTGCGTCAAGGAGTACACCGCCAACAACCGTAAAGTCCAACACCATGATCACTTTGACGGTAGGTATGTTGGCCCTTGGTGCAACAGATGCAACCTCATGGCCCGGGACCCGCGATTTATCCCTGTGTTTTTTCACAACGGCTCGGGATACGACTTCCAGCACCTCGTCAAGCATCTTGGGTACGACGACATGCGAATCAACGTCCTGGCGCAGAACGAGGAGCGTTACATCAGTGTGAGCAAGTGGGTGCGAATCCCAGGATCACACTCTACCGTCGAGCTTCGCTTCCTCGACTCCCTGAGGTTCCTCCCGGCCAGCCTCGATGCTCTCGCAGGGAAGCTTAGCGACGAGCAAATGCTCATTACCTCCGGAAACTTTCCGAACTTGGACGCCGGCCTCTTCAAGCGTAAGGGAGTCTATCCCTACGAATACATCACAGACCCTTCCAAGTTCGCAGAGACGTCGCTACCTCCCCAGGCAAACTTCTACAGTCAGCTGCGAGGCTCGAACATCACCGACGAGGAATATCACCACGCCCAGTCCATGTGGCACAAGCTGGGCTGTCGAACTCTCGGGGACTACCACGACGCCTACCTCAGACTTGACGTGACGCTCCTCGCCGACGTGTTCCAGACGTTCCGTGCGACTGCGAAGACCATCTACAAGCTGGACCCCGCCTACTTCTACAGTCTTCCTGGACTGGCGTGGTCAGCCATGTTTCTGGTGACGAAGATCGAGCTGGAGCTTCTTTCGGACGTGGACATGATGCTGTTTGTAGAACGTGCCGTGCGGGGTGGAATGGTCCAGGTGTCGCAGCGACACTCGCGCGCCAACAATCACCACATGGCCACCGGATGCGACCCCTCACAACCGTCCAGCTACATCATGTACACGGACGTCAATAACCTCTACGGACACTCCATGATGCAGCCACTCCCCTTTAGAGGCTTCGAGTGGGCTGACCCTTCCAACTTCGACGTCGAAAGCTTCGACGATTCGGAACATGGGTTCTTCGCCGAGGTGGACCTTGAGTTCTCCGAGAAGCTGCAGGATTTGTTCTGCGATCTTCCCCCTGCACCCGAGTTCAAGTGTCCACCCGATTCCAACCAGAAGAAGCTCGTCATGGATTTCGAGCCCAAAGAGCGTTATGTCCTGCACTACCAGAATCTCCGGTGGTTGATGCAGCGAGGGGTCACGGTCCGCGCAGTTCACCGCATCCTCAAGTTCGAGCATTCTCCATGGTTGAAGCCATATATTGAAGTCAACACCAAACACCGCACTGCAGCCACGTCCGAGCTTGATAAGGATTTCTTCAAGCTTATGAACAATGCGGTGTTTGGCAAAACTATGGAGAATGTACGGAATCGCATGGACATAAAATTGGTAACGAGGAAAGCACAATGTCGCAGGCTCGTAGCGAACCCGTTATTCAAATCGAGGACCATTTATAATGAGCAGCTTGCTCTGGTGCATATGAGGAAGAGTGAGGTGAGGCTCGACAAGCCAATTTATGTTGGTGCCTCAGTATTAGACCTGAGCAAGCTGCACATGTTCGAGACGTACTACGACATATTACGTCCACATTATAGCCACAACATCTCGCTTCTCTACACGGACACGGACAGCTTGGTGTACCACGTCCACTCAGCCGATGCATACAGGGATATAGTCACGGTACCAGCTTTGGTCAACCTCTTCGACACCTCGGGCTATCCCCAGCCGAACCAGTACGGCATCCTGCCCCGAAACAAAAAAGTACCTGGCAAACTCAAAGACGAGAAGGACGGTGATGTAATTCTCGAGTTTGCGGGTCTTCGCGCCAAGGCCTATGCCATCAAAGCCGAGGGTAGCGTTACCAAGAAGGCCAAGGGTGTCGGCAGACAGGTGGTTCGGGAGCATCTCACATTCGAGGACTTTGTCGATTGCCTCAAGACCAGGTCGTCGGTTCTAAGAGAAGAACAGCGCATCCAGAGCGTCGACCATGTGTTGACCACAAACAAAGTTAGAAAAATTGCGCTGGATCCCAACGACGACAAGAGGTGCGTTCTCGAGTGTGGTATTCACACATTGCCGTGGAGGCACTATCGCTTAGCAGAAAGCAAAACCTGCAACATATGCCCATCTTCAACAGAAGATTCATAAAAACAAAACAAAACAAAAAAAAAACACTTTGACTGTGATTACAAGAAACTTTGACTGTATTCTTAAATAACCAGCATGCCTATGAATTTGTTCGGTTTCAAAAAACAGATCATTATGGAAACCATACCAGATCATGAAGTCTTACCTTCCGTATTACCTAAACTCAACGGTCTGTTGATCATTCACCTCAACAGCATTTGGACGAAACTGAATGACGATGTGGGCAAGATGTTTTATGTTTTTAACAACAATTTAGATTTCTACGAAATTCCGATCGACGGGAAACTTCAAATCACCGTGAATCCGGAAAACGCAGGCGAAATCAAAATTTCTACCGGCAAGAACATTTTTCGAATTAAGCACGACAAGATGCTTTCTAACATTGCGTACGATGTGTCTGCAGGAGATTACCTGTACGTGGAACTCCTCGGAGATTACGACAAACTTATTCCTCTCTTCGTAGAATTACGAATCGTCTATCCTATTATAAATAACCGTTAACCAAAAATGCCTAACGACATTTTCGGCAACACCAAGCGCGTGGACCATGCAGAAGAGATTCTCATGTTGGACATTCGAGTTAAGAAGTTGAGGACCGATTTGATTGCTTTGCAGGAAACCTTAAACAAAAGTTTAGAGTCGGAAATCGCCACGCTCCAAACGCAATGTCTCGACCCCATTCTGAAAATCGATTCCGAACTGAAAACGCTCATAAAAAATTATGTCGACGTACCTTCTTACGACAACGTTCAAAATATACAGTTGAGCGTGGATTCGCTTCAAAATGATTTGGCCAAATTACAGCAATTTCAATCGAAAAATGAAGATTTGGAAAAATTGAAACTCGAAATCGAAGAACGAACTTCCGCAATAGAAAAGAATTTCTCCGAACTTCAAACCGTGGTGAACGATATAGACGCAGAACGCTTGCATGTCGTCGTTTCCAAATTACAAGAAGAATTCACCAGCACGTTGGAAGAAATTAAATCCAAGTTGCAGACTTTGGAAGATACAATGACGAACCTACCATCGTCGGACGAACTGCAGGTCATCGGTAAAAGCGTCGCGAACATAAAAATTCAATTGGAGGCCTATCAAGATTTCGAACACATTCAAACCACCATCGCTACGCTTCAGGCGTCGTTGGAATTGATCAACGAAGAAATTAAAAATATTCACGCCGAAGCGAGAGCGTTGACGAGCATTCAAGACACGTTGAGCACGGTTCAGCTGAAGATCGAATATTTAGAAAATTTGAACGTCGAAACGAATCTCGCTCATTTTCATCACGTACTCGACAACATACAGGGTGACTTGGAATCGTTACGGACGAGCGTGCCTTCGAGCGAAGATTTGGAAAAATTGAAAACGGCTGTGACGGCACTATCCGAATCGAGCGACATCAAAAGTTCATTGAGCGAACTCGAGAGTAAAGTGGCCAATCTCCCCACCTCCAAAGAATTGCACGCTTTGAAAAGAAACATATCACGTATGCTGAAACGACTAGAAACGGAAACGGCGAACGTGGAACAGATTCGAGACGAAATTAGTTCGCTGGTGTCGACGCTGCCCACTTCGCAGAGCGTCGCCGACCTTCACACGCAGTTTACAGAGATGCGAAGCATCGTGAACGATCTTACCGAGAAGAGCTCGAAATTGAATCAAGTCGAGAACCTTCAGAACATCGTCGTCAACATCAGAGATCAAGTCGGAGTGCTGGAATCCACGCAGGAATCGACGCTGGCCTCTTTCGGTGCCAAGTTGCAAGAACTCAACGAAAACTACAAGCAGTTGAACGTGGAAGTGAAAATCAAACCGTCGTTTTCTGCCGTAACGGATACCATAGTCGAGCATCTGCTGCCCATCGAAAATAAACTCGGACAAGTTCACAGTAATCTGCTCGGCGTCGACACTAAATTCGCTAAACTGCATTCTCTGCAAGCCATCGAAATCAACAGCGTACCCAATCAACAGAGAATCTCCACGTTCGTCGAAGGTAACAAACTGTACATGTTGCATCCTTATCATCCGTACTACAAGTTTCTCCTCGATGGTACGATTCAGATAAACGAATTTTCGTACTGGTCTCACGGTAGAAAAGCTAGCGTTCCCACCATGACCTTGATATCGAATCGTGGTGTCCAGAAAGCAGGAAACATTCCTCTGGCACGTTGGAACGAAACGCGCAACATATATGAAATACACGAAGACGAAGATCTCACCGTTTTCGACGTGAGTGCCGGCGATAAGCTGATCATTCAAAACACGAGCGAAGTGCCACCCTCTTTGAATCCCATCACGCTTGTGCTTCTCTTGAAACGTAATCTCTAAGAAAAAATGTCTAGGCAAGCCATCGTCGAAGAATTGCATAAACCTGCACGCCGCAACTACGAACGTTTGGCTGTGGTAACCAAGGGCATCGACGACCTCTGGCAAAGCGACCTCGTGGAGATGAGCAGCGGCAATTTGAAAAACGTGCATAAATTGAACAAGGGCAACAAGTACCTCCTCACCGTCATAGACACGTTTTCGAAATTCGCATGGGCTCTACCTTTGAAGGCGAAAACGGGAACGTGCGTCACGGAAGCATTCAAGACAATTTTTCGCGAAAGCGGCGGCAGACGACCACGGTTTCTGCAAACGGACAACGGTAAAGAATTTTACAACGCCGTATTCCAAAAGTTTATTCAAAAACACAAGATTCGACATTATTCGAGCTTCAGTCACATCAAAGCCAGCATCGTGGAAAGATTCAATCGAACCTTGAAAACACACATGTGGAAACGACTCACGCTTCGGGGAAATTACAAATGGGTCGACATCCTGCCGGAACTCGTCGACACCTATAATGATACGGTACACAGAACGATAGGCATGAAGCCAGCCGACGTTACCAAGTCCGACGAGCAGCGTTTAATTTCTACATTTTACTGTCCAAAGTACACACCCACGACAAAAAAAGCTAAATACAAAATTGGAGACCAGGTGAGGATCAGCAAATTCAAACGCACCTTCGAGAAGGGATTCACAAAAAATTGGAGCACGGAACTTTTTACGGTGGTTCGAGTTCTACCCGGAAACCGACACACGTATATAATAAAAGATAGTAGCGGCGAAATTTTGAAAGGAAGATTTTACGAAGAGGAACTCTCTAAAACGAAACACCCCGACACGTACCTCATCGAGAAAGTATTGCGTAGGAAAGGTGACAAACTGTTTGTCAAATGGCTGGGACTTCCAGAAAAGAGTTGGATCGACGCGGACGAAGTGATCTTGTAAGTACGTGGAACGTGGTGAAGCGTCTACCGGATCCGGAAAGTCAAACGAAGAAAAAGAACGGTGAGTTGCTTCCCGACAGCATCCGCTGTCTGATCGTAGGTCCTTCGGGGTGTGGAAAAACGACACTGCTCGTGGACAATTTTCTCCTCGCACCGAATTGGTTAGATTGGAAGAACAGGCACCTGTACGTGTTCTCGAAAAGTTTGGAGCAATCCAAATACCAGCAACTGATGAAACTGTACGATGGTCTGGACATTGCAACGTTCGCCTCGGAAATAAAACCACTCGACGATTGTCGTGAAAATTCAGTCGTTGTGTTCGACGACGCCATCCTGGAAAATCAAAATGAAATTCGCAACTTTTTCACGCAAGGTCGTCACAAAGGAATGGATTGTTTTTACCTAGCTCAAACATTTTCCAAAATTCCAAAACAGTTAGTACGCGACAACGCTAATTTCATATGTTTGTTTCGTCAAGATCACACCAACCTCAAGCACGCGTACGATGACTACGTAGGCGGAGACATGAACTACAATCAATTTTCGGAACGCTGCTGCTCTACTTGCTGGAACGGTGACGATTTCGGATTCGCGACGATCGACATGACGAGGAAACCCAACGACGGAAAATACAGAAACAAAATCAACGACTTTCTAAACGTTGCAACGTTGTGAGAAACGACGTATATAAATAACGTCATGACGAAACGAAAAATCGAAGACGAAAATCTCAAGCTTCGCGATTACCTCGCGAAACGCTTCAAAGGTTGGAAATCCGAGAATCGCGGATTCTACGAAGAGAAGAAACGTCAGGATCAACCCGTGATCGATGCCATCAGCAGTCTAGGTAAAGAAATTAAAAGTGTCACGGAACAAAATAAAAATTTGATTAATGAACTCGTACCGCTCGCAGCTAAAAGTTACGCCGTACCCACGCCTATTTCGAGCATTCCTTCGACGCCGTTCGAACTGAAGGATGCACCGGCACGACGTCGAGCCATTGGTAGCACGTCGTCTTCGGATAAAATCGAGTTGGGACCTTTGGCACGAGACTACCTGAGCACGGGGAAATTCGACAAGGATGAAGTGTTCGGATTGTATCCCAGCATGGAAACCAGCGAAGGCGGCGGTGTGGTGTGGAAGATTGGGAAATCGAAGGTGACCTTCGAAGGCAACGACATTAAAGTCAATTTAGGCGACAAGGATAGTTGGAACAGGTATCCGGGTACGGTGGGACTGTGGGAACTCGTTGCCAAAAAGCAGCCGAAAGATTACACCGACGAAGATTACCAGAGTTACAAGGAAATTCTGATCATGACGGATGCCTTGTACCAGAACAACGACTCCTCGCAGAATAGGGTGAAATCGAGCAGCGGCGAGAAGTACAGGAATCTCATCAAACCGATTTGGAACCAGGTCAAAACGGGCAGCGGCGTCAAACGCTACAACACGTTACCCAAAGAATTCGTTTGGGTGGACGACGTTAGGAAACTCGTGGACCGATTGTTGGTGATAGCCGGCGAAGAGAATGCAGGCAATCGTAATTTCTACAACGAGAAGGTTGGCATCGTGGACATGATCAGCACGAAACTTTCCAACTTCATCGTGAACGATGACAAGGGCATAGGTTACCTGATCAAAATCATCAACCTCCGAAATTTTGGAACGTGGCCGAAGGAAAGGGACTCGTGAACGACATCATCAACAAGTTACCTTTCGAGATGCATCTACCGGGCTACCAGTACTGCGGACCGGGTACCAAACTCGAGAAAAGATTGGAGAGAGGAGACAAGGGTGTGAATCCGTTGGACGCGGCATGCAAAGATCACGACATCGCCTACAACACCACGCAGACGGATCTGGACGCACGTCACGAAGCAGACAGAAAGTTAGAGCACGCAGCTTTCGAAAGGTTCGTGAGCAGAGACGCATCGTTGGGTGAACGGGTCGCCGCACTAGGCACCACCATCGCCATGAACACGAAACAAAAATTGGGGTGGGGTATATAAATAACATACAGTAAAAAAACAACATGGCTTGCATAACTGATTTGCCACCCGAGCTACTATCTAAAATATTCAAAAAGGTAGTTAACGGAGATGTTAATAAACTTGTAATCATAGCAAGAACAACGCCGGAATTTCGCATCCCTTGTGAAATGGTTCTCAAGGACCATCTTCGGGAGATCAGTGGCCTGAGGTGCGGTGATCTCAACATTCTGCTTTCGGCTGCAGGGGAAAAATTGAACGAGAGGTCGGACGAACTGCACGAGGCGATGCAGGGAAGAAGACGGTACACAGTAGATTGGTACAAGTCTATGCAGGAGAAGGAAGATATCATTACGCACATCATCGCGTTTTCCGAAGCACGGACTTTCTTCCTCTGTTAAAAAAAATAATAATATATATACGTGCCAAAAAAACTTGATATATAAATAACACACATCGTGAAAAAAAAATAATCTTCGGTATATATAAATAACACACATCGTGAAAAACAATTAAATTTCTCTCTAACACTTTGAAATTTTTTTGATATGACGACTGAAAAAATAAGTGATCTCCAAGCATTAAAACAAATGCTAAATTTGTCAGTCGAGTATGTAAAAATTCAGGAATTGGAAGTCGACAAACCTTACACGATAACTTCCGGTTCAATCGTTTCTACCCAGTATGGTCCCAAGGTACGCCTGTTGCTCAACGCACAATACAGTCTATTTTTACCAGATCGATACGCTAACATGTTATGCGACGAGAAGCTATCTATTTTAATCGAGAACAAAACTCGAATCGTGTACAAGGGGACAAAGGAACTTCTTGGCAAGAAAACGAAGCACGTTATAGAATTTGTGTAACGACTGCGAGGCCTTGAAAATATATAAATAACATACCGTAAAAAACTACACAAGAAAAAATCTCAGAATATATATATAAATAACATACCGTGAAAATAACACATAGAGCATCAACATGAAGCCCAAGGGTGTCGTGTACCAGATACCATACTCCAATCTTAAAAATCTAGGTGCCCTCGATGGGTTACTCACCAAGAAACAACGCGAGAAGAAACGTTCTTGCTTGTCGAAAGGACATGGAATGAAATTGCTGCTCAGCACACCTCAATTGAAAAGATTGCAGCGTTCGCGGAAACAGCAAAAGATCGGAGGCTTCATATTCAGCATCCCGGCCATCCTGGCAGCATTGGGGGCCGTTGGAAGTTTGGCCGGCGGTAGCGCCGCCATCGCGAAAACCGTCATCGACTCGAAGAAGAACAAAGCGGAATTGGAAGAACAGAAACGTCACAACCTGGCCATGGAGAAGAAAGGAGGAAAGGGCGTGATGAAGAAGTTTAAAAAAAAGAAACAGAAGCACTCACCAACCGAGACATTGAATCTCTGATCGGACCGTTACGAATCAAACACTTCAGAGGAGTTTTCATGTCCGACTCGTTACCTTCAAGCGTTAAAAGAAGAGAATGCGGAGTAGTCAACTTGGACGGTCAAGAAAATCCAGGCACGCATTGGATATGTTACCACAAAAATGATGATAAAGCATTCGTTTTCGATTCTTTCGGAGGTGTTCCACCTACAAATTTAGTCTATTATCTGAAAACGAACAAAACCTCTATATACTACAACGACGAACGCATTCAAAATTTCGGAGACGTGAACTGCGGTCATCTCTGCCTCTCCGTGCTCGCGTTTCTCTCTAAAATAAATAACCCTACGATCGAGGATTTCCAGAAAGCATTGTGGAACCTCAAACAGCATCACTAGGATGGGCGTGTTCCATCTCACGAGCGAATCTTCAATCTTAAAACTCACGCTGCACGACGACATCGTCTATCCTAAATCCGTGGCTCTGCGTGCATTCTACAGCATGTACCTCATACCCAATGTTACGCATCACAACAACAAAATTAGCGTCGGAAGCGAACACATCGTCGTCACGCCAGGACAATACAATCTTTCCACTTTGCAAGCTCAATTACCCAAAGGTACATACCTTTCTCAAAATTCGGTCACGCACAGAGTGGAAATACTATCCGCGACGGAGACCGTGGACCTGGGCACCATGGGAGAACTTTTAGGTTTCGAGAACGACACCAAACTCGAAGCTGGCATCAAGCACGTGGCAACCAACATTCCTAAATTCTTGGCCATAGAGACTCTGAACGTACACTGTAACGTGGCCGAAGGTATGATCACGAAATCTTCGGACGGATTGTTAGGAAGTCACAAGCAGACGGGAATCATAGCCACTTTCAAACCAAGTTCCGAGTTCATGGAACCGATCATCTACACGCCCTCTTCACCGATCTATTTTCCAGTATGTCGCAACCGCATAGACGACATAGAGTTGGTGGTGACGAACGAGAAAGGAGACGTGGTGGATTTCGCAGGTGCCACTACGACGGCCATCGTGGAGATCAACGTATAATAAATAACCATACATAGTGAGAATGGAGCAAATCGAAAGTTACGAATTGCAATCTTTCCCTCCCAACCGTCGCACGTTCGCCAATCTGAACGAAGCGAACAGGGAGATCGAATACGACGTGGACGTAGGGGATGGGTTCGTTCATCCTCACAGAGCGGACCTCTACCTTCAATTCGACGTGGTGAAGAAAGAAAACGAAGACACGTTTCCCGCAGCAGCAAACTTGATACTCGTGGACAACTTTGTGCCTCACCTGTTCTCGCAGGTGGAGGTAAGAAAACACAACACCGTCATCGACAGAATAGATTATCCAGGCATCACGTCGACGGCAGTGGGAACATTGAAATTATCCAAAACGGACGCAGCGTACTACCAGGCCGGGGGATTCGAAGCCGGGACCAAAATATCGACGAGAAGTCACACGGTGCTTTTTCCCATGCGTCTGCTGCCGGGTTTCTTCTCGGACTACAAGGAGATCATGTGGAAGGGAGGACTGAGGATCACGTTTCGAAGAGCGGCCAACGACAACGACGCATTGATGCGATACGCTACTTTGGGTCCGGACGGCACCACGCCGATAGCCAACACTTTACCCGAAGCAGCCAAGTGCGTCATCCGGAGCATGGAATTGAGAATGCCGGTGGTGGAATACGAAACGAACTACGCCCTCAAGTACAAAGCGGAGATCTTGAAAAGTCCGCAGGTGCCGATTCACTTTCACGGTTACCAGTGCGTGCAGAAGATGGCGTCGGGAAGTCACATGGAATTCGACGTGACGACGCAGTTCAACAACATACAGTTCGACATGCCAGATTTCGTCGTAGTGCTTTTTCAGACCGGGAGGGACAAGAATCAGGAAAAAGATTCCAGCAAGTTCGACGACTGCAAGATCAAGAACGTTTATCTGAAGAATGGACGCAACGAAGTGTTCCCGCGCGAGAATTACAACCTCGACGTGACCAAAAACGATTACCTCAAACTTTACGAAGCGTTCTCGGCTTACAAACGCGTGACCGAGGGAAGCGTGGACATGTACTACACGCCCAGCGAGTTCAAAGCACGGAGACCCATGACCGTCATCAACACATCTAAGAGAAAGAAGGTTGTGGTCAACGATCGAACCAACATCAAGGTCGTCTGCGAGTTCCACGATGCCTTGCCCGAGGATACCCTATGCAGTGTCATCCTGATTGCAGAGAAGTCCTTCGCCTACGACGTGAAGAACGAGAGGGTCACAGAGCAGTTTTAACAAGTTTTTAACATCTTTTCTTGCACAATAAGAAATTTTCTGCACTAGCACAATCAGTTACAATGGCACAATACGAATTTCACTAGTTCAGATCAGTTACAAATGTCAATTTCATTAGTTATCAGTTACAATATCTTTTTTGCACTATAGCACGAGAGACAATCAGAAAATTTGCACAAAAAAATTTGTTGTTGTTTTTACACGTGAAAATTAACAATAAAATTTCTTTTTTTATCGTTTCAGATGCTGTCGAAACATCAAAAACACATACACACACACTAGAAAAATAAGCATGCAACTTTATTTGTAACACGCACATACATTCTCCATCTTCATCAAGAAAATATTATAATAAACATAATTATTTTTATCTATATCTCACAATAAAACTCTATATCCAAAAATATCACAACATCAAATAACACTAGAGTCGTTAGTACACGTTGCATGCATTACGGAGGTCCTCTGTAGGGTTTCATGGAAGTTTGGGGGAAAAAAAAAACACGTGAAACTCTACAGAGGTGCGGTAATCTATAACCGCAGCCATTAGAAAACTTTTACATTTTTGGTTGGGCACCACGCACCCTGGCGGGGTTAGGGGCCAGGTATTCTAAAAACAACAATTATTATTTTCTTTGTTTGTTTGTGTTACAATACATAAGCGCGTGCGCGTGCGTGTGTGTGTGTGCGCGGCACGTCGTTCCCCCGAGAGAGAGAGGTTTACAAAGGTCGCGATATACAAACATTGGCCCCCGGGAGTTGGAAAATTACGATATGGCGCATTCGCTCATTACTGTTCCCAGCTATAAGTTTTTTCTCTCTCTCTCTTCATCTTACACCAACGTTGGCATTTCTATTTTTTTTTAGTTGTAAGTAAATTGCCAACACACTCTAGTTAATAATGCTACATATTATACACACACACGCACACACATACTGCGTTGCCATCCACCCATCTCTCTCTCTTTTACAGCAGTGCCGGCTCTCCTTGTTTAGTATATGTAGGTTGGCAAAAATTGCTTTATGCGCTGTAAGGCAAGCCTCAAGCAAAGTTGCCAGCTCCTTGCTTTAGGCTAGGTTAGACCAAAAAAAAAACTTGGTGATTTTTTTTTGAGTGAGGAGTTGGCAACGCTGATCTCCACTTGAGGGCGGTCAACCGGGTTGATTGCACAAGCAAAGTTGCCAGCTCCTTGCTTTAGGTTAGGTTAGACCAAAAAAGGCTGCGGGTAAGCTGTCGGTTGTTTAACTCTTCCCTCTCTCTTTTTTTTCTTGTAAAAGGCTATGGCAAAAGTACCAGTGGGTTGGCAACCTTGCTTTATGCACTGTAAGGCAAGCCTCAAGCAAGATTGCCAGCTCCTTGCTTTAGGTTAGGTTAGAGCAAAAAAAAGCTGCGGGTAAGCTGTCGGTTGTTTAACTCTTCCCTCTCTCTTTTTTTTGTAAAAGGCTATGGCAAAAATACCAGTGGGTTGGCAACCTTGCTTTATGCACTGTAAGGCAAGCCTCAAGCAAGATTGCCAGCTCCTTGCTTTAGGTTAGGTTAGACCAAGAAAAAAAACCTTGGTGATTTTTTCGAGTGAGGAGTTGGCAACACTGCGAGAAAATACCTCAAGCAAGGTTGCCAGCTCCTTGCTTTAGGTTAGGTTATACCCAAAAACAAAAACCTTGGTGATTTTTTCGAGTGAGGAGTTGGCAACACTGCTCCTCACTTCAGCTCCTCACAAGAGGACGTTCAACTGTCTAAACTGGACTACTTTAAAAGAACTGCAAGAGAAATTGTCAAAAGAGACAACAAAACACATTTTGAAATACATTAATAAATTACGTGAAGTTATGAACAGAGTCGTAAAAGTACATTTATTTCGATAAGTGATGATTTTGTTACAGAAGATGAATTACTTTCCTGGCTTTGTATGTTTTTCTTGGGTTAGCGATAGGGTGTATGTTGGTAGTAAAACAAAAGAAAATCACGCAGCGGTGTGCAGTCAAGACGTAAATTCGCAGCAGGCGCTGTGCTGTGCTGTAGCTTCATGTTTTGTTGTTCATATACGTTGATGAAAGAGAAACAAGAACAACAAAATAATTATCTACTCACGGATTAAAACTTATAGATACTCGAGTTTGGATTCAAATTAAAAATTAACCAGTAATTAGTCTACATAGAAACGAGTTACATCAAAACTCAGCGTACTCAATTCTGCGTTGATCTATGCTACGTAATTTTTTTTGTCTTGAGAAAAAAGTGTCCCCCCCTTTTTTTGCTCTCTTTGAAATTCTATAAAAAAGAAATGGGTGGTCCGATTCTAATGAAATTCTATTACGGTGCAACCAGGAAGGTTTTAAACAATTCTTAATTTTCAGATTTTTAAAATTTGTCAAAAAAAACTATTCTTATCAATTTTTGCGAAACTACTTCTCTTATAGTATTGTAGTCCTACAAATACAATTTTGGTCTTGCTTTGAAGGTCTTTGCATCTGTTTTTCAAATCCATTATCATTGTCAATTCACGTTGCAAAACAGATTTTTAATCAACGGAGTACAGGGTGTCTACCAAAATAACAAATCCAAAATTCTTGATCTTTCTTCCCTTTTTCTTAAGCTCACTACTTAGGCATAGTTGCAAATTTAGATATTTTTAATCAATGAAAAACCCTTACCAGAAGGCCAGTGAAGATGAAAACTGAAGCTGTGCTTGACTTGCTTTAATTATTAATGCATGTAAAAATTAATGCTCCAGATATCATCTTAGATGGGGAATGGCCACATTACGTTATGTAATATTTTTACAAAACTTTATGCATACAAAAATGTAATTCTTAAGAACCAAAGTAAACAAATTTTAAACACAACTCAATATAATTTAAATTTTCAAATATTCAATATTATTAAATCCCAGGACAGGCATATAACAATTTAACTCGCTACACTGTAAAAAAAAAAAAAATAGCAAACATTCTTGACCACAAGCATGATTTCTTGACTATCTTGACTGGTAGACAGCCTGGAGTAAATATGTACATGGAATGTGTCCAACACTGTTAGCACTAAGAGCCTGCAGTTTCTATGGTTCAACGGACATCGCTGCATTGATATGTGCGAGAACCATTTCAATTCAACTTTTTTGGGACACAAATTTGATACATTATATATTAGAAAAATCAATTCATTTGTGAATATATATCCATAAGCATAAGATAAAAAAAAAGTTTTAGTTGAGCAAAATGGGCATTTACAGCTGCAGGCATGCATTTGAGGAATCTTATGAACCTTACCACTCTTTCACTGTAGCATCAATCTGTTTGAACATAATTTCCTTACATCAGTCTAATACTGGGATGCTTCTCCATTTTCTACCCAAGTATCAAATTGCAACAAATGAGAAAGGGCTATCTAGTCCAAACTTACCTGCACATTGTCATGTTCTTTTCAGAAAACCATAGAACAGATGTTGTTCACTTTGTTAATATTTACAATTTTTTTCCTGAAATCTACTGAATGTCCTCTTTCCACATACATAAAATAGAAGAAATTATGAAAGAAACTAAAAACTTCAGTAAATATCTGCTATGCCCCGGACACCTATAACTTCTTCGTTTTGTCAATTTTTGACATTTGTATTTACCTATCTGCTTCGCGGAACATTCTTTAATTCATTCACGTTTTTTGATCAAAGTAATTGTAATTTTTTTTAATAAAAGTGTTTTTGTAACTGAAGAACGTACGTTTCCGCAAATGGTTTGTGGGGCTATGTGTCGATGGTTCGTGGGGCTATGCGAGAATGGTGTGTGGGGCTACGCATATTTCTTTCGAAACCAATTTTTAACTATTGTAACCTAAACGTGACCCTACCTAACCTAACCTAACCTTACCGGGAATCGTTCATGGGGCTGTGTGTCAATGGTTGAATTTCCACTATGAAACATTCCCACATCACACAAAACACCTTCCAGATGTTAAACAATGCTACAGGAACTTATTACCGTTAAGTAGTTTCTTCTGTAAAAATGAAAAATCTGTCTGGGGAATATCAGATTAGTACCAAAACTACTTCTATGGATTCGAAATCCCAAGCGGAATACTCATATGAATTTCCACAATGTGCATATAAATTGTTCACTCCTATTCTCAAGAGTATAAGCGAAATGCAATGACATAATTCGACACAAGTACAAGTAAAATTCATCAACGAAGAAAGCGTAACATCTGGAAGTTGGAATTTCAAATGGGTGGTTACAATACACGTGAACAAGATATGCGGAGCGATTATAGCCTGGCATTTATGCACAAAATGAGTGTATAGCAAAGGACATCAAATATTCAGAATATGTTAAGAGCTAAACTTTTTACAGAAGACAAAATAAATCTACTGTCATTTAATGAATATCTGAGATGTATCAAAGTTTAATGCAAAAGTGTATAACAATACACTGGGTGTGTTTTTTATTCCATCATAAAACAGAAGGTACAAGATTATGGGATTCTCACGTATGAGGAGATGCACAAACATTACCAAACTAATTTATCCCACTCCCTAATCACAGCCTCTCTGCCTTTGCTCATTTACGCTGTACCATAGGCTATAGAAACAAAGTGAGAGTCCATGGTCACAATAAAATGTTCCAGCAAGCTATGATCAATTGAAGGGCTTGGGTGGAAAACATGGTAAGTGACATTTTGGTATTTTTGAGTTACAAAGTAAAATGTGCCATCCTTCAATTTTAGAGTGAAATTGCCATGTCATACAATTTGCATTGGACTCGGTGAATCCTTCTGAAATTGGTAAACACAACACAAAAACAATTTATCTACAGTATAGCTTCTAATAATATTTTTTCATAATGAACTCGGAAATGACCAAGGTGTCACTTAGCATGTTTTACACACAGAGACCTTCAATTGCTTCCTATGAACATTTCTCTTGCATAAGTTACTCATTATTTTTCAAATCGTATAAGGAGTATATGTTTTTTTACCCAGTCAATTAGAGTAACATTAGCTTGATGGTACACTATCATCAGGCCTTTTCCCATTAATGAATGATATCAAGAGAATTTGATGCACTTACTTACCTCAGTAACTCTCAACTGTACCAGGCTATACTGAATAGTTGAAAGCATATAATTCCTGTTGTAAATAATTTTTGGTGTGATACCACAGATTTGTATGTTACTTTTTTATCGATTGTCTGTGCATTTGTGCACATGGTGCATACATACTCCCTCCCATGGCTTCCAAGAATATCCACATGATACAAATTCATAAAATTGATTGATTGATTTAGTTTACTTTACTTCGCATTTTGTGCCTCTTGGCTAATTTGCGAAGATGGGGATGAGTGATGAAATTGATGAATGGACATTCACAAACAACCGAGCCCGAGCGGGATTCGAACCCAGGACCCTTGGCGTCGCAGTGCAATGTGCTAACCACTCAGCCACAGGGTCCGGCACAAATTCATAAAAGAACCAAAGGAATTAAGATAGTTAATTTTCCTAGACACATGGACATCACTGAGAAGTTAATTTTACTAGACACATGGACATCACTGAGAAACATTAAACTGTGTAATAAATAAATAAAAATCAAAACTAATTTACAGGTAAAGCACTAATTTATTTTGAGAATAATCTTGTTCACTGGTCATACATAAAGGAAGGTCACATTTCATTATTTTCTTTGACTCTAAAAAAAAGGGGAAAGAACATAAGTTAAATGAAATTATGTTGTCCACGTATACAAAATACACATGTTTTTGGTGACATTAAAACCATGTAATAAAATGCATGGTTTTAAGGAAAATACAGTTTTGCAGGATAACTTTTTGATATTCTTAGTATCAATGCACACAGCACTTGGATGAATACGAATTTAACGTCATGGAAAATGCTAAAACAGCATTCACAATAAAAATCAAACGAATCTCATAAAACTAGGATTCCTACCACTATAATTCACTGTCACACACACATGCTGATGCAGAAAATTGTGTGCGAGAGAAAAAGAGAAACATTGAAAACTGAGTGAATAGTCTTTGACAAAGTATAAGCTGACCACATTGTTATATTCATATGAACAGTCTATTCACAAGAAGCTCCTTTGCAGCTCACCATTGTTACGATGCACACGTGTAGGCTCTATTTCTACAGACATGATATCTGAGGTTCCTTGAAAATTTCAACATCGCCACTGTATATGATACCCATATTGTGGAAAACTGCACACGCGATAACAATGTCTCGAACTGTTTCCAAGTCTTCTGGACAAACGTGGAAAATGTCGCTTCCATATCCCAAAGGTACTCTCCACAACATTCCTCTGCTGAGCATGGGCATAGTTGTACCTCTTTCAGGATCAGTTGGTGGGTCTTGGAATGGACTGTAGAGGTATGGTCGAGCTGAGCTGAATATCCCTTGCCATGAAGAATTGCATCTTGTCCTTTGGAATATCGAATTATCATAAATACTTCCTGCCCATCTAGCCACGAAGTCAAGAACTCACTTTTTGGACCTGCACTACCTGAAAAAATAACAACAAAATATCCTTAAGACTCATCTCACAATTTAAAATAAGAACATGGAAAGTTGTAAAGAAAATTCATTCCACATAAATTAATGCCTAACCACAAATTAACCCAATACACATACCTGATTATTAAAATGTCCATATCTTGTGCATTTTGAAATGCAGAAAATACTCATTTCTGAAGCTAATAACATGAAGATAACTGTGTTTGTAAAAGTTTTTCAGTATTATTCAAATCTAAACAATTGCTACATACCTGCCTAAACTACTTGCATAAGTGCACACGAGCAGGATGGTAAAATTATTCTCATCAGAAAACCTGTTCAGTATTTGCTTATAGGCACATGTAGAATATGATTTATGTAAATGCATGTGTGTACTATGAGAATATCGAAATTACAAAAGCACAGTTTGGACCTATATTAATTTATGTCAAATAAAAATTATCTGAAGGGATACAGCCTCTTCTGTGTACACCTTTGGAATGGAAAATAGAAGAGAAATATTCATGATTTCACAATTATGCTTGTTCAAATATGTTCATGTTAAATCATATATTTTTGTGTAATCATATATACTGTAGTAATAAAATAAAATCAGCGACTACCTTCATTCACCAGGTGATGAACCAAGCTTTGGGGCTAGTTTCACCAGGTCTCGTGATTTGTCACTGTGGAAATTTATTTTTAAGACACAAATATTTTCTTGTATTCTATCTTTTGCACTGCATGTTAGGGAGGGCAGTTAGGTATTCCATTTGTGTGTCTAAAAATAATCAGAAACTTCTACAGTGTACAGGTTAGGTACTTTGATTAACTGTTATTGTCTTGTTTATTTTCCCAAGTTAGTGTGAGTAATTTGACATACATACATTGAAAATGTGTGAAAGATATATCTGGTCTCACCACATTGTGCCAGTAGTTGCCCAAAATAGAAATACTAGGTACCTTTAACAATCTGTACTCCCTCAAGAAAGTAAATGCCTTGCATGGTTTATGTTAAATGTTGAGGTTTTTCACTATTTTTAGCTCGCACAGATGTGTCACTGTGAAATAAAGTACGTCTGTTACCTTACTGTGAAACAGCCTGAGGGCTTCGTGCAAGTGAATATAGCACCCAGCACGACATTCCACAACAGGAGCTAAAATTTTTCGTCGTTAAGTTAGGAGTGTTAGGTTTGGAGTTGACGTGTTCTTTCGCTCTTTTTGTGTGCACATAAACGGTTTTTTACTAATAAAAGGCGGCGAAAGTAACCTTAGATGGAAGGTTTTAACTTACGCCGGTCATACTTTGGAATCAAATACATCCGTTATTTGTGTTTTCCGCGAGTTGGAACCAATTTAATATTACGTAAAACATCGAAATCTGTCCATTAAAAAGAAAACAAAACAATTCTCGAGGGAGTACATTGGGTTAACGTCACCGAAATCCTATTGTATTCCATTATTTTGCTACACAACTGAGTAACAAATCGATGCACTACTTCAGAATCAAATAATGTTCATGCAGAAGCAATATTATTATAATACAGGATTACACTTTTCTTTATGAATCAATAAACCGAAGAAAGAGAGGCAGTACAACCAATTAACAAGGTTTATGTTTCCTCAAACTAAGATCATTACGTAGAGAGTAGTTCAATTTACATACCTGATGCAAAACTGAGGCATAAAAACTGGACAAAACAGCTGTTGCAATGAGAAAATCTTCAAAATATCCATCCTCTTCATCATAGTTTCTAACTGCAACGTCCATTTTTATTTTCTCAAGAGAACATTCGGTATCTCAAGAGACCTGTCTCGTTCTCTTGGCGAATACAGGATCTTAAGAGACCGAATATCGCTCTTACGCTGCCAAGAAGTGTCTATGAAACAGGGAATCTTAAGATGGATCTTGAGAGACAACTATGAAACGCCAAAAGTGTATCTTGGCACAGACTGTTCTTATCCAAGATGGTGAAGTAAACCGTCTCTTGGCTAGTATCTTGAGATACGTTTATGAAACAGCATGGCGTGTTAAGAGAGGTCTCAAGACGCTTTCCTTTCTTGAGAAACGACTATGAATACGGGCCTTAATGGTTTGCTCTTGTAAGGCATAAGCCTCATTTTCTCGCAGTGTTGCCAACACCTTACTCGAAATAAAATCACCAAGGTTTTTTTCCTTGGTCTAACCTATGTTATTGAACTGCGTCGTCACGTCCAAACCCGCATGACTTCCGGACACTAGTGGTTCTATTCATACTTTTTCTTACGTATAGGTGTACATGATGAATCAGCAAACAGATTTTTCCTAAGTCTTACCGTTTCCAAGATAACCCCACTTCCTTTCGCCATTTTGGATTTCCGAACATAGGTTCTATTCATACTTTACTCACATATAGGCGTACATGATGAATCCTCAAACAGATTTTTCCTAAGTCTCACCGTTTCTAAGATAATCTCACTTCCGGTCGCCATTTTGGATTTCCGAACATAGGTTCTATTCATACTTTACTCACATATAGGCGTACGTGATGAATCCGCAAACAAATTTTTCCTAGGTCTTACCGTTTCCAAGATAACCCCACTTCCGGTCGCCATTTTGGATTTCCGAACATAGGTTCTATTCACACTTTTTCTCACGTATAGGCGTACATGATGAATCCGCAAACAGATTCTTGCTAAGTCTTACCGTTTCCAAGATAACCCCACTTCCGGTCGCCATTTTGGATTTCCGAACATAGGTTCTATTCACACTTTTTCTCACGTATAGGCGTACATGATGAATCCGCAAACAGATTCTTGCTAAGTCTTACCGTTTCCAAGATAACCCCACTTCCGGTCGCCATTTTGGATTTCCGAGCATAAGTAGTACGCAACGGTAGGGGCTGGCACCTTCCTTTTGCCTTAAACTTGGCAACGCTGCAAATGCTAAATTATTGTATGGCGAAATAACCGTAGCCTTTCTTGCTTTAGTTAAACCTACAGTCTTACTGATAAATTATTGTATGACAAAATCACCGTAGCCTTTCTTGCTTTTAGTTAAACCTAAACAATTTATGAGATGCTACTACTATATCTTAAAGATGAAGATCTTAAAGATTAAGATTTTCTCGGGCTCCTAATTAAGCTTGCTGCAAGAGATCAGCATAGCATGTCTTGGGGGTTAGTTCAACCTGAACAATTTTAGGAGTTTGGGCAATACTGTTGTGCAACTTATACTATATATAAATTTATGAGGCTGGGGTTTTTTATTGGCGATGTTGCCAAGTTTACTGCATTTGTAATCTTCTCTTGCGTGAGAGAAAAAAAATCATGGTGATGCGTCTTGAGCTGTGCAAACCTTATATATTTTTTTAAAATTAATTACAACTGAAAACTAATAATTAATATTGTGCTCTTGCATAAGCTCTTATCAGTCTGTAAGTTGTAATTTATCAGCAACAAGCAACCTGCGCTAGAGGTAGATGCTCTTGACATTGTGTGTTCATGAAAATTAAGAGCTTGAGTAAATTTAGCTAGTTTTCGAGTAACTTTTTTTTGTGTGTTTTATGATTAGTTAAAAAATACGTAATGTGATGACTCATATCTTCTGATTGCGCGACAAGTTATTACGTAACATTGTGATGACTCATATCTAATGCCCTTCGTTGTATTAACTATAAGGGAGTAAACTATTACACAACATGTTGCAACAAGTTATGACGTAATGTGATGAGTCATATCTAACGTGGCGTCTTCTGATTGGTTAATTATTACAGGTGTTTTCAATACGGTCCGCGCTTTTATTATAAAAGACGGCATACACGGCAGATCAGTCAGTCTCGTGAGAGCAGCCGAAGAGTACGGACGTCCTGTCGCAGCGCTCCTCGTTTTTGTAAAAAAAAAATAGGTATTTAACTTTCTTTGAAGCTACATACCATCTATTATTTCAAGTTTAAAGGTGTTTCACGTGGTTTTTCATAGTAATTTCGACCAGATTGAATTTTGACGTGATCGTGCGTTTTCTATTTCACACCAAGAAATTCTATATAAAATAACATACCTGAAAATTGTATCGCTATATACTAGACTTTTTGAATTGTGATTTTCGAAAAAGCAATGGCATCCACCACCAGTTTCAATCGTAAAAATGATAAAACTGAATGTGTTACTTGTGGGAAGCTAATCTCAAGGAACAATTTATCGGTACACAGGGCAAGATGTAGCGAAACAGCTTCGAGTTTAAATCGTTCGTTATCTTCTAAGCCTTGTGCTCGATGCGGAAAGATGATTAGCATTACAAATTTAAGTAAACATCTCAAAATTTGCAAACCATCGACCGGACAAGCATCGAAAAGGAAAATCGATGATCCAGAAACGGAAGCTTCCACTTCCAAGCAAATTAAATTATCTAATGAACGCAAACCCATTAGATCTGCATTCAACGACCAACTCCAGGATTTTTCAATTAAGTCAGAAGCAGGCCGTGACATCCCTAGTTTCTTGGATGAAACGAAAACATCTGTACTAAATATTTTAAAAGATAAACTTGAAAACAACTCTATAAAAGTATATGTTGTTCTGTTTTCTGAATACGAGAAAGTTGATGGCACAACGAGTATTTTTTATCATCGTACAAAAAACCAGACTCTTTATTTTGCTGACGTCGAAAATTTAGACAACTTCTATTATAAAGTTACCAATGAGCTGGTTAAGAAACACGACGATTTCGAGGCTAAAGGGTCGGGATGGTCTCTGTGTGGAAGTCCTCACACGTTAACCGTTTACGTGAACCAATTCTCGCCTCTTCGCGCATCCAGCTACGTTCCTATTCCACCGAACATTCAACACAAGAGGGCTGTGTTAAATATACAGAACAGCGATAACAAGTGTTTCCTTTGGTGTATATTGGCTGCACTGCATCCTGTTTATTGCAAAAATAATCCAGAACGGGTTTATAATTACAAGCAGCATGAACCTGAACTGGAAAATGCAATGTCTGGCATCGAATACCCGGTGACATTGTCGGATATAACAAAGTTTGAAAATCGTGCAGGAAAACGTATCGCTATTAATGTATATTCCTTCACGTCAGATAAATATCTCGTGCATCCCGTCAGGATAAGCGATATCGACGATGACGATGCTCGTGTGATTAATCTTCTTCTAATTTCAAACGACAGTGTTCACCATTACTGTCTTATTCATTCTCTATCACGCTTGGTCAGAAGTCAAACTACCAAGTATGAACATTACATCGAAGTTTGCCCGAGATGCCTAACCACGTTCGACGATCGTGACCGACATGATCATCAAAATCTTCATAGTCGTCAAATTGCTATCGATAAACTTGTCGAACATAAAATATATTGCGGTGACAACAGACCGGCTAGAATGTTGATGCCCGAAACGAACGAAGTCGAAGAATTCAAAATGCACAAGGCATTGTTAGAACATCCCGCAATCATCGTCGCAGATTTCGAGGCGTTCCTCAAACCACTCTTGTACTGCGAACCGGATCCTGAAATTTCCTCCACAACGCCGTACCAGCTTCATCAACCAAACAGTTTCGGCTATGTTGTTGTGCGACGTGATAAAATAAATGAAGCATATATATACCGCGGGCCAAATGTAATCGAACACTTCCTGGAAAAATGGTGGAGGAGGTTGAGGTAATTGGTAGCGTACTGCTTACATCAAAACCGATGGCACCTTTAACTGAAAATGAACTTCAAAATTACAATTCCACTGAGGTGTGTCCGGTATGTGATCAAAGTTTCACTGATGAGAACAAAAAAATATTCCACCACGATCATTTCAGCGGAAACTACATAGGTGGAATTTGCAACACGTGCAATCTTAAAATCCAGAAACCTAAATTCATCCCCATATTCTTTCACAACGGAAGCGGATATGATTTTCACCACCTGGTGAGACATCTTGGCTACGATCCGAAACGTATAGGTGTCTTGGCCGAGAATGAAGAACGCTACATTAGTCTCAGCAAGCAAGTGTCGATTCCGGGAACGAAAAATACAATCGAGATGCGCTTCCTGGATTCGTATAGATTTCTCTCTGCAAGTCTGGATGCTTTAGCGAACAAACTCACCGACGATCAATTTAAAATAACTAGAGCTAGTTTTCCCAACGTAGACATAGAACTCGTTAGACGTAAAGGGATTTATCCTTACGAATATGTTAGTGATAATTCTAAATTTAACGACGACGCTCTCCCACTTCCAAGAGAATTTTACAGCAGACTCAGAGAGAAAGGAATCACGGACGAAGAATACCAACACGCGCAACTAATGTGGGAGAAATTAGAATGTAGGACACTCGGAGACTACCACGACGCATACTTAAAATTAGACGTGACGATACTCGCGGATGTTTTTCAAGCGTTCAGGAAAACGGCAACGAATATTTATAAATTAGATCCAGCGTATTTCTACAGCCTACCGGGATTAGCGTGGTCGGCAATGTTATTCCAGACAAAGGTCAAGCTGGAACTGATATCGGACGTTGACATGTTACTTTTCATCGAAAGAGGGATACGAGGTGGAATGGTGCAATGCGTACAGAGACATGCAAAAGCTAATAATGTACACATGAAAGAAGATTACGATTCAAATCGAGCATCGAATTACATCTTCTACGCCGACGTTAATAATCTCTACGGACATGCCATGGTTCAAAAACTTCCTTACGGGGGATTCGAATGGTTACATCCCACTTCGATAGACATTATTCATTTCGACGATAGCGAGTGTGGTTTCTTCGCAGAGGTAGATCTCCAATTCTCCGACCACCTGCACGACACGTTTTCGGATTTGCCTCCGACTCCCGAAATCAAATGTCCACCCGACTCGGTTCAAGACAAGCTTTTGTTAACATTGGACCCTAAACAGAGATACGTCGTCCACTACAAGAATCTCCGGTTTTTGATTGGGAAGGGTGTTCAGATAGTAAATGTTAGAAGAATACTAAAGTTTAAACATTCCACGTGGTTAAGACCTTACATAGAAACTAACACACAACATAGAACAGCTGCCACTTCCGATTTAGACAAGGACTTCTTTAAATTAATGAACAATGCGGTGTACGGAAAGACCATGGAGAATGTTAGAAAGCACGTAGACGTGAAATTAATTTCCGATAAGAATAAATGTCGGAAGTGGATAGCCGATCCTAGATTCAAGTCGAGAAAAATTTACAACGAGAATTTGGCACTTTTCAATCTACATATAAAATTGATGAAATTCAGAAAACCAATTTACGTTGGCGCAACGGTTCTCGACTTGTCGAAACTTTACATGTTCGAATTTCATTATGACGTGATGAAACCCTTCTACAATGATAAAATATCACTTTTGTACACGGACACCGACAGTTAAATACCTATTTTTTTTTTACAAAAACGAGGAGCGCTGCGACAGGACGTCCGTACTCTTCGGCTGCTCTCACGAGACTGACTGATCTGCCGTGTATGCCGTCTTTTATAATAAAAGCGCGGACCGTATTGAAAACACCTGTAATAATTAACCAATCAGAAGACGCCACGTTAGATATGACTCATCACATTACGTCATAACTTGTTGCAACATGTTGTGTAATAGTTTACTCCCTTATAGTTAATACAACGAAGGGCATTAGATATGAGTCATCACAATGTTACGTAATAACTTGTCGCGCAATCAGAAGATATGAGTCATCACATTACGTATTTTTTAACTAATCATAAAACACACAAAAAAAAAGTTACTCGAAAACTAGCTAAATTTACTCAAGCTTTTAATTTTCATGAACACACAATGTCAAGAGCATCTACCTCTAGCGCAGGTTGCTTGTTGCTGATAAATTACAACTTACAGACTGATAAGAGCTTATGCAAGAGCACAATATTAATTATTAGTTTTCAGTTGTAATTAATTTTAAAAAAATATATAAGGTTTGCACAGCTCAAGACGCATCACCATGATTTTTTTTTCTCTCACGCAAGAGAAGATTACAAATGCAGTAAACTTGGCAACATCGCCAATAAAAAACCCCAGCCTCATAAATTTATATATAGTATAAGTTGCACAACAGTATTGCCCAAACTCCTAAAATTGTTCAGGTTTAACTAACCCCCAAGACATGCTATGCTGATCTCTTGCAGCAAGCTTAATTAGGAGCCCGAGAAAATCTTAATCTTTAAGATCTTCATCTTTAAGATATAGTAGTAGCATCTCATAAATTGTTTAGGTTTAACTAAAAGCAAGAAAGGCTACGGTGATTTTGTCATACAATAATTTATCAGTAAGACTGTAGGTTTAACTAAAGCAAGAAAGGCTACGGTTATTTCGCCATACAATAATTTAGCATTTGCAGCGTTGCCAAGTTTAAGGCAAAAGGAAGGTGCCAGCCCCTACCGTTGCCTACTACTTATGCTCGGAAATCCAAAATGGCGACCGGAAGTGGGGTTATCTTGGAAACGGTAAGACTTAGCAAGAATCTGTTTGCGGATTCATCATGTACGCCTATACGTGAGAAAAAGTGTGAATAGAACCTATGTTCGGAAATCCAAAATGGCGACCGGAAGTGGGGTTATCTTGGAAACGGTAAGACTTAGCAAGAATCTGTTTGCGGATTCATCATGTACGCCTATACGTGAGAAAAAGTGTGAATAGAACCTATGTTCGGAAATCCAAAATGGCGACCGGAAGTGGGGTTATCTTGGAAACGGTAAGACCTAGGAAAAATTTGTTTGCGGATTCATCACGTACGCCTATATGTGAGTAAAGTATGAATAGAACCTATGTTCGGAAATCCAAAATGGCGACCGGAAGTGAGATTATCTTAGAAACGGTGAGACTTAGGAAAAATCTGTTTGAGGATTCATCATGTACGCCTATATGTGAGTAAAGTATGAATAGAACCTATGTTCGGAAATCCAAAATGGCGAAAGGAAGTGGGGTTATCTTGGAAACGGTAAGACTTAGGAAAAATCTGTTTGCTGATTCATCACGTACGCCTATACATGAGAAAAAGCATGAATAGAACCTATGTTCGGAAATCCAAAATAGCGACCGGAAGTGGGATTATCTTGGAAACGGCAAGACTTAGGAAAAATCTGTTTTGGGATTCATCATGTACACCTATACGTAAGAAAAAGTATGAATAGAACCACTAGTGTCCGGAAGTCATGCGGGTTTGGACGTGACGACGCAGTTCAATAACATAGGTTAGACCAAGGAAAAAACCTTGGTGATTTTATTTCGAGTAAGGTGTTGGCAACACTGCGAGAAAATGAGGCTTATGCCTTACAAGAGCAAACTATTAAGTCGAGCCTCACCGAGCCTCACTTCGAGCCTCACTTTCGGTTGCAGAACTGTCTTTATGGTCCTACTCTAAAGTAGGTCAAAGCACGTAGAGGCTCTCGTGTAGTTAGCACGAAAAAAAATGAATAGGTTAAGATATATCACGTAAGATCGTGGCATTCGTACCAAGTATGAGTGGGAAAAAAGGGAAATTTTACTAAAACATCGCTAAACGCTAAAACATCGACAAAAAATTGTCAAAATATGTCAAAAACTGATATTCGATTGGTAAAAAAAGAGGCTACAAATGCATACCTACTAAGTACGACTTTGAACCGCTCCAATTACACTACTTTTAGAGTTACTTTCCAAAAATCGCAAATGGTTATGCACATGTGGAGGTTTTCCGTAACTATCAAAAAATTCCCCCCGGGAGTTACTGTCTATGTAAATTGCTACCCAGTGCTTCCCGGGGCTATCTTTGGGGTCTGTATTTACAATCAACGCTGCTGGTAGTTCCACATGTACAGGTAATTCATTAGCTGCGAAAACCCCAACATGATGATTGTCAAAGGCTCTATTTGATATTAACCCGTGAAGCAAATTTAAAGTCGACAGCATTGCTGGACACTAAATAGTAATATTGTGCAACTCACCTTGTTATACAATTAATCCAGATGAATATCTCTTTGATTATTAATTTCCATGAGAGCGTCAAATTCAGAGTAGATAACACAAGTCACAGTAGATTCCAAAGCCGATTTGAAGTGGACTTCCAAGCTAACAGCCCCTTGCCGTTGAAGACTGCAGTGGGAAATGACACTTGCAGCTGCGTCTGGTGTTATATCGAAAACAAGTAATGCGTATCCCTGGGGGTATTCCTCACGCGATATATTGTTTCCTTCATCCATATAGTGTATCCCTGTTCCAGAGAATAATGTGTGATATGCTGTTATGTACTTGTTGTTTTCAAAGTCTGGTTGAAGTGGTTTGCCGGGAATTTGGACTCCATCAACATATAAAGTAAAGAAGTTGTAATTGAAATGTTGAAAATTGAATGGGTTTGTAGACAGAGTGCCGTTGAATGCATCGTTGGTAACAAACCCCACAACTAATCGTTTTTGAAGACGTCCAAGTATCACATTTTCAATTGTTTTTGAAACAATATCTTTTGGAATAGTTACAGCTTTAAGTTGTACTCTTGTTAGAGGGTATTTTGCTGTATGTTTTTGCAATATGCGATTGTGACTAAGTTTGATGGATGAACTGACCGATACTTTTCTCACATATAGTGTAGCATCCAGAATTTCCACTTTGCCTTCACTGTCATCTAATCCCATCAAGCAGAAAGTGTTTTTCGAAGGAATCGGTTTTATTCGCATTTCCACTCCATTGATCAAAAATTTCTCTTGATTGAAAATATCAGAATGCAAGTAACCAAACATATCAAATGTTTTACTCTGTTTTGTTAGTTGGTTACGTTTTGTAAAGCCTTTGTTGTCTTCCGAAACGTTATCAAAAGCACCTGCTGTATCTTTGTACCACAATGCACTTTGGAGATGAGATGATTTTGCAGATATGTCATAGTTCAGTGCTTTTTCAAAATAAGACCTGTATGGGTGCATGTGAGATGGAAACGAGATGAGTTTGTTATTTAAGTAGATTTGTACTTCGCTGAACATTGCATTGAGAAAATCATTGACAGGTCCAATTGTTTTATCTGTGGGTAGCAATAACTGACCATTCGCTTTTACAATTCTGGCATCTATATTCAACATTGTGTGTGCTAAATTCATATAATCATCACCATGTCCAGGTATTACAAACTCGGTGGGGGCATTATCTGCCAGAGAACTAACAGGTTTGTATCCGATGGTGTGGTGTTCTAAGATGCTTGTCTGAGTAGGTTTTACCGAGAAAATATCCAATTCACTTTTAAAACACTCACATGATTTCTCCCTAATTAGCGCCATATCTAATCAAAAATATCTGATGTTATTTGAATTTTCTTACGGTTGCGTTTGGTTGTTTTCTTGGTGTTTGTATTGGCACTGGATCTCTTCTTTCTCTGAGCGATCCTTCCAGTTCGCTGTCCCGAAGCAGAGTGATTCCTTTTGAAATGTTTATGCCCCTGATAACCTGAACCAATCATTTCCTTTAGCTTTGTTTCAGCTTTTCTTTTAAGATTTGATTTGGCATCCGAAATTCTGGATTGTAGTGACTGTTTTAGGGGTGTTTTGTCTACAACATCACCTAACACATTTACCCCTGTTTTTAACATTTCTTTCCCTACAGCTTTCGCTCCTTTTTTGATAAGAGGCAAAGCTGACCGAAAAAGTCCTCCAAGAAAACTTCCAATGCCATGTCCTTTTTGATAGGCAGCACCGTAATATATGTTACCCACACCAGATCCAGCTTGTTGATGGTAGTATTGAAAATATGGGTCATTCATAATCAGAGCTTTTCACCACAACGTCTAAAATGAAGTTTCAAACACACTAGTCCGAAGGAGAATGGGATGTGTGCACCAGTGCTATCCCTTAAGTCAATTTCTATTTGTTCGAAATTATGTTTCTGCACTGGGATGTAATGTGGTGAATCGAAAATTTGCACACCATCACTTCCAAAAGTATGTTCCATAGGATTAATGTTTATAATACGTAATAGAGGGGCGACAGCATCTCCCACCATATGTGATTCCGCAATATCTGTGTAAATATACATCTGGGAAGGAATTTCTCTCACAACATTTGGAGGCGAGCGTCCAATTTTTACTTCTGATAGATCATCGGTCGGTTTAAAACCTAATATCCGTGCCAGTTGAGGTGACAATCGTACATTTATGTTTCTCTGCTTGGTAGATATATCAACAGTCACATGTTTGTACGCAGGATGATTTCGGACACTAAAATTTAATGTTTCAGAATATTTATTGATTTCTGCAACAATGCTGTTTATAGATGCGTAATAGCCTTAGGATATTCGAAGTTCGTTCCATTTGACATCATCCATAGATTTATATTGAATATAGTTGTTAAATCTTGTAATGTTTAGTATTGAATAAGGATAATGCACTTCTACCAATGCCATCTCCCATTTGTTGGTGTCCAACTCCACAAGGTTCTGAAGCTTTGTGGTGTAATTAGTTAGAGTATTACTTGGGAAATATAATCATGGAACTGTTACTAGGCAAAGTAAGGTAGAAAGCGTTTGCTTTTCTCATGATGTGTTATGAAGGTTATTTGTACCACTGATGAGAATACCTACAAAAATTTATGCCTCTCTCTCTCTTTTTTTGACTCCAAAAACGATGCGCTAATCCAACTGTCAAATAATCTGGAATAACCTTTCCAATGAACTAACAACTTTTTACTGGCTCCTTTACCTTTGGTCGCAAGGATTTTATCAATTTCATGCATATCCGGTAAGCGGACCAATTGCAACTCTTCCGTATAAAATGTTCCATCGATTTTATGTCCTTGTAGATCTTTTAATTCATACACTTGAGGATTTCTTTTCAAAATACGTTCCACCACAAATATTTCTCTTGTCCAATTTTCCATGTAACCTTTGTCAAAGCGTTTTTTGGTTTTTGTTATTCTCACTGTATCTCCTATTTTGAATGGCATCTTCAATGACAATAGTGGAGATGAATCAGATTTGAGTTTTTTGTCATACATATTGTGCCATACTTTCAAAACCTTCTCAGGAGTAACATCTGCTGGTGCCATTTTAATACTCGAGTGAATTTTATGATTATAAGCTTTCAAAAGCTTTGGGAGTACATTAACATAACAGCTGGTTCTTTGCTTAGTAAAATACTTCCACATGCGTTCCTTTAAAGTTCTGTTGAATCTTTCAACAATACTAGCTTTAATATCAGGATTCTTTGTTGTAAAATAAATTACATTTTGTTTTTTGAGATATTCCTGCACAATACTGTTGGTAAACTCACGGCCTTTGTCAGATTGTAATTTCAAAGGTTTTCTTTTGCTTTGTTTGA
Organism: Lepisma saccharinum; assembly: GCF_977018435.1. Lineage (NCBI taxonomy): Eukaryota > Metazoa > Arthropoda > Insecta > Zygentoma > Lepismatidae > Lepisma > Lepisma saccharinum. The sequence goes on along the minus strand of NC_139233.1, from coordinate 28,550,791 downwards.
AAATTTGCTGGAAAGCCTTTTTTATACATACACCAGTTTTATTTTTTACAGGGACAGCCCAAGCATGCCTGCTAAAAATATCGATAACTGTGAGTATATATCTGTACCCTTTGTTGTGATTCCGCAAACTCTGCATGTCATTCAAGTCAGCCTGCCATTGGTCATCGATATTATGCACAAAATAAAAGTTTCTCGGAAATCGACGCTTTACAGGTCTATGCAAAGTGTATGCAGTTTGCTTTGTCAACCAATGTTTGATTGTTGACAATGGTATGGATTTTTTTACAGCTTTCCATAGTGTTGAAGCTGTAGAATAGGATGCTGGATGAGATGGATTGTACCAGATATTCTCTAATATTTTTTCGCTCATGGTTTGTATCTTGACCAAACTGGAACAGTACTTTTACGTTTGTGCCCTGGAAATGATGATACAAAAGAAATTGGTTCCTTTTCTTCTTCTTCTTCTTCTTCTGTTAATTCTTGTGCCTCTTCTTGGTTAGCTCCGGACAGCGGAACATGGCGTCCGGGGTTGCCAAAAACAATCTGTTGAATAAACTCCTGTCTCCGGGGGTTTCCAATATATTCTTGAGGAATATTAGATAACGCCAGAGCTCTATTGAATAGTTGCCACCCAGCAGGATTGCTTGCTTTTCGTGGTCGAATTATATCCGATACTAGATCGACAATATTTGAGCCTTCAATTTTATTATTGTTAATAAAAACTGCCCCATATTTATCCCAATCAATATTACTATTATGTAAAAGACGTTCATACAACAGTTCGGCTTTTCTACGATACATGCTGGGTGTAGCAGCTAGAATTTCTTCTTTCATATCAGTCAACTTCTCAGTAGATTCTGTAATCGGTAGCGACACAGGTTCTCTTTGTTTTCGAGTAATAGACAGAAATTTTTGGAGCACAATACTGTAACGATTCCATTTTTCATCATCCGAAAGACCTTTGAGATTCAAAATTACTTGCATATCCTGATCCAATTGCGATAAGGATGTAGACGGTGCAGACATAACAGGATGTCTCATGTTATCCATAAATTCTTGAGGTATTATAACCATTTTTTTGGCATGCTCCATGTTCAGATTTTTTTCACTTAAATAAACTTGATAACACACCTCCTATTAAAGGGGCTAATAACGCAGGTAGAAATCCTCCGTGTTGCACTAGTATCTGTTTCTTCTGCTTTGTAGAGTGTCCTTTGGCAGAGAGATTACGTATCACCTTCTTGTACCGGCTCAATCTTGTTTTCTGAGGTGTTGAAAGAGGAACATTCCCTTTTAGAACATTGTAACAACACTCACAGATTGAATTAACTAAGGAAGAATCAGCAGCTTGTAATATCGCTGTGCGAAGAGCTGGTTTAGCATCCGACAAAACTTGGAGCACTTTAGCGTGTTTCACTCTTGGAGCCATGATGACAGAATAAACGACTAGTGATTATGCTTGCTTTTTTTGTAGGAATATATACATAATTGATATCATCGTCGGGAAATATCCGCGACCGAAAACGTACTTCTTCCGGAGTGTTCTGCTTCAGATCAAACAGCAAATATCCATGGGGTTCAGCGGTGGCATTGTAATATGCATCTTTTATAAAATTTGGATTCTCCGGGTATACTTGTCTAGATAAATAATTAATTTGGGCTCTGTCTCTTGGATTTTTGAAGCATACAATATAATGACTATTTAAAGATATATCCCTATTCCCTTTTCCCTGATGGAATAGATTTTGAGTGATAAAGAAAAGACTAATATCACGATGATGACACCCTTTGTAAATAAATCTGTGACTCTTTGATCGCATTCCCTCATCTGATCATCGATAATAATAAGATGAGGTCCAGAATTTGGCACAAATTGGTCAATATTAGGCATTCCTTCCCGAAATTGTACAAAACCAGGGAAATCATTGTATGCAGATTGCCATTCCCCGTAGCACACCAAAATATTGTTGAATTTTACATTTACCATTTGGGGTAAACACTGGAGAAAATGCTTCACAAAATATGTCTTTCCACATCCTGATGGACCAGCCAATATTGCAGAGAACGGGTGTTTCCACAAGCACTCCATTTCTCAAACTGTGAAGAATGTTTTAAATTACATATAATATAAAAGTCGAATGTTATGAATATTTTTCTAGTTGTTAGATTTTACTGATATGTTGTATCTTCAAATTACATATATATATATTATATTGTATTGTATTATATATATATATATATATATATATATATATACACTTCATCAATAAATAAATATGCGTGTGTGTCTGTATATATATATTTATATATATATATACACACACACACACACACAGATACAGACAATTTTCTTATAGTACAAAATTCATTTTACAACAGCACAACAAATGTCAGATAGCATTGTACGCATGCGCGTTTGTAAACCCCGCCTACATATTCCGAGCATCAGCGTTGTGTTAGATAGCTCTCCATTCTTTCAACAACGATAAACAGCTTGGTGGCCCAGATCAAATTGGTTCTGGAATCTACTGTGACGTGTACCGTCTACTTTGAAGTATAAAAAGGTGAGTTGCACAATATTACTATTTAGTGTCCAGCAATGCTGTCGACTTTAAATTTGCTTCACGGGTTAATATCAAATAGAGCCTTTGACAATCATCATGTTGGGGTTTTCGCAGCTAATGAATTACCTGTACATGTGGAACTACCAGCAGCGTTGATTGTAAATACAGACCCCAAAGATAGCCCCGGGAAGCACTGGGTAGCAATTTACATAGACAGTAACTCCCGGGGGGAATTTTTTGATAGTTACGGAAAACCTCCACATGTGCATAACCATTTGTGATTTTTGGAAAGTAACTCTAAATTCTATACGTACAACACTCATCAGATACAAAGTTACGGGTCTGTGTACTGTGGGCATTACTGTTTTCTGTATTTATTCCATAGAGCCTCTGGTAAACCCATGCATAAATTTCAAATTTTATTCCCAGTACCGATAAAAAACGACAATATTATAACAACTTATTTGCTGACTCGTAAATTAAATTTATAATACTCGGTACGTATACTAGAAAATATTGACAGTAAATACTGTTTGAAATTTTATACAAGTTACATATAGTCCTAATAGTATATTAATAATTTTGTAGCGTTACAGTTTACAACAGATTACTTATAATCTTTATCTTGTTTTGTGTCTTTACAGAACAATGACGCAATATCCAGAGATGGGATCTTTCAATGCTAGATTGTCCTCTTTCAGAAACTGGCAATCAAAAGAATTCCCGTTTGTAGAAGCTCTGTCCGAAGCAGGATTATTTTACATTCAAAAAGAGGATAAAACAGTATGCTTCAAATGTGGTGGAGGATTATACCGATGGAAATACAGAAACAATCCAATACTAGAACATCGTCGATATTTTCCATTTTGCCCCCTGTCTATAAACCTAATTTCAGATCGACAATGCGGTTGATGCTTTAATTAAATTAATTAATATTTGTTATCCAATATTTCCTCAATATGACGTTTATGATATTCTGCTGATTTTTCTCTCACCATTGATCTTTGTAACGCCCCGCCCCCTCCACCTTTTTTGTCCAGCACATGCTTGGTTTGCTACGCGCGCATGCGTCTCAAAAACACACCCACGCATTTCTTCAAATGTATATCTGCACGCTGCGACATGCAGTATCTCGCAGTTCTTAGTCATGGAATCCTCTATTTCGATGCCGCTGAAAAAAAGATTTCAACCGTACACTAATTTCAAGGGGGTTCTTCAGAAAGAGAGCGATCAGCATTTACCTGAAGAACAAAAACAAGTAACTAGTCTTATACGCCAGTCGATATTATTTGATCACGTCTACTATTTGAATGCTTCGAAAACAAAGGTTATCTCAATCGGACTTTCCTCTCATCTGGATTTCCAACCTGTGGTCAGGCTACACAGAAGCGGGGCGGCAGGTGTTGAACTACAGTTGCAGGAGTGGCACGCTCTTCAGGAATTGTTTCCAGTAATCGACAATTACATCGCTATTCCAGGTGAGCAGCCTCGTGTTTCCTACCCACTAAGTGAGCAACATGAATTGCTGATAACCACACTGTACAATCGTCGTCAGATCATTATAAGGAATAAACCAGCTTACGGTTCCCTGGAGATAGTGTTCATCGCAGAAAGTTCGTGGCGGAACTTTATGAAGATATTTGTGTGCATCGAGCATGCGAAAGTTATGTGTGAAACAGTGTCGCCGTATCTGAAATCATATTTTGGAAACTGTGTGGAATCTTGCATTCTCGACCTTCGCGAACAATGTTTCGGTTGCACAGATATTTCCCCTGTCCATGCATGTAATAAGGAGAAGTTTGTGCTTTCCCATCTACATGGATGTACAAAACCTGAGCCTTTGTCTATACAAAACATCGACGGAAAAAGACTTTCCAAAGAAGTGTTTCTTTTTGCGAGAACATGCTTGTGGAAAAAATAGTGAAACATTTTAATTCAGTGGTTGCAGCAGAAAATGGATATGATAGTGACACAATTCCTTATGTGGGTGAGTGAACAAACTTGAAGAATAAAAACTTGTTAAATAACATGCTGATAAACTGGTGACACAATATAAACATTTTACATATATATGTGTGTGTGTGCGGCTCTTTTGAATTTTGTAAATATTGGTAATAAACAGGGATAAAATATATGTCTTGGCTTTTTTTTCATTTATCACCCCTTTAAAAATCCTCATGGTTTATATTTTTACTGGTAACAATCGTTAATAACAACATTAATAATTAACTATATAATGAAAAAATGTTTATTGTGGACTTGTCGAAGATAAAGCATGAGAGCTTTTCTTCACACTGGTAAAAATCGGTGTTAATAACAACATTAATATTTAACTATATGACAAAGTGTGTATTGTGGACTTGTCGGAGATAAAGCATGAGAGCTTTTCTTCACACTGGTAAGAATCTGTGTTAATAACAACATTAATAATTAACTATACAATAAAAAAAATTGTGTATTGTGGACTTGTCGGAGATAAAGCATGAGAGCTTTTCTGCACAGCGCTGGACACGCAAAGGCAAGTATCTTTATTTTCATTCTATTTCTAACAGTGATTCGCTATTTTTTCTTGTCACTATAAAAAAAACTAATTCAATTTTTCTTTTATCACATCTGTCGCCATTTTGCTTGTTTTTGTTTAATTTCTCTTTATGCATTGAGGTTAATCGAAACATAACTTTAGACTTTTACATGGAATTGAAACATAGAATGTTGCCTCCTTTGATTGAATCGAACCTGTGACTCCTCTTTGATCACAAAACAATAGTGACGGCCATCTTGCTTATTTTACCTACTCTTTATGCATTTAAGATAATCGTTACTGGGGCCCCACACGGCAAAACAACAGATTCTAATTTATTCACACTTCTTTTTTTTATTTTAAAAACAACATCATTATCAGCCAATTTGACATTGTGAATCGAACCCGGGGACCTTTTCATTACAGCATAAACATCCTATTTCCAATTAGTTCATTTTCTTTTTGTGCACAAAAAGCTAATCGGAACTTTTAAACAAATACAATTGAATATCCAATTTTCACCAACATTGGGAATCGAACCCTCAACCACTTGGTTAAAACATCTCGCGGAATAAAAAACACCCCCGCGCCGCGCCGCCCCGCCCCGCCCCGCGCCGCTCCGCGCCGCCGCCGCCGCCGCTAAACACAAAACGCGGCCGCTAATTTAATTTTATTGAAATACTATTTATGGACAGATGGACTAATCGGGAACCTATAATGGCGGGACAATACAATTGGCCTCATTTAACTACCTAGAAAATCGAACCCGCGACCTCTTCATTACCAGGCGACAACAATAACCACTAACCCAAGGCCACCATATTGATTTTATTCAAACACTATTTATGCACAGATGGACTAATCGGGGACCTATAATGGCGGGACTAAACAATTGGCCTAATTTAACTACCTAGAGAATCGAACCCGCGACCTCTTCATTGCCAGGTGACAACATTAACCACTAACCCAACTCGATTTTCGAACTCAACCATTTTGTTGCCTTTATTTACACACAGACTAATCGAGACCATTCAATATTGACATCGTCGCCTTGTAATCAAAGGGTCCCAGGTTCGATACTCGGTGGAGGCACATAGTGGTCCGAATCACCACTTTTCAACTGTAGGTCCAATCCTGATTAGTTTTACCGTGCATAAAACGGACTTAAAAAAAACGAACTCAATCTATCAATCGATCAATATTGACTCTACCAGGAATCGAACCCTCGACGCCTCTTGTTTTACAGAGCAATAACCTTAGCCGCTAAGCTTTCGGGGGGGTACAGCACCTTCGGCGCCATCTTTAAATCATTTCTTCATGTCTTTCCATCATACGCAATGGTTGCGCGCGCATTTCCTCCACACACACACACACACACACACACAAACTTATGCACGTGTTAGGTTAGCATACATCAAGAAACAACGTGACAAATCCATTGACCCCCTCCCCCCACCGCTTCCGATGTCTTCAACGTGATCAGACACGTTCTGCTGACTCAACAATAAAACCGCTCGTGGCCCGCTACGACCGGATGTAACATAACACCAGCCGCATCAAATTTTTGCTGACGCGTAGGAACGAAGTGCTGTCATTCTACTTCCCTTCATGAATTCCTTCATATCATCACTCATCGTCGAGGTAAGCAAAATGTGGCACAATAGGAATGCTAAATAAGAAGAATAAACTTCATGCTTTTAACAAAGTAATTAAGTTCATTATTCAAATTTCTGTTTTATTCACTTTACGTCCCACTCAAGTTTCTGAATTCATTGCAACGATGCAAATTTCACGTGAATTAGATGTGAATGCAGAAAGATATCAATGCCTTATACTCAGGAATCGAACCCATGACACCTGGTATCGTGAAATTGCTGTGCCCTTCTATATAATTGCAAACAGACAAAAATTTAAAAAATAATGTCATTATTGGCCGACACGTTGGAGCGCCATTAATTTGCTACGTACTTTAATTGTGCACCAACTTACAATAAGGTGTCGTATAAAAAAAATAATAAAAAAAAACCTAAACTACGTGGGGCAACAGCCCTCGAAGGGCCAGAGCCGTATAGTATCGCAAAACGGGATGGTATCCCGTAGCTAGAGCTTTCGGCGCAACCGCCCCCCCCCTCCCCCGCCCTGTACCACCAAGCACAGACATTTAATGTGCATCCTTCGATTTTCTTCTTATGCAATGTGATATTTACACATGTAATACAATATGTAAATCTTTTCAGATCTTATATTATTAATCGAAAACAATATGTAACTTATAAACAAGCAAAGTCTTTTGTTTATCATGTTAAATCTGGAGTCCCACAGGGTTCAAATCCGGGTCCTCTATTCTATGCAATTTATATTAATGATTTACCAGGTACAATCAAATTTTTAAAGTGTTTAATGTATGCAGATGAAGTTAAAATATACAGAGAAATTAGAGATATTACGGATACTAGGAAATTGCAGACTGATATAAACATGCTTCTTAGGTGGAGTGTAGAGAATGATCTCAGGCTTAATATTAAGAAATGTTCATACATGATATTTACCAGAGCAAGAAATAACATGCGAAATGATAAATATGTTATTAACGGTGAATTTATAAAAAGAGTGAATTCCATTAAAGACCTAGGAGTAATTATTACGCATAACATGACCTTTACTGAGCATATATCTTGCATTACCCAAAATGCCTACAGGAATCTTGGATTTCTAATAAGAAATGCTAAAAGTTTAAATGATAGGATGCTCATTGTGTATTTGTTTATGCTCTACAAATGTTTAGTTAGATGCAAATTAGAATATGCTTGTTCCATAAGGGCGCGAACCTGTGACTCCCAAAAAAATATGATTGAACGTATACAGAAAAAATTCTTAGATTTTATATTATAAGAAATATCGAATATCGCCAAATGATCCTTAAAATACCATACAATGATTTGTTAAATGAATTTGATTTTGTAAGCCTGTCAAATAGACGTGAAATTTCTCAACAAATATTTCTGTATAAAATAATAAATGGACATATTGATAGTAGTTCTATACTAGAGAGAATATGGTTTAATGTGAGACAGGGTCATTTACGTAATAGACGTTTACTCTCATACAAAATCCCAAGAACAGAAATGTATAGATTCCCCACTACAAAAAATGACCCTTTAATATAACAAGATCTCAAATCATTTGGTGGACTTGGATTTCGATATGACACGGACCAAATTTGTGAATATGTTAAAGGGGTATCTATCTTAATAATGTATTTATTATGAGAATTGGATTTGTCATATTGAAGTTTGTTGTAATGATGTATTGTACCAGTGTTTGTGATACTTGTTTTGTGTAATTCAGATGAAATGGGTAAATATCTGAAAATTTCTGTTGTCACACTTAAGCAGTAAATCTGTTCTGTCACCAAGATGTATGTATATACATTACTATGTATTATCTGTATATGTTTGTGAATGTGTGTGTGTGTGTAAAGGAGGAAGGAGGGAGAGTGTGTATGTGCGTACGTACAAGTTATAAATGAAAATGTAATATTTTGATACTATCTTCTGTAATTGGTGACTTGTCTGTGTTGAAGGGAAATAAATAAATAAATATTTACATCCTACAAATTTTGAAACTACGCGTAGAAAGAAAAACTCGTTATAAAACCATATAGGTCACATTAAAATATTCTTAGTTTGCTTTCATTTCTGCTTAAAAGAAAGTTTAGCAAATTTAAGAATATTTCAGATATGTCCTAGTGTTTGAAAAGGATATTTAAAAACGTAATATTACAACTACATTGGAAAATAGAAATATCCAGCAGTTTGTTACCAGAATATAAGTCCACAAGCAAAATCTCCAGGCACCTACCGACTTGTTGGGTGAGATGAGTGAAGGCAAGGACTTTATAAGCAGGAAAAGGTTCTTGAAGTCCTTGTTGGAGATGAGGCCTGCTCGAAAAAGGTTTATAAAGAAAAAATGGTTAACAATAAAAATTGAAATGAATAATACACTGTGCGGTATGATCTACGTAGAATGAATTGTAATTTGAATGTACAGAGTTTAATTTTCACGTGCTGACCCCTTCCCCCCCCCCCCCCCCAATGAAGTATCTAAGGGTCACTTCATCACTTGAAACTCTTAAATCTTGGATATGTTTTCCTTCTCCCCTTACCTCTGCCAAGTATAAATTTCGATACCCCAAATTCTGACTTTGTCGTCTTAAAAAAAGAGCTTGTAGGGTGTCCCATAGGCTTCAACGTCCCTAGCCTCCAGTCGCTACGGGCCTGCGGGATGGGATAAATGGGATGATGAAGAAATCGCTTTAAATAAATACCATCCTTTCAACATTACTGCTTAGTTGAGTGCTGTGACCGATCGCCAGCTCGGAACTTCGAAGAAGATGAATTTGCAGAAACATCTAGGTCCGCTTTAGACGAAAGATTTCCTTTAACATTTTTGCTATCATAAATGTTTCCAAAAAAAAAATCTTCTGGGAGATAACACTTTACATGGAAGCATTTCGTGGAACATTGTGATTACAATGTATAATATCAAATATATACAGCATGAAAAGGACGTCGAGTCATGCCATCTTGTTTACAATTGAAACAACTAAAATATTATTCCTATCGGTTGAATAGTTATCGGCTTTTTAAAATGTGAAATGATGCATTGTTTACATCTCACGCGACTGCCATTACATCTGCACTCGTGACCTAGAGGCAGTGATGTGTCGTAGACTATAAGTTTACGTCTACATGCGTTGTCTACACGTAATCTACGCATAGATTACATAGGGTTCTAGTTTACATAGACTACGTAGACAATCTAAAGTGCATTGAAATTAATTTTCAAGGCTTTCATGAAAGGAAAGTGACATTTTCAACTATATTGGTTTCTAACAAAATGAAAAGAACAATATTTACTACAAAATTTCTCTTCTCTTCTATTACCAACTATGGAAGAAGATAAATAGTATGCAAAAAACAACAACAGATGGTAGTCGTGAGGCAAGAGTGGTCTTCTTCCCATTAAACACTAGAATATTTCCTATATTAGGTTTCTTCCTAGGTGAGAAATTGTTCGAATTTGGAAGAAAGAGTATGAAAGGTTATCCTTACACATCAGCAACTGATACGCAGTATAATTTTAATTCCACGGCGCCCTTTGCTAAGTTATCACCTTTCGCCATGTTGTTTACATAGATTACGTAATCTACATGTATAAAATAGTGTACGTGTAGAATGTAGACTATCGTTGTTTACGCATAGACGCACATCACTCCCTAGAGGTTGCTTCTGATTGGCTATGCAACGAAAAATGCTACGGAAGTAGGACGGATTCTGTTCTTGAGAAATGCCATGCTATCTCAAATGCCATACAATTTTTCACTTTACACGATAGGTAGCATTTTGATCATGGCATAAATGTAAACATATGCTAAAGAATATGCATTCTTCTAAAGCGGGCCTTAGGCTCTCATGCTGATCAGTAGAGGCATGCATATTTAGTTTTGGACGAAAACACGAAATGTAAAATAACACATTGTAATCAGGCCCGTATCCAGGATTTTATTTCGGGGGAGGGGGGCTCATCCCTCATCAGCGCAGGTGTCGACAGAAATATTTGTAGAGGGTGCAGGCAACTGATAAAACTTGATTAGTAGAAATATTAATGATAATAACAATTATTACCACGGTTATGTCATTTTAAAATAATAACTATTATAAGTTATTAAAAGTAAACCAATTTTAATCCAAATTTATCGTTGTTATTATTATTATATAAAATGGAGATACTTTGCACCGTACGAGTGAATATTCAACACAAGTGTTGTCCATTGTTTTTCTTATATTTTGTACAGTTAATGTACTGAAATTCATAGTTATTGTTTTTTGTTATTAACTTTTACACGTTGCGTTAAAAAAGGGGCTTTAAAAGTTAGGAGTAAATTTTACTCATAAAGTTTATATTGTGTGACCTCTCACAAAGAAAATAATACATTTTGAGAGCTGTGGATCCATTTATTATTTAGATTAAATGGTAGAATATAACAATATAACCTGTTTCCTCTATTATACACTAAACTTTTTTCGATCTAATGTTTATCTTGCTAAGGAAGTAAAACTAACTATCTCTATACATTATTTATATTAGATATTTGTAGGATTTCTGTGGGCTTCAGTTCCCTTAGCCCTCCACCTGGCTATGTGCCTTCATGTAATCTTACCTTGGGTTGTCAAAGTGTTGCATTCATCTCTAGAGTGTGCGTCAAATCTCCTGCATATGGCCTTGAACGCCTGAACAGCACCAGCGAATCACGGACGTGCGGCGTTGCCTAGTTCAAAACCTGTTTCACCTCGCTACTAAATCGTGTACCTGGCGCTCGGATATAAATAGATTATTTCAAGTGTCAGTAGTTCAACAGATGGAAAGATAATGAATTTGCGAGTATGTACGAAAAACAAGCGTGATTGTAGCATATACCGTTCCCTCTGTAGAAGCAATGTTATTATAAACGTATTTGCATTGAATCGTTTTTGCTCTCCCTTCGTTCCTGTTGCATTCCGAAACTTTCCGATTAGCGAAGGGAACAGGGCACGTTCATTCCCAGTGATGTTAGAAGAAGAAGTTGACGAAGAGGATACCGTCACTGTTCGTTTTTTTCGTGTGTTTAGTGGTTGTGTGGAGCATGTCGTTGAGTAAACCAAGTGGTAGTGGTAGCGAGAGAAGAGAAAAAATATAGTGTTGTACGAAGCCAGGCACGACAAGTGATTTTTCAGGTGTACATTTTTTTAAAAATAATGTTCGAGTGAAGAAGAGAGAAGTAAAATTGACTATAAGAAGCGCCAGGCTCTAACAGCTCAAGCGTGTGGTGTGAATCAAGCTACTGTTTCTCGGATATGTTCGGGGGCAAAACAATGTGGATCGGGGCCAGCTCCAATGTTTCAAGCACCTAGATTGGTTTGATTTGGTGTTTTAAGTCCACTTTATGCGCAGTAAGGCTAATCGGGACTGGACCTACAGTTTAAAGTGGAATCCGAACCACTTGTGCCTCCACCGGGTATCGAACCCGGGACCCCTTGATTACAAGGCAATGACGCTACCACTGCGCCATGGTGAGGCCCTCAAGCACCTAGAAAGCACATTAACGTACCGAAAAGAACGTCAAGCTTAGATGACTTTCAAAAAGACGTAGTTCGTAGAACCATCTTTGAATTTTACGATCGTGGCGAATTTCCTACTGCCAAAAATATAACGTACTATTTACGGGACAAAACATTTTACAAAGGCTCTACAACTTCCACCTTGAGAATATTGAAAAATTAGGCTTCAAGTACAGGGAAACCAACGACGGTCGTAAATTTCTGATGGAGAGAAGTGGCATTGTTACGTCAAGGGTAAAATTCCTTCGTATCTAATGTTCCGTGCTCTCCGTGACAATGTGTATCGCTCAACCACGCTGTCTCTTTTCCGTGTGACATCTCGATATGGCACCACTGCAGTGCGCTTCTATTGGCTATCGCCATATGCAGGAGATTTGACGCGCACTCTAGATCATCGTCACCTTCAGTCAGTGTCAAGTGTTTGTATTGTCTTGAAGGGGAAAACTGATCTCAGCGAAGCTCAGTGTTTGTTTAAGTTTTTGACATCGAAACAAGGGAGGGAAGTTATAAACTTGACAACAGGGGGCAGCCGACCTCCCTGACAGAGTAGTTAACATAGCGCGCTACGGACACGGTGCTCTGGGTTCGAATCTCGGTCTGGGCATGGGTGTTCTTTTGTGAGTCCGTTCATCATGTCATCACTCATCCTCATCTTCGCAATTAGCCAAAAGCGGCACAAAAAAAACGAAGAAAAATAAAGCAAACCAAAACATGGGATTACTCGAGCGCAAGCGAAGGTGAAGTGAGAGGAAAAAACAAATTACTACCCACTTAACTTTGCGGGTTTGGAATAGCTCTAATTAATTTGATAAAATTGTAAGCGGCGACATTAAAATATACGTACATACATTAATTTTAAATCTGTGATTCAACTTGTAATCAAGAGGTCTCGGGTTCGACACCCGGTGGAGGCACATAGTGGTTCGGATCCCACTGTAGGTCTAGTCCCGATTAGCCTTTTTGTGCATAAAGTGAACCAAATCAAAACCAAAAAATCTGTGACCTTGAACCTATCGAGTCACAGTAAATTTAAATTTTTAGGGAACCTTACCGACGCAACACTTTCTGAAGTTTGAATTATCCTGTGAGTTATGCAATTCTCGGAAAGTTGATTAATCCTGCTTTAAATTGAGAAGCAAAAGTGGACCCCTTTATACAGGAATAAACTTAATACTCTGGTAACTACACAAATGTGCCATTAGAAGGGATAGCTATGCTTATTTTGTGTAATATGTGCAGTTTTTAAATCAAATGTAGGATTATATTCACAATTCTCAAACCAAAATATCATTTTACATTCTGCTTTTGATCCGATTTTTCACCGCTATAGCACCGACATTTATCATATTATGTGGCTCGACTGATCAGTCTTCCTGACGGTTCTTCTCTATAAAGCTGTGGCCACCCTCTGTCGTAAGCGTCCTCGAGCGAATCACATTAAAAAATTATAATCGTAACCAAAATATATTCAATTGCCAAGAAAGAGTGCTCATCCTCACCTTCTAATTCCCCAGCTTCCATTTCCTTATTTATTGCAATTAGTTCTTCACCTCGACTAAACTCAGTTAGCTAAATGGAATACTCTGGCCCTTATCAGATACGGGTGTAAGAAGGGAAATGCATGCTAAAACTTGACAATCATTTTGACATGATGTGGAAAGGAAAGTAGTCTAAATGTAGAGTTTGCATAGGTTCTTTACAGATTAAAAAGAAAAAGTGCTGGACAATTTCTTATAATGTGGATCTATATTACTCTTGACGCTCACAATGAAAAAATAAGGCTTCAACCATCTCGCCTTATCGAGGAACTAAAAAGAAGTGACACTGAATGGTTTTGTTGCAGTCGTCATGTACAGTTACGGACACTTCTGGGTTATAACGATCCCTTTAACTTTCAATGTTATTGTTACAACCCAGAAGTGTACGTGGCTGTACAGTGGGATCCATGAGTATTACCGAGCAAATTGTCCATCACCATGTTCGTGTACTTTATTTGACCCAATAGGAGCTTCAAGAATTAAAAGAAAACTCAAAACAAGCTGTTGACAACTTCTGCACCATCATACATAAAAATCCATCGCTTAAAAACACATCGGATGTAAGATAAAAATTAATGAAAATAGTCATGGACAATTTGCACGGTAATACTCAAGGATCCCACTGTACAAGTTAAGTCAAGCACAAGGTATTTACTAGGGCCATTCTCGATCTCAATAATTTCATACTTGCTTGCTTGCTTTTTCGTGGCTCACACCGCCTATCCTTAGCGGTTTCTAGCCATCGGGACTTCAATAATTTCAGTACCGTCGATAATGTGGATATCGAGGTTCATATTTTAACGATATCGATACCCCAATATAAAAATATTGACTGAAGCTCACGTGAACATTTCTTAGCCAACGCTTTTATCACAAATAAGTAGTTTAACACGATGATTGTTTACGGGCGAGAGAGAGAAATAAAGAAAGAAAAAGAGAGAGGGAGAGAGAGAGAGAGAGAAAGAGAGAAGTAGGAAGAGAAAACACTCTTGTCCAGATGTAATCGCCTTTTTAGGCAAAAAAAAAAAAAAATAGGGTCGCTATTTACATTTATTTGAATTGACAACGTATCTATAGATTTATTGTTAGTTTTGGACATCTCACTCATTGAGGATCCAAACCTAGAACGCTTACGTCACTGTGACGTTATCCACACCGTCTTGCCCAACGTACTTCAACTATCTAAAGAGGCTGGTGTTTTATCAGCTTCCTAACCGGCTACGTAACATTTAGTAGGACATTATCATAACTTGCCAAGAAGGACAAACCTTTACTTGCCAGTCACGGTCCCTGTCGGAAAGAGACGGAACTACCGTCAAAGCGTAACCGAGTGCAGCCAATTCCGACTTCAGTCTGGGCCTGATTTTACTCGCGGGATAGGACGCTTCTGATCGTGAAAGTGTTTCTTGTCCTCGCGCCGATCGGAAGGACATGGATAAAACCCGTGCGATCAGGACGCTAGCGGCAGTGGCGACTTGTGTAACGTCATTCTGGAAAGATACTAAGAAACAACGCTTCTTTATCAAGTTGTGAAAGTCTCAAACGAAAGTGGCATATAATTACAAACATCAACTACAATGTCTGCATCTAAGTCCGACCCTGAAGATTTGTGCAAAGGCACTCGAAAAATCCTCATACATTAATTTCGATAGTGACAAGAATTATGTTTGTGATGTATGTGCGTGTGTGTTAGTGTTATCATCTACAAAATTGACCAAAGAGATTGTGTTTTGTGATTATCTTTTACTAAACAAAAGGTAAGCTTGATTTTACTATTCGTATTACTACATAACAACGTTTAGTGCAACAGTGTATAATATTAGTGAGCTTGTCTCTTGTATTTTCACAAGACTTGAAACTGTCTTGATACTGCTCTATTTCCATTTAACATACATTCACAAAAATGGTAGACATGGTAATCTACATTTCGTTTCTCTATTTTTCCAGGTATTATTGCAACTTACTTGTTGCTGCATGTACATTGGGATGCATAAGTATTGCCAAGCAAATTGCCCATCACCATATTAATTCTCTTTCCTTACGCAATGAGAGATTTAAGAGTTAAAACAAAACGTCAAACACTGGCACACGTAAAAAATCCAGTCATTAAAAACACTTACGATGCAAGAGAAAACTTAATGAAAAGTAGTCAGGGACAATTCGCCGAGACCGAGCCATACTTGTGCATCTCATTGTACTTAAAAGCAACAAACACATAATGGAAATTTACGGACTCAGAGCGTTGAGTACAAACGTACAATTACTTCTTTAGAGGTTGAAACCAATAAACTACTTAGAATTGACTCGGCGCAGTATTAAGCATGATGCAATTGTTCGAATGTTTTCCTGCAGTGATTAACATTATGTTGTGTTCATACATTGACATGTAAAACTTACATATATTTTCCAAGCATTCTTTGGTCTTGCTGTTATAGTTTCAGTATTGACAAATTCTAATATCTCCTCATTTCTTATACTACGTAGTGTACTTCCTCTGAAAACTTCTATAAAATCTTACAAGCATTTTTGACCTGTCATATGTTTATAAATTGCTAGAAATTAAATTCACTGTAGTTTCTTTTAAAAGAAACAATAAATCAACGTGAATTTTATATTATTTTTCGCTTACTGTCATGTAAACTGGACAAAATAGGCAGAATGGAAAATATAGATTTTCGTAATAGTCGCGAATTTATTGCTCATAGCAAATAATTTTTCAAAGATTGTTGGAGGGTGCGTTGCATATTGTTTCGGAACTGTATGTCCACTCCCAATTAGCCTTTCTGTGCATAAAGTGGACTTAAAAACAAACTGAAAGATGCCGTTAAAGAAAAGATTAATTTGTGAAAACCACAGATTCAGAGAAGTTAACTAGAGAGTAGAGACAATTGAACAGAATAGTGCGCCCGGGACTTATCTTAAGTAAATCGTGACTAGTGTTTTCAGCTTTACAACGGCTCTTGTCTGTGGCTTACGTTGGTCAATATGGTGAAACGACACATCTCTCCGATTGATTGATTGATTTGTTGTTTTAAGTTCACTTTATGCACAGTAAGACTAATCGGGACTGGACCTACAGTTTAAAGTGGAATCCGAACAACTTGTGCCTCCACCGGGCATTGAACCCGGGACCCCTTGATTACAAGGCGACGATGCTACCACTGGGCCATCTGTGAACATAAGAAGTACCCAATAAACTAAAAGGATGCAGGTGTAAATTATTCTCAAACATTAAATATTAATATATGGAATTTCTAACTGCATTATACGTCAACAAGAGACGAAGAAATACCAATATCTATAATATTTTACAAATCTTTAGACTTATTTTAATCTACGCCCCCTTATTATAACTTATTAAGGCCCGAAATTAATTCAGAACGTGAATTAAAAAGGATATATTTTATGGCTTAATACTATTACCACGGAATTGCAGTCTATACCTATTTATAAAACTAACTGTAGAGTCATTCCATGCCAAATCAACACAGATATGTGCAATTTTTAACCTGACCATCTCCGAATTTCATGAAATTTGGGGAGTTGAAACTATGCATAGAACTTAGTAACTATGAACATTTTTTGTCTCGTGCGTCTTGTAATTGTTAAATTATTCAAGGTCAAAGTTTGCAGAAATTGCCTTTTTTGAGCCCGTTTAGCTATACTAAATGTGCTGTAACTCCGCCCCTATTTCGCCTAGGAAGCTCAAATAAAGCTTATTGTACAGGGAATTGAACAAGCTTTCCAGTGATATATAACAAGCCTACCTTTGGATAAAAATATAATTTTGTCACGTGACCTTGACTTTTGACCTTGAATATCTCAAAACATGTCATCACCAAAAATCGTGAAAAAAATATATATGGTCCCTCATGCCATACTCTAAAACATACCAAAAAATCATTCTGGGACTGCAAAGGGATCAGAAGATACAAAATAATATGTGTAACTATGTGACTGATAAAAGCCCCATTACATGAATTATGAAGAGTCAAATGTCCCTTAACACTCCCTACAAAATGTGAAGGAGTTATCCTGGATATAATTGGTCATAAAAGAAATAGGTTAGGCACAGGGAGATCCCTAGCCATGTGTGTCAAGCGCAGATCCGGCATATTGTTGACCGCCATATTGAATTCAACGCAAAAATTTCAAAGGAAAGGGGGTTATGTGATATATCAAATCAGGCTAGAATTTCACAAGAAATGAAGTGGCGAAGGTTTATCCAACATATATTTAACCAGCACAAATTTATTACTGCATGCTTGTAACCATTTTCTCCTTTTCGAGGTGTTAAAAACAAAGCATTGGAATGCTCCTAACGTGTTAGGAACTCATCGAGATCACGCTGACATATTGGGAGAGAAAGAAGTATACGCACCATTGCATATTATTTTAATCAGCTACATTCACCAAATAGTTGAATAGTGAAGAATATTGGGAAAAGTATCTCAAACAATTACGTGACACTTCCTTTGGAATGAAAAATTCTTCAGTGACGAGGCAAATTTTTATGTTCACGGTGAAGTTAATAAAAATAATATGCAATACCTGTGATTTGCTCAGTCGAATGGTTGTTGCTGGTAAGCTAATTATGTGGTATAATGTATAGCGAACGGAAATGGTTGGTCCATATTCAACAACGGGACCTTAAATGATGAGGGCTTTTTGGAATTTTTTAGTGAACAGGTTTTTTCACCCTTGCTTACGGGATATGGCACTTTTCGAGAGTTTTGAAACAGGACAGAGTGTGACCACACTATGTAGACATTTTCGCAATTTCTTCATGGCAATTTTCTAGGTAGATTGATGGGCACACGGGGATCTATTAAAAGGCCTGCACATTCCCCAGATCTAACATCTTAGGAGGACTTTTACCTTCAGAAACATTTGAAGAGAATGGTGCATGCACTAAAAGTCCCCGATATTGACTATCTGAGAGAAGGCATAGTTGCTGCTTGCGATGTTGTTGCACATGCTACATTACCAAATGTTCTATGCGAGTGTGAGAGACGTCAACGAGTGTGCTCACAGGAACATTGACAACATTATAGTGTGCATATATCGTAAGTGAAAGATATGTGTATAACTTTTTGCTGGCGTAAGATACGTTGGAAAATCCTTCGTCACTTCATTTCTCGTGAAATTCTAGCCTCATTTGATATATCACATCACCCCTTTCCTTTGAAATTTTTGCGTTGAATTCAATATGGCGGTCAACAATATGCCGGATCTGCGCTTGACACACATGGCTAGGGATCTCCCTGTGCCTAACCTATTTCTTTTATGACCAATTATATCCAGGATAACTCCTTCACATTTTGTAGGGAGTGTTAAGGGACATTTGACTCTTCATAATTCATGTAATGGGGCTTTTATCAGTCACATAGTTACACATATTATTTTGTATCTTCTGATCCCATTGCAGTCCCAGAATGATTTTTTGGTATGTTTTAGAGTATGGCATGAGGGATCAAATATATTTTTTTCACGATTTTTGGTGATGACATGTTTTGAGATATTCAAGGTCAAAAGTCAAGGTCACGTGACAAAATTATATTTTTATCCAAAGGTAAGCTTGTTATATATCACTGGAAAGCTTGTTCAATTCCCTGTACAATAAGCTTTATTTGAGCTTCCTAGGCAAAATAGGGGCGGAGTTACAGCAGATTTAGTATAGCTAAGCGGGCTCAAAAAGGGCAATTTATGCTAACTTTGACCTTGAATAATTTAACAATTACAAGACGCACGAAACTAAAAATTTTTATACTTACTAAGTTCCATGCATAGTTTCAATTCCCCAAATTTCATGAAAATCGGAGATGGTCAGGTCAAAGGCTGTGTTGATTTCGCATGGAATGACTCTGTAGTCAAAATCAAATCTTGGGAGAATCTTTTCAAGATGTATACATAAATGTACAGTTTATCATCTTTACTTTCCCGGGTTTGATACCCGGTGGAGACGCATAGTGGTTAGGATCCCACTTTAAACTGTAGGTCCAGCCCCGATTAGCCTATATGTGTATAAAAGTGGATTTATTAAAACTCAACTCAAACTTTACTTTCATCCACCCCACAGTAGAAATCCTATTTCAAACAACAAGTTTTCCATTAATTTGAAACAGAGTGTAAGGTTTAGTAATACATGCATGAGTCCCCCAAAGTATATTTGCTTACTGTTCGTAGCGTCGTGAAAAGGGACCGACGAGTAGAACGTTACCAAAAAATAAAAGCCTGTCTTGATGTTCTATTGTGGAACTTTGTGGTCTGTGGGTTTGTGTGTGTCTCTGTTCATTTCTCCTGATTAGTCTATCAGGAGAGCATAAACATATATAAATTACGACAACCGTTCTTTAAAAAACAAAATTATGTCATTGTAAATGCCTAACTAGAACGTTTGTTGTATTCTAATATACACTGTGCGAATTAAGCTCTTTGCTTTGAGGGGGGGATGCCCACCCAGTGGCGTATTTGCGATTTCAGTTCGTGAGGTATTTTTTGGGGGGGAGGGGGTGACGTGGCGTATGCAAATTTGTATATGTTACCACTCAGTAAGCTAAACTATTGGTCGCAGCTCTAAGTACATGGATTTTAACCTAGGTCGTTAAATAGTATGATAACATTTACACGTAATTTAAACAGTATCCTAAGAAAACCCAAACTCAATAAGAGCTATCGAACTAGTTAACACCGAAAACTTGAACAAATTTCTACTGACAAGTTCAAACTTAATGTCCATCTAACCTAACTATACGTTTCTTTTATACACTTACATGTAAAATATCAGCACTATGCCATGAAAATTTAAGTGGCAAACAGCCTGGAACGGTGAGGTTGCTCAGTTGCAGAGTGGTGTCTTCTGTGATCCATAATCTTCGGCATGGAAATCTTTGATCACTGGACAATTAATGGACTATTAATGGATTACTATGGATTTTGTTTTCATTTGGTATTTTAAGTGCACTTTATGCACGGTAAGGATAATTGGGACTGGACCTACAGTTGTAATGTGGGATCCGAACCACTATGTGCCTCCACCGGGTATCGAACCCGGGACACCTTGATTGACGCTACCACTGCGCCATCGGAGAGGCCTTAACACGAATGCTTTTTCAAATCTGTTTGCTAGCCTATATAGTTAAGAAATGCTTACAATTCCATTTTCTTTGAGGGGAGTAAAAACATCCCTGCCAGGGATAAAAATTACTTTCTTTTGTCGGGGATAAAATAGATTGCGAGGGAGAAAACCCAGATATTCCGTCAATCGCTAAACGAATGTGTAATAGGCCAACCAGTGCCATCTCTTGGTGTTGAGTTTTATCAGATAAACAATAGAGCGACGTCGAGCGTTCAGCTACATAAATTCGTTGTTCATTGATTTTTTTAAAAGTCCACTTTATACACAGATAGGCTAATCGGGACTGGACCTACAATTTAAAGTGGAATCCGAACCACTATGCGTCTCCACCGGGTATCGAACCCGGGACCCCTTGATTACAAGGTGAAGATGTTACCACTACGCCACCGGAGAGGCCTCAATTCGTTGTTCATGGCGCTCTGTATTCTCATATGTAATTTACAGTTCACTTAAGTTTCTATAAAATAAATCCACGTATAATCATTACGCGAGTGTTGTTTCGTATCATAAAATCAGTGGTAAGAATGCACAACAGTCCGAAGCCGCAACACACACACACACACACACACACACACACACACACACACACACACACACACACACACACACACACACACATATTACCAGTAAGATAGCTTGAATACAAACTAATTCATTACTATACATGAGATTGGAATTTCTTATCCCTATCGAATGAAAATTTACACGTGTTGCCTTGAATTTTACAGTAGTGGTTCAGTATGATTCTCTTAATTCAAAGCGGGACCCTGAGGCCGAGTGGTTAGCACATCGGCTGTGACGCCAAGGGTCCCGGGTTCGAATCCCGCTCGGGCTTGGTTGTTTGTGAATATCCATTCATCAATTTCATCACTCATCCCCATCTTCACAAATTAGCCAAGAGGCACAAAACGCGAAGTAAAATAAACTAAATCAATCAATCAATCAACCTTAATTCAAGACTGGTGATATAATAAAAACATTAGACAAATGCCATCTTCTCCTTATAGCTTGGCTACCACGACCCTGTTACTGGCCGAAACAATAACAAATCCTAATGTGACGTAATTTTAACGCGCGCTGGCATTTTCAATGTAGATTGAAATTGACGAAGTGAAGTGTCATTCTGTGAGCGTAAACGTTGAATACTGTGTTTACATAGGACATTCTGACGCTGAGTTGGCTTGTTAAAAATAGCTTCAAGTTGCCACTGCGGGAAAAAGAGTTGGAAAACGTGAAGTTTCAGTAAAAAAACACTTAGTCATTTTCGGTACGTTCTTTACGATCTACTATGTAAATAGTCTTGTATTTTCTTTACAATGCTATTTATAACAATTATGGTGCAATAATATAGGAATGGAAAGTCACAGATTACACGAAAGGCTAGTGATGTCGCTTCTAGGGCTGGCAATCCAGGTTCGAACCTTGATGCTAACCCTAGAATTTTCCTAATTTCACAACACTTTTATGCCTCAGCGCAGGAGGGGCTGATGGGGCTACATTCGCTCCCGAAATTTTGAAAATATATACATTTCTCAAATGAAAGCACTAGGGAAAACCCAAAGTGGTAACTGCAAGCCCCTCCCCTATAAAAATGACAGTATTTACAATTTTTGTCTTTGAGCAACTTTTAGAACGAAGTTTAAAACCATTAACTGTGAATATGTTTTTCCTTCCCAGAACGCAGTTGTGTGATATTCACCTTTACAATTCCAGCCCCTTCCGAATTAAAATCGTGGGTACGCCAGTGTAAGAGAGGGGCTGGGAACACTATCCCTTCTGAAATTTCCACGTTTCCCCCAAATTTTCCGTGGTTACACGAAAATGTGCTTTAATTTTTTTAAACCAACATATTATTATTTAAGTAAAACTTTGAATATAGATTACTATGGGTTTTATCTGTTTAGTTATTGTGGTGGGTATAGACTAAGCATAACATCAATGTAATAATGTGCCTCTTGCAAGTATTCGAAATATACGCAAAAATAGTCAACGTGTATGTTTTATTTCACAAAGACTGGCTTGAGCCTCCACACTTCAGTTAATGTTATATCCTCTTAAAACCTTTTGAATACCTTCATGTTGTTCATACATTCTCTCTCGCTCTCTCTCTCTCTTTCTTTCTTAATGGAAACTTACAAGGGTTGGATAAAAAGTAATGGCAACACTGGTATAATTGCTACTTGACTGTATTGACAGAGGAGCACGTGTTACATTCCTTCAATGTAATCGCCCCCCCCCCCCCCAATCTCCCAACTCTACGACCTTCTGCCACACGTATGGAAGGCGTCGTACACCGTCAGCGCGTCCATCTCTGTCGATGTCCCGCAGTGACCGCCCTATAGCACGTATGATGGCTTCGCGCGTGTCGTAGTGCTTCCCGCCCAGTGGTTCCTTCATTTTGGCAAAAAGGTCGTAATCACACGGTCTCATACCGGTGAATACGGCGGATGTTTCAGTACCTCCCACTACCAGTTATGCAGGAGCGCCGTCACAGTGTTCGCAGTGTGACACTTTGCATTGTCAAGCAGGATGATGGGACACCGTGCCAGAACGTGCCGTCGCTTCCTTCTTAATGCGAGACGAAGGTGGTGTTGCAAGAAGGTGCAGTAGTAGGCTGCGTTGACCGTCTGCCTAAGAGACGTTGTTCTTCTTGCCTAAACATATTGTTAGGGCGCTTGCATTCTCGTCCTCTGCTTCAGAGCACTGCTGTGTTTGACTGAATAACATACAATCGCACCCCACTCACTATACTTCCTCGTCTGACATTCCTTTATCAACCACGAAACGGTTGTGGCGCTGTGACTCGCCCCTTTCACGGGACAGCAGTGTTGCCATTACTTTTTATCCAACCCTTGTATATGGCACCAGGCCGGTAGCTAGAATTGATCTCCAGGGGGGGCTCGCGGATTATCGGTGGGGGCTTTGTAAACAAAGTCAATTTTCCAAAGTTTATCAGTATTAAATGAAGGCAAATTGTGTGTGGGGGGACGGTCATTAAGTTATATAAAGTTTAGAAATATCATACAAATACTATATTTCTTATATATCCTCTAAAACATATCTTGAAATATTAATTGAATGCTACTGAAATCGTCCCTTACTACACACTCCATACTACTTATGATGATACAAATACGTATTTATATCAGACAAGAAAAAATTGGCACTATTCCAAACCATGATGAAGCAATGGGAGTTGTTTACCTTTGACGCAGATATGGAAGGAATTTTCATGATGATGTCAAAGTCACACATTTTAGTCTAAACGGTAGGTCGCAACACAGGCAGGGAAGGTACAGAAAAAAAAAGCTCCCCTACGAAGGATCTCTTTAAAGTCTAGAGAAGAGAATCTACTAAATACTTGCCGCTTCTGTTTGTGTTGTTTGAATTTACCCTTCACCAAAGTTGTGAGCAAAACATATCTGCTGTCTACATTTGCACTCTCCACTACAACCAAATTATACAAAATAGTTTTACCTAATGTCAAAAGGGGCTGACGGTAGTTTCAGGGGGGCTCAGCCCCCCCCCCCCTCTGACCACTGCCTGGCTACGGGCCTGTATGGCACGGACATTTTTAAACCGTATCAAGTAACACAAATATCCACACAGATTTATACCCCAAACACATCAGCCTAGCTACGTCACTGCCTCTAAGTCATCGCGGCCATGAGGATGAATGACGTTGAGATGAAACTGATGAAAAATTAATTCTGTTCTCGTACTTCTGGAACTAGCTGAGGCGCAACTATGAATTTTTGTCTGGGGGGCGAGCAAGTACCAGCATAAACGTACCATTATTATTATTATTATTATTATTACTAGTAGTAGTAGCAGTAGTAGTAGTAGTATCAAAGAAGTTATTATCCTTGAAAATTATGTAAAACAGGGGTAGAAGTCGGTGCTTAAGCATTTGTGTTGGAAAAAGCTATTTTAATTTTTCTTTTCAGAACGTTCAATTTCACATTAACAAATGATTGATTGATTGAATTGGTGTTTTAAGTCCACTTTATGCACAGAAAGGATAAATAGGACTGGACCTACAGTTTAAAGTGGTATCCGAACCACTGTGCTTCCACCGGGTATCGAACCCGGGACCCCTTGATTAAAAGGCGACAGCGCTACCACTACGCCATCGGGGTTACATTAACAAAGGAAAACAAGCACACGAACTGTATTTTTTTAAGAGACAGAAAATGCATGATAAATGCATTCAGAATATAATTCTTTCTTGCATATAAAAAGTATAACTTTCATGACAACATATGTTTTACACATATGCAACATGGAGAGAAGTAAAATAAGAAAATACATGTGCAACGTGCTAACATTAAATTGTGTACGTATTCAAAGTTTCTCTAATACATATATACAAAACATATATTATTTAAACACATTACATAATCAATTCATCCATCTCATAATAAAGCAACATCAAAAATTATGTAAATTGTCTCTCAAATGTGCACGCTCCACTTCCTCCAAACAATTGTTCTTGCATTTAAGACAAAATCGATTAACAGAAGTCTTACTTCTTTCTCTGGTAATTTACAATGCATTACAGAAAACAACAATAAATTGCGAGTGAAGCGAGCAAGAAGACTTTTAGATCTAACTTTTTACAAACTGAAAATAATATTGATTTCAAAGGGCGCAAATAATTTCACAGGGCGCCATGTCATTCTCTCTATTACAACTCTTTTCATTTAGATCGTTCGTCGCCAAGGGCCGACTCCCGCCCGGAATTTGATAGGAACAAGGTAAAACAGGTATTGTGAGCGGAGCGAGCAAGGAAATTTTACGAAATGTATTTTTATTTCATAAAATTTAAAATGGGGGGGCAATTACCCCTCTGTGCCCCCCTGCAGGTGCCCCCTTGGCCGTTAATGCTTGCCCCCATTAGAATCCTTTTTCCGTCCAAGGTTGAAGGATGGGCAATGCCCCCCACCCTCCCACCCCGCCGCGGTGGCTCAGTCGGTAACGCGTCTGACTAACATGCTAAAGGTCCCGGGTTCGATCCCCGGCCGGTTCAAATCCGGGAACTTTTCTAACGTTGGAAGCGGCCCCGGCGCCCGCCCACCCAGCGTCGAATAACATGGGTACCTGGGGGAAACCCTGGGGGGTAAAGGCGGTCAGGGGCGTGGTGCTCACGACCGGATCAAGAAAGTGTGGGGCGTTACCCCCGCACCCCCTATACGCCTTCATGGCGTGGTGCTAAGCACAGGGGGAACACTTTATCTTTTTTACCTTTTAACCCCCCCCCCCCGTTGTTGCGCCATTGCGAACTAGCGTCAGTCTGATGAAGCAGAAGTTGTTTATTTCGAGTGTTATATTTGTGTGAAGATTCTGTTTAGCTTCGTAACGTATTATTTCGCACATAATACCGTTTCTGCTATTTTAGCAGATAATCTTATAGCAGCCCGCTAACTTTGAGAACTTGTTTGATGTTGCGTTTGAACGAAATCGGTTTGAAATATGCCGTACAAAAACTGTGGAAAATGGACTTGGACGGCGGAGTTAGCATCAACCCCCCCCCCCCCATCCGCCCCCTCCACTGACTCTCAAGCAAATACATTTAAGCCTTCCTGAAACCTGATAAAGGTTTAGCGGCTATAACATAACGTATTACGATGTCCACGTGTTGGACGGGAGTTAAAACTAGTTTACCGTGTTTAAATGGTGAAGCGGAAGATATTTGACCAAAGGCAATTAGTAATGAAATTTTACCCCAATGCAAACAGCCGTGTTCCAGGAATAGGTCAGCCATTGGCTAATTATTTCAGTCTTCTTCCACCGCCTATTTTGCACCGTTCTCCGGAAACTGTGGAGCTCCAGGGAACTGTCAGTCTATTAATGCACACCAGGGATCAGAATCTATGACGCAATGCTTTTATCACAAAATCATAATCTATTTTCTGGGAGGAAAGGTCCTGGTACTCTTCAAGTTGATTGACGGGCTAGGATTTTTATGACCTATAAAATCACCTAAATATGCAAAATAAAATATGCTCTTATGACCTAAAATTGTACAAAATATGCACTGTAATTTGAAAAATATGCCCTTAAACTGGACTGTTTCAAACATCAATATCCAAATGCTGAGATATTTTCACATACGTACTAATTTTAGATCACTTTATTGGCCCTGAGTTGCAATTCACATTGAATATCTACTTTCTGTAAATTTTCAAATAAAAATGAAAACACTTTGCTGCAGTCCAAAAAAAATAAAACCCTCGAGTGAACATGGGAGCAAGAACGAATCCACTTCGAAAACGACTGTATATTTCTTAAAAAGCGAAAATATTCTGAAATATAACCGAAAATCCATCAAAATATGTTCTATCACGAAGAAATGACGAAATATGCCAAAATATGCCCTTAAAAAGCAAAAAATATGCTGTCATGAAGATCCTAACCCTATAGCGCGACCACAAGGAAAAAAACCTTGGGCGAAAAGTATCCGCGCAGCTTTCCCTTCTTCCGTTCAGCTCGGTCCATAAGGAAGCATGCTCCACTCTCCCCCTGCTGATATAATAAAATATTATTAGTTTTATTCTCATGTATAAAAAGGTGCCGGTACGGTGTACTGTAACATAGGATTTTGGCACTGAACCACATACAAAATTCGACTCCCTGTCGATAACATCAAGGCAAACGTTTCTCCCCCCCCCCCCCACTCGAGGCCTTATTTCGGTGCTCTGTCAGATAATAAAGATGTTACTACTACTACTACTCTACAATGTCGAGATCATATTAGCAGAGAAGCCGACGGAATGAAACCCTGAAATAAACCTTTTACCTCAAATCATGCATTGTTGGACAGTGTTTAAAGTGTAGTAAATGTTTTCGAAAACGCATCTTTTTTGTCCTTTTTTAGTCTTTTGGAATGAAATTTGGGCCCTAAAACTCAATATATCGGAAGTGCGAGGCCTTGAAACGGGTCGGGCACCCCTTAAAGGCAGCCTATTATACCAACTACCCGCTTTTTTCAGCTGGAAAATACACAGAAGTATGTAAAAAAAAAAAAAAAATCCGAAGGCCAAAGAATGAGCTTGAGGAAACCAAGACTTTCTGCCTTCAGTTCAAGGGGGATAGAGCACGCGTTGCTTCCGGTTGCTTCACGCCTAATTTTTGTCAACAACAAGCCTTCGCTCGCATTTCAGGGAGAGGTACGGAATCTGAGACCCATTTATACGCGGCGGTTGTCAACCCTCTGGCCTTGTTGAAGCTGCCGCCCGTTTCGGAAACGACTCGAAACGAAAAATTAGACAACGCAGAAAACACAAGAATCTCCGCTTACTTTGGCAACTGGACAAAGCCGATTCTTACTTTGTGTGACCCTCCATGGCTTTCGACGGAAAAGACAAAATAGAATTTTCAAATAAATTATGTATAATTTCCTATACAATAAATAACAATATTTTTCACAATATCCTCAGACAAAACCCAGCCTTTTAATCTGTGAGGATCATCTTATATGATGAAAATAATATAAGCGGATCAGAAGTTTGCACTTTGGACTGTGCAGGCAACGGTGGCGCCAGACATTTTGTTTTGTTTAGAGCTTCAAAAAACATTATGGACGTAGAGGGAGGGAAATCGGCAAGTTAGTAATTGAATTCTTTCATTACCAAACAGAACCTCTGTGTAATGTAAAAATAATATAAAACCTTAAAATATATATAATTTTATATATGTATATAAAAACCTAGAAAAAGGTTTGATTTAGGCACAGAAACCTAAAATACTAAAATAGGTTCTGATAAGCAAAATAGCTTATTTTAGGCTCTATAAAAATTTACCAGTTGTTGCGTTTTTTAATTAAACACTGATGTAACTTGTTATTTCTCATTTACCTGCAAAGGAAAAGATGGGTTCAAAATCTAAAAACCGAGGTCTAATAATAAAGTACGTGACTTGTCTTTCTGACTGTCCACCTCCGATTTTAAAGCATTAAAATCTTTCCGTGTGTGACTGACTGCAGATGTACTCGTGCTCTAGCTACACAGAGTCCAGGGAAAGTGACCCTTATTGACTGAGCTGTCTGTAGGTTCTTCAGACCAAGCAATGCGAGTGCTTCATAACCCAGTAGCCTCAAATTAGGTAAAATTGATGAAAAAAAGTCAATCAAAGCTGACAATTTTAACACATTCAAAACCCCTTTCGATATTTATCCTGGTCACACTCCTGTTTTTTATCAATCGTTGGCTGGTTATTGGCGAGTTAGATACTTATTTCATAAATATCCTACAAACACCAACTTTTTATTACAAGTCGGCAGAAAAGCGAGATAAAGTAACGAAATACAAAAATACAAACACTATTCACTGTCATTGTACTTATTTTACGTCGCTTCTTTCTTCCACGTTTGGCTAATTGCATCGATGAGGATGAAATAGAGGGGGCTCGCAAGAAACAAGTCCAAACCTGGTGAGATTGCGAGTCGACCACTCAATGTGCTTCGTCACTGAAGCGGTTGTTAGCCTTCAGCGGTAGAAATGAGGCGCAAAAATCAGAAAAAGAATGTAGTATATTAACAACGACAATAAACTTGTAACATACCTTATTCTTGCAGTTGTATGCTGAATGGGGCCATGCATATTGCCAAGTAGTTGAGTTGGTATATCCATCTTTCACATTTCATGCCTCGTACGTTACACACACACACAGACGTACGAAGATGCTTTCTTTGAACTTGACGAATGGACACAGCCGATAGGATTGTTCGAAACAATTTTCGCAGTCACATGCAAGTACACCAGCTTGCCATTTGTTCATCACAAAAGCCTGAAATTACGCTATACGAAACTTGCATTTCACTCTCAAAACGATGTCACACAGTTACACCTTCCATTCATTATAAATACAACTTAACAGAATCACTTAGAAACATTGTGTACTGCACCGTCTGCCTCACTCCCACGCACAAGCTCTCTGCAATGAAAACTTATAAAAAATTACCTCAGGTGTCGCTAGTTGTAATAGTGGCAGGCTTGTTTCAAGGCTTTGGTTTCTGTTCGAAGTGGAATGCTTTTCGTTACGTTTTTAGGGTCCGCTGGGAATATCATGATAAGGGGTGCAGCACTATAAATGAAGATATTGTCATTTTTAACATTAATGGACACACATTGTACAGACGAACGTTCATTTTCTTATTTCAAATATATTAATAGAACAGAGAACTGCTTGTGCACATACACGCCCCCAATAGAACAGTTAACCAGGGGAAAATGATGCCTTTGCCTACCGTGGCTGTGCAGGGTAGCTCACCCCTGGGCCGCTAGGTTGATGGGATGGGGGG
Source organism: Lepisma saccharinum (assembly GCF_977018435.1). NCBI lineage: Eukaryota > Metazoa > Arthropoda > Insecta > Zygentoma > Lepismatidae > Lepisma > Lepisma saccharinum. The sequence continues at coordinate 28,520,569 of NC_139233.1, read as the reverse complement.
ATGGGGACCCAGCCGTCGATGCCCTGCTGTACCTACACAATACACATAAACAAATGAAAAGTGTTATTGTAATGATGGAAAAGGGTGATTGTATGCGAAATTACGTACATGCAAAGACGTTTTGGCTTGATAAAACTAATTATGTGAATAGGGAGTTACTACACATGGTTTCGTATTGCGAGCACACCAAGTCCACCATTTTCATACGCTCTTGATTGCGCTTACTCTAGTGTACTGTTCAATAATATATTCAGTGTGCGAATTAATGGCGGGGGGATTCCCCCCACAAAACATTTTATCCTCCTCAAAGAAAATGTAATTGAAAGCAAAAGCATCTAATAGGATATATCATTTCCTAATAAACACAACTGAAAAAAATCATTCGTGTTCGTTAATGGTCTAGCCATTACAAAATAGCCAATGGTCTAGCTGTTGAAAAGTATGCAGATTTGTTCAGTGGCGTGCCCAGGATTGTCGAAAGGGAGGGGTTACGTAGTCAACCCTCACTTGGTCATATTTTCCCACCTTTGACGTTCTTTTTTTTAGGAATACTGGGCCAAAGGGCGGGGTTATAACCCCCACCAACTCCCCCTTGGGCACGCCACTGGCTTTGTGGATGAAAGAAGGGCACCACACTGCAACTGAACGACTTGAAAGAGCCAAGACACAGCAGGCTGTTTTCTACTTAATAGTTAATTGTTCATGGCATGGAACTTGGCGATAGAAATTTGGGCAGATTTTCGGTGTTACTAGTTCGATAGTTCTTTTTGTGTACTAGTTTAGGTTTTCTTAGAATGTAAATACACTATTTCTAAATTATATGTGAATGTTATCATAAGATTTCATGTCCTAGGTTAGAACCAATACTTTGAGGCACTCAGAACTGGGAGGCAATAGTTTAATTTACTGACTGGTAACCATGGGCGTAACTTGGGGCCTATTTTTTTGGCGTGATTGGAAGAATTTAACTTGGGACTTAACTTTGGGGGGCATAATCAAACTTGGCACTAACTTTGCGGAGGGAAGGAGCATCCCATAAAAATAATGTCCATAACTAAATACACATTTGCACAACCATAAAAAATATATTTCAATACTTTTCTACTCAGGTCCGAGGAGGTTAACAAAAGTATGATTAACTTTTGAATTTAGTAACCTGAAATTTGGGGGGGGCAAGTGTCCCCCTTGCCCCGCCAAGTTAAGCCTATGCTGGTAACATACACAAATGTGCATACCCACAAAGACCTATCTCCCGAAATGAAGTTACTAATACGCCATTGAGTGGGTACCCCCCCCCCCCTCCAAAGCCAAGTGCCGTTAGCATTGAGAAATCGGTCCACACCTCCGACGAACGTTGTCCCCTTTGGCACTCTCACAAGCGGAGCCGTGATGCCGACCACATCGCTGGGGAACTCGGGTCGCTCTTCTCGTTCACCCGTTGGTCGCGCGACGCAATGTTCGGTCCGATCTTCTACACACGTGATGTCGTCACTCAACTATATATTTTTTTCAATCGCCTTCCCTAATGTTGCGGGTCGCGGCACAAACGTCGGCCAAGTTCCTTTGTCTTTTGTCGCGGTGAGCTGTTCGCGCACTGCTCGTGGAGACACTATCGTTTTAGTACAACTTCTGGACACTGACTGTGAGTCACACTACAGGCGCTGTAGTCACACTGTGACTGATTTTTTTTTTTTTTTATCTGTGCTAAAATCACAGTTCGGTTGAAATTTTGAGGAATGTTCACTTCCTATTGGCTGTCTAGAAGAATGGAAAGTTTTGGTGACGCTGGAAAGGACAAAGGACTAGGGGTTTCTGGAAGAGAAAGTGGACAAGCCATCCCCTTTTTTTTTCGCCGCGAAACCCCTTGCGCTGCCATGTTTCCGGCAAGCGTTTCGGAGCGTGTTGAAAACACGTTGTCGTTTGATAAGCATTGCGCTCGCAGCTTTTGTGGCAGTGATTCAAGGTACAGTCACGGACACTTCTGGGTTGTAATGATCACATTGAAAGTCAATGAGGTCGTTACAACCCATAAGTGTCCGTGACTGTACAAATATAACAATTATGTGCTGAAACCAGTCCTTCGCATTTTGCCTAGTCTCGTTACAATGACCAGGGTATCTAAAAATATGTTATTTGCCACAAAACAACGTTGTATGAAGGTATGTAACATCCGAAAGAAATACAGGAATAGTGAGCCTGTTTGTCATGGAATTAATCGGACCTACCCGATTGATTGAGTTGGAGTTCTTAGTCCACTTTATGCACAGTAAGGCTAATTCGGACTGGACCTACAGTTTAAAGTCGGATCCGAACCACTACGTGCCTCCACCGGGAATAGAACCCGGGACCCTTGATTACGAGGCTTCAAGTTGGTTTGTTGTTTATTATTATTTATTAGTTTATTTTCATCATAAGAACTACTCTAAATGTTGTGGTATGTTCATAAATGATTGTGCATTCATGTAGACACAAGCATAACACATTTCTTTCGTACGGAGTACCGTTGCATACCGCTAGAAAAAAGAAAGTAGTGTGCTAAAACATGAAAAATTACTCAAATGAGTAAAACCGAACTGCTTAAAATGAAAAACTGAAGAGGAACAGTCCACTATTACGTTTAGAACCGTCTTCAAGCCCCGAAAGAAAATGTTTTGTTGGTGACGTTACAAATAGCTCATTGTTTTAAATTATTTCTTTCTGCAAGAGAGGCTTCACGAACCATAATGCCAGTCGAGAGAGATTACCATCACAATGAAACAGAAGACAAGCCTGCCGTTTGAATGGTCCCGACCTTGGCCAGGGTGCTAATACCTTCACTCTCCCGTCTATTCCTCACTAGTTTCCATCTCAATGGCATCACCGGTGAAATCTTGAGATACCTCGCCACAACCTTCTCCGGATGTACAGGGTGATTCAAAAGTAGCATATCACACCCTATAAAATGTAAAGGAGTTAGGCTGGATACAATTGGTTACGATAGAAATAGGTTAGGGCCTGCCTCCGTGGCGAAGTGTTTAACACATCGCGCTACGACGCCCGGGGTCTCGGGTTCGAATCCCAGCCTGGGCATCGCTGTTTGTAAGTTTTCATTCATCAATTTCATCATACCATCACTCATCCCCATTTTCACAATTATCCAAAAGTGGCACAAAGGCAAAATAAACTAAAATCAATCAATCAATCAGAAACAGGTTAGACATAAGGGAAACCATATTGGTTATTCCAAGCGGACGTCCGCCATATAGAATTCAACTCAATTTTCTTCTGATATATCAACTCAGGCTAGAATTTCACGAGAAATGCAATGGTCAGTTATTATATTTTTTTAAACCTATCTCTCATCAGGAAAACGTTATGACTGCATGATTGTAATAAATATCTCATTTTCTAGGTGTGAGGAAATAGTGCCAGAATGCTCATAACGCGTCGGTGGAAGTTCTGGAACTTCCTGATGGTCGCATGTCGTGGAGCTATCGTGTCTTCCGGGAGTTTTTGTGTATTTGTGCAACTGTCACATGCAACATTGGATCTCTTCGGGAGTGTCGTTGACTAAAATCATGGCATGGCACGTGAACGTCTCTCCCCAGACAGCAATACGATTTTGATGCGTTCCTCACGCGTTAGGAGCATTATGGCACTGTTTTCTCAATGCTGGAAAATGAGAAATGAGACATTTGTTACAATCCATAACTTTTTTCCTGATTAAAGATTGGTTGAAAAAAACTTCACCAATGCATTTCTCGTGAAATTCTAGCCTGATTTGATATATATACCAGTGTAGTCAAAGGTACAGGAAGCCATAAATTCTAATGGGTTCTATTGGGTTTCGTAATAGGGTCAGAACCTTCTTTCTTTGCTCATTGTTTCTATTCAATACCGAACTTTTAAATTGATCAGGAAAAAAGGTTCCTGGAGCGAATTGAAATACTTTAAACATAAGAAGGCTCTTTACGGTCTAGAACCAATTTACGTTTGCTGATTTTCTCTCCCGGACGGGAATTGGATTTAATTATAATTCCTAGACCTTTAACCACCCTGCATTATCCCCACTGTGCGTCCAGGCACCATACTATCGTTAGCATGCAATAGTGCAGCCCAGAGTGTATTACGTGGAAGCGAGTGGCTTCTGAAAAGGTTATACCCCTTCTACTCCAAATAGACTAGTGTAGCTGCTAGTGGCCGCTAGTTACGGGACACGAGTTTAGAAGGGGCAGATAGGTTGAAACCGATCGTCTTTCGTTGAGCCAAATTAAGCGCTACGTTTTGCCTTACTATTTCTGTTGCGGCCTTCTTCGACCAGTGAGATTGGAAACTTCCAATATTGCAGCTACGTAAGGAGGTCACGTGGTTCCCCGCCACCAATAGCACGTTCTTTCTCCGCCAATAGTAAGGCACAACTTCACCTTCACTTTGCTTTTGACGGGAAACCAATTCAGCAATTCTAGATCTTCTATCCCATTGGACACTACTATCTTGGCCTCGTACGTTCAGAAGCAAGGAGATTGTCGATTTACGAAACGTTGTCGTGCATTGGAGGGTTTGTCGTAAAGCTAGGTTACCTTAGACTATATCGTTGCATTCTCAGTAAACATGATCTTACTTATGTCTCAACGTACATGAAATATGTAAATGGTCGTAATCATCCGGTACGGACTTTGACTTGAACAATTTTGTTCCGTTACGTAGACACATTGATTACCGGAACAAGCAGCTGAGCGCTGACAACTTATCACCAGGACTGTAGTTCACCTTGAAGGTGCAGGAATTATGACTAAACTACTAAACAGGAGTTGTAATGTAAGAAAACTTTTATATTTCTCCACGGGCGTTAATAGAATATGCTAATAATTGTAATGAATAAATGTACCGTTCATCTTTGCAAAAGAATCGCAAATCATTATGATTGAAGTTAGGCTAATAAGGGACTGGATTTAGAGTGTATCATATAAGGTTAATCCATAATTAAGGTTTAAGTTTAGGGCAGAGAAACAGAGGAGGTCAGAAGGAACGAGAAAGAGAGAGAAATGAGGATATGAAAAGAAAGATGGAAAGAGACAAAAAAATAGAGAAACAGTTAAAGTTAGAAGGAAGGAGAAGATACAAATAGAGGGAAACATAGAGATATAGATACAGAAGAAGTCAGAAGGAAAAGAAAAAGAGAAACAAAGATAGAAAGAGATAGATAGAAATAAAGTAAAAAAGGTAAAGTGTTCCCCTGTGCATAGCACCACGCCATGAAGGCGTATAGGGGGTGTGGGGGTAACGCCCCACACTTTCTTGATCCGGTCGTGAGTGGGGGTGACGTAATCAGCATCACGCCCCTGACCGCCTTTACCCCCCAGGGTTTCCCCCAGGTACCCATGTTATTCGACGCTGGGTAGGCGCCGGGGCCGCTTCCACCGTTAGAAAAGTTCCCGGATTTGAACCGGCCGGGGATCGAACCCGGGACCTTGAGCATGGTAGTCAGACGCGTTACCGACTGAGCCACCGCGGCCACAGAAATAAAGTAGAAGATACAATAACAGAGGTAATCAGGAAGAGTGAGAAAGAAAAAGAGAAACAAAGATAGAAAGAAACGAGAAGTTACATAAAGATTGGAAGTTAGAAAGAATGGGAAAGAAAGAAGGAAACAAAGAAAGAAACTAGAAGATACAGAAACAGTGGAAGTTAGAAGGAAGGAGAAAGAAACAAAGATAGTAATAAACTAGAAGATATAGAAAGTCAGAAGGAGACTATACTGCACAAACGACCCTTGTGTTTTACCGTAAAAAATATATTTACACTAATAGTACGTAATTCACATTTCGACTTGCACTGTGCATTTTTCAATTAGAAGTTCCAGTTCTATGAAATAATAAAAACTTTACTACATTGCTTGCCATAGCTGCTTTTCTTTATCGAAATCCGTGTTAAACATACAGTATTGACAGGTCGAACATTTTACATTTTATTTCAACGTGGATATATCTGCGAATTTCCACTAGGATTCAACTTTCTTTATTTCGTGTTTTCATCAGTATTTATGATTTTCATTTTATTTTTTGATATTGATTGATTTTGATATTGCAATTTATTTTCGTTCATTTGAGTTGCTTTTCTTCAATTTGTATGGAAAATATATGGGTTTTCGTTATTTTATTGTCGTATTGCCGCTTCTGTTGTGTGTCTGGTAATTATACTTTTGGTGTTATTTTGTTTCTTGCCGAGTTTTACTTCACATGTCTCCCTTATCGCACAACGCTAGGACAACCTTGCTTTGTGACGTCACTCGAGGAATGTCTACGTTGTTAAGTTAGGTTCGTTAGGTTTGGTTCTCGTAGCATAAATACACTGTAAAGGTATTATTTATGCTAAGATAGCTAAACCCAACACGCCCAACATAACAAATTAGGAATTTAGGAATTAGGCTGATTATGTTCATTTATAAGGGAGATTTCTCAAACTTAAATATTACGTTTTTTCCACTTCCCATTGTTTCCTCGCCATAAATCCTACATTTCTGGAATCCTTGACTCATACCCTTTCCAACGATGTATCATACATATTTCTATTAGGAAGAGTAGATTCGACATCCTTACCCAGAAGGAAGAAAGGTAGAAATAAGGATGGGGAGAGAGAGAGAGAGAGAGAGAAAGAGAGAAACGAAGAAAGAATGAAAGAAATGAATAGAGGGAGTGGAAAAGAAAATGACAGAGGAGTAAGAAATTTAGTAACAGTGGCCACTAGGGCCCGGGACTTTATGTTATAACATATTTTTCATTTGGCTTTGGATCTAATATTGGGATGAGATCTTTACATATCTGACGAAAATCAGCCGAAATAAGCAAACATGACAAAGCATATTTCGACATATTTCACCAATTTCGCGTTTTTACAACATATTTCTTCAATTTTGTTGTAATAAGACATATTTCTGTATAATTTCGTAATTCTCTTGCACATAATCGGTTATTTCATAATTTTTTCTTCGTAGCTTTAGCACAACGGATAGTTCATATTGTCGATGGCAGGATATGGAAATTACGGAGGAAGAAAGGTGCTGTCTTTTCTTAGCACAGAACAATAATACCCCACTTTTTTTATCCCACCGACAATTGATAGCCAAACAAACATTATTGAGGAAAAATGTTCTCTTTCATTGTTGCACGGTAAGTAAAGAAGTTTCCTTCTCATTTCTTTGCCTTTTTCGCTTTTCACAAAAATCAGTCAAAAGTAAAAATAACATTCGGTACATTATAGCCCCTACTCTACTCTATCGGGTATGGGAGAAATTCGAGAGTACTGTTGTGCATATTTTTGGCTTTACTGGGAATATTTCTGCATTTTTCTGACATATTTGTAATTTTTCATTACATATTTTCCAATTTATATGACATAATTACATACATATTTTACAGTCCCGGGCCCTAGACCACATTGAAAATATTTTCATCCACTACCTCGCGCATTCAATAAAAATCTCTGGTGACATCATTGCTATTACTGACTGACGTTGCACTGAGGACAAAATAAGGTGACCTTGTAATCCTCGTGGCCGATTACAATCTAAAACAATTTTTCAACTCATTACGCCCAATCAGCTCATCAATAGAGCATTTAATCTCTGAAGAGTGTGACAGAATCTCAATCAATTACTTCTGTATGGATGGGAAGAGTTTAGATTAGATATTAAAATCTTTGAAAGACCTCGAAAGTAATTACAATAGAAACCCACGAATATGTGACGAAAGTGCTGATTGCACAATAATGTCATCCAACCAACGCAAACTGAGTTCTTGGTATAGACTGGTTCCATGTCGAAGTAGCATGCTTCGTGCTGCGTGCTGCATGCTACAAAGTTTAAAACTTTCAGAAAGAAAATAGAAACGAAACCTTTAAGCTTCATTGTGGCGACAAGTGACATGCGACATGAGGATTTTACACCGAAGTGACAAGCGGTCCTATCCAGACTGTAGGAGAGCATTTACTGCGCATGCGCGACCAACTGACCGAGGCGACACGATGCACGACATTGCAAAAACAGCCTAGTCCGACCGACAAGCGACACATGCAGCTTGCCGTTCCACTTCGGCACGAAAGGTTGCATTTATATATGAAGGTAAGTTTGTTGCGTGTCACATGTCGCTTCGGTCTGAAAGCTAACAGATTGTTCAAAGACCTTGACAGGTTTTTAAGCGACAAAACGAGAGCGAGGCAGACCTATGTAAAATGAAGACCAAACTGACTCCCAGAAACTCTTGACCTGGTTCAAATTTTTTATAAACTACAGGGTGACCCAAAAAAAGGTAACCGAAATCGATTAATTAACAGAGTGTTATCTATCGCTCAACTGTGTGTGCTACATCTCGTCCGCCATTATCTACGACCATTTCCATACTATTAACCATATGTCGGTCTTCCAGACATCCCTTTGTTATGGTCAAGCACTAAACCGATTCTCCTGAAGATTTCCACCCATTGCAGAATAGTTTTCTTAGGTAGTGGTGGTGGTTTTCTAAACTCCTTCCGGAAACTCTCGCGGACAATTTTCAGCGAAGGTTCGTTGTTGCTGCTGCGAAAATAATGTTCAACATCCCAGGTGTGTTCTTGTGTAGCATACTTCGGCATTTGTTTAATCACTTACGCAACAATCAGTAAAGAACAGGAATGAAAGAATAAGAATTAATTGAAGTCAAATGTACACAATTAGGTAACAATTACATGTAATTTGTCTGCAAATAAAATCCTAGTATGGTAGCAATAATTTTGGCTACCTTATATTTCGGTTTACTTTTGGGGGTCATCCTGTATAATGTGCGATATTTGAAAATTTACCTCAACTAAAATCAGTTTACTATGTCACTTATTCAGACGTACAAAGCGAATAATAACCTGGTTATTTATAGTTAAGCCACACACAGTATATTGTTTACAATAATTATCAAGTCAACACATTAGTGGTAACTGTTGACTTGTGCAGGGTGATTGCACACTTGGAGGACAAAATTCAGTTGTGTGTTCGAAGCGTTGGGACGAGGCATATACAGCAAAAAATTATTAAGAAAATCGATTTTCCTTAACGACCTCCATACACTGCAAACTTTTGTGGAGTGGCACGTATATGTATGTTGTTTACAGAGGCGTAACTTGGCAGTAGCAAGGGGGCACTTGATTTCCCACCCAAATTTTCAGGTTTATTAAAATTTACAAGTTAATGGTACTTTTGCTTACCTCCCGGGACCCGGTGGGCAAAGTAATTAGTAATGTTTATGATTTTGCAAATGTAACATGGCTAAAATTAGGTCCAAAGTTGTTGTTTATACTAATTTCGGGACGAGATTGAAACGTGTGTGTATAAATGGAGAACAAACCGGGAGCGAGAGGGATATTTAGAACTCGAGAGGAGACCGAGAACGAGACAAACCTCCTCAAGGACAAAACGAGAGACTGCTAAGTTCTATGCTATATGATGTGGTATGGTATTGTATGGTACATAGTAAACTGTAAAGATAGAAATGCAATACAAAAAGTGTACTGCAAATTGCTAAGGAAATGTAAATGAGATAGCTGATTATACAATTGTGACATTAATAAACATTTCATATCATAAACGTTAAGAAAATGTTTAGTTACTATAAATGCATATTACAACTTGCCGCTGGCAAATTCGAACACTGGTTCACACTGCGAACGATTCTAGCTTGAACCGTCCAATTTGATTCCATACGTTTTCAAATGCGTAGCATGAACCACACTTGCAGGCAGCACGTTGCATGAAACATGCTACTGCGGTGTGAGATCTGGTTAAAATAAATAATCCCACATACCAGAGTGTGATTTTGCACCATTATTATTTTAATCTTATTGCAAATTTAAATCACAATATCTTACCCCTTTTCAAACATAAAAATTTTAAGTTCACACCTCACAGGATATTCCAGTTTATGTACGTGTTTCATAACTAATTCATGACAAACTTCATAGTTTTATTGCCAAAATATGCCATATTGTGTGGATATTATGTAAATAATCTGTAATTAAGGCATTTATCAATACTTTATCACAGATAATAATAACTTTAAATATTGTAGAACATTGAACTCTACACACTCCTGAAACAACATTGTGATATTTAACTTGAGAGTTATCGCGGGGTCAAAAATTCACGTATTCCTTATAGCAATTCGAAAATCATTACATCAAACCGTATGACGTCAAGTGACCTCCCTACGAGGCTCCTTGATTGCTTTCTGGTTATGCTATCGCCTTGTAATCAAGGGATTCAGAGTTAGAAAAGGCTCACCCTTCTGCCCACCCAAATAGAGTACATGATTTTTGTTTTTGGAATCATTTAAAGTAGAGAAACAAGCAGATTCTATGTTAGAGATAGATAGATAGAGAGATAGATAGATAGATAGATAGAGAGAGAGAGAGAGAGAGAGAGAGAGAGATACAGAGAATGACACGAATATTAAGAGAGAAGGGGATAACAAGAGATAGAGCTACAGTGGAAGAAATATATATATATATATATATATATATATGTTTGAATTGTTGTATTAAGTCCAGTTTATGCACAGATAGGCTAATCAGGACTAAACTTACAGTTGAAAGTGTAGATCCAGTATAAATCCAAGATAATCCCAGGATTCTTCAGTGACGTCACATCTCAAATGTTCTTCACTTACTCTTCTTCCCTCTCGCTCCAATAGTCGGAATCTCAAAAATCTCTACATGAAAATTTTTATATACGTATTTATAATACTCAGAATTACATGTCCTACAAATAAATTTAATATTAACTTTAAAAAAATAGTGATTTTAGTGATGTTGAACTTCTTGAAAATGAATAATGAGATCTAAAATTAAAATTAATAGTTACTGAAGATCCATTTCTTTTGTGAAGAGATGTCGTGCTAAGATTGCGCATCAGAAATTCCTTGGAAGAGATAGAGAAGAAGATCCATCATAATCCATCACAAGCGAAATACATCAATTTTTGATGCCTGCTGAATCATGAGTGCCTAAGACGTACAAGGGCTGGTTTGAACGTCAAAGGAGCATTACTTTTACTTGCTTTTTTTAAAAAATTATGCAAGCTGAAGTTACGTTCACATTATGTAATCTAGATGTGGTCCATGGACATTAATACACTGAAGAAACCCTTTTGAATCAAATCAAAGGCCTAAGCCAATTCTAGTGTGGTACACCGCTTTGTTTTTACCTTTCACTTCAAATTACTTCAAGAATGTCTCTGTCTCAAATTACCCTCCAGTTACAAGGTGATCAGATTTTCAAAACAACAAAACGGGACATTTTTTATATTTTACTGAAGGAAAAACGGGACGGAAAAATGTACACATTCTAAGGTAAAGTGTTTCGTCATAAAAACGTATGTTTGAAAACTAACTAAATAAATAAATGCTACGTAAATAACTTACATAATATGGTGATATGTACTGTAATCGAACCAAGCAGTTCTTTAGAATTGGAAGTCATTCATCGATGTGTAAATATTATTTAGTACATCCTACGATACTATGCCATTGTTATTAGTAGGGCCCGGGACTTTATGTTATAACTAGGGAACGGAACTTTATGTGCTAAAAAACACAGAAATATTTATTTTTTATGTGTCATAAATGTTGAAAATATGTGATAAAAACAGGAAAATATGTGACAAAAATAAAAACATTTGGTAACAAAAACAAACTATAACATGCATTTTAAACACCTAAAATTAGTTTCTAAATGATTAGCTACCTCTTAGCGAGCAATTTTTTGGAAGAGTTGCAGTGGATCACCATAGTTTTTTCCAAATTCTCCATTGTAAATCTGTGACGATTATCTCTAAAAAGCATCTTATATTGTGAGAAAGATCGCTCCACGTCACAAGAAACAATTCTTGCATATTTGAATCACGAAATGTCACTAACGCTTAAGTTTTCCAAAGCTTCCTCTTCCTCTACTTCACTTTCCAAAACACATGCAATTTGGCACAAAGTTTGAAAACCTTGTTTTTTCCCAAAAAATTCTGTACATTTAGACATTTAGATCCAGTGAGTTCTTGCAGTTTCGATTCTACTATACGGACTTTAACAATGGAAGCTGCCAAAGTGTTCGCGGACGATTCAAGCTTTCATATGGAATTAGAGAGAATGGACAGGTTTGTTGAGATGTATGCCAATTCGACTTTTACGGAGAGCTCCATCAACAGTTCTTGCAGAATTCTTCTTTGTCGAGATCATTTACAACAGATACAATTTTTTCAAACTTCTGGGCATAACATCTGCATCCAACCAAGTGCCCCATCGCGTAACTGCAGGTGTAGGGGGAAGGGGAACCTCAGGACATTTTTGTTTAAAATTGTCTATTCTTCTAGCCAACTTGATAAAAACTTTCTTGCCATTTGAAACCAGTTTATCGACATTGGGATAAAGAGCTCTTATCTTTTCACATATTCTATGCAACGCATGGGCCACACATTTAACGTGCACCATTTTGGGGTAGCTAACGGCAAGGCCTACTGCAGCTTTTTTCATGTAAGCTGCAGCATCTGTCACGAGGAGAAGAACATTGTCAAATGTTATGCCTTCCGGCCACAATAGCTGCATTGCTTCATTAAAAAGCCTTGCTATCATTACGTGTAGCCAGCCCCAGCTACTACTTACAGCTATTTTCTCCCAATAGGATCGTAGGCGAGGTGCCAGAAGTCTGCCAGCGAGGGTGTTCAAAGACAAAACAAAACTAGCACTCTCGATATGAAAGAGGTGCAGAGAAGCCTATAAACATTTTTCCTTCGAGGATTTCGAGGTGGATGAAGTCAATGAGCGATTTTATGTATTTAAAATGAAAATTCGCAAAATATGTATTTACATACGGAAAACTGGAAAATATGTGTTTTATGTAAAATAAAATTTGCTGTGTTGACATATAAGGCTATAATCAGAATTTTGGCAAAAATGAGGGTCTGTATCTTATCGCAGAAAAAACATTTAATTACCTAAAGTTCCTTTCCCTAGTTATAACATATTTTTCATTTGGCTTCGGATCTAATATTGAGGTGAGATCTTTACATATCTGATGAAAATCAGCCGAAATAGACAAATTTGACAAATCATATTTTGACTTATTTCACCAATTTCGCGTTTTACAACATATTTCTTTAATTTTCTTGTAGAATAAGACAATTTCTGTATAATTTTCTAATTCTCTCGCACATAATCGGTTATTTCATATTTTTTCTTCGTAGCTTTAGCACAACGGATAGTTCATATTGCCGATTTCAGGATATGGAAATTACGGAGGAAGAAAGGTGCCATCTTTTCTTAGTGCAGAACAATAATACCCCACTTTTTTTTTATTCCGCCGAAAATTGATATTATTGAGGAAAAATGTTCTCTCTCATTGTTGCACGGTAAGTAAAGAAGTTCCCTTATCATTTCTTTGCCTTTTTCGCTTTTCACAAATATGAGTCAAAAGTAAAAATAACATTCGGTATATTACAGACCCTACCCTACTCTATCGGGTATGGGAGAAATTCGAGAGTACTGTTGTGCACATTTTTGGCTTTACTGGGAATATTTCTGCATTTTTCTGACATATTTGTAATTTTTCATGACATATTTTCCAATTTATATGACATAATTAAATACATATTTTACAGTTTTATAGGACATAAAGTCCCGGGCCCTAGTTATTAGTAATAACACAGATAAGGGTATACACCCTTGTCTGTGGTAATAGTAGAGAAGCTGTATTGTTGCAGTAATTCTATACTAGTCAGTCATTGTCAAAAAAGGGATCGAGATGAAGACTTATCATGGCATGTTAAATAATTTTGAAGTTTCGACAACTTTGTTGCCCTGTTTTCTAAAGGTCTTGGTAGCAATTCTTGATTTTGTCTCTTGTCTTTCTTTACGAACGACTGTCGTGATACTTGGGTCTCGAAACACTGTATACTTATATTTCTATTGCCACGTATTGCCTTAGGACCAGGCAATACGACCAATAGGCCTAATTTAATATACACCGAACATGAGTTTTATGTAGTAAACTTCTAATTAATGTTTTGATTCGGTAGAATAGACGGTCAGCCACCCAAGTGTTTTCCGGACATAACACAGCTTCCCTTTTCATTGGACGTCGCATTTTACGTCCAATAATTCGGGACAGAGACTCAAAGCAAGCTAATATGGGTAATATGGGACATCTGATCACCTTAAGTTACAATCAGTGCTACGATTCTGCAAACCAGCGCTATTTATAGCTGTTTTCATCGTTTATACATGCACAGCAACAACAACACATAGAATAACTCTCTCGATATGCAGTGGCTTGCCCAGGATTTTCGAAAGGGAGGAGTTATGTATACTTTTTCTTGGTAGTCAACCCTCATGTTGTCATATTTTCCTACCTTTGACGTTCATTTTTTTAGGAATACTGGGCGAAAGGGGGGGGTTATAACCCCCATCAACCCCTCCTTGGGCGCGCCACTGTCGACATGGCAGAAACAACTTACCAACTGCAGCAAACATAATGGTATACAATATATTTGGTTATTGAAACGAGATAAAATATAATAAAATGAAACGGAAGATTGATGTACGCTCCAATTTCTAACTAGCGAAATGTATCATATCTTTTTTTCTTTGCACGTTCCGGAAAAAAAATATGGTTCATTCCTGCGCACTAGCAATTTATATTATTTTCCTAAGCAGAAAATATATAGCTCTAGGAGTAAGGCTTCACACATTCTCGATCTCATCCATAGCGGACGCTCTGACCTAATTTATCCCTTAGGGTTGACCCCTGAGGCGATTATACAGGGACATCGACGGAAACCTTCCACCTGAGATTACTCACCGTGTAAATCGAACCTAGGTTCCCCTTTATGATAGACAAACGCCTAACCCGATTGCACAACCTCAGCTTCTTTATAGAGGGAAAACGTGGTGATACTATATCTTTCAATTTCACTTTATTGTCGATCAAAGTTATAGTTACGCGACTTTCGAACCACCCTGTATGTTGACAGTTAAGGAAATGGTGCGTGGAAATTATCGCCTGCCTGTTCTTGCTCATTGGAAGGCCACCACAGCGGAGAGTAGGCCTAACGCTTATCACTTGTTTTTCTAGTCTCTTACCATACTCAGTGTCAACGAGTTGTTTACGATAACACTGATAATTACTTTTCTCCTGTCATTTGAAATTCTCCACGGCTTACCCTTGGATGAGACGCAAATAGTGGAAAAACTAGGTCTTTGCTTTTGTTTCCCGGAAATGTCGAAGCATTTCTATAACGTTTGTGCACCTTAACGTTTACAGTGCAAACATATAGGGCGTCCGAATTTTTTTGTCTGATTCTAGTACGTTAGTATGGTTCTCTTGCAAGCAACTCGGCCCACTCTTGAACTCTGTGTAGTAGTTTTCGATTTAACCGCTCGTTGCGCTGCCGTGCTGAATGTGTACAGTCACGGGCACTTCTGGGTTGTAACGATTTCATTGAGAATCAATGTGATTATTACAACCCCGAAGTGTCCGTGACTGTACCCAAAGAGTCATTCGGGCTTATGTCATGGTCTTCAGCCGACTAGGGGCGTTATCAAGACGAGACGAGACTTGACAGAGTCTTGGTCTTGTCTCGACTTATAAATGCCTGTCTCGTTGTCGGTCATGTGTCGTCAAGTCTCTAAGGCCTTGTCTCGTTCTCGTCTTAGCCTGGTTTCGAATTTCGAGACGAGATTGAAGAAACGCAACTACATATCATTTTGAAATTCCTCCCTCCACATTCAGTAAACCAGTTGTCAAAGTTGAGATGGGTCAAGAAGACTGAACGAACCCTAAATGTCTTTCCTTTATCAAATCACCAATAAACTGCATTAAATTAAGTAAATTTGTTTTTATATTTGTACGAGTAAGGAAATTTTGGGGTATCTTAGGTCCAATAAACCTTAACTGAACGAATTTCTAGTAATGACAACGCCATTAATAAGTCTAATTAATCATTTATATCAACATAATGACTGATACAAATAGTTCTTGCCATACGCATTAAAGAAAAGGGACTTGTCGCTGTTGTGAAATCATTAACAACACACTCTCATATTCCTATAATTGTATTCTGGCAAACAAGCCAAGTAATCGTAACATTCTTTCTACAGGAAATACATTTTACACGAAACCTTGAATCGTGCAAATTGTAGTACAACGGGTTATTGAGAAAGTCCGTAGGAAATTCTCTTGTGGCTGTGTAATCTCGTGACCCCCTCCCCCTCACTTGAAGTTCTAACGACTATCCTTGCGGATAGAAGGGAAAGATGAAATTTGTAGGAGTGTCTGTATGTGTGTGTGTGGGGGGGGGTGAGAGAGAGAGAGAGAGAGAGAGAGATAATAAACGTGAGAGAGAAAGATTATGGGAGAAACAGGAGTGCAAGAAAAATAGTCTGAGGGTTTTTAAGCCCACTTTAAGCACAGAAAGGCTAATCGGAACTGGGCGTACAGTTTAAAATCAGATCCGAACCACCAAATGACTACACCAGGATAAATCCTTAGGATCCCTTGATTACAAGGAGAGAACGAAAAGGGACAGAGGGGGTGATATAAAAGGAGAGAAAGAGACAAAGACGGGATAGGAAGAGCGACAGAAAGACATGTGAGATAGAGACGGAGAGAGTAAGGAAGAAAGGAGGGAGAGATGAAGAGAGAAGAGAGAAGAGAGAGAATTACAAGTAATATACAGGCAGACAGACAGAGAGCGAAATCTATAAAAAGGCAGAGAGGAAGAGAGAGAAATACCCGTGAGATAGGGAGAGGGAGGAAGAAAGCGAAGACAAGAGAAGAAGATAGAGGGAAGAAGAAGAAGACAGGTTATATAGAGCGAGATGGAGAGATAAATAAAGAGGAGAAATGGAGATAAAGACAGGAGAGGAATAGAGAGACAAAGACAGGTGAGATATATAGAGAGAAAGAGAGATAGAGAGAGAGAGAGAGAGAGAGGAAGAGGAAGAGTAAGAAGGAGATTAAAAGAGATCTAAAGAGAAGCAGGCAAAGAATGACGAATGAACTTTTGAGAGAAGAGAATGTATGTTGTGTGTGTGAGCGAGAGGGAGAAGAAGAAAATATTTAATAGTATTTTTAAACACAAGAGAAGTTATGCTTCCGTTACGTGTTATATTTTGTTTCGTAATCGTGTTTTGATTCCATTTAGGAAAAAGTCAAACGGAAGTTGCTACTCCTAAATTCTTGGTTCGGAGAATCGTTAAAATAAACAGACCCACTTTAACTCTGAGAAAGAGTTGCTGGAACGAGATGGAGGTGGAAAGGAAGTTTCCTCCTCCTCAGTCAGTGAACCATTCGGAGTATCAACAGGAAGAAATTAAGGCAAGGTATCCACTGTTGCCAACTTGGCTCCTTGAGAACCAAATCTGGGCCTTTTTGCTATTTTATCCCTGGGTGTGACACCTGATATCTCCTGCAAAAATATATTTGACGACTGACATGGTTTTGGCGTTCAGGCAAATGGAAAATATTGCATGCATTTTCACTTGTACAGTGCAGCATCTCCTCTGATAACGATGTCACTTTGTAATCAAGGGGTCCCATTTTCCATCACCGGTGATTCTGATCTCAATCTAAACTATATACCAATCCAGATGTGTTTGTCTTATGCATGTATTCCGTATCGAAATATTTATTCTTAAGAGCACGCACGCGACTCGAAATATTTCAGTACAATTGATTGATTTGATTTATTTTAATACACTTTTTTGCGACTTTTTGCTAATCGCGAAGATCAGGGTGAGTGATGAAGTGATGAAATTGATGAAGGGTCACTCGCAAAGAAAATCCTTGCACAGGTCGGGATTTGAACCCGGCAACCCTGACGTTGTGGCGCGCTGTGATAACCACTCTGCCACGGAGGTCGGCTCCAGTATAATTCTCAATACTACGGATCCGGATATCGGATAATTTTCTATCCGGATATCGGATAATTTTCTATTTGGATATCGGATAATTTTCTACCCGGATATCGGATAATTTTTTATCCGGATTTCAAATATCCAGATATCACATATTCTAATATACGGATTATCAGGATATGAGAATTATCCGTTATTCGGATTATCAGAGATGTCTGGATATTCGAATGTGTGCATTATCCGGATAGTTCTATCGTTTATCCTTTTTACGGACCTTTATTAATCAAATCTGCATTAACAGAATTATCCGGATATTCGTATTATCCTAATTATCCGTTGCATCTGAAACTGATATAATTTAATATCCGGATATCCGTTATTCGGATCTTGTGGCCATCACTAGTGTAAACGATTCTTCTTCTTCTTCTTCTATATGACCCTTCAACAATATCCTGTTGACTTTGGTCAGCGTTTCTGTTATTGTTTTCCTTCAGAAGTCTGTAGATTGTCACTCAAGTTCACCAGTACCACAAACATAAATCGATTATATTAATACATCACTGTTATCCTTGCGCTGTTACATTATAAAATCATCTTATATTTCAAGCCTACATTTTAGTCCATATCCGTACAGAAGCCATATTAGTGGAGGAGAAAATTCTGATACTGTAAACGAACACAATGGTGCAACATTCCTTTGAAGGGCCAGCAGAGCAGACCTGCTTTCCTTGGTTGACTCCCATCGTCGCTGTTTTCTGGCTTTCGAGACCGGAGCCCGCTAATTTTTCTTTACGAGCAGGTCCTCAATTATTCTCAGGACGCTGGATAGACGCATAGAACGCTACGATCAACGTTTATTTTAATAAGAAAATTAGTTCACTTGATGTCTACTAAACGTAGTGAATGTTGTGGGTGTTGTACAGTCACGGACAGTTATGGGTTGTAACGATCCCACTAAGAGTCAATGGGACTGTAACAACCCAGAACTGTCCATGACTGTACACTCGCTTCACTTATAGCGCCACCATTCGCATATTTGTCTTTCAAGGTGCAGTTAGACCCATAGGCGTAGCTAGAACTTTATATTTGGGTGTGCACAAAGAAAAAAATGAGGTCTTGTAGTACCTTTTTAATAGCATATTTTGCAACACAATCACTTGGCTCTTTAAGTTAACTGCACTGATATTTGTAAAGGAATATAAATTCACAGTGTTGAAAATTTCTGAATATATGTAGTAGAAAAAATCAAATTGCATAGAAATTACACACACACAAAATGTTCATAAATGTTACAAACAAATACATCAAAATACACGTAATCGATAACAAGAGACGTCTGTCAAAAGGTACAATGTTCTTTAACTCATCAATAAATTGATTTACATCAATACACTAAGCTTTTTTCTGTTCCACAAATAACAAGAGCAGGGCTTCCAATCTATCCTGCTTCTGAGTTGCTCTTAATTTAGTTTTAACTTGGGTAAGCTTGGAGAAAGCCCTCTCACTCGTGCAGCTTGTGACAGGTATAGAAGAAAGGCGCTGTAGTACAGAGTAGAATGCAGTAAATATCTTCTTTCTCCAATGACATCAAAAAATCGAAAATCTATAGACACCCGTTTCATCAGCGATAATGCACACGTTTGTACCAAGTAATGACATTTTCAACTTCTTACAAACTGCCGCTCTTATTGAAATATGTGTATTTAATTCCCATTAGGGTGTGCCTAGGCACACCCGGCACACCCCGTAGCTACGCCTATGGTTAGACCCATTTTCGCTTATTTTTAAGTAGAAGTTTCTACGACTTGGTGCAATTAATCTTCAATTCTTCTTAGTGGAAGTGAAAACTTTTCTAATTAATTTAAGAAACGTTAAAATTAATTAAAATTGCGCTGTATGAATTACAAAGTACTACTAAATTCGTTACTGCACGGTGACACCTTGTGTGTATTCACTTTGTGTGTTTCCTTTACTTGTGGAAGTGATTCTAATAAGTGACTCATTGTATCTGAAAACAGCGATAATAAAATTTGTTAGCATCACTCAGTGGAAGAGAGAGGACTGTGGAGCATAATTTACAGGAGAAAGAATGATTAACGCTTGTTAGAATATTATTATACCAATAAATTCCGCTTAATGAATGCCTTCTTGGTCATCCATTGTGCTTCCTAAATGATCTTTTAAGAAAGTGCCGTAATGAAACACGGAACACATCCGATTCTAAAGTAATCACAGTTCTCTCCCTCTCTCTCTCTCTCTACTTCCCTGTCTCTCTTTTTTACTCTTCTTCCTCTCTCTCTTTTTCTTCCTATCTTTGTATTTCTATGTCTATGTCTTTCTTTATTTCTCTTGCCTCTCTATTCCTTTCTTTGTTTATTTCTGCCTCTGTACTTTTCTCTCTCTCTCATTCTTCATTTCCTTCTGTCTCGGTATTTCTGTTGCTTTATTCCTGACTGAATTTCTCTCTTTCTTTTTCTTCCTCTGTTCTTTATCTCTTTCTCTATTTCTTCCTGGCTCTGCATTTCAATCTCTTTCTCTATCTACCTCTGTTCTTATATCTTTCTTCTTTATTTCTCCCTCTGATGTTCTATCTCTTTTCTTCCCTTCTTCCTCTATCTTCTTTTCTTCTTTCTATTTCCTTCTTTCTTCTTTTCGTCTCTCTTCATCTCATCATTGTTCTGTGTATGATTTTCCCTGTATTTTAAGTTATCATCAAACTTTCTCATGTAAGCTATTTGGGCAGACGGAGTACCAACCGATTTCCAGCGATTGGAATACAAATATTTTGAAAATTTGTGCTTGTATAATTATACAAGAAATACAAGCACCTATTCAAACAGCAAATAAGGCATATTTCTCGATATTGCCTTAATCAGATGTAGAGATGTCAATTGGAGAGCTCGAGCGATGCTGTGCAAGACACCCATTCGTAGTATTTTAGTATATGGATGTAAAGCATGCATGGACTCTTACGGAATAAGCTGCTAACAAACTTGACTCATTTGAGAGTGAAATCCTCCGAAACATCTTTGGCCCTATTCAGTCACAAGGAGTGTGGAGAATTAGATATAATCCCGAAATTCAAACTTTATAAGGAAGTACCTCCCTCCATATACATAAGAATATAAAGACTATACTGGGCTAGCCATGTAGCTAGAATGGATGAGCATCGGATTCCGAAGAAGATGCTAGGAGGAAATATGAGAGGAAGAAGACCTGCACGAAGGACAAGGATCAGATGGGAGGATAGTATCCAGAAGGACGCAGACTCCATACTTCACATCAGAAACTGGAGAAGAGCAGCCCAAGACAGGACGTTCTGGAGAAAGAAAGTTAGGGAGGCCATGGTCCGAAAACGAGCCAAAGCGCCATAGGTAACAGGTATAATAACTAAATAAATAAATGCTCTTTTTGTACCATACTCGTGCGTGACTGTCCCTCGGTAAATATTTCCATCCGCTTCGATTCTCCGATTCTTTTTGGGGGGGCATATTTGCTGCACACATTGAACATTGAACTTCCGATGTGGTACAGTCACGGACACTTATGGGTTGTAATGGTATAATTTACTTTCAATGGAATCGTGACTGTGTCCGTGACTATACAGACACGCTCTTACCACGCCGCCTAAAATCGCTAAAAAGAAAGAATGACCTTTTTCTGATTATCTAAATTGCAGTTGAACTCGCATAAAACCACGCGCAATGAATTACTTATACCGTTTCCTGAATGCATTGATTAATTCATTCAATGATTCGGTTTATTTTACTTCGTTTTTCTGCCACTTTTGGCTAATCGCGAAGGTGAGGATGAGTTGTGAGGGACACAACTGCATAGCGTAGCGCGCTGTGCTAACCACTTCGCCACGGTGGCCGGCGTTTCGTATATTCATGCACTTCTATTCAAATATTATTCTTTTCTGTTGTCAAAGTAGCCCACGGATTCGATTCCCGCCGGAGTTTTTCGGATCCACTTTAAACTGTAGGTCCAAACCCAATTAGCCTATCGGGAGTAAGTAAGGCTAATCGGGACTGGACCTATACTTTAAAGTGGGATCCGAACCACTATGTGCCTCCACTGGGTATAGAACCCGGGACCCCTTGATTACAAGGCAACGACGCTACCACTGCGCCATCGAGGTGGCCCACGACGACATTCGACTCCGGTGTTACTTTCAGGTGGATAATGCTGTCGCCTTGTAACAAAGAGGCGCCGGATTTGATCCCCGGTGGAGCAGCGATTCGAAGGTCTGTTTAAACCGTACATCCAGTTCATTTTACCAATCTAAACACAAAGTGAACTAAAAACAAACTTTTATCATATATCATCTTAGAAGGTTTCAGGTTCCAATCCCGCCCAGGGCATGTATAATCTATTATGTTTGACCCTTCATCAATTCTTCATTCTTTCATATCGTTACGATTAAACCAGAAAAGGGATGTTAAACGGAAACATATAAGCTAAAAAACAAGGAACAATACAGGGTGAGCTAGGGATTTATAGTATATCTTCAATGTGTGCACCTTGAACATTAATGCATTGTGCACGCGACGTTTCTAGTTCTCCAGAACCTTTTGCAGAACGTCCGGCACAATCATGTCTGCACATTACACAACACGTTCCTTCAGATGCTGGATGTTCTGAATCTTAACTGAGTAGACGAACGCCTCTAAATGACGCCAAAAGGGGAAAAAATCAATTGGTGTCAGGTCTGGAGACGGCGGTGGCCACTCATGACTTTTGACTCACCCTGTACATATCACCTATTTTATGAAATAAATTATTTTTCAAAAATGTTTCTTTCCTCTGTTCTACATTTATCATCGAAGCAGCTGACAAGTGTTTTTATAGATTTGACACAAAAGTACTAGGCGGTGCTGCACTCTCGTGGCAGCTTATTAAACCACAATGGTTATTTTCCTTTTAGAAACTGTTGCAATCTTCTAATCCTCCACAAAGCTTACGGAAGAAATGTTAGATCTACCATCTTATGATTTACAACCATGTTGTCAATTTGACATTTATTACACTTGTAAAGACTTTAGAATATCAAGCTTCAAATGCATCGATAATCACAATATTACTTCACTTTCTGTATTATAATCCGGTGTTATGTCTACTATGCGAGTCGGTTACGAAACTAAGCTTCTCGAAAGGTGGTTTCCCTGATACGCTGTCATTCATAAGAAAAAGTTTAAAAGTGCGAGAACTGCAGTGGAGCAGTTGTTAGTTTTACATCTACGGTTATTGAAGATTTAATTAAACTGTTTCAGTTCGCTGAAGTGATTAGTATATTAATCGAAGTGCTTAACGTTGTGTGGTGCTAGGTAAACAGCTGTTATGTTGGAAGGAACTGTTGGTAAACACTCCTCACTCATTCGTGTCTCTAAAGTGATTCATTTGAAAATGAAACTCCTCGACTTATGGTGATCTTCGTGAATTTCTCTCCGTTATGAGTCATTTTGCTGCGATATTTTGTGTACCAGAGAATGTGCAGTGTCGCTGAAAAGTACCAGAAGCGAGTCAAGAACAGATCAAAAGAACCAGATCAATCGATTCGCGAATCGATTCTCTTGCTAAAGTCGCAGAGCTGCACGTAAAGTACAGTTGAGTAACAATGGATCGGGTAATCCAAGGAGGAGATAGGAGCAAATCGTTTCCAGGTGCGAACGCTCCAAATTCCAGACATAAAGATCGAAAATTTAAAAGGAGAACCACAATCCAGAGTTTCTGGAGTTACGTGCATGGAATATCTCCATCCAAGGTATGTTCATCCTAAGTTCATCTTACAGGGGCAGTTTACGGCCATATACCCACTGTTCATCATACTTTTCTCACCCAATGTTTGAGTTCCTTTTAAAGTCCAACTTTTGCACAGAGAGGCTAATCGGGACCCGAACCACCATGTGCCTCTACCGGGTATCAAACTCGGGGTCCCTTGAATACAATGCAACGACGTTAAAACCACGCCATTGGTTTTCAAACTGTAGAACGCGCACTCCATTTATGATTTGAAGGGTGCACGCGATCAGCTCAGAAGAAAAATGTCGAGAATACTCTCAGGATAACATTTTTCTGCAGGTGTGTGTAGAGCAGACTTCATTGTTTCAGATTTCATAGCTTTAACATTCAACGTGAAAATAAGGCTGATTTTGTCATTGACACTATCATCTTTGTTTCATATGTTATGAAATAAAGTACTCGTTCGAAATCTCAACCTATTTCATCCTTCAACTCAAAAACCCACAAACATTTGTTAAAAGTGTAAAAACGTTACGAGCACGACTGGGTATATTGTTGGTGAAGTTTATAAACATGATAAATAATACTAGGCTTACCATACGTCCGGTATTAGCCCGGACAGTACTAGTTTTTTAGTGATGTCCGGGATTGCAAAATGTCCGGGGTTTTGAGAATCTGAACATGAAAATAGCTACCGGTATTGAACATTCACGACCAGAATTTAAGACAAACAAGTCATTTCTGAAAAACGTCATGTCTAGTGAAAAGTACAACTGAGTCAACTAACAGATAATGCTACCTAGAACAGAGAGGTTTCCTAAACATCAGAAAATGTATTATTCAATTAAACATTTAAAAATTAATTGATTGATTTTAGAAAATAATGTTAATATTTTTCTTGTACAATTTATAGTTTAATGTTCCAATAAACTATTAAGGTTTTTAAGTAATTTCAATTTATTTTTTGTAAAAAAACTGAAATTTAGCAGTAACGAGTTGATCGCCAATATGTCCTGGGTTGGACCCAAAAATATATGGTAAGCCTAAATAATACAGGCTGTTCTTCATACCTACCGATAATCCCTGTTATCCTATCCAACATATCAAAAACGCCCAACCAATTAGGCAGTCAAGAAAATTCCTTAAAACCCACTCTTCGGAGAAAACCTATGATGGGGTTGGGATACATTAGACGTTTAGTTACGACTAAATGGTACAATGAGGAAAAAGTTTGATAATTGCTGCAAAACGCCATTGGGAACGCCTAAAATAACTAAAGCAAATGCTATGAAATGAAAGTGTGAAACCTGAATAATTTGTTATCCCTCTCCAATTGTTTCTTGGTCCAATTTATGTTACCGCCGCGAAGCACAGAGAAACTTTCAAAGCACATGCAGACAATCAAGGTGAACAACTTTTATCACTAACAATTTGCTCGTTCATGCTTATCTCGAAGATACAAGCGCTCGAAGGTGGCGTATTTTTCTCGTCCCTATGCAACCACTAGGGACAGATTCTCATTAGTTGCCACTGAATAAATTAGAAAAGGGTGGTACCGAGAATCTCGACTCGTCTCGAGCGTGAGCAGGTCTATCTCGTTTTTGGTCTCGTCTAGGCTTATGAAAGTCCGTCTCGAAGTCAAAGTTCGTTTTAAGTCCACTTTATGCTCAGACAGGCTAATCGCGACTGTACCTACAGTCTAAAGTGGGATCCGAACCACTGTGGATGTGTTTCCACCGGGGATCGAACCAGAGACACCTTGGTTACATGGCGACAGCGTTTATAAGTACGTCATCGGGA
Organism: Lepisma saccharinum; assembly: GCF_977018435.1. NCBI lineage: Eukaryota > Metazoa > Arthropoda > Insecta > Zygentoma > Lepismatidae > Lepisma > Lepisma saccharinum. The sequence goes on along the minus strand of NC_139233.1, from coordinate 28,495,127 downwards.
GTCTTGTCTCGTTCTCATCTCAAGAAAGCATCCCAGTGTACCTCTTAATACATCTTTACGTGTTGCATTAATAATACATCGTATCAGAAGTGTTGGTCAACGACGAACCAAGAAACAAACAATTACCCTCACAGTTATATAAACTGATACATTTAAAATGCATAATTTGATGCTCGATTGATTGAATTGGTTTCTTTTACTTCGCTTTTCTGCCACTTTTGGCTAATGGCGAATGTGAGGATGAGCGATGATATGCAGTGGCGCAGGAACGTTTTTCATTTGGGGGGGTACAAAATTCAGCCTCCCATATATATATGTCCAATCAAGTGTCGCAATAATAATAATTAGGATAATTATATTTAATTAAATTAATATATTAATTAATTAAATATGTACATTAATTAATATTGTATTGTAATTATTACATGAATAGGTAAAATATAGTAAAAGAATAGAAATATAACAGCAAGTATTCATTATCTAGCGTACGTGTAGTTAAGATCGCCAAGATTTGCACAAAAACAACTGCCCTGTCAGATAGAAAAAGAATTGAATATTTATTGAATAACAAAAAAAAGGAGTTAGATCCAATTAACGAAAAGTAAAGTTCCTGATTAATATTTTATGGATATTATCATTAGTAGTGTGCATAAATCTTTGGAATCCTTCAAAGCCGTATGAGCCAAATTCCTTGCCTTCCAATAAGTTCAGCGGAGAAAACCATCGAGTATAAAGGGTGCAGCAGAAATAACTCCCGGATTTCATTCGTGAATAACAAAGCAACGATAGATGTTATGCAAAATTTTATTTCACAGTTGGAAAGAACAAGGATTACCATTTTCTTTCCCATATGTACCGAGACAACTCCATGAACGCCCCTAGTTTTTTGAGGAAGACGGCACGCAGTTAATGTAACGTCTGATGTTACGCAACTTCCTGCAGCCGCAATCGAACGAACGTGGCAAATTGGCTGTGTGGTTCCAACAGGATGGTGCCACAGCACGCGTATCGATGAACGTGATACGTGAAATTTTTCCAGGGCGTCTGATCTCACTTCGAAGTCACCTTCCATGGCCAACTCGTTCCCCCGAGCTCGCACCCTGCGACTTCTTTCTGTGGGAGTACTTGAAGGCTAAAGTTTACCAAGGAAGGCCGAGGACAGCCAATGATCTGAAAGATGGTATCAGGCAGGAAAGAGCGGCAATACCGACCAGACATGACTAGGAGGGTAATGCAGAACTTCAGGGCGAGACTTCAGAAATGCGTACATTGTGCAGATCGGCACACAAATGGTGACTAGTGGCAATTTTAACAAAAAATAATTGGAACATTTTGTTCTTTGCAAATGTGCAATAAAAAGTAAACCTTGTTCTTTCCAACTGTGCAATAAAGTTTTGCATAACATCTATCGTTGCTTTGTTATTCACAAATGAAATCCGGGAGATATTTCTGCCGCACCCTAACTTTTAATTGTTACGCTGTTCAAGCATGGTATTGGCATTGATGGAAATTGAGTATAACAAATGCTAAACAATTATATTTTGATAAATTACTTTCACTACTTGGTAAGTCTTTCGGGGGGAAGGGGTCCGGACCCCCTGGACCCCCACAAAAACGTCCTTGATACCTAGTTATAATGTGAAGCCATGAGAAATATTCTCTTTTAGAACAGCACACACGAATGTCCTATTATTTTATGCAAAATATGCATACATATTTTTCATTGTTTTTGTTAGAATTTAAGTTTTTTTTAAAGAAAAAAAAACAGATTTTAAAATCAGATAACAATTCTGAAACATATAAGGCTAAGCTCTGGACCTCATTCTGGGCTTATTTGGATTTCACGGAACGGAAAATCAGGAGTGAGGGGGATCTTGAGCCACCCCAACCAGGAATAATCATCTCCCACCCACTGGATATAGAAACTACATTATATAGAGTTCCACTTCCGTTCCGTTCTTTCTAATTTTAAAAGTCCCATAGCTACGCATAAAAATATCTTTAAACAATTTATGGCAGGTGTGTACATCCAATGCCTTTTAGAAGCCATGTATTTGATATTTTCTCAGACATCTATAGGCTGTTGTATTAAAAAAGAAAAAAATGAGTTCAGATGGTTCCCAATCAATTCGAAAGAAGTCTAACTTTGAAATATTTGTGAAAAATTTCACAAATCATTTATTTGTAATATAATTAGCTGTACCTAATGACGCTCTTCAAGTACTGAAAGTAATAATATCATTCGGTACATTTACAAAACCGAAATCCTTCAGCTCTCAGAAGTAGCAAGGAAAGCCGTACGCTCAAAAGTTTATTCTTTCTTTTCAATTTTTGGTGGACAATGTGAAGAGCCGGCCAAGGTTTATTTTCGTATGTAGTGGTATTAAATGCAGATACATGCGTGTGTTTTAGGATGACATGTTAATTTCTCGTTTATGTGAAAATGTAAACTTTAATGTAAGCAGAAGCATGTGCGCGTCACAGTTAAAGATTTTCGCATCTACAAAGAAAATCCAAAACACATTCCCACCTCGCCGTACTCCGTGGCGGAGGGGTTAGCATAGCGCGCTATGACGCCTGAGGTCCCAGGTTCGAATCCTGGCCTGCCCATGGGTGTTATTTTTGAGTGTCCATCAATTTCATCATATCATCATCACTCATCCTCATCTTCGCGATTAGCCAAAAGTGGCAGAAAGGCGAAGTAAAATAAACCAAATTTATCAATCAAATATTCCCATCTTACTCCCAGAGACCTTGTAAATCCAATCCAAAATCTACCAATAGAACCTACAGTGAGTCTCATTTATCTCGTGCATTCATCTGACTAATGTAATTTTCTTACAATTTGACTTTAGAGTTTAGCATAAAATGGCGTTGTGTTTGTGTTGCATTCGATATCACAATTAGATTTTAAGCAATTAATGTCCAATTATAAGTATAGCTACCTAATACATAGGTAAAAAGTAGTCCCCCCTCTGATAAAATCGCAAATTGCACCCTGTTTAAATGTCTAGGAAAGATTTCATTTCACCTAGGAATGATATCGCGATGCGATGAGTCTAGAATTGTCACAGCTTCATCTCGTCTCCTGTGTGGTGAGGTCCTTCTCGTTCTTGTTTGTACTTATTTTTCTTTCGGTTTCCACTCTGAAGTTATGAAACCTTATTCCAAATTCACCTCATTCTCAGATAGGCTAATCGGCATTCTATTTTTTAAAAAATATACGTATATCTTAATATATAGGTTTAAGTATAGTTTTCCCAACACCCTCTTACAAATTCATGAAAAATATGGGTGAGGTAGAGGAATGTATTGTACCCCCCCCCCCAAGTTGGTCTGTCGTGTCTCGTCTCTTTCGTGTAAGTGTTCCGTTTCGGAAAATTCCATTATAAATATTCAAAAGAAAATGGGGTCAGTCATATACTCTTCTAATGAAGATTTGTATCATATCTTCGAATCGACGCGACCACTGCTTTAGAAATGTGTACCCCCCCCCCCACCCTTACACAAAGCAGCAATTGTCTGCAGCGTAATTGTCTGAGAGTCAATCTGATTCCATCGCTCCACACACATTTTAAACAATTTTCATCTCCTTAAAGAGGTTTCCAAGAACTTAGATCAATGAACTAACTAGTAGCAAGCACAATGTAGTATAATAAGTTTACAATTAAATGTTTTGAATTTCTGTGGTAAGGACTATAATGCTTAAAATTTATAAACAATAATACATTTTTTATTGGGCGAATTCATAATAGGTAATTTTAACAGTAGCACCTTCCGTCTGCTGTCTTTGAGTTGTTGTTTTAAGTCCACTTTATGCACAGTAAGGCTAATCGGGACTGGACCTACAGTTTAAAGTGGGATCCGAACCACTTGTGCCTCCACCGGGTATCGAACCCGGGACCCCTTGATTACAAGGCCCGTCTGTTGTCAAATTACGAAAGGGGGTTACAGGGGGTACAACTTGATTTACGGATTTAGGGGGTACAGTACCCCCCTTCAAAAATTTGCGGGGGTACAATGTACCCCTGTACCCCCCCGTTCCTGCGCCACTGATGATATGACAAAATTGATGAAGGGACAGTCACAACGAACACCCATGCCCAGGTCGGGATTCGAACCTGGAACCCCTTCTGGTTGGTTAGATTTGATGCATTTTATTTTTTGTGTATGCAGTTGCGGTACTCTGTAACATTTTTTCTTGCCTCCAATCTTCCACACAGCAAACATTTACTCTTTTAGAGAAAATATGGCGCAGTGTGGGAATAAACGCCACCCCTCCTCTCTAGGCACACACCACAAGAGATAATGAATGCATTTGTGCATAAAACCAATCCTTTCCTGCCCGCAGAAAATGTGACAACGACGTGACATTCCAACACCTGGGGATAAGCTTGACACAGAGCAATACAAAGCCCGTATCAGTGAGACGAACGCAGTATCTTATGAAATGGTGACGATAAGATACGAAAAAAGTTTTAGGTCGAAACGATACCGCTTATCTGTTGAACTTAATAGTTTCTTTAAGACATCAAGATATGATTGTTTGTCAGATTAATTTGTGACGTATATTCTTCGAATCCAATTCGTGATTGCCTAATTGTTGAGGCGCATAGTGGCGTGCTCAGATATTTAGTAAAAAAAAAAAGGGTAGGTATGACAATTTCTTTATAAGACTTGTACAGCGTGATTCAAAAAGTTTCGTACGGCTATATTTCCTGAACTCTACATCGTATGTGAATGGTCTACATAACTTTTGAAAGAAAAGGTTCTAAAGTTTCAAATTACATTTGATTATACTCACAATAAAGATTATAAATGTTCAATGTACCCCCTTCGGCCATATGGGTAAGATCTAGACGCTAGCTGAATTTGTTTCAGACCTGAAGAAGAATGTTTTGCATCACTGAGTTCACAGCAGTTGATTGATTGCTTTATTTTGCCTGCCACTTTCGGCTAATTTGCGAAGATGGGAATGAGTGATTATGTGATGAAATTGATGAATGGACACTCACAAACATCCATGCCCAGGTTGGGATTCGAACCCGGGACCTTTGGCGTCGTATCGCTAACAACTCCGCCACGGAGGGCGGTGTCATAGTGTAGAAGTGTAGAACGTCCTCATGGCAAATGTTCTCCCGGAAAAAGTAAAATGTCCCCCGGAAAGAATACAATAGATTAAGGCCATTGTAAACTTCCCCCCTCATGGTAGAATTTCCCCCTCATTAAACACAAGGGGGGACGAAACACAATGGGTCCTAATTATTGTATATCTTCCACCCGGAAATTCTACCATAGCCGACCTATGGTATTTCGTCCCCTCCTCCAAATTCATAGATACGCTTCTCTATATGGTAGAATTTCCGGTGGGATAAAGTACACTGATTTAAAACGTTCCCCCTACCGGTAGACAAGCGTATCTATGGATTTGGAGGGGGGACGAAATACCATAGGTCGGCTATGGTAGAATTTCCGGGGGGAAGATATACAATAATTAGAAAAAATATAAATATGCTGACCAAGGCAGTAATTTATTTTATTAAAAACATAAACTAAACGTAACGTTTCAACCTTCTAGCAAGGTCTTCATCAGACTCTGTATCAAATATTGTATGTTGGTGTTAATGGTGTTACAATAATTATAACCCATTGTGTTTCGTCCCCCCTTGTGTTCATGAGGGGGAAATTCTACCATGAGGGAGGAAAGTTTACAATAGACTTAATCTATTGTATTCTTTCCGGGGGAACATTTGCCATGGCGGACGTTCTACACTGTGACACCGGCCACTGCAGATGTGATACGAATTTCGACCATATAGTGAAGATTTGAATTATTTATTTTTCTTCGCAGCATTCACCTCTCTACCAAGTTTCAGTTCAATTTTTTGCTTCGAACGGGCTCCAAAGGAAATTGAGTAGGTTCATTTTAAATATGGCCACCACCGTTCATACATTCCAACAAATTCCCTGCATCTCTTTATGCTAGGGGGAAGGGGGGGGGACTAACGCGCCTTTCGGTACATTCTGGTTATGGCTCTTTCGATCTCTCCTGGACATGTATGTAACTAGTGGATATTCAATAGCATTTGTCATTCCCTCAAATTATTTCAAATAGACATACTAAGCTCGTAGCTATTGATAGGCTAACATCATGACGGTCGTTGCGAATGTTTGATTTTCACAGATATACAAAACATAACGAGATTATTTTTGTCTTTTTAAATTAGTATTTGCGAGGTCTATAATTCCAGAAAATTTTACTTTCGATTGATTGATTGATTTGGTGTTTTAAGTCCATCTTATGCACAGTAAGACTGATCGGGACTGGACCTACAGTTTAAAGTGGGATCCGAACCACTTGTGCCTCCACCGGGTATCGAACCCGGGCGACGACGCTACCACTGCGCCATCGGGGAGCCCATTTTACCTTCGAGTGATTTGCCATAAGCCTAAAGGTTACATTATTGCTTCTAGTAGCGGGGTGCATTTACCAACTTTGCTGATTGCTACTCTAAAAAAAGTGTAACCCATTTTTGAGAATCCTAAGAGAAAAAATGGGAGAGAGTACATCAGGCCCGTAGCTAGAATTGATCTCCAGGGGGGTTCACAGGTTATCAGGTTATCTGTGTGTGTGTGTGGGAGGGGGGTCATTAAGTTACATAAAATTTAGAAATATACAAAACATCGCTTGAAGTGTTAATTGACTTCTATTGAAATCATCCCTTATACTACATATTCCACACTACTTTTGACGATACAGATATTTATAATCACACAAAAAAGTACAATATTCAATCATAGTGCCTACTGTACATTCCACCCCTGGCCGAAGCAATGAAACTCCCTTTTGTTTCCAGAACTTTGGATCTGTTGACCTTTGACGCACATGCGGATGGAATTTGCAGGATGACATCAAAGTCACAGATTTTTCTCTAAAAGGGAGGTCGCAACGGGGCTAGCGAAGGTACAGATAAATAATGTAATACCTGCTGTTCATGTTATATGAATTTATACTTCACCAAAGTTGTGAGCAAAATAATATGTGCTGTCTACATTTTCACTCTTCACTGTAAAGAAATTATACAAAATAATGTTACCTAATGTCAAGGGGGCGGACGGCAGTGCCAAAGGGGGCAGATGGTAGTTCCAGGGGGGCTCGTCCCCCCCCCGGCCCCTGCCTGGCTACGGGCCTGGAGTACATAGAGAGAGGGGGGAGAGATGTAAAGGAACAGATTATAAAGGGAAAGACATGTATAAAAGTAGGTAGAGGGAGAAACAGATATGGAAATTAAAGAAAGGATAGAGAGTTAGTGGGTGAGAGAGAAACGGAGAGGGAGAAATAGAAATAGAGAGAGAGAGAGAGAGAGAGAGAGGGGGGAATATGAACATTAAGAAAGATAATACAATTAGCGGAAAACAATAAATAATTTAGAAATTACCAGATAAAGTAGATAGTAGTCAGACATGAGGATATTTCCAATGAACACAAAGTCGTCATCTGACTAAACAGCATTTGTGTATCCAGGAAAGAAAAGGTTTAACACCCTCACCACACTCACTCACATATACCCACTGTCTGTCTGCAGTCTGTGTCTGTCTGTCTGTCCATATCTATCTCTCTCTCACACACACACACAAGCATTTAACCTGTTTGGCAGCAGAGTTCGATCTAAACACCGAAGAGTTTCTTCGGTTCGAGTCCCGGCTAAGGCATGGGTGTTCTTTGTGAGTGTCCCTTCATCAGTTATATCTTATCATCTGTGATATTCATCGTCACGATAACCGAAAGTGGCAGAAATGCGACGGTAAGTAATAAAAGCGTGTATTACAAGTACGCTTTTATAAGATTCCAAGCAGTGTGAGAAAAAAAGTTACACCTCGTTTTGTTTTCTGTTCTCCTTTATGAGAAAAAAGGATTAACTTAACTTTGAGAAACGTTGCTTTTCATTGAAGATACGAATTAAAATACATACAATGTTTGAGTGTAATAGTTTAGAAGAAAGAAAACATTATCTCTCCGTTGTGCGTCAGATGGTGATTTTAACAGATAAATCTGCCATTATCTTATGGAAAGCAAACAATCTGGATTGACATCTATAAACAACATTAATGACTTATTTTGTCGACATTTAAGATTTGCATCCGATTTTGTTAATTCGGTTGTTTGAATCTACCAATGATAATTACATGATTTTTCTCTCTTCTAGAATTATATAAACATCTAATATTCCATGAGTTTTATCTTGTGCTTTATTTGAAATTATTAAACATTTCCATGTACGAATATACTTTAACATTAAGCTGGGTTTACACGCATTCTCTTTTGTCTTCCAGTCTGGAAACATGAGCATCCTGCATCGAGCGTCGTCCGTGATGGACCCTTCCATGGCGGGGATGGAGCTGATGACCAGGAACAGCATGAACTCCCTGCGGCACCCCAGCCAGATTTCCATGTACATCCGGGAGTCCCTCACCGGCGGACACACGGGGGAGAGAAACTGGTCCTGGTCACATCTGAGGGTAAGCAGTTCGGTCATCCCTTAGGACCTTTTAAAGAGATGTCCAAGTATCGAGTAATCCTACTCCAACGTCTGAGCAATGTTCTTATATCTCTTTCCTGCAATTATTAAGGCTCTTTTTTCATGCCAATCAGTGGCGTGGCGTGACTTTTTCAAAAGTCAGTCGCGGTCATCAGACGTTATCATCTCCCCCCCCCCCCAAAAAAAAACATGCCTATGATCTGGATTTTTGTTCATTTCGTTCTTTTTTTTCAATCCACTCAGTGATTTATTTACCCACAATCACTCCTAGAAAGAACTACCACTCATGAGAGAGTTACCGCGAAAATCCAGTGAATAGTAGTCGAGCCTTGTCAACCATCTAAGTTTATTTGCAAAAAAGGTGGAAAGGGGAAGAAGAACCACGTATTCCGGTCAGTTTGACGTTTGTGCGGTGAGCAGACGACAGAATACCCCTCCTCCAGCGGTGGAAGGGAAGTCCTGTTGCCAACTTAGTTTCTTGGAGCAAGGTTTGTCCAAATCACAAATCGCATCAAGTATTTATCTTTTCGTCTATTATAAACGGTTTCAGTTGTAGTTAAATCCAACTTTGGCTTTGCAGTCTAGCTCTTGTTGCTTCAGAGAAATGGTATCCCCGTTTTAGGCGGGATTTAGCTCTTTTCTGGAAATCCAATGTGACAACACTTGCTGATCCAGTAGGCCGCAGCGGCAACAGGGCCCCTAAACAGGCATATGAATAACCCCGTAGCACACTTGCCTCCTTAACTTTCCCCGCTGTTCCCTTGGATTGGCGCCCTTTCCTCCTGTTGCCTCTTGAGGGTAGCTGAACGGCCTCTCTCTTCGCTTTTGTCGGCTGCAGAAAAAATGTCCTCTGCAATATACATACACTCAACTCGGTTAACTTATTTAACAATGTTGTTATTTTATTAAGAAAAAAAACTTTTCATTTCTTTACATTTTTCTGTTACCTGCGGTAACACCGGTTACATTACATGCACGCCACGCCACGCCTCCGATGCCAATAATGCACGCACGCACACACATATTATATATATATATATATATATAATTTCATTCCAACTTCGATTGCAAATTGTCAACCTTCAGCGCTACACGTAACAAACATTCCTAGACTCTTCCTCACCCTCCCTGTTCAGTGAAGTGAAGTGTTTATAATTAAATGTCCGTGTGTTCTTATTTCACAGGGGCTTGCCCCCTTTTACTGGTACAAACGTCCTTCTCGCTTATACTGAACGCAACTCCAACTGGCGGTTGACTTTGATGGCTGTTTCTGGCGCGTCCTGTCCCCCAATCACTTTCGGGCGTGTGGGGTCCGGTGGGCGTCAACAAACTCAGTTGCGAAGTAAAAGCTGAAGGGATCATATCGCTCTCCCGAAGCAACGTTGCCAAGCGTACTTCTGTTTTACCCAGTGCCTTTATATGACTGTGTGTCCGCCTGCATTCCGACCTGTGGGTGGTCCTTCCGGAAACTTCAACGTGCAGAACCACGTGTGCACTTGAACCCCCCCGATTTCTGGTGTTGGCCGAGAAAACTCTTTCTCCCTTTACAGTACGTTTGGCAACATGTGGTGAACCCAGCGCTCATTTGTTTCTTCCCGCGAACAATGCTCGGTACCTTGTGACTCGAAAATGCCCGATCTTAGTCGAAGAAAATTCAACTGATTGCTGATTCGCTGTTTCCCAGCCGCCAGTTGGAGTTGCGTTTAGTATAGCGAGTAGCTCGAGGCTTGATTAACCTATCTACGATCCCCTTAATCATAGACTTTGTACGATACTACTAATGCTATGAACAATGATTTGTGTGACAAAGCGGGTGACAAAAATGAAGACATGTTAAGATGATGATAGTATCCTGTATATAATTCACCTCCAAAAGGTAATAAGTGTTCCGTTTATATATTTATATACTTTGAGGTAGCTGACGAAAGGCGATGAGAAATGGAGAAGAAATAACAAGTCGGACTAATTTCTGAGTTCTGGGGATTGCTGGGTTCAGTGTCCTTAGAGATTAGGTTGTTATTTGTTTTTTGTGTGTGTTTTCTATATAATGCCCGTAAAGTATAAATAAAACTAATTATTTATCTTTTGTTGTTAGAACTAGAACTCGCCTCCCTGTAAATTTTTTTGTCGGGGGGAAATTTTAGCACAAGATCATTGGTGGGAGGAATTCCTCCCTGTCCCCCCGAAATTTCGCATCCTGAATTCCATTCATACGTAATGGAAACATGGTGTCCACTTAACGCCTCACGAAATTTAGCGTGTTATAGCCTGTGAAAATTGCGGGACTACAGCACTGCGTATTACAAGCAACTTATCACTAACACAGCGGTAGTAATCTTGCCAGTACAGGACAACAATGCGCCCGCTATTCAAGCTTTTAAATAGTCAGCACTGATTTCCGACTAATGGATGGGCAGGGTATTTATAGCGATTGTTATGAATCACAAAGAGAAGAAGGTACAATGATGTATTTGTGATAAGAATATTATTGCATATTGAGTAGTGTCACGACTGTCAACCTTCCGCAGAACTTGCTTTCTTTTCTTTCTTTCAATTGTGTTTTGCCGCCGCCTATACATCCATTATGCATTGGCGCTTTCGGGACACATCTATTTTGGAGCCGCCGCGTGGAATGGTCTAAAAGGAAGGAGTAAGGAGGGAATAATTGATTTGCCAGCATCAAAGATCGGAAACCCGGAATTATAATCCCTAGTCATGGGTATCCAGTGGATGGGGGGGGGGGCAAGGAAGATCAGTCACCCGCCTGGAAAATGAGTGGTGAAAAATTCATTCTATTCATTGAGTGGTCATTCTTTGTTCATTCAATGACTTTTTTTTACGTGAGAAGTAAAATGCACGTTATTCCGTTTTCAAATAATTTAAAGTAAAGAATTGCCCTACCTGGGAAAGTGTTGTATGCTCCCTTGGGGAAAATGGCTGAACGCCTAGATAAAAGGAGGTTTGTTTGACCTCTCGTGAAAAACGTCTGGCTATACATCCGTCCATCTCCCTAACTCTGCTCGGTCTGAATAATATTCCTACTAATAAGAGAGATAAGAGAAAGAGAGGAAGAATGAGATAAAGAGAAATGGGAGAAAAGAAAGAAAAAGAATGACGTAGGAAGAAAGAAAGAGAAATCATGAGATGGAAAGAGAGAAGATAAGAAAGAAAGGGAAGGAGAGATATAGGAAGAAGCAGAGAAAAAGAGAAATAGGAAGAAAGGGAGAGATAGGAACAAAGAGAGATAGAAAGGAAGAGAGAGAGAGAAAGAGGAATACAAGAGAGAAACAATAAAATTTAGGAAAAGCTAAGACCCATGTTTGAGACTGGACAGAATAGAAAAGGAAGGAAATATAGACACTGAGTGACGAAAAAGTTTCGAAGAGGGAACGAAGAACGCAGCGTCGTCCTCATCTCCTCGTTTTCCATTGACCTTTTGTGCTCTATTTTCGTAACTCCTGCTGACATACTGTCTGGCTTCCCGTAGTTTCCACCTCATAGTTTATTTCTCTTGCTGTGTTTGCCGTTCAGAAAATTTAGCGTCATATTCAGACGCCAAACGTGTCTGCCTTATATCATGTATTTTACCACATGTGACGAGCAAGAAGAATGGAATGTGCGTATGTGTGCGCGCGAGAGAGAAAGAGAGAGAGAGACAGAAAAATAGGGGTAGAAAGAAAGATCGAGCTTGAAAGGGGAGATAGGAAATCGAGAGTGAGTGAAGAGGTAGGGGGGAAGAAAGTTCACAATAGTTCGTGTACCCTTTCCATTCATTAGTGTTTCAAAGTTTGTTATAAAGGCCTATGGGAGATCTTTGTGAGAAATCTCCCTTTAAGGAAGAGTTCACATCGAAGCGACAATTTTGAAATGTAGGTACAGTCCCGATTAGACTTTCTGTGCATAAAGTGAACTTAAAAACAAACTCAATCAATCAATACAACCCATACATGTACTCAAATACACACAAAATATCATGTATGTATAGAATATACAATACATATATGTTTATATATCGTATTTCTTAGAAACCAAGGCGCACCTTTTTTCGAGTTTTGGATGCTGAAATTTAGGATCCGAGTACATATGTATAAACTATAAATATACCACGGTATTAGTGTAATATCTATAGGGTGTTCGGGAAAAGGAAAATAAGTCACAAACTGTAATTTTCTGTTGCTCTCTCTTAAGTCTGACTGAATCAATTAAAGAAGGTACAGGGTTAGCCTAAAAGAAATAGTCAGTTTAAACGCTTTATGAATTGAAATTTGTTTGTTACATCAGAAAGCAATTAGTACTGTTGTATAGAGAAAGTCTTCAAGTTTGCGACCTCCGATTTTCGTTTGCCTTCGTGACGTCAGCATCACGTGAGCATGCTTGACGTAAGTCGAGCAGTATGGCCGCTAGCCAGGTGGAGAAGGCTTTCTGCGTTATTGAATTTTCAAAAACAAATTCTGTTACTACCCTGAAGCTTCGTTTTAGAACACGCTATGGTAAACAACTACCCACAAGGCAGTCAATCTATGATTGGAGCAAGACATTTAAGGAGACTTGTTGTCTGTCCGAGAGAAAAAAGTAGTGTTTGAGGTGAACTGGACTATAGCATTGATATCTGTAGTGTTATAAAAGGGTCACACATAGAACACTTGAAACTTACCAATGTAAACTCAGGACGTACTCTTCAAACCATGTAAGTATTTTAGCTCTACCCCTTGCCCGTGTAATTTTCTGACAAAAATTTTCTGACACAGAGCTTTCCCGCTTTGTGTATTTTTTTCTGAGTTTTCGTAGTAATATTTTTAAGTAGCTACTGCTTCAGCACAATTCATCCGAGTATCATGGTTCATACGTCTATCTCTTCAGAATGGAACAGTCTTTCAAATGGTACCACGCACATGTGTACATCAAGTATGAAGAAGGGGAAATCGGGGATAATTCGGGAAATTTTCCTCCGAAAAATTCATTTTGGTAACTTTGGGGCCCTCTCGACAGGCCCTGGATATAGGTACCCGATTATAATCTACCTTGAAAAATACTATGGCCTATACGTAATGTGTCCGCCAAGTTTCATTGCAATATCTTCAATGAGGGGAAAAAATATTTTGCAATCCTGTTTGACAATACTATTAGACAGTGGCGGCGATTGGGTTCCAAAACCGGGGGGCAAGGTGCCAAAACTGGGGGAGCAAAGACAATATATTTCCCTTTGTAGATAATATTTAGCATAGTGTGGGGGCAAAAGTGACAAAAAGTTGGGGGGCAACTGCCCCCTCTCGCCCCCCTAATCGCCGCACTTTGTCAGCATAACACAAAAACAGTTTACTTTCCTCTGAACTTCTTCTTCTTCTTTTTCTTCTTCTTCTTCTTCTTTTTCTTCTTCTTCTTCTTCTTTGACAGGCTCTGAAAATCGTGACTAAATAAAAGGTCGTTGTTTCTTCAATAGCAAAACATATATTTCACCAACAAAAGACGTATTATTCCGTTCAACACAGGTTACTTCAGTCAGAGATGTTCGCGGGCCTAATAAGTGACCAAGGGCGTAATATTACGCCGAACACAGAGAAGGGTTTTTAAAAGTCTTCTTTCTGTAAAACTTTGAAAGTGTCTATTTCATTTAGGCTCACCCTGTATTATAAGCATTATAAGTATAATTTTATATTGTGCATGTACAAAGATACTAAACATTGATGATCCAGCATGTATGTCATGTCTGTAATGTTTGCTTTTGAATGAATAAACATAAAGACTGTCTGCTGTAAAAATAGTTCTCCCTTGTTCAGAAAAGCCTATCTATACAATGGGGTATTTGCTAATTTAAACATTCAAGTTTTTCACCAATATTTTACCGAAATACCGGTATTGATAAGAGCAGTGGCGTGGCCTGACTTTTTCAAAAGTGTTGCCGGCTATCATGTACGACAATTATGCCTGCTATACGTTATCACACCCCCGCCCCTCGGTGATTTAGCCACAAACACTCCTAGAAAGAACTACCACTCATGAAACAGTTACCACGAAAATCCAATGAATAGTGGTAGACCCTTGTCAATTCTTCATCTGTCTCTGTTTCTTTGCAATGAGGTACGAAGAGGAAGATACACACTTTTCTCGGGTCAGTTTGACGTTTGTGTGGTGAGAACTGAGCAGACGACAGACCTTCGCTCCTTTGTGGAAGGGAAGCCCAACTGTACGTACTACTGTTGTTGCCAACTTAGTATTTTGGAGCAAGGTTTGTCCAAATCACAAATCACACCAAGGAACTATATTTTCGTCTATTACCTAACTGGTCTCAGTTGTAGTTCAATCTCCTTGGTTTTGCAGTCTACCTCCAGTTGCTTCACAGAAATGGTATTCCTATTTTAGGTGGGATTTAGCTCTTTTCTGCCAATCCGATGTGACAACACTGGCTGATCCAGTAGGTATGAACGGCAACAGAGCCCCTTAACAGACATATGAATAACCCCATAGCCCTTCCCCGCTCTTTCCTTGCATTGGCGCCCTCTTCTCCCTTGTTGCCTCTTCAGGGTAGCGGAACGGCCTCCCTCTTCGCTTCTATCGGCTGCAGAAAAAATGTCTAAGGCAATATCTACTCGACGGCAACGGTGTTCATTAACGTATGTAACAAGGTTGTCATTTTGTTGAAACAACTTTTTAATTCTTTACATTTTGCTGTTACCTGCGGTAAAACCGGCTACATGCACGCCACGCCTCTGGATAAGAGTGACCGTTAACGAAATTTTTCAATGCGTGCGTAGTCAATTGTTTTTCCTGTCTTTGCAGACCCAGTTCCGGATAAAGGGGTTAGAGGACCTCTACACGCAATACCAGAAGCGACTGCATCATGCGTACTTCTCCGTGTTCCTTATGCTGCTGATTTGCCTCTGTCTGTTCCATATTGGCGTTCTACTAGGCTTCAATTGGGTAAGTGTGAAGTGAATATCTTCAGTTTAGAGCAGGGTGGAGAAGAATCATGATTTACGAGTATATTTTTTTAAAAAAGAAAATCAATTTTTGATTTTGACGATTTTTTTAAAATCCAAATGAGAATTTTTGGATTTAATCGATTAAAAAACACTCTTAACATTGCTTGGATGATTTTTTGGCGCCATACGTAGAGATATATGCTTTTTTAGAGAAAGGCTATTACTGGTCAACGGCCCTGTAAAATATTTGAACAGCTTGATTAAAGCAAATAAAAAATTACATGTAAATATACATTTTTCTGTTTCTGATACTATACATATGAACCTGCTAAGGAAATGTTTGTTGAGTGTCTTAACGAAACTATAATAATTTCAGTAACTTTTCTTCCAGTGAAAATAAAACATTTTGGATATACTATAGAATTGTATTGTAACTTAAAATATTTCTAATGTCTTTGTAACTGAATTTTGCATGATTAGTATTTTGTGTATTATTCTACACAAAAGTTTGGTATTTTTGCCTATAAAAATTATTGAATTTTCAATCATGAGAAATTTAAGTGTGTTTACAGATTACATATCCTTTCATATATGCTTCATTCACCCCATCAGCACATATTGTTTCCTTTCTTTTCCATTCTTAAAGCATAATAAACACCATTCAATGATTACGAGATTAATGTGCTTTCACCAAAAGTGATTCTGATATCTACAAAATCCTTATGTAGGCCTACATTACTCTAGAAATTATTTCTTTAAAAGTAATTTAAATCAGTGATTTTTTGAATTGCGATTTAAATCAACCTGATTTAAACCAGTCCACCTTGGTTTAAAGTAAGTCGAGAACACTCGCAAAAAAATGTGTGTGTGACGTCATGTATACGAGTTAACAATGTTTTGGGTTAGAAATAGGGATGGCCGGACAGTGGCGTATGCTGAGTCTAAGACTTGGACTATCTCACCATGACACCTAATCCTAAGCTCTGGAGGAAGGGAGAAGACTAGACTAATTCTTGACGTCTTCAAGGAAGCCACGTTGCCATCCCAACGGTAATCAGGTTGCCAACTTCTAAGAATTCAAGTTGCCAACTCCTAAGAATTCAGATTGCCAACTCCTAAGAATTAAGGTTGCCAACTCCTAAGAATTAAGGTTGCCAACTCCTAAGAATTCAGGTTGCCAACTCCTAAGAATTCAGGTTGCCAACTCCTAAGAATTCAGGTTGCCAACTTCAGAATCACCATTATCTTCTTTTTCAAATCAGCTTAATTCACACAGTTTCTAAGAGATTTCTCTTCCGTATTTTACTTTCTAGGTTTCAGGCTTCGCATATAGCCTGGAATATACGCTCCTGTGGAATGATATCGGATAATTTTCTATCCGGATATCAAATATCCTGATATCGGATATTATGATATCCAGATATCCATATTATCCTGACATTCGGATTGTCCGTTGCACCCGTAACGGATAGAGGATAATTTGAAAACCGGAGATTTCAGACCGAAGCGACACATGATACGCGACACATGGCGCTTGGGAACGAGCCAATGAGCAACGTTTCACACGGTAGCGGCACAAGTCTGCGTTCTATTGGTGAAATCCTCAAGCGACACGTGACGCCTGTCGCTTTGGCGTGCATTCTCCTTCACACCGAAGTGACAACCGACAAGCTAAGCTACACGGGGCCTTAAAATCTGCGAAAAGAAAAGAAAACTGAGAGTGCGCAACCAACAGACCGGGGCGACACGATGCACGATATTGAGAAAACGGGCTAGTCTGAGCGATACGTGCAGCTTTTAATGTCGCTCTGGTATGAAAAGTTGCATTTATTTATGACGGTAGGTTTCCAAATTATGCATGTCGGTTCGGGCTGAAAGTTCCATAAAGGTAACAACGGCCTTAGCAATGACCAATCCGGGCAAAATTCTGAACAGAAACTTTAGCGTCCTATTTCTCAGTAACTGTGAGGTCTACGGAAGAAAATTTTTGCATGTGTTCATACCTTGCTAGTATTAACAAGTGCACCACGGTTCATTAAAATCTGAATCGGTGGGTGTCATTCTGAAATTCCTCTGGGTGATTTGATGTGGAAAAAGTTAACAATAACAAACCTAGAGGGCGACAGCTAAAAGAGATTTATCCGCCTGCATGAGAGGTCATTAACCCGCCACTGTAAGAGAGATAGGAAAAAACTATGAAGAAATGGGTGAGAAATGGAGAGAGGTTGCTTAAGTGTAGAAAGAAAACAGAAAGGAAGATAAAAAGATAAGGGAATGGAAAATACAGGGGAGACGCAACAAATAGAGGAAAATACAAACCATGAAAATGAAAGAAGATAATTATGTAATATTTGAATTGAAATAAAGTCAGTACAGTTTCAAAAAAGCTTGTAATAGTTTGTTTACTTCTTAGATGGACTAATCGGGACTGGACCTACAGTTTAAAGTGGTGTCCGAATCATTGTGCAATGTATCTCCACCGGTATTGAGCCGCGACCCGCTGGTATGGGCATTGTATTTTTTTTGTATATTGTATCTTAAGGGGTCCCTATTTCTTACACCTTTGGCTAATCGCGACGATGAGGATGAGAGCTGATTAGATGAAATTGATGAAGAGACACTCACAAGAAAAACCATGCCCACGCCGAGATTTGATCCCGGAAATTTTGGTGATGAGTAGACCTCGGATTATTAAGTTCTAAAAAGTGTACTTTTACGTTCCTAAAATAGGCTCTAAAAATCCTAAAATAGGTTCTAAAAACCTTAAAATAGGTTCTAAAACCTTAAGTTAGGCTGGAGAAATCCTGAAGTAGGTTCAAAAAAACTTTAAAAAGTTCACAATTCCTCAAAAATACTGATTAGGTATAGCCACTGGCAATGAAAATGGGACACCTATATCCTGAAATACGCACTATCTTGCATATCGTTATGTGTGTTGCCTAACCCTATGGCGATGGCAGAACTTGCCATTGGAAATTTGCTATTATAATCCACTATTCGCCGTATAGTTAGACAACAATAATTTTGTTATCCACAGTCAAACTCCTCAATTTTATCTGTGAGGATCATCTTATGGTATATGCTGAAAATAATCTTTCAACAAAAATATAGTCAGTGGTGCAAACTTCAATGCTGAAATGTTATTTTGCAAAGCGTGAATGCCACCGAAGTGACGTGAAAGTAAACATCCCACATATCAGAAGTTTGCACTTTGGATTGTACAGGTAACAGTGGCACCAGACATTTTGCTTTGTTTAGAGCTTTGAAAAATCACAATGGACTTGATGGATGGAATCGACAAAGAGTACGTTTCAAATACGTTCGTGATTGAATTGTTTCGTGACAAAACAAAGCAAATGCCTCTGTGTGACATAAAAATCTTGTAAAACCTTAAAAAATATATAAAGACCTAAAAAAAAAGCGCATAAACCTAAAATAGGTTCTATCAAGCAAAATAGGTTTTTAGGCACAACAAAGCTTCATCAGTTGTTGCGTTTTTCAACGAAACGCTGACATAACTTATTATTCTTGCCTGTAGGGCCTCACCGATGGCGCAGTGGTAGCGTCGTTGCCTTGTAATCAAGGGGTCGCGGGTTCGATACCCGGTGGAGGCACATAGTGGTTCGGATCCCACTTTAAACTGTACGTCCAGTCCCGATTAGCCTTACTGTGCACAAAGTGGACTTAAAACACCAAATCAAACCAAACCAAACATACCTGTAAAGGAAAAAAATAGGTTAAAAACCTAAAACACGAGGTCGAGTGATGAGATCGAAAATCGATCAAATAACACGTCCAGCCACCGAGCCGACACATTGACATAACATAGGAAACCGATTGTAGAATATTCGTAGTAACAGATTTAATATGATTTCTAGGCTAGACAAGGTTTGAATTTCGTGCCTTTGTTGTGATAGAACCTCGCTAAGAAATTCACTGATATGTTCACACCACTTCTAGAAAATCTGATGCGTTTTGCATTATGGTGTGTACAGTTGGAAACATTGTGAGGTGCTAACATGGCGGTCTGCAGCCGTTCTGACCTAAGGAAAGCAAACAAGCGTGCGACCATTGAATCAGAGTCTTTGTGAAGGCAACAGCGGCACTTCTCTAACAGATATGTCATGCTTTGCCATTGTTGAACGAAATGTTAAGGCCAAACATATTGTGTCATCAGGGACAATGCTGTACAAATTGAAGACACTTTCCCTAATGTTTTCTTCCAGGAAATAAGCTCGTAAACGTGTGGCCAGGTGGTAGCCAGGTACAGGTTGCTTAAGATCTTCATGTTTTGTACATGCCTTACGTCAGTGTTGCCAAATTGAGCGAGAATGAGCTAAGCTTTTGAACCAATGGAAAGTTTAGGGATGTCCTGCATCTGTTTCATCAATTATGCTTTTTATTTCTTTTTTGGAAGAACGATAGTTCATTTTTTTAATCTGGAAAAGAAGAAGGAGGGAAGGGAAAAAGGAAAAAGCGAGAAGAAGATGGTAAATATTGGGAAGAGACTTGGAGACAGAAGCAAGAAAGGAATGATGGAGGGAGAGAGAAACAACGGAAAGCAAAGGGATAAGATGGAGGAAAGAGAAGGAAACCAAAACAGAAGGAACTAAGGAAAACAATGAGAGAGAGAGAGAGAGAGAGAGAGAGAGAGAGAGAGAGGTGAAAGAGAAAATGAAGGAGAATTCGAGAGAACAGAGAAGTGTAACTGACAGAGAGAGAGAGAGAGAGAGAGAGAGTGGGGGGGGAGCTAGAGAAACCCGGAAAGCGAGTAGAAAGAAGAATACACATAAGACATTTATACGTATATATATATATAGACAGAGAGAGAGAGATTGACTAATTTTTATTAAATCACTGCAGTCAATTAAACGCGCGCTCTGTAGATATTACGGCTGATCATGGTTTCCCCATCCCGAATTTTAAATTTCAACTATAAAGCCAAACAAGAATTCAAGTCTCCAGAAGCACACTTTAAAAACGATTATGATAACTTTATCTGGTTTTATTGTCTTTTTACGTCGTTTCTGCTAATCGTGGCAATGAGGATGAGTGACAATGAGATGACATTGATGGAAGGACACGCACGCACCCATGCTCACGACGGAATTCGAACCCGGGATCTTCGATAGCTTAACGCGCTGGGTCACCGAGCCGAGCGTAACCTCTTTATGTGTCGTATCACATTAAGTGGTGATTGTGTATCCATTATTCCCGATCACTTATCCTTAACTTGAAGTAGGTCTGTAACTGATTAGAAAGACGAAGATTATTTACGTAAAGGTGCTTTGTTCAACGATATGGCTGGCACAATCGAAGATATTATTTGAAAAATGAATAGTAATCACTAATTATCTCTCTTTTAGATTTCTAGGCATGTGAACTACATTTGACTTAATGGACGAATTTATTACAGAAAACTCCAAAATTGGAGAATTTGGGAAATCACGTGTCGAAAAATAACGGTGTATTCATATGTAAAGTATGTAACATAAAGTTTGAGTCGCGGTGGTCCAGTCGGTAGGGTGTCTGGCTGCCACGTGGGAGACCCGGGTTCGATTCCAAGCGTGAATGCCCCTTAATGGATCGGAGCGTGATTATTACATCGCTTCTACAAATGGCCCAGATTGTGAATGTGGGGTATATTAAAACACATATATAAAAAAAGTTTGTTTGGAATAACCAAAAAATATTTTCCAGTAAAAAAAATATTTCTTTAAATAAGCGACGAACAAATGATTCTTCACCAGAACCAAATTATTTCAGAGTTACCAAAACTTTTGGTCAAAATTAACCAATTTTTTTATTTACTGTTACCAAAAAGCTTAACCAAACTTGTTTTGTTAATTTAAACAAATCATTTTATTTTCTGTGAACGTTCCACATTACAGTTGTTTAGGTGTGTAACAGCAAGCAGTGGATGAAATGTTAAAAATTCAATAAGTCACTAAGAAACATTCCAAGCATCTGTTTTCTGCAAGTCAAGATACCAATCTATCCACATTATGGCAAGTTCAAATGTATAAATCTGAACGTGGTCACCCTGTGTATACTAGAATTTCTAACTTAATTACGGTCGCCCTGTATATCAATTTCCCATTAAGTTAATTGAAGGAAGGACTCGTGAGTAAAACATGGTAAGTGATATTTTGCTAACTATTCAATTTCTTAAGCAGAAAGGTTATTAGAAGCTATAATGAAGATAAATTGTTATCGTGTTGCGTTTACCAATTTCACAAGGCTTGAATGAGTCCAATGCAAATTACATGACAGACCGCTGCACGCAAAAGTGGATTGCTGGCTCTTTTACTTTGTAACTCAATAACGACCAAAATGTCATCATGTTTTACTCCCGTAGACCTTCAATTATGGTCGCCCTGTATATAAATTTCCCATTAAGTTAATTGTGGTCACCCTGTATATCAAATTTCCATTCCTTAATTATGGTCGCCCTGTATATCAATTTCCCATTAAGTTAATTGTGGTCATCCTGTATATCAAATTTCCATTCCTCAATTATGGTCGGCCTGTATATCAATTTCTCATTAAGTTAATTGTATTTGTATCAGTATCAGTGGCGTAGCATGGACATTTCGGGTGGGAACGCCAAGTCCGAAGAAAGGGTCGGCCCTTTCTTGCTTAATAATTTACTTATGGTATTAGTCGCCACAGGTATTATTTGCCTGAAGTAAGCTGGGTTTTCAATAAAACATCATCATTGCATGTTTTAGCTAGAAAATTAGATGCCTCACTATGCCACAGATGTTTTGAACTCTGGTGTTCTATACCTTTTTTATATCTTTCTGCATGACGCAAGTCATTAAAAACCTACCTGAATCACAAGCGCCTCTGCACAACAGTAGACGTCATTGTTGTGGGCGATCCAACTACTGATTGATTTGGTTTATTTTACTTCGCTTTTCTACCACTTTTGGTTAATTGCGAATATGAATATGAGTGATGATATTGATGAAGGGACACTGACAAAGAACACCCGTGCTCACGCCGGGATTCGAACCAGGGACCTCTGTCGTCTTGGCGCACTGTGAAAAGCAGAGTGGATGATCCAAATATCGTACACTCTACTGACGTAACAGTGCCGATTAGTAATTCAGACCACTGTTTATTACATCTTGAGAATGCTGATAAACATTTTAAAATAATTTTCTCCAGAGACCATTCGATGTTAAGAGTTTTCAAATGAATGCTAAACATTTCCATTGACACAATATTAAGTAGTTTGATAATAACGAAAAAATACAATAAAAAATTAATAGTTTTGCGGGTTAATTGGTAGAGCAGCCACAGGCTGAATTTCTACCACGAGGACTTCACCAACTTATTTGACAAAAACTGTGTTGATCTTTTAGTTTCTAATGCACATCGCTGTTCGTGCGATAAATTATACAATGCAGTGGCCATTAAGAAGCAGTATATTTGAGATTGGTAAAGTTACGTCAGTCAATATTGCGTATTGTAGCATCACACAGCACGAGTTGCATGAGCGCGAAGAGCGAAGAACCGGGTAGGAATTCTACCGCTGTCGTCTGCTTCAGAAGGCATAAAGGGTCACATGAACCAATCACGGTAGACCTCTCTTCTCCGTACGCTGGCGTAAGAGAGAGCATTTACGTGCTTGCTGTAGAAATGGAAGCTTTCCCTCCATAAAGGCAGCAAGGAATATAGAGTCCTGTACGCCGAACCTGCTAGGCGTCCGGCCGGGAAAGGCATTGAAAAGAGGTGCTAGAACGAGTGTTGAGAGTGGAGCGTTGCAAGCAGATCCCGAAAAATAGTTATTATAATGCCATGACTGTCAAACATATATGAAATTAGTCACGTTTTACTTTATAATCACAGCATTTAAGCATTTTTGAAATTTTAAATCTGGGAACACCGGGCGTACGGGCGTACTATAACGCTACGCCACTGATCAGTATTCCATCATTCCTTCTGATGCCTGACTGCCTCCTTGTGCTTCCAGAAAGACATGAACGTGGTGGTTCCCGACGTCTTCGCCTACTCGCTGATGGTAATCGTCTCGTGGCCTCTGCTGGTTCTGGCCTGCAACGAGAAGCTCCTGAGGGACTACCCCAGCGTCCTGGTCCTCCTCTCCTGCCTCGTGGTCCTGGGACTCATCTGCGTGGACGTCGGGATCCCCCTCTACTACTACGCCAGGGACAGCGAGGGGGGCCACCCCCTGAGGCCCTTCTACATCGTCTACATCGTGCTGGCGTGTTACATGTTCCTCCCCTTCCCCAAGAAGTACCAGGCGGTCATCCTAGGGGTCACCACCAGCTTGTGCGAGATGGTCATCCTCGGGTTTATCACTTACAGGAAGAAAAAGATAAACGACAGACGCGACAGGGTGAGTATGAAGTACAATGTTCGGAAATTTTCCTTCAGACCCTACCGAACAGCTTCTTGTTTCCTCAATATTAGATTTAGAAACTGAGACTATGGATTCAAATAATAACATCCTGTGTTATTTTCCATAGCTTAAATCGCTTCTCAAGCACATTAAATTATGACCACCCTATAGAAGGTGCTTGGTTCGAGACCTAGCCTCAGCATAGAGAGCGACTCTTCATCAGTATCGTCCAATCATCGTCGGAACTAGTGAAAAGTGGAATAGATGTGACGTAAAATAACAAAAATCCACGAACAAAATCTACCTCTCTCCGGGTTAATCGCGACGATGAGGATGAAATAGACGAACAAACAGTAAAACGTCCTGGATTAGACTTAGGACAGATGACTTTCTATTTTTTATAGGGCGGTTTCTAAACGTGGAAGGAATATTTACAGATGTATTTTGTTTCGGTGATAATGGCTACTGGGATATTCTTTCCCTTTCTTCCATTCTGTGTGTCTATATGTATCTATCTCATGCTATTATTTAATCTTTCTGTTTCTGGTTAACCATTACTTTCGTTCTTCCTCTGATGCTATGCCCTTTTTTGGGTTTTCTGTCTACTTATCACTATCTCTTTTTATTTCTTTCAGTTCTTCGTCTCTTGTTCTGCTGTAAATAATTCTGAACATTTATTGTGCATCTATTTCACTATTTACAACAAAAAAATATTGCATTTTCTTCGAAGCACCATCTGTTGGGAAAAGGAGAAACTGTCGACTATCAACTCGTCGCAATCTTGAGACAAAAGTAGTACATTTTTCGGTTAATCAGGAGAATATTTAATATATTCTGTTCGACACTTCATAGAATATTGTCAGTTATTGTAAAGAGGAGTGCAAGGTTCTTCTCACACTTCTTCAACAAACGCAGCATGATTCTATTCTAATCCTTCATCATCCATTAGAGGGGCGGTGCCAAGGGGGGAGGAGGGGGTGGCAGAGTATGCCATGAGCTCACCGTAAAACGGACACAGCCCATTGTCGAAATGTAATTAGAAAAAATCATCAAAGAAATAAAATGAAAGTGAATCCAAAAGATACGAATCCTGGATCTCTGGTCTCGAAGCCCACTTTACTAGTCTCTTGACCATAGAGGTCTGAACCTAAAAAGTAACACATCTTCAATGTAACATTTGAATTTGTATTTTTTTTTTTTTTTACTTTTCAATATTTAAATTTTGTATTCCTTGCTTGGATTACGTAAGGGTAATGTGAACATCAAAATACATTTTCTTTGAAGTTGTGGCCCACTCAAATCTTTGAAGCCATCCAGTCTTGAACCACCAATGGTCCGTTCTTAATCTTACGCTTGTTGCCACGTTGTTTACAGTTACATGGTCTGCATTGTCTTGAAGTAGAGGCGCGCTCGCTAACCGACGGAGTGGTTAGGACAGCACGCTACGATGCCAGGGGTCCCGAGTTCGAATCCCGGCACGGATGTTCTTTGTGAGTGTTCCTTCATCAATTTCATCATATCATCATCGTCGCGATTAGCCAAATGTGGCAGATGAGCGATGCTAATCAACAAAATCAAATCAAGTGGAACGTAAAGACTCACTGTACCGCCTAAAAAACATCTTACCACAAGAGGTAAAGAAAACACTTGTGGAATCGCTAGTTTTGTCGCAAATAGACTACTGCGACTTGACGTATGTTGACCTCAACGGTGAACTAGCAAGACGTCTACAGCGAATACAAAATGCATGTGTACGTTTTATTTATAACATCAAATATTTTGACCACCTTACCCCGGGTTTCAAAGACCTAGGCTGGTTCGAACTTTCAACACGCCGTCGCTTCCACGCTCTTACAGCGCTCTACAAAATAGTGCATTCAAGAGAACCCCCCCTATCTATTTTCACGATTTCAACCCCTAAGCGCAGCACACACCTTTGCTACCCGTTCACGAAACAACTCCCTGCTCACCATCCCCTCCCACAAGACAGCGTTTTACGCAAATTCCTTCACGGTCACTGCCACCAGAGCGTGGAACGACCTCCCCAATGGCATAAGAAACTCTTCTTCTCTCGGCAATTTCAAATCAAAATTAAGAAAGCATCTTCTGGAGGCAACTTACCAGTACTGAAAACAAGGAAAGATAATAAAATGAAACCTTTCTTGATCTAAATTTGTAGGACAAACACAGACCAATTTTTCTGTATTTTAAATATTTTTGTTATGTGTGTGTTCATGCTGTACATGCATTTTTTACGTTTCTTACAGCATGTGTATTTTGGTGTCTTGTCTTTTTTATTTTTTGTGTTTTTTTCTTCTTTCTTTTTGTGTTTTTTATCCTTTTGTGTTTTTGTTTTTTTGTATTTTGATGTTTTATATTTCGCAAACTGTTAGATATTTCAACTAAATTTGTAAAATGTGAAGTAGAGATGGTTAAGTGTAAGAAAAGGCTTGTGCCTTAACTTCGCCATCCAAAAGAAGAAGTAAAAAAATAAATAAATAAATAAGGACGTGTCACTGCTTGTAATAGCCCCTTTTAGGTACTTTCAAAGTAGCGGGTTCCGGTTGAGGAAGACAAAACAGAGGCCGTGGGAGTTGATAGTGACCAGAATCAGCCGTTGGCTCTCAAGGGGATTCTCAAATGCCTACCGGAAATGCTTAGAGCTTTGTTTAGATTGCCTACAATGAAGTCTAGTGCGTTTCTTATCTTTACTTGATGCTGTGCATCATCTGATTTCTTGTTTTGCTGTGTTCCAGCTGATCGCAGACGGCATTTACCTGGCCTGCATCAACGCCCTGGGCCTCTACCTACAGTTCATCAACGAAATCGTCATCCGGAGGACGTTCCTGGACAGAAGGGCCTGCTTGGAATCCACGCTCACGCTCAACTATGAAAAGGACCAAGAGGTAATGCAAATGGAAATAGACATAGAAGGATGTAAAAGGCGTCGCCATCGGATGGGTGAAAGTGGGTTAAGTCCACGGAGAAATGGTCTACACGAGAACTGTTCAGAATAATTTATGGCAGGGAAAAGAAGAAGGGGAGTGATGGGAAGGAAAAACGAAAAGGGAAGGAATGGCTTGAGATGCATATAAACAAAGAATGAAGGAAAGATAGGGAAGGAAACATGGAGAAATAAGAAAAGCTAGAGACATATAGAAAGAGAGAGAAGGAAAGATGGAAAATAAAGGAAGAGAGAGAGCAATATAGGAAGAAAGAGGTGTAAGGAAAAGTGGCAAGTGAAGAAAGAATTAAAGAAGCATAGGAAGATAGAGTGGGAAGGAAAGATGGAAAATGAAGAATAAGACAGAGAAACATTGGATAATAGAAGAAATGGAAGTTGGGGAAAATGAAGGACGAGTTAGATAGAGTACACTGGAAGAGTAACGACAGACTGTACTGATAGCATATTATGGGTATTGAGATGATGAATATTGTTTTTAAATCTGAAGAGAAAAAAAATATTATGTACAGTCGGCAAGCCTACGTTTTAGTGCTTATCGTGGTCATGAGGCTCTTACTACATTTCACTGAAAATCAAGATACTAAATATACAGCATATCCGTCTCTAGTTTGCAATTCCAAATTCATGTAGTAAAAAAGTAAAGTGCTCCCCTGTGCTTAGCACCACGCCATGAAGGCGTATAGGGGGTGTGGGGGTAACGCCCCACACTTTCTTGATCCGGTCGTGAGTGGGGGTGATGTGATCAGCATCACGCCCCTGACCGCCTTTACCCCCCAGGGTTTCCCCCAGGTACCCATGTTATTCGACGCTGGGTGGGCGCCGGGGCCGCTTCATGTAGTAATTTGCAATAACTTTAAAAGCATGCGAAGACATTTTCTCCATAATATGCGAGGAAAAGTCATTTCTTCTTACTTTCTTTGCATGATAGCTCTTAAAGTTATGATCTTTTTTTTAATGGGTGTGAACTTTGGTGTTTCAATAAGAATTCTGCTCCATCTATAGGCAACAAATGAAGACATTTATAGTTTAAATATTACGAAACAAAGGGGAAAAAGTTATTTCTTCTTTTTTTATTTTAGTACTACACTAGTACTTCAAGGATATTTCTGGATGGGTTGAACCCCCAGAACCCTTCTTTCAGAACGACATTGCCTGAATCACCCTTTGAAAAACATGAAGAATACATTTCTATTTGACCTTTTCATTTTGCAGGAGAGGTTGATGTTGAGCATCCTACCGAAGCACATTGCCACGCAGGTGAAGGCAGGCATCAGGAAGATCTTCCAGGACCTCAAACTGCAAGGTGGGAGACCGCCAAGAAAAAAACCTTTCAGGTAAATCTCACCAATGTCAATGAGACTTTTCTTGTGCTAAACGACATTTGATTTGTAGGCCAAGAGGATTGTTCTTGAACATTTGCTGCCACCGAGTGGTCGGTAGTCTTTGGTCTGTTGTTGGCAAACGTATGTTTGGAGAACACATCACGAGTTAAGCGAAAGGGTAAGCAAATTATATGAAGGAGCTATTCAAGACCTTGGAGAGCAAATTCGTTTTCCAATCATCTGAAATACCTGCTCACCGTGTGTGTGTTGTCTTCCCTTCCCCTATGAATGCGACAACAAAATGTTCAAATTCCCCTCGCAAAGGGAACGGCGAGCTCTGGCTGGCAGACAACGAAGCACCGTCAGTGGGTGGAAGGTATCACGTGATAGCTACCAAGGTTCTCCAGCAGACCACAGGCTATATAGTGGTGGGAAATGTACCAGAAAACCTTCTAGCCCTACAGTCTGGGGAGCACTTAACGGTACAGAAGGAGAGAAAGCAAGTCTCTCGAGTCGCTTCTTGCGCGGAAGACTTGCTTTCGTTCATCCGTAGGCCACAACTGCGGATGAAGCGTCAGCACGAGGAAGTGTCTGCGAGAACCAGTCCCGTAAACGAATCGGGCATCATAGTTCCAACAGTTACCAAAAAACCATAGGTAAGAGTACAAGTGACCTCTGTTAGAGCTCCCGTGAAACCGTCTGTTTTGTTCACTTTGATATATCTGGAGAGAGTGGGAAGAAAAGGAACGTCACCTGAGACGAAAATTTACAGTATTTTTAGTTATCTGAGAAGAGTTCATTATGGAGGGCAGAGATACACTCTGCCTCTTTCTTGAATTGGGAGACAGCGGGCCACCGTGTCGGAGTAGTAAGCACAGCGCGAAACGACGCCAGGGTTCGAATCTCGACATGGGTGTTTGTGTGTGTTCGTTCATCAATTCCATCATATCATCACTCATCCTCATCTTCGCGATTAGCCCAAAGTGGCAGAAAAGAGAAGTAAAATACGCCAAATCAATCAATCATGAATTTGGGGAAAGAGTATGTTTTTCTCCCTTTCGCCCATCGGAGCCTAAAGAAGGAAATTTACGAATTACGAACGGTCGGCAAGGCACGGTTTCGACACAGTATATACCGGTATTGCCCAGTTGAATGGAAGAAATCAAATTTGAAGTATCCTACGAGCACCCGGTTCGGTTTGGTTCGATAAACTTCGGTTCAGATAGACATATGAGCGGAACGGCTGGAATGCCTCCCCGAGAATGAAAACAGATTGTTGACGTTCGTCGCAACGATCAGCTACTTTCCTTGAACGGCCTGTGAAACCTAATGAGCTCTATCCATTGCAACTGAAGACTATCCTGTGCCTTGCCGACCGATTCTAGTTCCTTGCCTTAAGAGTTAAAAACATCCATAATCTCAATACCCATCATATGTTACTATTACAGTCTCCCATTACTTTTACAGTGAACTCTACGTGGAGAAACACAACATCGTGAGCATCCTATACGCGGACGTAGTCAACTTCTCGAAGCTAACTGTGAGCCTTCCTGTGAACAAACTGGTCGAAACCCTCAACGAACTCTTTGGAAGATTCGACGAAGCTTCAGAGGTAATATTTTACTTACTTTATAATGAGAAAACGACCTTCAGTCGCATACCATACAGAGATCAGTTTTCTGTTCGTAACTTTGTTAATTCCTGAAATGTGTTTATAAGATTCCTTACTGTTTTTTTCAGTGTGTGAATTGAAATATATATTCAGTGCATCCACTGAAAATTTTACAAGGGTCGTCAAAGTTTTGTCTTATAGTGGAATAGAGGTCATGTTTGATTGTCATCAGAGGAAATAAATGTTTTAAGAGAGAGAGAGAAACATGAAAAAATGTCATAAAATTGAGCAAAGGAAGAGAAATGGAAGAAGTAAAAGATAAAGGAAAGATAGAGAATTGAAAAATAATAGGAGAGAAAATAGAAAACGAAAGGAAATGTAGAAATAACAGAGAGAAAGAGAGAATAGGAGAGAAAATGAATGAAAGAAAAATATTAAATCAGTCCGAGAGAAGAAAGAGAATAGCGTAATACTACGTAGTAGAGAGAGAGAGAGAGAGAGAAAAGTCTGTGGAAAGAAAGAAAAAGAAAGAGGAAAAGGCACGACACCATGGGCGTCCGGAAGGGGGGCAAGGGGGCAAGGGGAGGCCGTGGCCCCCCCTGGAAAATGGAATTCAACCAAAAATCATGTATTTCACACATATAATTTCATTTTAGCCACAATAATATGTGTTAATTATTGCATGAAATCATAAATTCAAATTTAAGCAAAGTTTTTTTAGGGAACAAACACTATTTTTAGAGAAAATTAACCTTGTTTGCCCCCCCTGGAAAAAAATACCTTCCTTGCCCCTACCTGGAAAAAATTCTGCTGACGTCCATGCACGACACACAAAGATTGTTGATTGATTTGATGTTTTAAGTCCACTTTATGCACAGTAAGGCTAATCGGGACTGTACCTACAGTTTAAAGTGGGATCCGAACCGCTATGTGCCTCCACCGGGTATCGAACCCGGGACATCTTGATTACAAGACGACGACGCTACAACTGCGCCATCGGGGAGGTTCTCAACACACAAAGACACAGAGGGGAAGGGGGAAAGGAATATTGAAGAAAAACAAAGAGAGAAGGAAGAGAAATATCAGGTGATCCATAAAGAGTGGGGTGAGAGAGAGAGAATATACAGTAAGGTGAGATAGATTGACGGGAAGGGAAAATATGGACTAGTAAAATAAAACGTGGCAAAGAAGAAACACAACAGATACAAATAAAATGGAAAAGCGAAGAATAAGTAGGCAATTTTCCTTTTTTGAAGACAGGTGCAAGTCACACCCTTGATCCTACCTGGGCGCACCCAAAAGAGGAGGGGTGACTTTTAAAGTCATTCTTTCAGTATAGTAGAGCCTTAGGTTCAAATGCAATGCAATCGCGGAGCTGATAAACTGAGGACACACATTTGGACAAATAAAACGTTTAGAAAGACTCGAATATTTTCTTTCAGGTTCATGGAGTCTTGCGGATCAAATTTCTCGGCGACTGCTACTACTGCGTTTGTGGTGTGCCTCAGCCGAATCCTTTCCATGCCAAAAACTGCGTAGAGCTTGGACTTGACATGATAAACATCATCAGACAAGTGAGGTAAGCGATTCAATTCTATTTGCTTATCAGGCATTAAGGTAAGCGTTGGATATTCTTTCGTCCCACGTACTTCTTTTGTTTTTCTCTCTTTATTAATCATGCTATTTCTCTTTCTTCCCTCTAATTCATTGAGTATTTCTCCTTTCTATTTTCTTCTCCCAAGTGCTCGAAATGGGAATTTTCGTTAACATGGTGTATTTCTGGGGGTTACTAGAGCGAAGAGATACTAACGACTACAGAAATGGCACGTTGGATTACAACGTTTACATACTGCACTATCGATTTTAATACTTTTCGGACAGAAAAAAATAATTGACAGTGGCAACCGTCTGTACTACGTGGCTGCATACATGCGGGATAGAAGATGCAAGTTTCGAGGGCTTTTCGGGAAAAAATGTTCGACATACGTGCTGTGAAAGTACGATGTGTGTGATGGTGTGTGTGTGTGGATGGTGTGTGTGTGTGTGTGTGTGTGTGTTTATAAACAATACGTAATAGGCAATACTAATAGGCCTAACCATGCTTAAGTTTCTACGAGAAATGACAGTTCTCTTTATTTCCACTTTTCAAAATACGTATAAAGTCTCGAGTCTACTACCAACGCCCTTGTGTTAAACATTTTTATTATAATACATTTTATTTTTGTGGGGGAAAAAATGTTCTGCATTATTTCTCTTTAAAAGAAAACCACATTCATCTCTTTGTCGTAACTTCAAGTCATAACGACAGTTTCAAGCCGAAGCCATGTTGACGACTTCTGTATTATAATGTCCTCGGGTCTTGGAATTTACATAGTGCAACCTTTGGATACAAAATGAGAATTTAAACCTTGCGTGTACCTCACTTCCAGGTTAGTCATGATTTCACGTTCTGCAACCAAACTAATGGACTTATTCCACTTACAGGAGCGCCAAAAACGTCAACATAGACATGAGAATTGGAGTCCATTCCGGCAAGATCCTGAGCGGCCTACTTGGAGTCTGCAAATGGCAGTTCGACATTTGGTCACGTGACGTTGACATCGCCAATAGGATGGAGCAAACGGGTAGACCAGGGTACGATTACGTCATTCTCTATATACACATATCCTTGTGCGTTTCTACAATATCAGCTGAATCAAGCAGTTGTTCACACGTGAAATATTTCTGATCAAATGATTGATTCATTAATTGATTTGGTGTTTTAAGTCCACTTTATGCACAGTATGGCTAATTTTTGATCAAATGCTATGAACATAAACTATAGGAGTACTTACTCTATTTTCTTGCAATAGATCTAGAACAGCTAGAACCTAGGCCATGAATAGGTCTCGACTAGGGCACACTTTCGTGGCGGAGTGGTTAGCACAGCGCTACGACGTCAGGTCCAAATCCCAACCTGAACATTTGTTCAGTGCTTCTTGTCCTACAGGAAACAGCAGGTCCAGTCCCGATGCGTCTATTTGTGTGCTTAAAATAGGCTTGAAACATACGTACTTTTCCAAAAACTTTGCAACAACCATCCCTACATAATTATATTCTACCACTTTACTATGTTTATAATCGTCACAATTAGTCAAAAGTGGCAGAAATGCTACCTTAAATAAAGTAATCAAACCAAGCTTTTGTTTACAACAGTAACATATTTCAATAGGTAGGTAAAACTGAATTTTGAATACCATTGTCTTCAATATTATATGGACCACGTTACTAAAGTACTTACTGGCCCTGCTTATAAAAAAACTTTAGGCACCTCTACGGTAGGCGATATGTTTACGACCAGGACTTGTTTGAGTTTGTTTATTTTTCTGACAGAACGCACAGTGGCGTACCCAGGCTTTTCATAAAGGGGCGCATGCCCATTTCAAGCTGTATGGCTTTTTAGTAGTCATTTCTACATATTACCATATTTTCAAAACTTTTGCTTTAGAAAAACATGACCCCTATACTAACTCTCTCATGGGTACGCCACTGAGCCCAAACCTTGAACGTCCACCCGAGATGTCACTCACGTTTTTCATTTTTCTTTCTTTCAGGCGAGTCCACGTCACAAACCAGACTCTAAAACTTCTTTCTGGACAATATCAGGTGGAGAGAAGCGACGGAGATAGAAAAGACCCTTATCTCCGGGACAACCATATATCAACTTATCTCATTATCCCTCCGACGCAGGGAATTGTAAGCATTCGTTTCACTTATACAAGTTGGGGGTTGCCCGAAAGGTACGGTGCAACTGGCAACCCTTCCGTTAAATTTGGCAAAATAAGTTTTATTTATACTGGGGTTAAAGCAAAGATGAGCCCCATATTTAAAAAGGACAAAGAATAAACTAGAAATGGAAAAACAAATTGTAATAATTTTGAGCTTTACCCGGCTATGAGTGTGAATGAACCATGAACTAACTGTATTTTCAGTGCATTGAAAATCGCAAGATCAATCGAAATTTTTGCATGTTCCAAAACATGAGACGCTACTGACATCTTTCGGAGTATTAATCTATTAAGTCAAAGTGAATTCCACTTGTAACAGATTTTAATGTCCCAAGATCTTTCTTTTGATTTATTTGGAGTTGACGAGCTGTATCTTTGCATGATCTTTGCTACTCCCACTCGCACCTACTCGCAGTTTAATTGATACACAGTTCTTGCAAACTAAAGCCGATTACAATGTATAATATAACATCTACACCATCTATGCTGACTGCACGGTGTTTACAATTGAAACAACTAAAATATTCTTCCATACGTGTGCAATAAAGTATCAGGTGGTTATAATTAAAGTGACGGTGTTCAGAGTGGTACAGGACGGGCTGTAATGAGAGTAGCAGTCTGAAACTTCGTAGATATGATAATGAAGCAATGCGCTCGCGAATTATGAAAAAAAAATAGTTCCAATTCTCGCCACCAGGGTAAAAAATGGCGCTGTAAGCAGTCAAAACTTGGTATAGTTACAGGAAAAACACTATAAATCGCAGAAAACAATACTCCTTGTAATAAAATATCGCTACAATTTCACTATTCGAATTACATGAACATTACTAAAGGAAAAAGCAACAAGCGTCACCAACAACAACCAGGGAGCTCACACAATGGTTAGGCAATTTCACCGACTTTGACGTCAGAGTTATGGAAAATTCCACGTTTTGACTGCTTACAGCGCCGTTTTTTACCCTGGTGGCGAGAATTGGAACTATTTTTTTTTCATAATTCGCGAGCGCATTGCTTCATTAGCATATCTACGAAGTTTCAGACTGCTACTCTCATTACAGTCCGTGCTGTACCACTCTGAACACCGTCACTTTAATTATAACCACCTGGGTATGTATTTATGCAGCGCCATTGTTTTGTACCTAATACCGTTTTATACAAAACGTTATTCCTCTCGGTTGAATAGTTATCGGCTTTTAAAAATGTGAAGTGATACGTTGTTTACATCTCACGCGGCCGCCATTACACTCGTGACCTAAAGGTCGCTTCTGATTGGTTACGCTACGAAAAATGCTACTGACCGAGCCTATCCTTGAGAAATGCCATGAAATATGCCATGGCATCTGAAATGCCATACCATTTCTCACTTTACACGGTAGAATTTTGACCATGGCATAAATGTTACGAAAAATGCTAAGGACTATGGCAGTCTGTTGCACCTCCCCTTGCTACTGCGCAGCGGACTTATTCAGTGTTCACCCGCAAAGGTACAGCTCGTCGATTCTAAAAAATGTTGATGCTTTCTTACAACGATTTACATGAAGTCTATTATTTTTCAGATTGAGGACACATCAACTACCCTAGCGCGGTCGTTATACAATAAGAGGGCCAGCATTGCTGTTAGCAACCACCCGGTGAGGGGGAAGCAGGTAAGATATTCCTGAGAAAGGGGGAGACATTAGAATCTTACCCCGTGTGCTGTGGTGTTGAGTGAGCACGTGAAGCACGAAGGGTGGGAAAGAAATTTGAAAAATAAGTGTTTCACGGTAAGAACAAAGTTAATGTAAACAAATACATTTTGAAATCCATTCATGGTTGTTAAAGGTTCAGGAATTTTAAATAAATTCAATTCCGGTCCAGGAGAGAAAATCAGTAAGCGTAAATGGGTTTTAAGTTTAAAATAGTTCAATTCGGTCCAGGAACTTTTTTCCATATCAATTTTAATACGGTCCAGGAACATTTTTTTCCAAAGGAATTTAAATACGGTCCAGGAACCTTGTTTCAATGAAACAATACGCAACTTGGACCGAATTTAAATTGTGCAAAAAAAAAAAAGAAGGTTCCGGTCCTGTTGCAAAACCCAATAGAACCCATTAAAATTTATGGGTTTCCTGGACCTTGAACAACACTGCATCCATTCAATTAATACCTACATGTGTTTTAGGTTCACTTTATACACAGTGAGTCTAATCGGGACTGGAACTACAGTTTAAAGTGGGCTACAAACCTCTATGTGCCTCCACTGAGTATCGAACCCGGGACCCCTTGATTACAAGTCGACGACGCAACCATTGCTCAACCGGGGAGGCTCCATGACCAGTCGGTTGGACGTCCGACTGCCACGCGGGAGACTCAGGTGCGATTACCGAGTGGGTGATTTCAGGGGGAAATTTTCAACGATGTCTCTGCATGGAACGGGTCTGGGATTCACCCAGCTTCTAAGAAATTGGTACTTTGGGGTGGGAGCGTAATGACAGGAATATAATGAATTCTAACAATAGTGTAAAATTAACTTGGAGTTGAACTGCATTGGGAGTGTCACTATTCATCTTAGCGACCCCGAAAACTATGGATTCCATACTAATGTCGGTCGTTTTCGATTATTTTTGCATTTCACCCCCTTCCAACTCCCACCCCTAGGGGTACCAGAAGTGTCATACCCCCGCAGTATTTCTTTCCAGATTGTAAGTCGTATGTTTAACAAGTTTGGTCATCGTGATGTCAACAATTAGCTTAGAGACTCCGAAAACTATGGATTCGACACTATTCGAGGTCATCTTTGACATTTTATTTTACACCCCTTCTCACCCCCCATTCCGATAGGTGATTGGGAGTGTTCCTATTCATCTTAGACACCCCGAAAACTATGGATTCCACACTAATATCGGTCCACCCCCTTCCCATCCCCAACCCTAGGGATGCCAATGTAACTATAGATCGACCACAAGGGAAAAAACCTTGGGACGAAATGTCCCTGCGCAGCTTTCCCTTCTTCCCTCCACTTCGGGCCATAAGGAAACATGGTCCACTCTCCCCCTCCTCTACTCGCGGGAGTACCGCCCACAGGAGTAGCTGGTCTACGCAGGTTGTTTTGCTCGTGGTTCCACTATAATTGTATTTACAGGTAAATGTCATCGTGAATGTCACCAATTAGCTTAGCGACTCCGAAAAGTATGGACTCAACACTAATGTAGGTCATTTTTCTAAATTCTATTTATGACATTAAAATGTCACCCCCTCTCAGCCCCTATCACGATAGGTGAGGAACTTGGAGTTGAGCGGCATTGGGAGTGTTACTATTCATCTTAGCGGCCCCAACAACTATTGACTCTACAGTAATATTGGTCGATTTCGATTATTTTTACATGTCACCCCTTCCCACCCCACCGCTAAGGGTGCCAGGGCTGTCTTACCCCCCACGGTATTTCTTTTCAAAATGTAAGTCAAATGTGTACCAAGTTTGGTCATCGTGAATGTCACCAATTAGCTTAGCGACTCCGAAAACTATGGATTCACACTAATCTAATTATTTTTTTTCAACCCCTCTCACCCACCATCCCGATAGGCGATGAACTTGGAGTTGAGCGGCATTATGAGTGTCACTATTCATCTTAGCAACCCCGAAAACTATGAATTCCACACTAATATCGGTCGATTTCGATTATTTTTACATGTCACCCCTTTCCACCCCCACCCCTAGGGGTGCCACGGGTGTCTTACCCCCACAATATTTCTTTCCATATTGTACGTCATATGTGTACCAAGTTTGGTCATCGTGAATGTCACCAATTAGCTTAGCAACTGCGAAAACTATGGATTCGACACTAATCTTGGTCATTTTTGACATTTTAATTTTCACCCCCTCTCAGTGCCCAACCCGACAAGTGATGAACTAGGAGTTGAGCGGCAATGGGAGTGTCATTATTGATCTTAGCGACCCCGAAAACTATGGATAGAACACTAACATCGGTCTTTTTCGATTATTTTTACATGTCACCCCTCCCACCCACCCCTAGGGGTGCCAGGGGTGTCTTACCCTCACAGTATTTATTTCCAGGTTGCAAGTGATACGCGTACCAACTTTGGTTGAAATCGCTCCAGGCGTTCGAGAGTTATGCCGGGACAAACACACACACACACACACACATACATCCATTATTTTATATTAGGAGATTGTTTGTGTGTGGTGGATGTGTGGAAACACAATTCGTATTTTTGGATTTTTACGTAACTTATCTTCTGGATCTAAAGTGTTAATTTAATTTTATCTCAATCTTTTTTAATATATTTTACTGGCCTATGACATGGGTAACGGGTTCATGAGACCTCGAACCATCATATTTTGGTGCATGCATAAATGATTGCAGAATTTGGAACTCACATATTTACTGTTTTAGCCCACAAGCAGGGAGATGGCAAAAAAAAATATTTTGAACTTTTCTTTGATCACAATTATTTGATTATGAAGTAGCCGTAAAAAAATATGTGCACAGCCATTGAGAATTCGGAAGTAACTGTTTTGACATTCCCTTTCCAGAGCAGAAGGCCCACCATCACCGTTGGCGAGAACGGTACAACCCGACGACGCACGGTGCCTATGGATGACAGCCTCACGACGTACAGGAAGATGCTGAATATGGCTGACATAGAGATGGGGAAGGCCATCGACAAGATGCCCTTGGGAAAATACGAGTAAGGCGTCTAAGTGTGTTTCATGCTGTGTAGCTTGCAATCGGATGTCCTAAATGGTCCTAATTTGAATGAAAATTTCCAAGTTGAGGTGTAACTCAAAATGTCACACAACTTTTGTGGTACCCTGTAGGGATAATTTTTGCTTGTGGCGCCATCCCTTATAGATGGGAAACTTAGTGTGTTCATTGAAGTGTCCACTCTGCACGCCCGTTGTCCTGGATGAAAGATATAATGACGAAAATACATGTAAATATTGGTTTAAACCGGTGAAGTGATCAGAAATTAGCGATTCGAGCGACGTTTTTAAGACATATGGAAAATTATATGCAGTCGTTTCATCCGACTTGGGGCACTTTCGAACAACACCCCGGGATACGCTTCGTGTAACCATTACGCTTCGAAAGGGTCGTTCGCGTTGACAGGGATTAGGGAAAGATATAAGAGGAGTATACACTTTGATTCAAATTCTTCTTAGACCTCCTGGTATTCATCAATAAGAAGACTATATTTTAAAAAAAATATTTCTGCTTACAAGTGTTTCTTTTTCAAATTTCAGGTTTTTCTTGTTAACAATCACCTCATCTATCATCTATATTACAGGCAGAAAAATAAAAATGTACATACAGCCCTTCAAACACTGTCCCAAGTACTTCTCTTCCAAATAATGAAATCTTAAAAGCTGATATTGGTAATGTTGCAAAACAAGTATTGGAACCTGTTTACGTTCCTTGGGGTTAGGTGCAACAACCAACCATCTGCAAGAGAGGTTTGAAATAAAAAAAAATATTAATAATTAGTCAATTTCATTAAAGAATATGTAATATTTATAATTTTCGGATGGCTTAGAAATATACATTCATATGTAAATATGAAAATCAATCCTGGCATTGTACACATGTACACAATCTCTCTGTCACAAGACAGAAAAAAATACCCTTTATCCCATGTCTGGGTAAGGGTATTTTAGTTACCTTTTAAGGATAGTTAAGGTACACCCCTCTTGTGCATGTTGCTTCACACTGCTCTGTGCTCAAATCATAATCTATTTGCTGAAGTAGTGTCTGTAAGTAGCAGACGATTTTCACGGAACAAACCAGCCTCTCGGTCCTTGCGAGAACGAACTTCACGCATCGCACGAAAATCGACTTTTAAGAACGCCGTAACGAACTTTACAAGCTTCACGAGAGGACTTAAGGAACGGTCAATTGCCATAACTCGTTTAACTTGTACGCCCAAGGCGTCAATCGTAAGTAGAGACCGGATGTTAGGCAAAATGCCTATTCTTTCCTGTTAGAGATATGATGAAAACTAATGTTGCGAAGGCCAGGGGGAAGGGATTAGCTTTGTTTAAAGGCAATTTAATTTTGCCTATTTTGCCTATTTCATACGATATTGCCTATATTATTTCATAAATGCCAGATATTGCCTATTTTAGGCATTTTCTTTAATATTGGGACATGACTGAACTCTGTGCATACAATTTCCTGTTCCCAAGAGTAGTTTCCGATGCTTCCAAGAAATTTGAAAATAACAGTAAGCGTGTTATTACAGCTAATAAGGACTTGGACAAATTAAGGGCAATTCAACAAGTTCCGAAAGGTGAAAATATACGAACTGAGTTAGATCCACATGTTCTGGCGTGCTTTAAGTATGCTCCGGTAACATCTGTGGAGGTTGAAAGATCTTTTTCAATTCTAAAAAAATGTGTTGTCCGATCGCAGACATAACTTGTCAGTTGATCACCTGAAGAAATACCTTGTTGTGATGTGCAACCACAATTAGTGCTTCTTATTCAGAGACTGCCAAACCGTACAGTACAAACTTGAAATGTATTTAAATAGTTTCTTAATTCGAACTGCTGTGTGGAATATATATTGTAAATTTTTAAACTGAAATAAACCTGTGTGCAGTGATGAAGTGTATATTTAAATAATTTGCGTACTGGTTGGAAGTAGCCAACAATTTCTTTGGACAGACTATTGTGTGTAGCCATTATACAACGGAACATTTTGGGCTGACGTGACTCCTGTTTGCAGTGATTTATTAAGTACAATATTGGACTGCTGTCTCTAAAGATGAGCTCCTGGTTTATTTTAAGCAATTTTAAAGAATGTACAAGTATGTTTCTATATTTTTTAAACACCTATTTCTTTTTGTATGTCTATCTTCATTATTTTGAGTTAAATTTCATTGCCTTTTTATTGCCTATTTGTATTTTAATGCCTATTTTACTGCCTATTTTGAAAATTATAAGTGCTTATTTGCCTGCCTATTTTATATGTTTTTAGTGCCTAAACATCCGGTCTCTAATCATAAGTTAATCCGCCCCTAAAGATAGAAAATCGTTAAACCGCCACTTCTCTGTTATACAAATGCATTTCTCGATTTCAGCCAATGGTTTCGGGCCGAGCAGATCAACCCGCTGTTCCTGTCGTTCAAGGACAAGTCCTGGGAAATCCCCTTCCTCCGGGAGAAGGACCCGCTCTTCAAGTTCTACGTGGCCACAGCGCTGGTCGTCCTCCTCTGCATGCTGCTCATCCAGTGCCTGGTGCTTCCGAGGTAAGAGCCTTACAATCAAGATTATCATAAAAATTGAACTGTGTTTTTGAATATTTCAAATCACTTTTCTGCTTCATTTTTTTTTTAAAAAAGTAAGTATATTGCACTAAATTGAACTGTATAGAATTGACTTTATTGCTAGGCGAGGTTCAGTTGTTGCTGATCTACCACCACTATTACGATTACGTGAAACACAAAACTTGAACTCCAACTTCGGAACTCAGATTGTAGTGTTGGAAATTACCGTAAATTTTACGATATTCTAAATTTGTCAAAATTTAACAACTTGGCTGTTATTTACGAAAACGCAACCGTATTTTATTTAACTCTGAATATTTTAAAAATAATGATTGTAAATTTCACTTGCGTGTACTATAAATATATTTTTAAAAGCTGAATAATTTAAATTAGATTACTGTGTAAGTGTAAAGGTTCCTGCATGGCAGTCAGATATGCACTTAATAACTTATGTCTTTTTGCATATTAATTGTTGTGTATCAGAAACTTATTCTAATTATATTAATTATTGGCGTCCAAATCAACCAGACACTTTTCCTATGTATTACGGTCAAGGGATATGATTATAAACACTGTACATTATTTTCCCTTACATTAAAACAAGAACATAAATTAAGAATATTTGAAAATAAAATCCTTTGTACCTAAAAGGGATGAGGAGACAGGTGAGTGGAGAAGGTTACGTAACTTAGAAGTGCATAATTTGTATTCCTGTCCAGATATTATTATAATAATTAAATCAAGAAGACTTATATGGGCAGGCCATGTGGCACAAATGGGAGAGGAAATAACAGTTTACAGTATAAGGTTCTTGTTGGGAAACCTGGTAGTAAGAGACCTGTAGGAAGGCCAATACGAAGATGGAGGGATAACGTTCAGATGGATGTAAAGGAAATCGATAGGGGTGTAATAGATTCGATTGTTCTTGCCCAGAATAGGGACAGATCGAAGTATTGTGTTGATGCAGCCAACATCTTCGAATTTAAGAATGCTATAAAGAGTTAGTTAGTATTGTACATTATTTATGAC
The DNA here is from genome assembly GCF_977018435.1 of Lepisma saccharinum. NCBI lineage: Eukaryota > Metazoa > Arthropoda > Insecta > Zygentoma > Lepismatidae > Lepisma > Lepisma saccharinum. Next base: position 28,453,338 of record NC_139233.1, on the reverse strand, counting down.
AAGATAAATTTCGTATTATTCCCAAGGTATTTTGGAGGGGGCTGAACCCCCACAACCCCCTCCCGGCACGCCCTTCGAAATACCACAGACTAACGCTTGGTTCCTCTTGCCAACAGCTCCCACCGGCCGATCTGGATTTCTTTCGGCATCGCCTTGTGCCTTCTGATGGTCCTGATCCCGATCACGTGGTCCAACTACGTCTGGAACAGGGTGAGGGACCCTCACGAGGAGCAGGAGATCATTCCGGAGCCTCGGAACACCACCGTCCTCTTCTTCTACAACATCTCTCAGTACATAGTTGGCAGCCTCACCTGTCGCACGTTGTTGTACATAATCATTACCGCCGCCCTGTCGACCTGCAGTATGGTCGATCTCGTAAGTATTATCACTTTAACCGCTTATTTTATAGATTTTCTACAATGCTGGAGAAATCTGGCTACTCTTTGTTCGCTGTAAGAATGAAACCAAAGTAAACAAAATAGGGGAGAGTCGTCCAATGGGGACACTAACATATTTTGACCTACCAAGAGAAAATTTATCAATGAAAAACCTTTTCTTTTCTGAGAATGTCCTAGACTATCAGGAAACAATGATGGTTATTAAAGATGCCTAGGTTAAAGCCTTGTTTCGAAGCTACGGTATATCAAAATATAAATAAATAAATAATCTATCCTGTATGTATGCAACCATGTTGCACAGATCCACACCCTGTAATTATGTGTTTTGTTTGTTCGTGTTCCCTACCTTCAGATCGATACTTATCACATGTGTACTTTGCTGTTGTATACAAGTTCAGCCTCCAGCCAACAATTTAGGTTTAGATGTAGGAACTGGATTCGCTTTGCTTCCTTTCCATAAATATCTATCACTTTGTTGAAGAACAGTTATTTGTCTTTTTTGCTGTTTCCAGCGTTTGGAAGAAGAAAACAAAGTAATTGCTCTTTTTTTCTTTTTCGTTGCAGATCGAATGTGATTTTAGCATCCCGAAGAACACACTCCTGACGAAGGCGTTTCTTGTGCAGAAAGTGCAGACGATGTGCCACTGCAGTGCGCCGTGGGTGAGTGTGTAACAGGCATGGTTCCCAAGTGGCACCTTTACCGGCCATTTCTGATTTTTCTACTTTCGTTGACTTATTCATTAACTCTTGATAATCGATCTGAGGCTATCTCTCAAACGTTTTTGACCCTGGAGGTTGTAGATGTGACACACATGGAACTAGGGTTGACGAGCTGTATCTAGCATCGAGCGACTCGGGCATTGCTTTATAAGACCCGTCGATCCTTAAATGTCGAGAAGGTGAAGTACGCAAAGATACAGCTCGTCGACTCTAGGGATGATGACGAGATAATACTTGGCAGAACCTCGCCACCGACCTTCGTGGTTAACACAGCGCGCTTCATCGCCAGGGGTCTGGGTTCGAATCCCGGTCTGGCCATGGGTGTTCTTCTCATCCTCGTCGTCACAATTATCCGAAAGTTGAAGAAAAGCGACGCCAAATAATAAAAATTAAATCGAATCAAATCATGGCATGGCGCCTATACTCTGTACAAGGAATTTCTGAAGCAAGTCAACGAAAGCAAGTTTTCTGCGCAAGTAGTGACTCGAGAGGGCTATACCAATGGGCGCAAGAGAGGGTGAGTGAGTGCATGGAAGGGAAAACGCAACTGCAGATACCAGCCATTTACAGCAGCTGCGCGCTGCTTTGCTCGGCCCACTTGCTTTCTCCCTTTCTCTAACGTTATGCACGACGTTGTTCCCCACACTCCTGGGGCAGAGTGAAGAGGACTGATTTCCGTTTGCACCAACGTCGATTTACTCGCGAACAGTAGTAACCGACAAATCGGCAGGTTATCTGTTGCACCAACAGAAACGCCGGGTGAACTGGGAGGGTCAGCTTTATCCTCTGAAGTCGGCGAGTAACAGCGAAGTTAACCCGCGTGCAGCGGAGTAATGGCTGCCATCCGCAATCGGTAAAATATCCAGGAGCGATTCCTCCATGTAGGAAGTGAGAAACTTTCTACAGTTCATTTGTACTTATTTCCAGTTCTCTACTTTTTAGGAGTTTAATGTGTTTTATAAAATTATGAGCGCAATGTACTGTCAAGAGTTGACTACTCTTGCTCGCTCAAGCAATAGCCCAAAGACGATGGTCCAGGGACGTAGCTAGGTTGATCAGTTTGGGGGGGCCCAAACGTAAGATTTTTTCTATCAAACTATTATAAATTAACAAACTATTTATACACCATATAGGCCTATACTGTATACATACATTATATATGTATGTATGCGTGTGTATATATGTGTGTGTGTATATATAGTCTTGGAAAGAAAAGGAGCAAGGGCCTCCTCGGTGGCGCATGGTAGCATCGTCGCCTTGTAATCAAGGGGTTTCGGGTTCGATAAGCGGTGGATGCTCATAGTGGTTCGGATCCCACTTTACACTGTAGAACCAGTCCCGATTAACCTTACTGTGTATAAAGTGGACTTAAACACCAACTCAATCAATCAATAAATTGGAAAGGAACATCATTTTCTTCTGTAGCCCCCAACAGTCTACGGATATACTCTCGCGAAATACACAGCCATTATACGAGAAACTAAATGCAGAATGAACTCATTAGCTTAATGGCTGATACACCAAGAACAATGTTATTAGTCTTTAGATTTGTAAATTTGCTGGAAGGAAATTGAGAAGTAGATAAAACCGTGGTTTTAGGTATAAAGTGCTGGAACCAGGTTTACAAGTATTGGCAACAGTGCAAATATGAAATGTGTGCGTAATTAGTTCAAGCTAGGCATCTCATGTATACAGTTCATACCGGAATCGAATCCGGTATCTCTTAGTTCAAGGCGACCGCGTTAAGCACTATTCTAAAGGGCTGGCCAAGTCTTCTATGGCATCTGATTGTTCACTTGGGAAATGATGACGATAAGAAATTATATGCACACGTCTAATTTCTTAAAATTAATCTTATTTGTGTGTGGAAAACTGAATATATGATGGCACTGGATAAAACAAAGTTCCCACACGCTCAAATGATTACGCTCTCGTCTTTGGTTCGGCAGGTTCAACAACCTGCCCGGGTTCGATTCCCGATGGAGGCACATAGTTGTTCGGATCTCACTTTAAACTGTAGGTCCACTCCCGATTAGCCTTACTGTGCATAAAGTGGACTTAAAACACCAGTTCAATTAATCAATCAATCGAAAGGTTCAAGGTTCGATCGCTGGTGGTCAGGCCGGTAGCCAGAATTTGATTTCGGAAGGGGCTTATCCCTTATCGGCAGCCGCCATCTAAACACGAAAAGGTTGGGGAGAGGAGTAAATGCGCTGAAGATGAATTTCTTGGTATATTGCAACTTACCATATACAAGATGTTTAATCCTGTTAATGAAGTAAATTTAATTACTACTAGACATTATTAAAATCAGATATTTGTAGGATTTCGGGAAAGGGCTGCAGCCCCCGAACCCCATCCCTGGGTATGTGCCTGCTGGTATTAGTTCCAAAATTTCTGTTTTGTTCCAACATCGTGAGGACAATTTGGGAAGTACTTGAAAGCGATATGGAAGCAAATTCTGCTCTCGAAACTATGAGACTCGATGTGATGACCACGCACAACCGAATGAAAGGACTCTTCACAGGCCTTGTCCCTCGATATTAATTTTACTGACTAATTGTAAGTTTTTCTCGGTCTCCTCGATGACGCAGTGGTAGCGTCGCCGCCTTGTAATTCAAGGGGTCCCGGGTTCGAAACCAGGTGGAGGCACATAGTGGTTCGGGTCCCCGATTAGCCTCACTGTGCATACAGTGGACTTAAAACACGAACTCGATAATTGGAAGGTTTTAGAAGAACTAAACATGGCTTTTTATGCATCCTACAACTTTGCTTCTTTTCACCCTACTTTTACAGTTTTTCTTCCTAAGAATTCCACTGAGTATAACACGCAACGAAACCAGAGGTCCAAGGTTCGGACATTGGACAGGTATGGTTGTATCATGTCTGTCGCATCGCCATTCCTTCGGCTCATCATTCATCCTCATCGTCGCATTTAACCCAAGAGGTAGAAAAGCGGCATAATATAGAAATATATAAATGATTGATTTGGTTTATTTTACTTTGCTTTTCTGACACTTTTTGGCTAATCATGAAGATGAAGATGACAATGAGTGATTGAAATTGATGAGAGGACCATCATAAAGAACACACACGCCCAGTCCGGGATTCGAACCAGGACACCTGGCATCGTAATGCACCTTGTTAACCACTGCACAACAAATAAAAACAGAAAATGCTTGATAAGTTATTTGCTTCTCCATAACTCATTATTATATTATAAGTATTATTCGGTGCATGACTAGGGATTAATTATATTTGTATGTCTAGCCAACCTTCCCAATTAAGCAGCAGCAGCTTCCGCATTTGCAGGTGGAGGCTAAATGAAGAAAATTCACAGAAAGTCAGAAATATATACAAATTTTGTAACATAATACTTATAGAGCATGCAGACGGCTGTTAAAACAATTGCTACATACCTAGTTTCCTTCCTTAAGTGAAACGTGGTTTATTCTTCATTATACATGAGATCAACCACCCTGGGAGTCGAACCCAGGATCTTGTGTGGTAGTCAGACTCTCTTTTAGAATGCCAATATGTTGGATATTTGGTCGATCAGTCGATCCTTGTCCATTGTTTCCAGAGGAAGACAATCTGGCAGCTTCTCATTCAACATTTTACTCGCGATGTAGGAAAACGAGATCACAAACACTTCGTGATGCTATCTTCTCGCGTTTACAGAAGTTTACCAGCCTCAGACAACAAATCCTACTTCAAATTGACAGATACCAACTGTCCATCAAATCAACAGATGAACCGACCGCTTCGATTCTCCGAATTTTCAGAAAGTGGCCTTTCCCTCCTTGCAGGGCAGGTCATTAGCAGGAGGGTTGGTGCATGTGAGAAGAACCGCTATGTCATTCATTCCCGCGCCTAAAAAGGGACAAGCAATAGAATTCTGTTCTTGGAATTTGAAACGGATGGGGATATCTTTTCTGAACCATAAAATAATTAACCCAGAAAGTTCTAGCCACCCGTAGCTAAATCTTCCTGTTTGTGTCGTCTTTTCGGCGCCCATGGTGCCAGTGCAGGGCCAGGTGAAGAGAAAGTGCGGGTTTTGGGGGGATCCTGGATCTGGTGTGCAGCAAGGAGGAAAAGTGCATTTTCAATAGGTCTCAGACTTCCCTGACCGGGGCGGACCACAAAACCATTAACTGCATTCCCTCCCAATACATCTGTTTGTGTTCAACAAGCAAGAAACAGGGAAATAGGAAAGAAATGCCTTGCTTGGGTTCGTGCTACTGAAAATTGAAGAAGTGTTTCAAACTGCAAGCAAAATTTACTGAAGAATTATTTTGCAATATTTGTCATCAAAGTAAAATTTCCAGCAAATACAGAATAGTTTCCCGGGACCACGTGGACGTTTGCCGGGGCCAGTGCCCCCGCATGCCCCCCCCTAACGACGTCCCTGCGATGGTCACACATTGACGCTCTCTGAAGAACATCGTCGGTCATCCTACAGATAGAGTGAAAGGGGCAGTGAAGGGAAGGGGGGAGGTTGCGAAGATCGGCGAGGGGTTAGGAACCAAAAAGAGTTTCCTCAATCAGCGATGCCAACCACAACAAAATGGTACTGAACAGTGGCGTATGCTGGTTTTAACTAGTGGGTAATCTCAGACACTTGATTCATCCACCCACTCCTGAAGTCTCCCTGCAAATGTACCTCAACATTCATACAGGATTTACGAATATATGTGTGAAAAATATTACCTTATTGTTGCGACCACTGTCGAATAATTGTTGTGATTGCACTTGAAGTTAATCTACGTTTAGAATTTCAAACAATAAAACAAGATAATATAATAAATCTATAAGAAAAAACCTGTAACAAAGAATATGAAAGGAATTCGGTAGTGAAATAAAAACCCTTAATATTAATTGAAGTGTAAAATTCAAGTTACCCCAGTACCCAGTTACTCGTGCATTCCTGATTTTTGTTTTTATACACGGAAGTTTGAGTTCAAGACCTGTGGTACAAGAGATTCTACTGGCCTACCTACATTAACTATTTGCAATTTCTCCGGAAAAGATCCCGTTCCAAATATTTTCACACGAAAATATTATATTATATCCATTGCCTTTAACTTTAAACACAGCACTAGCACGAATACTAAACCACTAACAGCTAAACAAATATTAAATTCTCGAATCGCTACAACACGCATTCAATTCCCTGCGCCAATCTTCTATTGTGGTTCCTTACTGCTTGACACAGACTCCATATTCCCTGCGATGCGCGAGGTTCTATAAGTTGGAATCATTGCGTTTTTTGCTTATATATTTTACATTCAAACATCTTTTATCATTATGATCATTATTAATCTAGAGAGGGGGAGAAGCAACTTAAATTACCTAATATAAGTGTACGTATATATATAATTTATTTCTGATAGCTTTCCCTTTTAAAAATTATTCATTTCTGTGAAAGAAATACTCTCACTGGTTTTGAAGGCTACAAAGAAAGTAATCACGCATTTTAAAATACAAAAATGAATAAAAGTAAGCATATAAATAGTTTAATTACTTCATTAATCGATTTATTAAATTGTTATTTGACGTCGCTTTTCTGCCACTTTTGGCTAATCACTACGAGTGATGATATGAAATTGATGAAGGGACATTTACAAAGAACGCCCATGCCCGGGCCGGTATTCGAACCCTGGAGCTCTGACGTCGTAGGGAGCTGTGGCAACCACTCCGCCACAGAGGTCGGTGTAATTTCTTGAATTTCTAGTTAAAATTTTAATTTATTTAATTACCGTCATCTTCAATATTAAAGCTTTTTTTTTCCTATGACAATATCTGTTGAAATAGCAGATATCAGGAAGACAGAAGCAAATGTAAAATGAGAATTAACATAGAATTGGTTCGCAAATGTTGTTCACATTTCCCTGTTTCTCGCGCACTTTCAGATGTATTTTCTCTACTTTCCTTTTCAGTACGTAATTTGCGAACCCAGAATTCTGTTTCCTGAGAAATTTCCCTGTCGTAAACAACACAGCTCCTACGATACAAAGGCCACCGGGGAAGAATGGCAGAAGAGGGTGCCAGGCGAGGGAACGGCAAAGGCTCTGGGGTGGAGAGTGCAACCGATGGACTCTCTCCAGAAGGAGCTTACCCTTGCCAGGGAATAACCGCGCCTGAGAAGCAGTGTTTCCTTCCCCTCCCGTCAAGGGATTTAATGGGAGCCGGCGGAATCTCACCCTGACGTCACCAGATTCCACCAGCAGGAGAAAGTGGCTGAAAGCCTCTCGGACATTCAGCGGCAAACGTTTGAAAAACATTCGCGCGCTGGAAGTAAAGAAATATGCGAATCAAAGATTGGTTCGGAAGAATATTGCGAAGAAATAAAAAACAACTTTTTTTAAAAATTATAGTCGGGTCATCTCCGATTACCTAGGTGACCCAGAGTATACGCCGCTGGTACTGAACCAAGCACAGTTTGATCTTTGTTCGCACTTAGCACCCTGCTTTTGGTATAACGGTCAAATCTAGCATAATGTACAAACGCAGTCGCTGGGAGAGGGAAATCGAATTCAAAGGAATATGTTTTCAGGAAATAAAAATAAAAGTATGTCCAAATCTTATTTCTACTTCACCAGCGGACATATTTCAAACGAAAGGGACTATGCGGACGCAGCGGCAAGCTTTTTTACGACCATGCTACGATCCATCCTCTATCTTTTCTTCATCCTATCCGATTTAGTTTCGTCAGGAGATATTATGGTAGGAAATCGGTAGAAAGTTGGAGGTAAACAATTTTCCCAAACATTTTAAAGTTCTATGTTGAACCCATGTCGTTTGTTGCACCAGTTTAAACAATTTTGGAGGGAAATTTACACTATTGCATTACTGTTAAAAATAAATAACGCAAGTTCAATACTCTAGAAAAGTAGATGCAGAATTCAATTATCCGAAGAAAATAAATAATTAATAATAAATCCTAGCACAATTTAGAAGCATTTAGCATAATTTTGAAGATTAAGCAGTACTTTTTATTATCGTCAATCCACACGATAACAGGGAAGGGGAAAAAATCAAAATTCTTGCAAAATGTGAAATACTGTCAATGTTATTTCCGTCGGTTTTTATAGACTCACATTTAAAAAATTCATAGTTCAAAGTGAGGAGCAAGGTCCCCTTGCCATACCTTCAGCATGGGTCTGCAGATAACATTCTAAATGCAATGGATAGTACAAGCAATACGTGTGAATGTAATTGAACGCATTTTTTAAACCTTCCTCGGTTTACCATAACTTCTTCCTACACTCTGAAAAAGGCATGAGTCGCCACTGAATGTATCACTTCAGAATTTCAAAACTAAATAAATGTAAAATGGGAAGTAAGAGACTCAAAACTGCGTATATAAAAAGCGAGAAACGTGTAGTATGTTATTAAATATATACTTTGGCAGATGTTTACTGTGCACATTCTGCAGTACTGGGTTTGTAAAATTGAACGTACAATATAAACATAAACGTACACCCAGTAGCAGAGGAAAGTGGAATAGTTCTAGCCACTACGTGAAAGTACATGTATACATCGAAATCTACTGCAAACATCACTATAAACTACTTACTATGATCGCAAGCTGCAATAAAATATCAACATTTATTTACGTAAATATTTTTCCCCTTCTTATCATGTGCTTGAATTTCTCTTGTGGCAGTCCCTTGTCACTGTTTACGGAGATATTAAAGTCCCGTTACCTTCGTCCTTTCTCTTTTTTTCTGTCATACAGCCACACCACGAGTGGAACCACGCCTTCTCGAAACAGGTGACCAATCACATGCTTCCATCTGTATGGCGTTTTGGAACTTGATTTAGGGCTAGCTGCTATCCTAGAGTAAAGCCGGGGTTTCACTACTCGCACGGGCTGGAATACCTTTCAGATTGGCAATGAAAATTGATCCTAACTCTAATGCTACCAGTTACCCTGGACACCGACCCGTTGATTTTCAAACTCGCGAGTTTGTGCAATGTTGGTGCAAAAGCTCATGACTCTCTCTCGTCACGAGTTTTTAAACAAAGTAGCCTTTCAACCTCGAAGGGTAAGTCTCCATCTCGCGTCGAAATACATATAGCATCTCGCTGCACAAAGTTTACAGCGTAAAGGGGTCTTATTATCTGATAACGCTTTGCTACGACGCTACGAACCCTAAAAACACAATGTATGAAAGCACACTATACACCTTTTCCGGAATGTCTGGAGTAAGAGAACGCGAACGCGTCCTGCGCGCACGTTGCGTGTGCCTCGTCGAATGAACGCGCGGAGGGGAGGGGTCGTGCGGGAGGGAGCGACTCGACTGGTCATTCGCGATCCAGTAGTTCTGTAGTAAACATGACAGCTCGCAAGCCTGCTAGGGGAATTCTGCATTCAGGAGAGTTTGGCCCCGCCCACAAGCTTTCGCCTCTGCGCGTCGCTACTCCAGACATTCCGGAAAAGTTGTATACACAGGTTCAAGGCTACTACTAATTTGCAATTACAATAAACAAAATATATGATGAAAATATTCTATCGGGCTATCAACCAGGCTAGTTATGGGATTCCAATATTTCGAGAGCTAACATTACTCTCATCTCTTCAGCGTAGAAGTGACTTCTCTGAAGATGAGAGTGAAAGCTTGAAATCCTTCCCACAAATCACCTGATCGATAGCCCGATAGAATCTTTTCATTATTCGTCGTCAGGAAAGCTTCAAGACTTAATTTTAAAATACAGTGCTCAAAAAAAGTTTTGCATATTCACGGTTTTTGATCATTTTATTGTACTAGATACATGGAATCATATTCAAGAGTACAGAGGAGACATACAAACAGAAAGGAAACAGTGCAACCATGCAGAAGAAAAAAAATCACACCAGAAGCACAAGATTGAAAATGTGGGATGCGTAACACAAAAGAAAGGCAGGGCAATACCGTGTACCTACGGCTCGAAGGCATGCTTGGGATCAACAGATGGGAGTTCAGTACCGTCTATAGCCACCTCGAGTCCGAAGGCATGCTTGAACACGACAGGGCATGCTAAGGATAAGAGCAATCAACTTCTCCTGAGGAAGATTGTCCCACTCTTGTATGGCAGCCTCCTGCAATTGCACCTTGTTCACAGGAGGATTTTCGCGGCTGACAATTGCTCGCTTCAGGTGTCCCCATGCATGTCCCACACAGTTCACGTCTGGAGAATACGCCGGCCACACCATGCGTCGAATGCCATGCACATCAAGGAACTCTTGAATCACTCTGGCTCGAAGTGGTCTAGCGTTATTATCCACCAGCGTGAAGCCATGTCCCACAGTTGTAGAGAAACCTGCTACCACGGGTTCGAGAATAGCGTTTCTGTAGATCAGACCAGTCATGTGACCCTGGAGAGAAATTAGGGGCGTACGTCGACCAAACATGATTCCACCCCAAAACATGATGGAGCCCCCTGCTGCTGGTGACGTTCCTGGATGAAGGTCTCGTTCAATCTCTCATCTGATCGTCTCCAAACACTTATGCTTTTGCTTAACGGGTGCAAACTGATGGTGACCTCGTCTGTAAAGAGCATGTGCTCCCACTGTTCCTGACTCATTCGCTGTGCATTGTTTCCCACCTTACACAGTGTCTCTTATGGTGTGGTTTCAGAGGAACCTTGGGTATGGGTCTTCTTGACGTCAATCCTTCCTTCCTCATGAAGTTGATTCCGCACTGTCTGATTGGAAACATTCGCTCCTGAGGCCCTCCGCAGATCCTGGCACAAACTGGCAGCAGTTGCAGTGGGTCTACGACGTCCCGAAATCACCACGTACCGATCTTCCTTGCGTGTTTTATTGCGTGGCCGCCCTGTCTTTGGTCGATTGGCAACTGATTGTGTCTCCCTGATCTTTTTCCACAATCGAGAGACATCACTTGGCTCACTCCAGCATGGGCAGCGACGTCCACTTGGCGATATCCTTCTTGCAGCAGCGTTACAATTCGAATACGATCCGTAGCAGAAATGGTTGCTCGAGGCATGTTGCCCTTTGTTTTCCACCCGCTCTCTGTGCAGTTTCCAACTCACAAGTGCGGATAAGACACGGATAATGCCTCCCATCGGGCTGCTTTCAAATCTACTCAGGGATCATGTGGCAAATACTGCCCTCTATCTGCTGAATATCGAACTCACTTGGGGCATTATGTCGGTTTCTGTCTCGGGCATTGCTCACATAATGAACATTGTATACCTTTTGGGGATATCGCGACTCAAACCGCATGCAATCATAATATGCAAAACTTTTTTTGAGCACTGTATATATATTATCTCTCTGGAAATAACTTGCAAGAATAACTCTGCTTGGTAAATTTGGTTGAGGTAAAATTTTCATTGTGGGTTTACCCGATAGCATGATGATAACGCTGTTCATTGTAATCCAAGGGTCCCGAGTTCGATTCCCGCGGTGGAGGCATGATTGGTTTGAATTCCATTTTTAAACTGTAGGTCCAGTCCCCAAGTAGCCTATCTGTATGTAAAGTGAACTTAAAACATGTTCCTGGAAAATGGTCCGACTACGGTTCACGCAGGCGGAAGAGTGCATGGCAGGAACAGGGAGGAGAATTCGATTCGCAAACCATGTAGTTCACGGTAGTCGCTGCACCGCTTGTCGAGTGTTAATGGCAAGGTGTGAATGTGTTAATGATTTTAACATGAAGGTGCTGTACCTCTTACGTATGCACATACCAGTAACTGGTAATGAAGTGCATTCATTTCGGCAACGTTTTTCCTTTCTTCTTGTGACATCTCAAACAGATCATCATGCATTTTTGTTCAGAGTTGAAAATTAAAGTTGAAAAGAGTAAACACGTTGAATTTGGTTATGGAGTTCTAAACGTCACATTTCTATGATACTTTAAAATGTGATAACAATCGACAATAACTTCTAAGTTGCATTTTATAACGAACATTCATGTAACTGGAGAAATGACGGTTTAAGACCGTCAGTTTTCGCTGCCATCCCCGTAAAAATAATGACCATGACCGTTTTTTATTAACGACCAGTTAACCTAATTAATGTAACATAAGTGGCTCAGTTTTAAAAATAGTCACTGCAGTTTATAATCTTATCTATCTCTATGTATTTTATCATGCATAAAGATAGATAACAATAATTATCAAACAGGCCTATAAAAAAACTGTTGTCCATTTTTGTAAATTAACAGGCAGACTGTTGAATATTAACGGTGCAATATTGTAAATTGTACGGTAACTTCTACAGTTATCCTCTGTTGCCGCGTTTACCTACGAAGGAACTCGCGGTCAAACAGCCAATTAGACCAACCGCTGCTCCGTCCTGCGCTGTGATTGCACATCGTGACTCTGCATGTACTGCAATAGTGTAGATTGTAGACTATGTCAGTAGGATCTGTTTATGCTGCAAGGTATTCTAAACATTTATTTCTGATTGACTTGCCAATTCCCAGGTAAGGCTCGGGGTGTGTCGCGGTATCCTTTATTCCCTGATCTAACGCCCACCTGTCGGAGGGAAGCCAATCGGTGCCAACTGTGTAGGGACGGCTCTTTCCAGGTAAGCCGGGCAGGTAGAACCTGAATAACTATCAGCCGAAGCGATGGACCAGGTAGATAGGTAGCAGCTGGACTGCTCTTCTTTCGTCTCCCTCCTTCCTTCTGGGATGGTTGCTATAGGCTTCTGGCTGGGAATGGGAGGCCGGTTTACACTGTATGTTTGCCAGTTGATATCCGGGAGCAGCGTTGCAAACTTCTCAAAAACTGAAATGACACATATTCCAAATATGTGCTTATTTAGTACTTTTTACATGTAAAATGTTTCTGAATTTGAAATATGTGTTTGTTTGTTTTTGTAACTAAAGACAAGCAACTATACCACAATAACTGATGGTTGCAAGTGTTAGATAGGCCTACATTCTGACTAGGGCGCCACGGAAAAATCTTGAAACACTAAGGGCGCCGTGAAACGAAAAAGTTTGGGAACGTCTGGTTTAAACTCTTAAATTCTGCTAGGATCTCGCGTATTATCCTCCGATGACTGCAGTTTTAAGTTCAATTTATGCATCCGTTCTGGAGTTGCGAACATGCGTTATTGATTATTTACTATAATTTAGCAATATTGGGAAATTCCTCTATTATATTAATTACAATGGTTGGACCAAATAAAACGGGTTTATTGTAGTACTTCAAAAGGTTTTAGAAAATTCGAAGACCGCAACTTCCCAACTACAATTTCCTGCCACAAAATGTTCCTCGCGAGTTAAATCGGGAAGGATAAAGAGAGGATGAACCGGGGTGAGATTGTTGAAGCTTGTACTTGGGTCGCTATACTTTCTTTTAAAAAATAATTATTTCCTGAAAATGAATTCCTTTGTATTAAATTTCTCAGTTCCCCAGGGACTAGATGATGATAGATTTTACCATTATGTCTAACACAGGGTGCTAGGTTTAGTACCATTGTGTTAGGGTTGGCATCACTGTCCGGGAGCCAACTGATCCATAGAAGCCGCAAATTTTGAGATCTACGAGTATTCCTTTGCAAACTAACAATACTATTAAATTAAAAGGTACTAACAGTTTCACAGGAGGATGCAATGTTTATTATTTTCCACCTTTCCCTCTTTTTGCTCGTTCGGTACCCTGTTTCGGCTTTGGCCCACCCCTCTCCTCCTTAGCTCTGCTAGAAAGGCGCTTCCTATTGAGGGTCTGAGGGTATTTGTAAACTGCGCAAATTGATGGGTCGAATGAACAAAAGTGGGTATGTACTCATTTTTCAGATTTTGTGAGCATTCAATTTGATGTGAATGAAAAGGCTAAGAACCTGCTCACGTGGGAATACGTACTCCCTCAGTCCTTATATAAACACATACAGGCACGCACACGAGCGTGTGTACATACATGTACAGGAGGAGCGTATATTCTAGGCTAGCTAGGCTATCTGCGAAGCCTTAAGCCTAGAGAATAAAATTCAGGAGAAAAATCGATCAGAAATTGTAAATATTATTATTCATACCAGTGAGATGATGATGCGGATTCTGGAGTTGGTAACCTGATTTCCTATGAGTTGGTAACCTGATGTCCTATGAGTTGGTAACCTGATGTCCTATGAGTTGGCAACCTGATTTTCTATCAGTTGGCAACCTGATTTCTTATGAGTTGGCAACCTGATTTCCTATGAGTTGGCAACCTGATTTCTTATGAGTTGGCAACCTGATTTCCTATGAGTTGGCAACCTGATTTCCTATGAGTTGGCAACCTGATTTCCTATGAGTTGGCAACCTGATTTCTTATGAGTTGGCAACCTGATTTCTTATGAGTTGGTAAATGTATTTCTATTCATAGCCTAGGACCACGTGACATAGTGAGTTAGCCCAGATCTTGAACCCAGTATACGCCACTGATGTACAGCTTACATAAGAAAAAGTTTATTTATCTATTTGTATAAAAGACAAGATTTTATAGAGGCAAACAATTCGTCGGGATGTTTTTAAGGGCATTTCAAGCCAGTATAATTCTCTGTGGGGCTTGCGTTAGGTGTTGTGCTGTCCATGTCTGTGATTGCCCCTTCATCTATTTCATTTTATCAGCGTTCGGAAAGTTACTTTTTAAAAGGTAACTAGTTACATTTACAGTTACTTGCTTAAAAAATAACATAGTTACAGTTACAGTTACTCATTTTAAAAAGTAACTCAGTTACAGTTATTTTTCACTGGAAATTTTCTTGCAAACAAATTACACGATTACTAATTCTAATAAAAAAGATAAAAACTATCGGATGCTGCTTACACAAGGGGGACAATTATGAGGACACAGATGAACAAACTACAGACACACTTCACAGCACACAACTGACAATGGCAAACTGACAGCAATAGGATAGAATCCTCCTTCTAATCTCATCTTCCTGCTTCAGCGAAATCCACCCCTCTTCCGAGGTATGCATATCGCTTTAGAATTGAGGACTACCAAACAAAAGATGAAACATGCGATAAACCTCTCATCCTGAAATGCCTGGAACTCACAGCCTACCGACTGGCCACGGACAGGAGACACATTTAGTTCAACAACTTTCTCCTTTCCTTTTCTATTGTTTGCAGGAATTAATGTAACAAAGGATGGACATTTGTACCGCAGCAGAAACTAGTAGTTTATCGATGGTTCTGGTTCACTTTAAGTCCTAAATCACCAGTAATTTACAACACTTATATAGCAACTTAAGTGATGAAGTAACTCTAAATGTAACTGTAAAAAGTAACTGTTGAATCGTTACTTCTATTGGAAAAAAGTAACTCTGTTACAGTTACATTTCTTCAAATAAGTAACTGTTACTTGTAACTGAGTTACTTGTAACTGAGTTACTTGTAACTAGTTACTTCCAAACGCTGCATTTTATCACATTCATCCTAATCTCCGCAATTAGCCAAGCCCAAGAGTGGCAGAAATGGGAAATAAAATAAATCATTCGTTCATTCAAGGTGAACCAACAAGTAGGTGGTGAACCACACTTCAAAGTAAAGATAGAGGTGAATACTTATGTAGATGGTGAATGAGGTCTTGTTGTTATTTTTACAGCAATTGACGGAGACAGTCACGTTGGCAATTACAGTCAGCTACCTCTTTCTTAGATTCCACTACATCCTGAAGCTAGTCATCAGCACCACCATCACCGTCATCTACAGCGTGGGAATCTACTACACAACCGGTTTCTTTGTGGTAAGTACAAGGGAGAGTCAAATAGAAACCTAATTTTGTTTTTGTTTCTTCTTGTCTAGTAGATATCTGTATGTAGGGTTGCAAAAGTTTGCTGCATTTTAGCACAGACCTATTGCTGATCTTCATATATTTTCAACTTTGAGTTAGTGCCAAGGAACTTAGTAGCTTCCTGAAGGAATACTATCTCCAAACCTAGATTTAGTCTCTCACTACACTCCGTATTAATCCATAAGATTATATTTTATTTAAAGCCTCTATGATGCTTCATGTTGACCAGGGCATTTACTTGTTTACTTCAGTTTACTCTATGGTATGTAAATAATGCACAGTGTTGTGCTATGCAAACTTCCTGATGCATTCAGGATATAGAAAGTTCCATCAGCTTATGGAGTCAGCTGTTTGCAATAGAGGTAGTAAAAATCACAGTGACGTGCGGTGACGTCGACACTTGGAGTAGCAGTCAGTGGCATACTCAAGGGGGGGGTTGGTGTGGGTCACACCGCTCCTCCCTTTAGGGCCAGTATTCCTACAAAAAACAAGAATTTCAATAACAGGAAAAGATTGCAAAAATTATGAATGAGTACTAGAAAAAAGTACACGTAACCCCCACCCACATTCGAAAATAAAAAACTATTTGATTTGACTTTAAGCCAGAGATCTTGGGTTCGAATCTCGCATTGGCCATTTGTGTTCTTTGTGTGTGTTCCTTCATCTATTTTGTTGTACCAAGGGTGGCGGAAAAGCGAAGTAAAATAAACCAATTTGAGCAATCAATCAATGATTTGATTTCATTTTTGTTACTTAGCGTCGCTTTTTTGTCACATTTGGTTAATTGTGAAGATGATACGATGAAACTGATGAAGGGACGAGCACAGGGAACGCCCATGCCCGGGTCGGGGTTCGAACCCGGAACGCCTGGTGTCGTAGCGCGTTGTGATAACCACTCCCCCGCGCTTGGTTGATTTGGTGACAGGAAACAAAACACAACACACTTTTTTGTAGTTTCTTCAATGATATTCATTTGACTTTTTGAGTTCTGAGATACATTTTTCATTCCAAATTATTTCATTATTCACTGCAACACATAGGACAAGAATGCGCACTCATCACGGGTTCGAATCCTGGCCTGGATTGTTCATATGAGGTCCCTTCACCAATTTTATCATATCATCACTCAATCCTCATTTTCGCGATAACCAAATGTGGCAGAAAAGCGAAGTAAAATAAACCAAACAAACAACAATATGAACACGCGTTCTCTTGCTCAAATAAATACATCCGTATTTATGACTGTTAGAGACAACGAGTAGTATATTTAAATAAAACACTACTAAAACGAGAGTCAGAGAGAGCCTGAGCACATATTTGTAATTTAATCATTATATATTCCATATTTGAAAAGAAAAAAGAAAGAAAGCATAACATTATTGTCTGCACATAACACGTTCCCATTTTATAAATAATAAAACTACATCCCATATTATACATACACACATATTGTACAACGTGTAAAAGGTTGTGTAAATACAGAGAACATAAGTACTGCAGAAAATTTTACCCTGTGTTCTTTAGAGGATTTATAAAAAAATTATGAGAAACCAATCCCCCTATCTGTCCTATAGGAGATAGACTGGGGGACCTGAAAGCCTGGGCTTTCAACCATTGCAGCGGGGGGCGTGGGGGCAAGGGAAGTAGAGGTAGAAATCTTCCTTTTCCTTGGGCCGGCCGTTTCTACCTGGAAACTGGCCTGGCTGAAGAAGAGCGAGCTAGGGTATCCAGCCTGCTTTGCCCGCGGAGAACACCGATGGACGAGAAGTGCGTGGAAAAGAAGGTGTTGCATATGAGCTGTGGTGGCTTTAACAAGACAATAAATATTGTGATTTGAATATAATTCGAGATGTGAGATTGATTGATCTATCTCTGCTAGACTAGCTACTCCTCAGTGCACGTCACTGAAAAATCACGATTCGGCATGGAGGAAGGTCTCCATGGCCTGGGTAATATAGAGGTGAGACAGGCTGAGAAGGGACTGACTTTTGATTTGGATTGAAGAGAGAGAGGAGCTTAGAGAAAGGAGTTGAGGGAAAGTGAGGCGAGTCCTGGTCAACAAGCAACGAAGCCTAGAGAGGACTTAGTTTATTTTATTCTTCGAATTTATCATCACTCTTCAGATAGGCAGGTAATTATCCTAACCCAGCCATGATTCAGGTTCGAAGGTTCATAAAACCCAATGAGTGACCATTGTCTTTTCTAATTGTTAAGCTGTTTAGTTTTAGTTGTGCCTTTCGCACTGCCAAGCATTTTGACTTGTCATGTCAATGACGTGTGCTCTCATCATTGATGATGAATGAATAGTTACATCACCCATTGATTAATTGGTTAACGTTCTTGGTAAGATCCCACGAACATCAGAGTTCGTTACGACTCTAACACGTTAAATGTAACTTCGTTATAGTGCACACCTTTTGTATTTTATCCCAAATAATGTGTAGCGAATCACCCACTTAAGAACTTGGACTGGAGGCACATACAGTGTTGCCATATGAAGGAAATATTTCGCTTGCAAGGAAATTCTGGTAGAATTTTATTTGTAAAGAGGAATTTTGCGAAAAATATCGAATATAAATTACAGGGAATTTGAAGATATCCGGGTCACTCAATGAATGCAAGTTCTTTGGAGTGTAAATTATATTTCCCTTCCTTTCATTATGTTATTTATTCCCCCATTAATAACATTTATTGTAATGACACGACTAGTATAAACCAAATGTTTATGAAATTCCATATTTCGTATATTTTTCTCGAAATGTGAATGCTAATATTTCTGTGAATTAACATTTCCTAATAGTCAATAGCCCTATTATTCTTCTACCACTATTGACAGTAAAATTAATAATAACAACAAAATAAATATTAATAATATTACTTGAAAAAGCTTTGAGTTAGAGATTAAAATTTTCTGGATGAAGGAGAAATTTATATAATAGAAAGGGAAAATTTGCTTTCTGGTTATGATAACACTGACTACATATTCTGAGAATCTGGTTAAGTGTAATTTCTGTTGTCTAACCAGCACGTTACTCAGGATTATTTCTTCTTTCAGAAAGGAGAGACGACAAATATTGGCATGCCTGCATGTGTCGCCCACATCTTATATGTATCGTACCTGACATTCACTTTACACATCATGGACCGACAGGTAAGCCTCCATATTATGTACCTTATATTGTGATGTGGCAGGAATTTAGGTATTTTTGATATGTCGTATCACGCGAGGTCTAGCTCAATGGAATGAAGAGGTTACAATTGCCTCGCTTGGCCTGAAAAGGTCCTTCAGCTCACTTCCATGATTTTCGCACCAGAGAGTGACGAAGGAATGCAGAAAAAAAGAGAGATGGAAAAACAGAAGAAAGAGAGGGTAAATGAGCGATAGAAAGAGAAAGAGAGAAGAGAAGAACAGAGAGGAAAAGCGAAAGGAAGAATGAGAGAAAGAGTTGAAGAGAAAAAGCGAGAAAGGAAGGAACAACGGGTAAAATAGAAGTAAAGAGAGATTGAGAAAGGGAAAACTTGAGAGAAACACACACACACACAGAGAGAGAGAGAGAGAGAGAGAGAGAGAGAGAGAGAGAAAGACCTACCTACCCACGCCCTCCAAGGTTTCTCGCGCCATCACTAGTTGGAATTGAATTTCAGTTGAAAATTTGGTAGAAGACAAACTTCATAGCTGAAGTTACGCACATTAGAGAATGTCGACGTGTGTATGAATATGATAAAAGATGAAACTTTTCTCTCCCTTGTAATGAAGAGGGCCCCGGGTTCGATCCCGGTGGAGGTGCATTACACAGTGGTTGGGATCCCACTTTAAAAATTACCGTTTAACCTATCCTACCAGGGAGTGAACCTTACCACTAGCCAACACACTTTTGGTTAATGGGTATTCTTAAATAATTCCGACCCGCTGAATCCAAAAGTTTGGTAAAAAAAAAGCACGACGTCAGACTATTTCTTTGTCTACAGGGTATCCCAAAAATAACATTGACATATATACGATATTTATTGTAACTTTTCTTGTACATGGAAATATAGTTTTCAAATAAAATGCTGTGCTTAATACACAACCGCAAGTGAAAATTCAGTGCATAAAGTTCGTTGTATCTGCATGGGCAGTTTCCCTTGTGCAGGGTGATTAGAAAGTCAAAATAACAATATAAATGAAATTGTAAAAGTACATATATTTTTCACTCCTCACAATATTTGAAGAAGGATATATTAATATCGTAATTCTTATATCCGAAAAAAAAAAACAAATGTCTGATATTAGTTTTTCCTCGTGTAGGGTGTTCTAAAAGTTACATTAACAAAGAGAAAGAGAATCTCCATTACACTTCCAGTTGAACGTTGCACAATAACTTTTCAGGCTATTATAAATGTATAGTTAGTCTAAGAAATTTAGAAGCTAGCAAAAAAAAACACTTTTTGTGTAGAAATGAGGGTGATGGACATTCTTAAATAATTCCGACCCCTTGAATTAAAAAAAAATCAGGTCAAAAATGTGTATCAGATCATACCTTTTGGTCTATAGGGTATCTCAATAATAAGAAGCGCGTGTTGGTCAGTGGAAAGTCACAAAAAAACAGAGGTTCCAGGTTCCAATCCTGGCCAGAGGCCTATATGTTTGCCCCATTATTCATCATTGTCGCGATTAACCCAAGGGGTATAAACGCGACTCTCGATAACCAGAAATAATTCACAAAAAAATTTATCAAAAGAACTTTAAAACATTCCGAAACTGCTTGATGCTCAGTTTCAATTGCTTCTGCAACTCTGTTGTTTCTTCTGACTAGGCTGAGTACATGAACAGGCTGGATTTCATCTGGAAGCGACAGCTAGCGGATGAGATGGAGGATGCCTCAACCACAAGGATGGTGAACAAGCTTCTATTGCAGAACATCTTGCCAGTTCACGTTGGTAGGTGTACACTTTGTCTGTGTTAACATCTCACTATATTTGTATATTAACTAACCGTCACTATCACGCCAATGTCTGCATGTTCTTTTCTAAATTAATATTTCTCATATATTTACTGCCTGTTCCCTCTGACCCTCCACTTAGCTACGTATATTGTTGATCTTGTACTTTACTATAGCTATGCCTACAATTCATTCTATGCAATTATTCTACTCTTTCTTGGATGATTTTCTGCACTTTCTCCACCATTCTCACATCCTCATATGCTTTACCTCTGCCCTAGCTTGCAGTCATTTCCTCATTCCATCTTTTCCATATTGATTGATATCTTCTATGCTTCTCTCAATTTCCTCAGTGTTTATTCTCTGGCCACGTTCTAAACTTATTCTCTTTATTTCTTTTCACTTCTTTCCGTGTACATCTTAATTCAATATATTTAATAAGCGTTATGCAAGTCATCTATTAATAACTCTATTCCATGTACTCCTTTCCACTCTTCCCTCCATTTATCTTCTGTACAATTTATCTTTTGTATATTTTTTATATTCTCTGCTCTTATTTAACTCTGTTTTTCTTCCAACAGTCTTTGAATACATACTCTGTACTTCTATTTAGTACTTTCTTAATTTATCATCTTGATTATAAGGGATGACCCTTAGTGAAGGCACCCAAATGTCAACATCTCCTCTACGCAGTACATCCTGGAATGCATTTTGGACTCAAAGCCTGTACAATTCTCTGTGCTGTGTTTGTGATTGCCTTTTCATCATTTCTTCATGTTATCACTATTCATCTCTATCTTCATGATTAACCAAAATTCAATCAATCAATTTATCATGCGAACTTTTGGTTAAAAATGTTCAGTGAAAGTTTACAGCAGTTTATGTACTGTGCTTCTGTTGAGCTCTTTCTATGAATTCTGCTATTTTCTTCAATGTGTGTTCTATACTTAATAGATTAGTTCCGTGACATATCTGGCTGTTGCAGCTTGGGAGCGAGTCATAACTCCCAAGGCCACCAATCAACAAGCGAGCCGCTGACGTCATCTCGACGCGGCAACTACCGCTGACCCTCTTGCTCACCCCTTACGCCGTTGTAGGCTCGCTAGCTCAACTGCGAGATGTTCCGAAAGTAATCAGACTGTAATTCTTAATATCTTGGGGCCTTTCCTCCATGGATTCCCTCAAATTTCGTTCTTTCTCGATTGATTTTCTGAATTCCGTCTCCTGTTTTCCTTCAGCCGAGGTCTACCTGAGCAGAAACGCCCCTCACGACCTATTGTACCACGAGGAGTACGAGTCTGTGGCCGTGATGTTCGCTTCGCTGCAGGACATCCAGTTCTACAACGACAGCGGGTTGGAGGACGACGGGATCGGGATGATGAAAATACTCAACGAGGTCATCTGCGAATTTGACAAGGTTGGTGATGGTTTTTTTTACTAATTTGGTTTATTTTACTTCGCTTTTCTGCGAATTTTGGCTAATCGTGAAGATGAGGATAAGTGATGATGTGATAAAATTGAAGGGATACTCACAACGAACACCAATTCCCATGTCGGGATTCTAATCCGGCACCCCTCATATCGTAGCGTGGTGTCCTTACCACTCCGCCACGGATGTCGGCGATGGTTGGTGGATATGAGGTAGTGAATATGATGAGGGTATCAGATTTCGAAAGAGCTAGAGATTGTACCGAGATGACTATTTCAAAATAGAGACGAGACCAAGACTTTATGCCTAGAGGCGCTATCCAAAGCTTTTTCAAAAAATATTTCTTAATTTTAATTTAATTATTATTCCTAACATTTTTCTTCTTTTACGTTTGGAAGTAACGAGTTACAAGTACTATTTGAGTAAGTAACCATAATAGCAAATTCGTACTTTTTCAGGTAAAAGAGTAACGAAATTAAGTTACTTTTACAGTCACTTTTTGTATGTACGTTTCAATAATAATGAACAAAATTATGATTCATAAAATTTAAATATTAATGAAAAAGATTCTCACCAGCAAACGTTTCGCATAACGTAATGTATTCAAGTATAAATGTTTAGCTTGAATTTTCTTATCTTTATACTTTCACATTGAAACATGGGGTTTATTATAGTTTAATGGAAATTATTGTGGATTTTAAATACAGGCAGATAACTTAATTGCATGCAGTCATATGCACAGGAAGTTCTAAGAGTTGTAACTTGTCTAAAATGACGTAAGAAACCTGTACGCTACTTAAAAGTAAACTGTCGCTGAGTTATATTTCGAAATGAGTAAAGCAACTGTAATTAAATGAGTTACATTTAAAATGTAACTTTAAAAGGCCTTAATTGCAGTGGAAATTTGACAGCGATCGGCAGGGCGATATTTGTAGGAAGGATATGGAAGAATCACTCCTCTGGTGGCGAATATTTAAATTTCCGAGGTCATGTTTGCCAGATACACACAGAACCCAAAACGTGTCAATTGACATATATATTTTGATTTCAATAACACGTTAACGTGCATAAACTGCAAATGATGCACCTTTTAGTGTGTCAAAATATACATAGAAATGTATAAGAGGATATTTTTGTCAGATGAAGTTCCATGTGATGCGCCAGATTGCATCAATTTGGAAGATCAGACAAAATTATTTCGAAGGTAACAAAATAACACATCTATCTCTGTCAATTAATGCATTGAAAGTGAAAGTTTGTTATCTTCGAAATGATCTTGTCTGATCTTCCAAATTGATGCATTCTAGTGCATCATTTGCAGTTTATGCACGATAACATGTTATTGAAATCAAAATATATATGTCAATTGACACGTTTTGGGTTCTGTGTGTACTTCGGAAGAACTTTAAATCACACCCAATGGAAATTTCCAAAATTCCACATTGGAAGCCACAAAACGTTTGATAGGCCTGAATTCAATAGGCAGCCTCTATTTAATTGTATTTTTTTGTTGTTGTTATTTAGTGTCGCTTTTCTTCAACTTTTGGCTAATCGTGACGTTGATGACATGAGTGATTATTAGTTGAAATTAACGAAGGGACACTGACAAATCACACCCATGCCTTTGGAGGGGCAAGGGGTCGCTGCCCCTTATTTCTCTCCAGATGTATTTCAATTTAAGGATAGTTTTGTTAACCTGGACGTGAGGTTCAGGTTCTGCACACTTAAAGTCATGTCCCAAGTTATAAAAGCTTGTTCTTTTACCGTTAGTGAGAATTATAAAGTTCAGTTAGTTCGAAGAAAATAACCGAAGCGAAAACTACCTTGGATCGAAAAAATGCGTATTTTTTTCATATTCTAGCACTCAATCCGAAGAATAAATTAGTAGTATAATTGATGCTACAACCAGGACCACTTACAGGTGTACAAATGATGAGCTCATATAATTAAACAGCCCGATTTGCCCACACTTAAAATTATGCCAAGATGCCCTTATTCCCCAATTCTTCAAGTGTGATATGCTCTTAATTCTAAGAATTTTGAATCCTAGTGTACAAATGATGACCCCCCTCAGATTGATTTGCCCACACTTATAAAAGGCACTTCTGTGAGATTGTTGTCCATAAATTTGTTAAAAATATGCCCCTTTTGATATTTTTTTTTGCCCACACCTAAAACTAGGCCAAACGTATTAACACACACCCACACCCACCCACACCCACCCACATACACCCACACCCACACCCACACACACACACACACACACACACACACACACACACACACATATACATATTTACTTCCGGTTTAAGTTCAATTGGGCACCAGGCTCAACTTGTATATCTAGTACTAAAACAATGTAATTCTTCTAGAATTGCTCTGTGACTCTCTCATTTCTTACATCATAAATATATGATTTTTCACCTATGAGAATAACACTACATATAGTGTCATCGGGGAGTGTATTGTGGAATTCACAGATAATTTTAATGTTTGTCCTGTCATTAACCACAACTTGTTTCCTTTTTGAAGTGTTGATGACAAACATGGGCCTCTGTGCTTTGAATTCATCTGGTGTGTAATACATGTCAGTATTGCCAGTAGTGACCCTTTTGTATGCTGTAAATGCTTCATATAATTTAAGAAAATCATCTTTGGATATGTCTAAATTATAATTTTCTCTAGGAAATACCTCATTTCTGCCATTTTTAAGATATATGTTCTTGATGTTGCAGTTATCAAATCTACTTGAATTTTTTTCCTGATTATTGTGTCTTCCAGTCTGAAACAGTACCACCACAAAATCCGGCATGTCATATTGTATACTGGAGAATGAATTTGTGGCATCAAACTCATAATAAGTACCAGCGGCAGGCTTCTGTACACATTGATATGTATAAAATTGTAAAGGAATCTGTGGATTTTTTATTATATCTGCTTTGTATTTAAGAGCATAACTGGCTTCATATTCAACAACAGGGATTCTTAGCTCCATAGTCTGAATAAGGCACTTGCCCTCATCAGGTAGGGTATTAGGCAAAGCTTCCCCTGTAGAGTTTAATGTGCTGTACCTCATCAAAGCATTATTATCATTGGCAGCTCTTCTAAATGTGATTCTTAAACCACCCTTCCACATAATATCTTTGTAATCTGAGAAGAATCCTGGCAACAGGCGCATAGGGAACAGCACTGTGTGGCTCTTGGATAATATTTTATCACCAGCCTCAAATCCACCTATTTTGTAGTAAGAAGCCTCGGTTTTGGATAATTTTAGTGTGGCCAAAGCTGTGGAGGTAATGCCGGGATAATCCACTCTGTTTATAACAACACCATGCTTTCTGATCTCAATTTCAGAGAACAGATGCGGCACAAAATTGTCCACCAATCTTATGTTTGAATTTGCCGGATAATCTGTTCCATCGAGCTTTACAACATCAAATTTGATGTATAGATCTGCTCTGTGGGGGTGTATAAAGCCATCCTCTACATCAAGATCAACCTCAATTTCTGTGTTGGGTTGATTTAAATTTGCAAATGTCCTCCTGTTTGGAGGGAATGATTGTAGCTCATAACTCTCAATATTTTCCATTTTTTTTTGTATGTATTTTTATTTAAATATTAATCTCTATGATTGCAGTTGTTGTGGCTCCAGCAAAATCAACTAATTCTTCTTTTTCATTAGTGACCATCAATTCAATATTATCTATTCTATTATGGCACACAGGAAAATATAATGTTGGGGATGGAGTGTAGATGATGGGCTCCATAAATTCAGAATTAGGTTTGAATGTTGCAATGATGCCAGTTTGTTTGTGAGTGCCTATGCCATTTGATTTGGTGATCATACCCTCAGCCACATTACAGTGAATATTCAGAGTCTCTATGGCTAAGAATTTAGGTATATTAATAGCAGTGTGTTTGATAGCTGGTTCAAGTTTTGTGTTGTTCTCAAAGCCTAACAGCTCTCCTATAGTACCCAGATCCACTGTTTCTGTAGCAGATACAATCTCTACTCTGTGAGTGACAGAATTTTGAGTTAATACTATACCTCTGGGTAATTGAGCATTTAGAGTGGACAGATTATATTGCCCTGGAGTGATGACAATTTTTTGATCCCCTACTGCAATTGTATTGTTGTGGTGTGTAATATTAGGTATCAAGTACATGCCATAAAATGCTCTGAGAGCTATTGTTTTGGGATACACTATATCATCATGTAATTTGAGTTTCAATATTGAATTTTGGCTGGTGAGATGGAATACCCCCATGATGTTTCAAATACCACAAGGCTTTTTGAAAATTTTCAATTGATGGTTTATTTATTTGAGACATATATCTAAGAACAGATAAACACAAATGTCCACAATTAACAACTTTGAAGTTTTGAACACGGGCATTATTGTAATAAAGATTAGTTGATTTTAGATATTTTACTAAATTTTCAGGTGGAACACCTCCAAATGAATCAAACACAAATGCCTCATTGTTTAAATATTTAAGATAACAGATCCAGTAAGTGCCCTGATTTTTGTACTTATCCAAATTAACAATGCCACACTCTTTGTTGAGTGGTTGTTCTGGTAAAGAATCAGACATGTACACACCTCTAAAATTTTTGATGCCCAGTGGCTTGATTAAAGCTTCAATATCTTGGTTTGTAAGCGGCTCTTGTTTTTTTTAAACTTATTCATGGCTCTCTTAACACCTTTGCCTTGTTTCTCCATGGCCAGGTTATGGCGCTTCAATTCATCTAATTCTGCCTTATTTTTCTTGGCATCTATTACTGTTTTTGCTATGGCAGCTGATCCCCCAGCCAAGCTCCCCACAGCCCCAAGTGCTGCTAAGATGGCCGGGATAGTAAATATGAAACCCTCCACATGTGATTTTTTTCTGGATTGTTGTAATTTCTTTAATTGGGGGGTACTAAGCAACAATTTCATACCATGGCCCTTTGCAAGACAAGAGCTTTTTTTCTTGCGCTGCTTTTTTGTTAAAAGACTATCAATAGTTTTAAGAGATTTAAGACCTGCATAAGGTATTTGATACATAACACCCTTGGCCTTCATTGTAGGTTTATTATATACATATTCACAGCCCCCACCCCAGTTTTTGTTTGGTGTTCATAGCTATGGTGGTCCCCAATGCTGCTATTTTTTCACTTAAAGAAGCATCTTTGCTTACAAATCTACCAAATGCAGCCTTTTCTAATTTCTTGTCTGCAACATGTCTCTTGTCAAGATCAGAATGTGTGTTGTATGCTATGTCATGGTCTCTACAAGCAGCATCTAGGGGATTAACACCAGAATCACCTCTGTTTAATCTATGGTCCAATTTTGTGCCTGGACCACAATACTGATAGCCTGGAATGTGTAGTTCAAATGGCAGCTTGTTTATAATATCATTAACCAACCCCCGACCCTCAGAAATATTCCAAAATTTAGGTGGTAGAGTAATAATAATTTTTATAAGATATCCAATGCCCTTAGTGTCATTCACTATAAAATTAGACAATTTGGTGCACATCATGTCCATAATTCCAACCTTTTCATTGTAAAAATTGTGGTTGCCAGCATTTTCCTCCCCAGCTATCACCAATAACCTATCTACAAGTTTCCTGACATCATCAACCCACACAAATTCTTTAGGCAGGGTGTTGTATTGTTTGATTCCACTGCCAGTCTTAATTTGTGACCATATGGGCTTGATTAAGTTGTTATATTTTGCTCCACTGCTAGACTTGACTCTTTTTTGTGTGGGATCATTGTTCTGGTATAGAGCATCTGATTTTATTAATATTTCCTTGTAATGCTCATAATCTTGATCTGTATAGGTGCCAGGCCTTTTCCTAGTCATCAGTTCCCACAACCCAGGTGTGCCGGGATATTTAACAAAACCACCTCTTTGTGCAAGATGAGATTCTGAATATACAATTAGATCATCTCCCATAAATGTTACTCTGAAATTGCCAATTCTATGTATGATGCTACCATCACGCTCTGTGTCAGCATATAAGCCAAAGACCTCATCTTTGTTGTCTTTAGGTGTGCTTAAATATTTTTGAGCAAGAAGACCCAATTCAATAGGATCCTGAGTAGCTTCAATTCTTCGAGGAGCAACAGGACTAGGTGTATGAATACTAGAAAGTGGGGTGATTGGATAATCTAATATGTTCCTTGCAGCTACAGGTACAAGCTCTGTGATCAAATTTTGATTTTGATCTGTAACAGTTTTGATATTTTTACCTAATTCACTAATAGCATCAATGATAGGCTGTTCTGTTTGTTTGTGTTGTTCATAAATTCCTCGGTTCTGTGATTTCCATCCCTTAAATCTTTTTACAAGATAATCTCTTAATTTAAGATCATCAATGATTGGCCTTTTCATGGTTATTTATATATGTTTCAATGTCTAGAAAATTGTTGATTTTATTTCTGTATTTGCCACTATTGGGTTTTCTTGTCATATCAATTGTGACAAACCCATAACTGTCTTGATTCCAGCACCTACTTCAAAACTTGGAAAAATCATTGTAGCTCAAGTCCCCACCTACATATTCATCATGTATGTGTTTGAGGTTGGTATGATCTTGATGAAACACACATATAAAATTGCTGTTGTCTCGGATCAGCTGCTTCGGTATTTTTGAAAAAGTCTGTGCCAGGTAGAAACAATCTATGTTTTTGTGTCGGCCCTGTGTAAAGAAATTTCTAACTTTGTTTTGATTATCCAGTATAATGTCATCAAACACAACAACAGAATTATCGAGACATTCATGAAGTGGCTTAACATCTGGTTCAAAAGTGGCTATATCCAATCCATCATATAGCTTCATCAGCTGCTGATATTTTAATTGTTCCAAGCTCTTAGAGAAAACATACAAGTGCCTGTTTTTCCAGTCTAACCAGTTGGGTGCCAATAAAAAATTATCAACCATTAGTGTAGTTTTACCACAAGCCGATGGCCCAACAATAATACATCTAATATTTTCAGGCAGCAACTTGCCATTTCTCTTAATCTGCTGTTCAGGTTCTGGCAGCCTTTTTATAACATCCCAGGTGCTCATATTATCACTTTGTCTGCATCGATCCAGCTGTGTTCTGGAAGTCCTAGCCATTTGACAAATAACTTGCTGCCTTTTCTGCGGATGATTTTTTCTATGAGATATGTGTCAGGCTGTTTAGTTTTGCTGAGTTCTTCTTCATAGAATCTGCCTTTGAGAATTTCTCCTCGGTGGTCTTTTATTATATATGTGTTAAGGGTCCCAGGTTTAATTTGAACCACTGTAAATAATTCAGTGCTCCAGTTTCTTGTAAAGCCTCTTTTGAATAAGTGCTTATATTTGCTGATTCTTACTTGATCACCCACCTTGTATTTGGCCTTTCTTGTTGTTGGCTGGTATCTAGGATAATAAACAGTCCTGATCAATTTTTGCTCATCAGATGGAGTTACTTCAGAGGGTTTCATGTTGATTGTGGAATGGACCGAGTTGTTATATTTATGTAGAAGTTCTGGAAGAATATTAAGCCATTTATAATTACCTTGAAGTGTAAATTGTTTATACATAAGATTTTTTAGAGTTTTGTTGAATCTCTCTACAATTGAGGCCTTGAGATCACTGTAACTCGAATAATGTTGTATTGACTGGCTTTTAATAAATTGTTGGAACACAGAATTATAAAATTCTTTGCCATTATCTGTTTGCAAATAGCCCGGTGATCTTCCACTCTGATTGATGATTGTCCTGAAAGCTTCTGTAACACATTTTCCAGTCTTGGATTTGAGTGGCACAGCCCAGGCAAATTTTGAAAATGTGTCTATTACAGTAAGTAGATACTTGTTATTGATAAGGTGGGGTAGTGGTGTGCCTGTGGTTGAAGCCAATATTTGATCTTGATTGGTCTCAGTGTGCCCCCAACAAAAAACTGGTAATAAAATTGTGCAGGGGACAGCATATATATTTTGCCACCTGGTGTAAATGGTGAATCATATTCTTTGTTGGGGATGCTGTACAATTCAAGAATTACTGTATGTTTTGGATTCTCGATTATGCCTGTTATTTCTTTTTCTGCTGTAAGCAATCTGCTTGTTACAGATTCAAGGTGCTCATTAATAGTCCTAACAACATCATCATGGCCTGGCTTGATTTTTATGTCCACAATAAGTTTCTTGTATTGTTGCACAATCTCTTGAAGCTGGGTGGCAAAAACAGACAGAGCATTTGCTTGATTGGATTCCATGGTCCCTAGCTGTTACTTGATATTAGCTACAATTTGTTGCAAATTTTCAATAACTGCCAATTTTGAATTTTGAGCAGTAAGATCATGGACCTGTCTTCTGATATCCTCAAACAGGGCATGCAGTTCATTAATATGTTGATTGGTTGGTAGAGTGGCAACTGTTTGAGTAAGTTGTTTGATCTCTGTCTGGATATTCTTGATATCTTCTGATTTCAAGATGCGATTCACAGCTCTCTTAATATTTTTAAGTTCCTGTGATGTAGGCAGATTTGTTACAGTATTTTGCAAAGATTCAAGTGCCAATTTCACATTATTTAATTCAGAAGCATCAGCCACATTTTGCATAGCATCTTGGAGCAGGGCTATATCAGCCTGAGTGGGTGTTGATTGTTGTAAAATTTCAAGTTTTGTTTGGATATCATCGATCAAGTGATGAAAATGAGATAGCTCAGATTCAGTGTTGAGGTTTTCAAGCTTTGTGATCTGTTGCTGGACACTAACAAGGGTATCTACAATACCGGGCAGGTGGGATTCTAGAGATTCTTGTATATTTGTCAAATCACTTTGCACTGCTGCTATTGTACCCTCAAGACGGGTTATGGTACTTTGAATTTTTCCAAAATCTTCATATGTTTCAAGTTGCAGCTTAATATTGGCAACACTCCGAGTTATTGCACTCAAAGCATCAGAAGATGGCAAGTTGTTCATAAAATTTTCAAGTGTCTCAATTTTTTCTTTAACCTCGGCTATGGCATTGTTCAAGGGGTCCAGATTAGGTATTTGGAGTGATTGAATCTGTTCTTTTAGAGTGGAAATCACTAGATCAAAATCTTCTTGTGATTTTATGCTTTTGACAATTGTTTGGAGCTGTGTCTGGACATTATTTATCTGCTCTTCCAATTGTTGTTTCAATTGCTCAGAGTTGGTGGCCTGGGTCTTAAATTTGGCTTGAAGAGCTGCTACAGCTTCTTCTAAACTTTGAAAATTATCCAATGTTGCCAAATCAGTATATTTCTGAAGCAGCACTTTGAGTTCTGAGTCAATTTTAAGAAGAGGGTCCATGCATTGTGATTGTAAATTTGTAATTTCTAATTGAAGACTGGCATTGAGTGTGGTTTGTAAAGCTTGTAAATCACTTCTTAATTTCTTGACTCTGACATCAAGCATCAAAATCTCATCACTGTGATCTTCATGCCTTGTATGGCCAAATATATCATTAGGCATTTTTGTTTTAGTGGTTATTTATTATTGAATATCTGATTCTTAATTCTATAAAAAAAGGTATAAGCTTGTCATATGACCCAGGGACCTCAATATATAAGCAGTCACCAGCAGAAACAGTATATACAGTGCCAGAAATCATGTTTGAGTGCTTAATTCTATAAATATTTCTCCCTACTGAAATCTTGACATTACCCTCAGGGGTTGTAATAAATTGCAATTGACCACCTACAGGTAATTGGTAATGATTTAAATTATTGTTAAATATGTACAATATTTTACCTGTTTCATCATCAACATCTGTAAGTATGCTGTTCAGATGAATAATTAAGAAACCACTTAGTTTAGATATTATATCAGAAGAGGGTTGTGCTGTTGGCAGGTCCATAGTAGCCTGTTTTTTGAACCCAAATAAGTTCATAGGCATGTTTATTTATTTCAAATCATGCTCTGTAATTGGGCATTGATTGCCACTTTTCAAATCACAATGCCCCCATGGTAGAGTATGTATGCCACATGATAAAATGCATCTCTTATCATCATGTGTGTCCAGAGCCACTTTTCTTACAATATTGCTAGTCAATAAGTGATCCACGCTCTGAATTCTATTTTCTGATGTTCTGATTGTGCTACATGATTTGAGACAATTTTTGTAATCCTCAAATTCAAGCTCTTTGTCTACAGTCACTCTGCCAATGCCCTTGGCCTTTTTTGGCAACAACACCACTACATGTTTCAAAACTGTACATCTTGGCCCTTAACCCAGCAAATGCCACAATAACATCACCAAGTGTCTCATCTTTTAACTTGCCAGGCACCTTTTTGTTGTGGTGTTGAATCTCTGTATGTTCACTGGTATCAAAATATTCAAGCAATGCAGGCTGTGCTATATCTTTATAAACATCTTCTGTTTGAATATCAAGAACAAAACTATCTGTATCCATGTACATCAGTTTTACACAATCACCATGAAAAGGTTTCAACACATCATAAAACAATTTTAACATGTGTAATTTGGCCAATTCCAATATCACAGCCCCTACATAAATAGGCTTATCAAACTTAATCTTTGTTTTTTTCATGTTGAAAAGTGCCATATTCTCATCATAAATTCTTCTGTAATTGAAGTTGGGCTTTGCAATCAATTTTTTGCTCCGGCTGGGGTCAGTAATTATTTTAACATCAATATGTTTTCTGACATTTTCAATTGTTTTGCCATACACTGAATTGACCATCAATTTAAACAAGGTCTTATCAAATTGGCTCATTGCAGATGTTCGAAGCTCTGTGTTTGTATCAATATATGGTTTCAACCATCTTGAGTGCCTGAACCTAAAAACTTTTCCAACTTTGGTCACTTGAACACCATGATTCATCAGGAACTGGAGGTTTTTGTAATATATAACATAATCCTGTTTCGGCTCTAGAGTCATCATCAATTTCTTCTGTTTAGAGCCAGGTGAACACTTAACCTCGGGAATTGGGGGCAGATCAGAAAAGTTATTGTGTAAATTATCTGGAATTGTCAGATCAACCTCTAAGAAGAGGCCATAATTACTGTCATCAAAATCCATAAGATCTTCAATATTGAAATCTTCAACCCATTCAAGCCCTGCATATGGCAGTTTATCCATCATAGCATAACCATAGAGGCTGTTTGCATCTACATACAGTATATAATTTGATGGCAGTGCTGGATCATAATCAGGAATATATTTGTTATTTGCTCTGGCATATCTCTGAGAACATTGCACCATGCCTCCTCTTATACATTGTTCCATAAACAGATACATATCTTGATCCTGGATCAGATCCAATTGCATTTTAGTGTTCAAAAACATTGCAGACCATGCTAGGCCCGGAGCACTGTAAAAATACATTGGATCCAGCTTATAATTTTGCATGGAAGATTTTCTGAATGCCTGCAGTATATCAGCTAAGAGGGTCGGTCACATCAAGTTTTAAATAAGCCTTGTGATAA
Source organism: Lepisma saccharinum (assembly GCF_977018435.1). Classification (NCBI taxonomy): domain Eukaryota; kingdom Metazoa; phylum Arthropoda; class Insecta; order Zygentoma; family Lepismatidae; genus Lepisma; species Lepisma saccharinum. Next base: position 28,419,688 of record NC_139233.1, on the reverse strand, counting down.
TCACCAAATGTCTGGCATTTTAAATTGTTCCACATCAACTGGGCATGGTGATAATCTTCATCAGTGATTCCAGATCCTCTGATTTTGCTGTAAAACTCTTGTTGTGGTGGCAGAGAACACTCATCAAATTTAGAAAAATCTGTAACATAATCATATGGATATACACCCTTCCGCCTAATTAATTTCAGGTCCTGATTTGGAAACAAAGCACATGTGATTTTAAATTGATCATCAGATAATTGAGTGGCCAGTGTAGCCAGGCTAGCCGATAAAATTCTGTAAGAATCAAGAAATCTTAAGTGAATAGAAACACCATTAACTTTAATTATTTTGCTAATGGCAATATATTTCTCATCATTTTCTGCTAAAATATTTAAATTCTGCTTGTCAAACCCCTCGTACCTGATCAAATGATGAAAATCATAATTGGATGCACCATGGCAAAATATAGGGACAAATTTTGGTCTCTGGATCTTAATATTACAGCTATTACACAGGGCCATTAAGAATTTACCATCTGTATGAGAAGTTTCACCTTGATATTTGCATCTGAAAATTCAAAATCACATACCGGGCATTTTTCTGCATTGTTGAAATCTTCAATCTGTTTCTCTGTTAAAGGCAACATGGGTTTTGATTTTAATAAGATATTAGATGCTATGTTATGGCACTCATTTTCTATTCTATGTGCAAATTCTTTGATGGCATCTGGTCCCATGTATAAATATTCTTTACTAACAACACCATCCTGTACAACCACATAATAAAAGCTGGAAGGTTCATGTAATTGATATGATGTAATTGAAGATTCCTCAGGGTCTGGGCTGCAGAATGCAAGGGGTTTGAGATTTGATTCAAAATCACAGAATATATATGCTGGGTGTTCCAACAAGGGCTCAAACTTTTTGAATTTTGCATTTTCACTTGGCATTGGCATCACCATATGAACAGGTTTATGATTGCCACAGTATTTCAGATGCTCAATTAACTTGTTTTTAGCAATTTCTGCATTTTTTCCCCGAACCCCATTCACCATTTTTTGACCATCAAATACAGTCAAACATCTTCTGCACAACTTGAATATTCTATGAGTTTTGTCTAGTTGTGTTCTGACTAAAGCTTCAAGATTATGTATCAGAGTGTAATGATTTGTGCCATCCTTTTCAATTAAGAGCAGATCAATCGGAATAGCAGATTCATCATCAAGTGTACTGATTCTGAGAGGATCTATCAAGCAATTGTCACGGCCAGTAGAACAAGTAAATACATTAATAGATAATTGTTTGCCATTGATGTGCCTGGCCTTTTTTTCAAATTTATCAATATTCTGAACAAGCATTGGATATTCTAAACCCTCCATTGCCTCATCAAAATCATTTTCATGTTGTTTATAATAAGTTATTCTCTCAGGATGCCTTGAAACTGGATACAAAGCAGCTAAAATACACCACAAAAAGCATTTCTGGTCATTATTTTTTATATTAACCACGGCTGTTTTGTTTTTGATATTGGCAGGTAAATGCACATAAGTGGAACCTTGTAATGGGTTGAATTCAGAAATATTAACATATAACTTGTGTGAAGATCCGCATAGGCTCCATCCAGACTCTTTTGCTGCAAATTCAGAGTGTTTAATATTCAATTGATCTATCAAACTGCTTATTATTTTGTCTGAATTTGCATTTGAATATACAGGTACAGTTTCTGTTATGTGGGGCTGTGTAAATTTTGTGCCATTTGGCTTCTTATATTGTGTAAACAATTTGAGGGACAGCTTATAAGAGCCATTTTGTGCATTTAGAATTGCCTGCACATCTGGATTTATACTGTTCAAAAAATTCTTAATGTCACATCTTGGCTCTGATACAAACCGGTAATCCCTTAATTGGCCAGCAAAACTGCTATGGATGGGTTCATAGCGTGGCTGCTTTGCTGGTCCAGCATTAACAGGTGTTTCATGCTTCCTTTTCAGACCAGATGTAGATGGTTGAGGGGGCAATGTTGATAACTGTGCAGAACAAGAGCCCACATGTCTATTGAAATATGCCTTGCTAAATATTTTGTGGCATTTAGGACATATTTTAGTGGGAGTTCTATATTTGCCTGGGCCACAATTCTTTTGGTGTCTGGCCCAATTGGGGCTGGATATATTTTTATTACACTGATTGCAATATTTTTGATTTGGCATTTTTGTTGTTGGTTTATTATATAAGATTTCCTGGGGTTCAATTCAAAATTTTGTACTTAATATATATATATATATTTTGTTCAGCTGTGTGCTTTGTTTATTTCTTGTGTATATTTAATATGTTAATATTATTAATTTTTATTCTCAGTTTATTATATAAATTTTTTTGGGTTTTAAATCAAAACTCTATGCTTATTATGACAGGTTGTAAAGCTAATAGCCTACAAGTGGAAAAAGAGAATAAATATTGATCTACACTGACCTTCCGCAAATGCCTGCACAGACATGCATGTCCTAGAATGGCAATGACCTAGCGCTGAGTGTTATGTATTGATTTTTGTATAACAGGCTGGGACAGATATAAGTCTGACTCTAAATAAGAGTGGATTACAACAAACAAGCTGGATGCAACAAATATCAGATTTTTTATACAAAATATAAGCCCTTTTTTGTTCAATATACCAGAAATATATTTAATATGAATTATATATTAAACCAAACAGGCCTGTAAGTATGAGAAGCACTGTAACAACACATCTGTTCTCCTCAGCCACTCTCACAATACTGGCTGATGAGTAATGCAAAATCTCTTTATATACCCTAAGCACGGATTAAAACATCTGAAACAATGAAGCAATCAGAATATAACACATCATCACATTGTGTCATAATTAACCAATTAGAAAACAATACATGCCTAATAATTTATTGCTTAATATTGGATAATAATTTGTTGCACAGCATGATGTAATAGCTCTTGCATCATAATTTGTTGCACAGCCTGATGCAATGGAAATAAACCAGAAGTAAATATGTGTGTGTGTGTGGGTGGGTGAGAGTGGCATTTTGCCTTAGTTTTTAAGTGTAGCCAAAACAATATCAAGAAGGTGCATATTTTTAACAAGCTTATGGACAAAAATCTGGCTGATGCAACTTTTGTAAGTATGGGCAAATCAATCTGAGGGGGCTCATCATTTGTACACTAGAATTCAAGATTCTTGGGATTTTGACAGAATAACACACTATAAACAATAAAATCATATGGGTACTTGACATAATTTTAAGTGTGGTCAAATCAATCTGAGGGGGGTCATCATTTGTACACTAGGATTCAAAATTCTTAGAATTAAGAGCATATCACACTTGAAGAATTGGGGAATAAGGGCATCTTGGCATAATTTTAAGTGTGGGCAAATCGGGCTGTTTAATTATATGAGCTCATCATTTGTACACCAGTAGACCTAGTGGCCCGGTACTGAATCATCATTTGGAGCTCGAACCATCATTTGGAGCTCGGTGGGGCAGAGCACAGTTTGGTTGCACATATTCACTTTCCCGGCACACAAGTACGACAGTGTCTTTGAAAATGTTGTAGTACAAGTGGCCCGGTACTGAATTTTCATTTGGGGCTCGTGGGGCTCGTCGTAGCCTTTTATGATGTATATTTTGAGGGGCTCAGAGTTGGCGACACTGTGGGTTTTTACTGTAGCCTTTTATGAGGGGGGGTTTATTGCTTTTTGTTTACATCTGGTAACACTGCCGTAGTTTGACAGTGTTGTTAACCTACTGGGTTTTTTCACTGAGGCTCGAATCATCATGTGGGGCTCATCGTAGCTTTTTATGATGTATATTTTGAGGGGCCTAGTGTTGGCGACACTGTGGGTTTTTACTGTAGCTTTTTATGAGGGGGGTCTATTGCCTTTTTTTTATATTTGGCAACTCTATTGGATGTTCCTTTTTTGAGGCTTGGGTTTTGCCAACCCATCCGAAGAAAATTCCACTATATGATCTTTCACTGGCTAAGCTAACCTACAAATAGGAATTGGTAACACCGACGAGTCTTGAATTATTATTTGAGGCTCGTCGGTGTTGCCTACCCACTCTACAAAAATTCTACTATATGATATTTTGAAACTTTTGAATGCAACTTATCGTAATTTTCCAACTGTGGGACCAAATGTTTATATATCGTGATTTTTGTAAACCTCTTTCGGGAACAATGTGTCGCACACACACACGTGCGCGCGCGTGCCTGTATTGTGACGCAAGCAAACAAAAAAAAACTTTGCCTGTCATTACAAAAAAAACTTTGACCGTATTCTTAAATAACTAACAAAGACAATGAATCTTTTTGGCTTCCGCAAACAGATCAACATGGAGACTGCACCACCAAATTCCAATAACCTCTTACCTTCCGTATTATCTAAACTCAATGGTTTACTGATTGTTCATCTCAACAGCATTTGGACGAAACTGAATGACGATGTGGGCAAGATGTTTTATGTTTTTAATAACAATTTACATTTCTACGAAATTCCGATCGACGGGAAACTTCAAATCACCGTGAATCCGGAAAACGCAGGCGAAATCAAAATTTCTACCGGCAAGAATATTTTTCGAATCAAGCACGACAAGATGCTTTCTAACATTACGTACGATGTGTCTGCAGGAGATTATTTTTACATAGAACTCCTCGGAGATTACGACAAACTCATTCCTCTCTTTGTAGAATTACGAATTGTTTATCCTATTATAAATAACCGTTAACCAAAAATGCCTAACGACATTTTCGGCAACACCAAGCGTGTAGACCACGCAGAAGAGATTCTCATGTTGGACATTCGAGTTAAGAAGTTGAGGACCGATTTGATCGCTTTGCAGGAAACCTTAAACAAAAGTTTAGAGTCGGAAATTGCTACGCTCCAAACGCAATGTCTCGACCCCATTCTGAAAATCGATTCCGAACTGAAGACGCTGATAAAAAATTATGTCGACGTACCTTCTTACGACAGCGTTCAAAATATACAATTGAGCGTGGATTCGCTTCAAAATGATTTGGCCAAATTACAGCAATTTCAATCGAAAAATGAAGATTTGGAAAAATTGAAACTCGAAATCGAAGAACGAACTTCCGCAATAGAAAAGAATTTCTCCGAACTTCAAACCGTTGTGAGCGATATAGACGCAGAACGCTTGCATGTCGTCGTTTCCAAATTACAAGAAGAATTCACCAGCACGTTGGAAGAAATTAAATCCAAGTTGCAGACTTTGGAAGATACAATGACGAACCTACCATCGTCGAACGAACTACAGGTCATCGGTAAAAGCGTCGCGAACATAAAAATTCAATTGGAGGCCTATCAAGATTTCGAACACATTCAAACCACCATCGCTACGCTTCAGGCGTCTCTGGAATTGATCAACGAAGAAATTAAAAATATTCACGCTGAAGCGAGAGCGTTGACGAGCATTCAAGACACGTTGAGCACGGTTCAGCAGAAGATCGAATATTTAGAAAATTTGAACGTCGAAACGAATCTCGCTCATTTTCATCACGTACTCGACAACATACAGGGTGACTTGGAATCGTTACGGACGAGCGTGCCTTCGAGCGAAGATTTGGAAAAATTGAAAACGGCGGTGACGGCACTATCCGATTCGAGCGACATCAAAAGTTCGTTAAACGATCTCGAGAGTAAAGTGGCCAATCTCCCCACCTCCAAAGAATTACACGCTTTAAAAAGAAACATATCTCGAATGCTGAAACGACTGGAAACGGAAACGGCGAACGTGGAAGAGATTCGAGACGAAATTAGTTCGCTGGTGTCGACGCTACCCACTTCGCAGAGCGTCGCCGACCTTCACACGCAGTTTACAGAGATGCGAAGCATCGTGAACGATCTTACCGAGAAGAGCTCGAAATTAAATCAAGTCGAGAACCTTCAGAACATCGTCGTCAACGTCAGAGATCAAGTTGGAGTGCTGGAATCCACGCAGGAATCGACGCTGGCTTCTTTCGGTGCCAAGTTGCAAGAACTCAACGAAAACTACAAGCAGTTAAACGTGGAAGTGAAAATCAAACCGTCGTTTTCTGCCGTAACGGATACCATAGTCGAGCATTTGCTGCCCATCGAAAATAAACTCGGACAAGTTCACAGTAATCTGCTCGGCGTCGACACTAAATTCGCCAAACTGCATTCTCTGCAAGCCATCGAAATCAACAGCGTACCCAATCAACAGAGAATCTCCACGTTCGTCGAAGGTAACAAACTGTACATGTTGCATCCTTATCATCCGTACTACAAGTTTCTCCTCGATGGCACGATTCAGATAAACGAATTTTCGTACTGGTCTCACGGCAGAAAAGCTAGCGTTCCCACCATGACTTTGATATCGAATCGTGGTGTCCAGAAAGCAGGAAACATTCCTCTGGCACGTTGGAACGAAACGCGCAACATATATGAAATACACGAAGACGAAGATCTTACCGTTTTCGACGTGAGTGCCGGCGATAAGCTGATCATTCAAAACACGAGCGAAGTGCCACCCTCTTTGAATCCCATCACGCTTGTGCTTCTCTTGAAACGTAATCTCTAAAAAAAAATGTCTAGGCAAGCCATCGTCGAAGAATTGCATAAACCTGCACGCCGCAACTACGAACGTTTGGCTGTGGTAACCAAGGGCATCGACGACCTCTGGCAAAGTGACCTCGTGGAGATGAGTAGCGGCAATTTGAAAAACATACATAAATGGAACAAGGGCAACAAGTACCTCCTCACCGTCATAGACACGTTTTCGAAATTCGCATGGGCTCTACCTTTGAAAGCCAAAACGGGAACGTGCGTCACGGAAGCATTCAAGACAATTTTTCGCGAAAGTGGTGGCAGACGACCACGGTTTCTGCAAACAGACAACGGTAAAGAATTTTACAACGCCGTATTCCAAAAGTTTATTCAAAAACACAAGATTCGACATTATTCGAGCTTCAGTCACATCAAAGCCAGCATCGTGGAAAGATTCAATCGAACCTTGAAAACACACATGTGGAAACGATTCACGCTTCGGGGAAATTACAAATGGGTCGACATCCTGCCGGAACTCGTCGACACCTATAATGATACGGCACACAGAACGATAGGCATGAAGCCAGTTGACGTTACCAAATCTGACGAGCAACGTTTAATTTCTACCGTTTACTGCCCAAAGTACACTCCCACGACAAAAAAAGCTAAATACAAAATTGGAGACCAGGTGAGGATCAGCAAATTCAAACGCACCTTCGAGAAGGGATTCACAAAAAATTGGAGCACGGAACTCTTTACGGTGGTTCGAGTTCTACCCGGAAACCGACACACGTATATAATAAAAGATAGTAGCGGCGAGATTTTGAAAGGAAGATTTTACGAAGAGGAACTCTCTAAAACAAAACACCCCAACACGTACCTCATCGAGAAAGTATTGCGTAGGAAAGGTGACAAACTGTTTGTCAAATGGCTGGGACTTCCAGAAAAGAGTTGGATCGACGCGAACGAAGTGATCTTGTGAGTACGTGGAACGTGGTGAAGCGTCTACCGGATCCGGAAAGTCAAACGAAGAAAAAGAACGGCGAGTTGCTTCCCGACAGCATCCGCTGTCTGATCGTAGGTCCTTCGGGGTGTGGGAAAACGACACTGCTCGTGGACAATTTTCTCCTTGCACCGAATTGGTTAAATTGGAAGAACAGGCACCTGTACGTGTTCTCGAAAAGTTTGGAGCAATCCAAATACCAGCAACTGATGAAACTGTACGATGGTCTGGACATTGCAACGTTCGCCTCGGAAATAAAACCACTCGACGATTGTCGTGAAAATTCAGTTGTTGTGTTCGACGACGCCATCCTGGAAAATCAAAATGAAATTCGCAATTTTTTCACGCAAGGTCGTCACAAAGGAATGGATTGTTTTTACCTAGCTCAAACGTTTTCCAAAATTCCAAAACAGTTAGTGCGCGACAACGCTAATTTCATATGTTTGTTTCGTCAAGATCACACCAACCTCAAGCACGCGTACGATGACTACGTAGGCGGAGACATGAACTACAATCAATTTTCGGAACGCTGCTGCTCTACTTGCTGGAACGGTGACGATTTCGGATTCGCGACGATCGACATGACGAGGAAACCCAACGACGGAAAATACAGAAACAAAATCAACGACTTTCTAAACGTTGCAACGTTGTGAGAAACGACGTGTATAAATAACGTCATGACGAAACGAAAAATCGAAGACGAAAATCTCAAGCTTCGCGATTACCTCGCGAAACGCTTCAAAGGTTGGAAATCCGAGAATCGCGGATTCTACGAAGAGAAGAAACGTCAGGATCAACCTGTGATCGATGCCATCAGCAGTCTAGGTAAAGAAATTAAAAGTGTCACGGAACAAAATAAAAATTTGATCAATGAACTCGTACCGCTCGCAGCTAAAAGTTACGCCGTACCCACACCCATTTCGAGCATTCCTTCGACGCCGTTCGAACTGAAGGATGCACCGGCACGACGTCGTGCCATAGGCAGCACGTCTTCGGATAAAATCGAGTTGGGACCTTTGGCACGAGACTACCTGAGCACGGGGAAATTCGACAAGGATGAAGTGTTCGGATTGTATCCCAGCATGGAAACCAGCGAAGGCGGCGGTGTGGTGTGGAAGATTGGGAAATCGAAGGTGACCTTCGAAGGCAACGACATTAAAGTCAATTTAGGCGACAAGGATAGTTGGAACAGGTATCCGGGTACGGTGGGACTGTGGGAACTCGTCGCCAAAAAGCAGCCGAAAGATTACACCGACGAAGATTACCAAAGTTACAAGGAAATTCTGATCATGACGGATGCCTTGTACCAGAACAACGACGCCTCGCAGAATAGGGTGAAATCGAGCAGCGGCGAGAAGTACAGGAATCTCATCAAACCGATTTGGAACCAGGTCAAAACAGGCAGCGGCGTCAAACGCTACAACATGTTACCCAAAGAATTCGTTTGGGTGGACGACGTTAGGAAACTCGTGGACCGATTGTTGGTGATAGCCGGCGAAGAGAATGCAGGCAATCGTAATTTCTACAACGAGAAGGTTGGCATCGTGGACATGATCAGCACGAAACTTTCCAACTTCATCGTGAACGACGACAAGGGCATAGGTTACCTGATCAAAATCATCAACACGCTGCCTCCGAAATTCTGGAACGTGGCCGAAGGAAAGGGACTCGTGAACGACATCATCAACAAGTTACCTTTCGAGATGCATCTACCTGGCTACCAGTACTGCGGACCGGGTACCAAACTCGAGAAAAGATTGGAGAGAGGAGACAAGGGTGTGAATCCGTTGGACGCGGCATGCAAAGATCACGACATCGCCTACAACACCACGCAGACGGATCTGGACGCACGTCACGAAGCAGACAAAAAATTGGAACATGCAGCTTTCGAAAGGTTCGTGAGCAGAGACGCATCGCTGGGTGAACGGGTCGCCGCACTGGGTACCACCATCGCCATGAACACGAAACAAAAATTGGGGTGGGGTATATAAATAACATATCGTAAAAAAAAACTTGATATATAAATAACACACATCGTAAAAAAAATAATCTTCGGTATATATAAATAACACACATCGTGAAAAAAAAAAGCAATTAAATTTCTCTCTAACACTCTGACAACTGAAAAAATGAGCGATCTCCAAGCATTAAAACAAATGCTAAATTTGTCAGTCGAGTATGTAAAAATTCAGGAATTGGAAGTCGACAAACCTTACACGATAACTTCCGGTTCAATCGTTTCTACCCAGTATGGTCCCAAGGTACGCCTGTTGCTCAACGCACAATACAGTCTATTTTTACCAGATCGATACGCTAACATGTTATCCGACGAGAAGCTATCTATTTTAATCGAGAACAAAACTCGAATCGTGTACAAGGGGACAAAGGAACTTCTTGGCAAGAAAACGAAGCACGTAATAGAATTTGTGTAACGACTGCGAGGCCGTGAAAAAAAATCTCAGAACATTTATATATAAATAACATACCGTAAAAAAACTACACAAGAAAAAATCTCAGAATATATATATAAATAACATACCGTGAAAATAACACATAGAGCATCAACATGAAGCCCAAGGGTGTCGTGTACCAGATACCATACTCCAATCTTAAAAATCTAGGTACCCTCGATGGGTTACTCACCAAGAAACAACGCGAGAAGAAACGTTCTTGCTTGTCGAAAGGACACGGAATGAAATTACTTCTCAGCACACCTCAATTGAAAAGATTGCAGCGTTCGCGGAAACAGCAAAAGGTCGGAGGTTTCATATTCAGCATCCCGGCCATCCTGGCAGCATTGGGGGCCGTTGGAAGTTTGGCCGGTGGAAGTGCCGCCATCGCGAAAACCGTCATCGACTCGAAGAAGAACAAGGCCGAGTTGGAAGAACAGAAACGTCACAACCTGGCCATGGAGAAGAAAGGAGGAAAGGGTGTGATGAGAAAGTTTAAAAAAAAGAAACAGAAGCACTCACCAACCGAGACATTGAATCTCTGATCGAACCGTTACAAATCAAGCACTTCAGAGGAGTTTTCATGTCCGACTCGTTACCTTCAAGCGTTAAAAGAAGAGAATGCGGAGTAGTCAACTTGGACGGTCAAGAAAATCCAGGCACGCATTGGATATGTTACCACAAAAACGACAATGATAAAGCATTCGTTTTCGATTCTTTCGGAGGTGTTCCACCTACAAATTTAATTCATTATCTGAAAACGAGCAAAACCTCTATATACTACAACGACGAACGCATTCAAAATTTCGGAGACGTGAACTGCGGTCATCTCTGCCTCTCCGTGCTCGCGTTTCTCTCTAAAATAAATAACCCTACGATCGAGGATTTCCAGAAAGCACTGTGGAACCTCAAACAGCATCACTAGGATGGGCGTGTTCCATCTCACGAGCGAATCTTCAATCTTGAAACTCACGCTGCACGACGACATCGTCTATCCTAAATCCGTGGCTCTGCGTGCATTCTACAGCATGTACCTGATTGCGTTTGCTGCCCGGTAGGACCCTGATTGTCTCTCTGGAATGGATGGTATCACCATAGAGCTGAGTTCACCGCGATCTTCTTAAGGTGTAAAGAAAATGAAGGCACTTACTAAAACTAATAACGTTATATTAATAATAAATATGTACACATAACACGTAATTACACTGTCCTGCACTCCTGCCTCAGTAAACTGTTTATATGAAATTGGAAGCCGGTGTTACAATAACACGTCACTAGTTCTTCACTGAATGATATCAGCACTGTAATGTTCCTGTGAAACTGAACTACATATCACTGCACTTCACTGATATGCTGAATGAAACGTAGCCACGTTAGGCTTACGTATTTGATGAATATCCGCAACGCGGTGACTCGGCTGTTGCCGGAGTGACTTCTGCACGAACACTGGCGGAAGTAAGCTTCCGCGCAAAGATGGCGGCAACTAGGCACCGCACCCGATATGAACTGGCCAATGGGAGTGCAGGTTTCTTAAAGCACTGGATATACATAAAATAAGCAATTGGTTATATAAAAACAAATGCATTAGCAAAATGAGCAAGAGAAAAGTTCTGTTATTTGCGAATACAAAAATATATAAAAAGATATATCGTGGTTAGTTTCTAGAGATAATTCTCCAACATACTCCCCCCCGTTGGAATGTTCACATCCAACCTAACACTAGGGGATATATTGTCAATGCTTTAGCTTCATGGAGCGTGTTCTTCCCAATGTGGTAAAGGCACAATTTTGCTTAATGCTCTCTTGTAGACTCCGTCTCTAGTACGAACGGTGACTACGCGCACTAGGTTATCCCTTCCCGGAAACACTTCTTGGATGACGCCGACTCTCCACGAGAGTGGTGGAAGATTGTCCTCCTTCAATAGCACTGGTGTGCCAGGCTTCAAATTCGACTGAACGGCTGTCCATTTCTGTCGCTGCTGCAGACTATGCAGATAGTCCTGAGACCACTTCCTCCACACTCGCTGCTGGAACTGCTGTATGCGCTGCCATCTGGATAATCTGTTGGCAGCCAGATCTGTAATGTTTGGTTCAGGAAATGAGGTTAGAGGACCTCCAATAAGAAAATGACCAGGGGTAATGTAGCTGAATTCATCATGAGAATCAGGGAGTGTGGAAAGAGGACGGGAGTTGAGGCAGGCCTCTATTTGGCATAGCAGAGTTACTAGTTCTTCGTATGTTAGCACGGCGTTTCCTGCTACTCTGCGGAGATGGTATTTCATAGACTTCACTGCACTTTCAAAAATCCCGCCAAATGATGGACTGCGTGGTGGAGAATACTTCCATTGGAAATTCTCTTCTGCTGCAAATCTGTTGATGTCCTTGTTGAACTCTTGTGATTGAAAGAGTTTACGTAATTCCTGCAATTCATTTTTAGCACCATGGAACGTCATAGCATTGTCGCTAAAAATACTTGCACACTTTCCTCTTCTCGCGGTGAAGCGTAGTAGAGCTGCGATGAAGGCTTGTGATGTCAAGTCTGAGACAATCTCTAGATGAATTGCCCTTGTGGCAAGACAAGTGAAAACTGCAATGTAGCATTTTCTTGTGGATCTGCTTCTTGCGGCTCCGGTCTTGATGTGGTATGGCCCTGCGTAATCAACGCCTACGTGATGGAATGGCTTGCTGGGTCTCACTCTACTGGAGGGTAACTGCCCCATCAGCTGCTGGGCGGCTGAAGCCTTCAAACGATAGCATATGTTGCACTGGTGAATGATCTGTTTGACCACCTGTCGTATGCGAGGTATCCAGTATTTCTCACGAAGTGATGATATGAGAAGCTGTGGACCAGCATGCATAAGTCTTTTGTGTTCTGATGCTATCAGAATTTTCGCGAAATGACTCTTCGGATGAAGAATAATTTGATGCTTGCTTTGAAACTCCAATTCACTGTTTTCCAATCTTCCTCCGACACGAATTACTTTTTCATTGTCGAGAAATGGATGAAGGTTCCTCAAAATGCTTTTGTTGTGTACTTGCTGCTTGTCAGACAAATCCTTGATTTCCTGAGAGAAGAATGCACGTTGTGTTATCTTGATGCAGGCATGTGTGGCGCCTTGAATTTCAAAGGTGGTAAGGTCTTCACTCCTTTTCTCTCTTGAGTTTCTGCAATTGCTGACGAACCTTTTGCAGAGTGACACTACTCTCAGCAGCTTGGATAAACTTGAATATCTAGATATGATTTCTTCTTCAGTTGTTACATGAGTGACCAATGTGGTAGCTGCTACCTTACGCTGCTCTGGAATAGTGTTGTCGTCTGGACGGAATGCTAAACTGGATGATGGCCACTGTGTCTCCTCTTCTTGGAGCCAGGTGGGTCCGTGCCACCAAAGCTGAAGTGATCTGATAGTTTTTTCATCGACTCCTCGTGAGATCAGATCTGCAGGATTGTCTTTTGACGGAACGTGCTTCCAATCACTGACCTGTGTGAGTTCCTGTACCATAGCAACTCGGTTGGCAACAAAAGGTTTCCATTTACTGGCTGGTGACGCCAGCCAAGCTAGGACGATTTTTGAGTCGATCCATAGGTGAATGGTGTGTATACATAGACGCAGTATGGGCAATGCTTTGTGTACCAGTTTGGCTAGTAGAACTGCCGCACATAATTCCAAACGTGGAAGAGTGGTTCTCTTCACCGGAGCCACCTTGGACTTTGAACACAATAAGTTCACACTTATGTGACCCTCTGAATCAATTGATCTTACGAAGAGAACACTGCCATAGTTTCTCTCTGATGCATCAGAGAAACCGTGAATTTGAACTTTATGGATGTCTCCTGGAGCCAAAACGAAGCGTGGTACTTTTACTTCGTTAATACATGTGAGCTGCGAATGAAGACGATGCCATGTTTTCTGCAAATCTATAGGAAGCGGATCATCCCATCCTACATTGTGGAGCCATAACTGCTGCAGGAATGACTTGTATGTTATCACCACTGGCGATATTAGTCCGATTGGATCGAACACTTGTGCAATTATGCTGGCAACTTGGCGCTTTGAGAAGATCTTCAACGAGCCTCCATCCACTGTTGTGGCGACCTTGCTGTCCATAAGAAATTCGTCCGTGGATGGGCGCCATGAAATTCCCAATGTTTTTGTGCCTTCTGTGTCGAATTGCACTAGGTCCTGTACTGCCTTCAATTCTTCTGGAATAGATTGCAACACTGCCTTGCTATTGGAGCACCATTTACGTAGATTGAATCCTCCCTTCTGGAGTAATTCTGTGAGACTTTCACGCAGCTTTATTGCACCTTCAATGCAATGATTTCCTCCCAGAAAATCGTCAACGTAGAAGTCATGTGTCAAGACATGAGTGGCTACTGTGAAATTTGATGATTCATCTTCTGCCAACTGCTTGAGGCATCTTGTGGCCAAGAATGAACTTGAAGTTAATCCATAAGTGACTGTGTTCAAACTGTAAACATGAATTGGTTCGTCACGTGATGCTCTCCATAAGATGCATTGAAGTGGTCTGTCTTCTGAATGCATGTTAATTTGCCTATACATTTTAGCCGTGTCTGCAGTCAGTGCGATTTTGTGACTACGAAATCTGAGCAGGATTGAAAACAATTCTTCTTGTATCGTGGGACCAATCATCTGTATACTGTTCAACGATTCCCCCGTAGTTGTGGCCGAGCTTCCATCAAAAACCACTCTTAAACGTGTAGTTTTGCTTGATTCCTTGATCACACAGTGATGTGGAATGTAGTACCTTGTCTCCTTGTCTCTGGATACATCTTCCAATGTCCCAATTGGTTGCATGTGTTTGAGTTGTTGGTACTCGACCATGAATTCTGTGTACTCTCTTTTCAATTCCATGTTCCGATCAAGTCTTCTTTCTAATTGGTTAAATCGTGAAATTGCTGTTTGCAGAGAATCCCCAAGAACGGATCTGTCCTTCTTCAAGGGTAGTTTGACTGTGTATCGACCTTCTCGATCACGAGATGCAGTTTCCTGGAAATGCTTTTCACAGGCGATTTCTTCTGGCGAAGGCAACTTATCATGGAATTCCTCCAAATCCCAAAATCTCTGTAAATGGAAATTGACTGTATCTTCTGTGCGAACAAAGAATGACTTCGAAGGTCCGTTCGTAGATGGTGCATTGGGAATCCTTCCTGCTACAATCCACCCAAATTCAGTGTTTTGCAACGCTGGATAGTTTCCTGTTCTTGAAAGTTTTTCTGGCTTGAGAATCGTGTAGAACACATCTGCAGACAGAAGTAGGTCAATGTTGCCAGGTGTATGGAAGCTAGGATCTGCTAAATGTATGTCACTCGGAATTCCCCATGTGGAAGTTTCGAGCCTCTGCGCTGGCATCGAACCTGTGATGTTTGGCAAGATGGAACAAGATATATCCATGGTGAATCCACTTATGCTGGATTTAATCTGCGTCTCCATGGTGTGAAAGGCTTGCACTGTAGCTTCATTTATCCCTTGGATAGGTATTCGGCGTTTTTGTTTCTTGATGCGTAGCTGCTGAGCAAGGTGCTCTGTCATAATATTACTCTGCGAGGCTCCATCCAAAAGTGCACGACATGGGAGCCACTCGCCGTATGCGTTCTTGATTTTTATGACTGCTGTGGCTAGGAGAACTTGCGAAGTTTCTCTGTTCTTGACAGAACAATATGTTGCTTTAGTCTGGACATCATTATCCTGAAAACGAGTATCATCGCCTACTGCCGATTTACTTCTGGATTTACTGGGCTGCTTCTGTGTTTGACGTTCTCTGCTGTTCTTATCTTCATGAAGAAGGGAATTATGTTTCTCGCCGCAATATTTGCAAGATCCTGCCTTGCATCCTGACCTAAATCCCTGGTGATCTGACTGTCCAAGACAATTGAAACAGATATGGTTTTCTCGAAGAAATTTGTACTTCTGAGCTATCGTAGCTGCTTTGAAAGAACTGCACGCAAACAGCGGATGCTTATTATTCTTCATAGTATCCTTGCAATACAGGCATGAAGGAGATACGGTAGAAACATACGATCTTGAAGGAGAAGGATGCGCAGGTTTGTGACTTTGTTGCTTGGTGTTGCCACTAAACTGTGATTTGAATGTTGATCTTTCATTGGAAATTGGTTTGAATTTCTCTAAAGCCTTGGTTCTGTGCTCTAGAAATTGAAACAAACTGTCAAGAGTGGTGAATTCAGAGTCATTCACTTCTAATTCAAAAGCTTTTCGTGTGGTGGCATCAAGCTGAGAGGTAAGATGTTGAACTAACACTATATCTGATAGTGAACTATCTCTTGCTAATAATTTTAACGCTGAGATGGAACTGATTGCCGTGTTTGTGAACGATCGCAACTCTTCTGCGTTTTCTCTCGACACTGGTTTTATATGCAAAATATCATTGACGTGTGAAGCAGCTATGAGACGCTTGTTGTCAAAACGCTCTTGGAGTTGTTTCCACGCTACACCGTAGTTGGATGCTGTAATTGGTATGCTTTCAATGATTTGCAATGCCTCACCCTTCAGTGCGACACGTAAATACTGGAATTTCTGAATATCTGAAATATCCGAATTATCATGTATGAGCGAAGAAAATGTGTCTTTGAACGATACCCACTGAGTGTAATTTCCACTGAAATGCGGAAGCTCTATTAATGGCAACTTGACTTGAGACTTGCACGAAGCCCTGTGTTCATTTTCCGCGCCGTCTGTATTTGAATGATTTCCCTCAATTAATGTTAGCATCTGCGACTTGAGATCGAAATATGAAAGTTCGATTGTCTCTCGAACTGCCGTGTGTTCATCGTCTGTGGCTTCAAATTCAATGCAATCCTGAATTTCTTCTATCTTGGGCCATAATGTGTTCAGTTGCTCCAGCCGAACCTTGATCTGTTGAACGTTCGGCGCCTCTGGATCAACACTGCTAATGTACGACTGCAATCTCGTTATTTGCCCCCTGTAGGCGGCACGTTGCTTTAGAAGATGTGCTAAGTCTGCCATGCCTCAAGGTGGGAGGGACAAGCAATGCGTATTGAAATGAAAGGAAAAAATGAGGAAATATTGAACCAAACACTGTTGTACTCACCGATCTGGCATTCACTGGACCATCTGGGCATCTGAAATCCTGGTTAGGCTGCAACACTGCAGGTAGTCGTTGACACTGACGAGTACTGGAACAGCTGATGCACGGTTGCTATAGTGATGTCACGTCTGCACGCGTGGGCTGCTATGCACCTCTCCGCGATACGTTTTTCCTCGCTACGAGTTTCCCGCACGAAACGAACGAAAAGCCAGTCCCGTGAAGGAACTGAAAACTGCAGTCTAAAAATAACTCAGGGACACACCACGGGTGTATGACGTCATGCCACTGGTCGCCGACTGTTCCTCACACAGCAGGAGGGGAGAAGGGAGCGGAGTGTGAAACGTCACTGACAAGTGAACAGCGAGAGCGTTCTCGTTCGGGGAAGTACCGGGCGTGTCCTTCAGCCACGTGGAAAATATCTCGCGCGCTACAACGAATGACGTAATGCTTTCAATAACTTGTAGTTACTGTACTTGAAAATAAAGTTTGCACAACACAATGTCACTAAAATCACTGATGATAACGTACCTCATGTTCAATACAAAGGAGATCCGGCCCGGAGGACCAATATGATTGCGTTTGCTGCCCGGTAGGACCCTGATTGTCTCTCTGGAATGGATGGTATCACCATAGAGCTGAGTTCACCGCGATCTTCTTAAGGTGTAAAGAAAATGAAGGCACTTACTAAAACTAATAACGTTATATTAATAATAAATATGTACACATAACACGTAATTACACTGTCCTGCACTCCTGCCTCAGTAAACTGTTTATATGAAATTGGAAGCCGGTGTTACAATAACACGTCACTAGTTCTTCACTGAATGATATCAGCACTGTAATGTTCCTGTGAAACTGAACTACATATCACTGCACTTCACTGATATGCTGAATGAAACGTAGCCACGTTAGGCTTACGTATTTGATGAATATCCGCAACGCGGTGACTCGGCTGTTGCCGGAGTGACTTCTGCACGAACACTGGCGGAAGTAAGCTTCCGCGCAAAGATGGCGGCAACTAGGCACCGCACCCGATATGAACTGGCCAATGGGAGTGCAGGTTTCTTAAAGCACTGGATATACATAAAATAAGCAATTGGTTATATAAAAACAAATGCATTAGCAAAATGAGCAAGAGAAAAGTTCTGTTATTTGCGAATACAAAAATATATAAAAAGATATATCGTGGTTAGTTTCTAGAGATAATTCTCCAACAGTACCTCATACCTAATGTTACGCAGCACAACAACAAAATTAGCGTCGGAAGCGAACACATCGTCGTCACGCCAGGACAATACAATCTTTCCACTTTGCAAGCTCAGTTACCCAAAGGCACGTACCTTTCTCAAAATTCGGTCACGCACAGAGTGGAAATCCTATCCGCGACGGAGACCGTGGACCTGGGCACCATGGGAGAACTTTTAGGTTTCGAGAACGACACCAAACTCGAAGCTGGCATCAAGCACGTAGCAACCAACATTCCTAAATTCTTGGCTATAGAGACTCTGAACGTACACTGCAACGTGGCGGAAGGTATGATCACGAAATCTTCGGACGGATTGTTAGGAAGTCACAAGCAGACGGGAATCATAGCCACTTTCAAACCAAGTTCCGAGTTCATGGAACCGATCATCTACACACCCTCTTCGCCGATCTATTTTCCAGTATGTCGCAACCGCATAGACGACATAGAGTTGGTGGTGACGAACGAGAAAGGAGACGTGGTGGATTTTGCAGGTGCCACTACGACGGCCATCGTGGAGATCAACGTATAATAAATAACCATACATGTAAAATGGAGCAAATCGAAAGTTACGAATTACAATCTTTCCCTCCCAACCGTCGCACGTTCGCCAATCTGAACGAAGCGAACAGGGAGATCGAATACGACGTGGACGTAGGCGACGGGTTCATTCATCCTCACAGAGCGGACCTGTACCTTCAATTCGACGTGGTGAAGAAGGAAAGCGGAGACGCGTTTCCCGCAGCAGCAAACTTGATACTCGTGGACAACTTCGTGCCTCACCTGTTCTCGCAGGTGGAGGTGAGGAAACACAACACCGTCATCGACAGAATAGATTATCCAGGCATCACGTCGACGGCGGTGGGAACGTTGAAATTATCCAAAACGGACGCAGCGTACTACCAGGCCGGGGGATTCGAAGCCGGGGCCAAAATATCGACGAAAAGTCACACGGTGCTCTTTCCCATGCGTCTGCTGCCGGGTTTCTTCTCGGACTACAAGGAGATCATGTGGAAGGGAGGACTGAGGATCACGTTTCGAAGAGCGGCCAACGACAACGACGCACTGATGCGATACGCTACTTTGGGTCCGGACGGCACCACGCCGATAGCCAACACTCTACCCGAAGCGGCGAAATGCGTCGTCCGGAGCATGGAATTGAGAATGCCGGTGGTGGAATACGAAACGAACTACGCCCTCAAGTACAAAGCGGAGATCTTGAAAAGTCCGCAGGTGCCGATTCACTTTCACGGTTACCAGTGCGTGCAGAAAATAGCGTCGGGAAGTCACATGGAATTCGACGTGACGACGCAGTTCAACAACATACAGTTCGACATGCCAGATTTCGTCGTAGTGCTTTTTCAGACCGGGCGCAATAACAATCAGGAAAAAGATTCCAGCAAGTTCGACGACTGCAAGATCAAGAACGTTTATCTCAAAAACGGACGCAACGAAGTGTTCCCGCGCGAGAATTACAACCTCGACATGACCAAAGACGATTATCTCAAACTTTACGAAGCGTTTTCGGCTTACAAACGCGTGACCGAGGGAAGCGTGGACATGTACTACACGCCCAGCGAGTTCAAAGCACGGAGACCCATGACCGTCATCAACACATCTAAGAGGAAGCAAGTGGTGGTCAACGATCGTACCAACATCAAGATTGTATGCGAGTTCCACGATGCCTTGCCTGCAGATACTCTGTGCAGTGTCATTCTTATTGCAGAGAAAACATTTGTGTATGACGTCAAGAATGAAAGAGTGACTGAACAGTTTTAAATAAATAAAAAAAAAATAGCACACAATAAGAAATGCGGAATTTTATATATATAAGTACAAATTGCAATTAGCAGTTTCCAGAAGTTTAATTTTGCTGTGCCATGCATGCATGTAATCGAGGAAGTGGAAGTAAATTAAAATTGTTTTTTTTTTTTTCGCATTGCCTATTACTTTTTGTTACACTCTGGGCAGGTCTTACTAGTTTGGAGGCGATAGTGGCCCCACGGAAGTGTATGGACCCCACATTCAAGAATACACCTCTTGTCGTCGTGTGCATCCAGAGCAACTTTCCTGACAATATTAGTTGTAAGCACATGATCGACGCTTTGGATACGATGCTCTTTTTGTAGAATGGGTGATTTTGTTCTGAGGCACTCGAGGTAATCCTCAAACTTGAGGTGCTCCCGAACCACTTGCCTGCTTACACCCTTTGCCTTTTTTGTTACAGAACCCTCAGCCCGGATCGCATAGGCTTTGGCACGAAGTCCAGCAAACTCCACAATCACATCCCCGTCTTTCTCGTCCTTGAGTTTGCCGGGTATTTTTTTGTTCCGGGGCAGAATTCCATACCGGTTTAGCTGGGGATAGCCCGATGTGTCGAAGAGCTTGACAAGAGCTGGAACTTTGGCTATATCACCATACGCATCGGCCGTGCGAACATGGTACACCAAGCTGTCTGTGTCTGTGTAGAGGAGCGAGATATTGTGGTTGTAGTGTGCACGTAGTATGCCGTAATATGTCTCGAACATGCACAACTTGCTCAGATCCAAAACTGCAGCTCCCACATAGATGGGCTTGTTGAGTAACACCTTGCCCCGGTTCATGTGAATCAGAGACATCTGTTCGTTGTAAATTGTTCGAGACCTAAACAGCGGGCTTGCAACAAGTCGACGACACTGTGTTTTCTTCGTCACCAACCTCACATCAACGCGATTTCGCACATTCTCCATGGTCTTCCCAAATACCGCATTGTTCATTAATTTGAAAAAATCGCGATCAAGTTCCGAAGTGGCATCAGTGCGATGTTTGGTGTTCAGTTCGATGTACGGCTTCAACCATGGAGACTGCCTGAACAAGAGCACGTCGTAAACTGCTTTGACCGAGACCCCTTGCTGCATTAACCACTGGAGGTTCCGGTAGTGTAGCACATAACGCTTTTTGGGCTCCAAGTCCATGACGAGCTTCGGTTGATCCGAGCCAGGTGGACACTTGAATTCCGGAGCAGGCGAAAGGTCACAGAATATATCCTGCAGCTTCTCGGGGAAGTCAAGGTCCACCTCGGCAAAAAACCCAAACTCGTCGCACTCTTTTTCGATGTCATGGTATAAAGGATCAGCCCACTCAAACTGTCCTGTTGGGAGTGGCTCTGTTGGGAGTGGCTGCATCATGGAGTGCCCGTAAAGATTATTCACATCAGTGTACATGATGTAGCTTGATGGTTGGGAGGGGTCGTAACCAGTGGCCATGTGGTGATTGTTGGCGTGTGCGAAGCGTTGCGACACTTGGACCATGCCGCCCCGGATAGCTCTCTCGATGAAAAGCATCATATCATTATCGGAGATAAGTGAAAGTTTAACTTTAGTCAGCAGGAGCATGGCCGACCATGCCAGTCCAGGAAGGCTGTAAAAATATACAGGGTCCAGGTTGTAAATGTTTATCGCAGTCGCCCGAAACGCCTGGAACACATCGGCAAGAAGCGTCACATCAAGCTTCAGGTATGCATCGTGGTAATCACCGAAAGTTCGGCAACCCAACTCGACCCACATAGACTGAGCATGCTTGTACTCCTCGTCGGTAATACCAGAACCTCTCAGCTGGCTGTAGAACTTATCCTGGGGAGGCAGCAACTCTTCTTCGAACTTGGAAGGGTCTGTGACGTATTCGTAGGGGTAGACCCCTTTACGTCTGATGAGTGCGACATCTAAGTTCGGGAAACTTGATGTGGTAATGGCTAGTTGGTCGTCTCTGAGCTTCCCAGCAAAAGCATCGAGGCTTGCCTGGAGGAACCTCAGAGAGTCGAGGAACCGAAGCTCGATGCTGCTGCTTGAGTTGGGGATCGGCACCCACTTGCTGATGCTAATATAACGCTCCTCGTTCTGTGCCAGGACATTGATTCTCGCACTGTCGTACCCTAGATGTGTGACCAAGTGATGGAAATCATATCCCGAGCCATTGTGAAAAAAGACCGGTATGAAGCGCGGGTCCCTGGCTCTCAAGTTACATCTGTTGCACCACGGGCCAATGTAGCTTCCGGTCCCATAATGGTCATGGTGGTGGACCTTTTTGTTATCGTCAGTGAAGACCGACTTGCAAACAGGACAATTTAGAGCCATTTCGTGCTGATGCTTGTTTTTGGGAGACAGAGGCAGCATGGGCTTGGGGGCCAACAGCACCTTCCCTATCTTGATGGCTTCCTGTTGCATTCTCTCCAGGAAGTGTTTGGCCGGGTCGGGACCGCGATACACATAGGGCTCGGAGGCAATATGTTGGTCTCGCCACACCACAACATAGGAGTAACTCGAGGCCTCGTGGATTTGGAAAGGAATGGTAGAGGATGTTTCGGGGTTGGGCTCGCAGTTAGACAGAGGTTGAAGAAAGGCCTCGAAGTCTGCTACAATATAGGCAGGATGCTTCACCATAGCACTGTGCATGCGAAAGCACTCTACTGCACCAGGTTCGGGCAGGATAATTCGTGCAGGCTTGTTGGTACTACAATAGAACATGTGGCGAGCTAGCTTCTCAGCAGCAATGTTGGGTCCTCTGATGCGCCGGTAATTTTGCTGTTCTCGATTATGAAATATAGCCAAGCACCTGCGACACACCTCGACGTGGCGACTATCACTGCTCCGTTGGCTCGAAACAAGCCGAGAGAGGGAACGGATAAGGGTGTAATGGTGATGGGTTTCGTCCTTGATGAGCAGGAGGTTGATTTCTCGTACCTCGTTGTTGTTGCTCACGTTGCTCACCCGGATGGGGTGGACCTCATTTTCGTTCTCGGTGAGACCGTAAACATTGATGGCTAATTGCAGGCCCAACAAGTCACGAGCACTAACCTCAAACTTGCGAATATGCGAGACTTCTACAGGGTAGGCAATCCCGGCCATTGCAACCTCCAGTTCCGACTCATACTGCGTGTAGTGGTTAACACGGCGTGGATTGTTTTCCCTAGGTAAAGGGTGCAATGCTGCCAGCACCGACCAGAGGAAGCATTTGGTGTCTTTGTTCTGAATATTGAGAACAGCTTTCCTTGCTTCAACCTCGGGTGGCAGGGCAATATAGCTAGACCCTGCCAGTGGTAGGAACTTGCTAAGTGTCAGACAAAGTTCGTGGGGGTCGCCACACAGCGAACCGCCCGAGCCTTTAGCCTGATGCTCCTCGTGCTTTGCCACAAACTCCTCGACAAACTTGTTGTAGATGCTGTCGAGGTCAGTGATATCTGCCTGATGCAGTGTTTTTGCTTTTGTGGCATGGAAGAATTTATATATTTCATCAGACGGTTTCTTATACTTGCAGCATAGCACAGCATAGAATTTAGTGGAGTATGTAGCCAATGCATCGTTGAGGATGGATATTATCTTAGCTCGCTCGCTCTCCAGAAAACTACGCACATCGCATGAGCTGTCTGATGTTATGTTAAAGTCTTCTAATAAATGCTCAAACGCAATTCGGTCTGCTTTCTTCGCCAGCTTGACGCGTTTGGCAGGTGGCGATGCATCGAGGGAGGTTACTTCTACCTTTCGCTTGGAAGGTTGCGGTAGAGATGTTCCAGTGCTCTTGCAAGTAGGCTGGTGTCGCTTGAAGTTGTCAATAGAAATATTTTTTCCACACTTAGAGCACAGTTTGGTTGCACATATTCGCTTTCCCGGCACACAAGTACGACAGTGCCTTTGAAAATGTTGACTTGACACACCAATTTGGCACGTAGGGCAATTTTTTACAGAACGCATAATGCAGAGATTTTTTGGGGGTATGTTATTTAATACCTAATGCTGTGCAATGCAAAATATAATTGCTCACTTTTTTTTTAACTATTTTCTATGACCTTACCCGGTTTTTTTTTTTTTCGCCAAATTATATGCTTCTAGTCTCCTATACAATACAATATACGTACAATATTGTCAACGGTATTATATTTGAGCAGGTCGTTTGTCACCTAAACACTACAGCTCGCAGGTTGGGAAAATCTGACGTGAAAGCAGATAATACGCTTATGCCTTATTTATATATAATTTTCACGGGGCGTACAATATTGTCAACGGTATTATATTTGAGCAGGTCGCTTGTCACCTAAACACTACAGCTCACAGGTTGGGAAAATCTGACGTGAAAGCAGATAATACGCTTATGCCTTATTTATATATAATTTTCACGGGGCGTTCAATATTGTCAACGGTATTATATTTGAGCAGGTCGTTTGTCACCTAAACACTACAGCTCACAGGTTGGGAAAATCTGACGTGAAAGCAGATAATACGCTTATGCCTTATTTATATATAATTTTCACGGGGCGTTCAATATTGTCAACGGTATTATTTTTGAGCAGGTCGCTTGTCACCTAAACACTACAGCTCACAGGTTGGGAAAATCTGACGTGAAAGCAGATAATACGCTTATGCCTTATTTATATATAATTTTCACGGGGCGTTCAATATTGTCAACGGTATTATATTTGAGCAGGTCGCTTGTCACCTAAACACTACAGCTCACAGGTTGGGAAAATCTGACGTGAAAGCAGATAATACGCTTATGCCTTATTTATATATAATTTTCACGGGGCGTTTAATATTGTCAACGGTATTATATTTGAGCAGGTCGCTTGTCGCCTAAACACTACAGCTCACAGGTTGGGAAATCTGACGTGAAAGCAGATAATACGCTTATGCCTTATTTATATATAATTTTCACGGGGCGTTCAATATTGTCAACGGTATTATATTTGAGCAGGTCGCTTGTCACCTAAACACTACAGCTCGCAGGTTGGGAAAATCTGACATGAAAGCAGATAATACGCTTATGCCTTATTTATATATAATTTTCACGGGGCGTTCAATATTGTCAACAGTATTATATTTGAACAGGTCGTTTGTCGCCTAAACACTACAGCTCACAGGTTGGGAAAATCTGACATGAAAGCAGATAATACGCTTATGCCTTATTTATATATAATTTTCACGGGTATACAATATTGTCAACAGTATTATATTTTAACAGGTCGTTTGTCGCCTAAACACTACAGCTCACAGGTTGGGAAAATCTGACATGAAAATAGATAATACGCTTATGCCTTATTTATATATAATTTTCACGGGGCGTACAATATTGTCAACGGTATTATATTTGAGCAGGTCGTTTGTCACCTAAACACTACAGCTCACAGGTTGGGAAAATCTGACGTGAAAGCAGATAATACGCTTATGCCTTATTTATATATAATTTTCACGGGGCGTACAATATTGTTAAGAGCGTTAGTTTTTGTAGAGCTCTCTTTTTCCATCTTTCCTCTAAACAGTGAAGCTGTAGAAGACACAATTAGCTAACCTAGCATACGACATACCTTCCTAATTAATATGGATATTGTCACACATTCCTCTTATTTTATACTGTTGTAAATGGAAAAGATTATGTACGGTAAATGTTTTGTACATTATAGGGAAAAAATGCAAAATATCCCCCAATTTTAATTCGATCCACCTCTGAATCGAATTTTTACATATTCTCACGCCGGCACATATGTTGTTCTATTTGCTTCTTTTACTTGCCTTGCTTAATTAACTCTCGCTAATTAGCATTTTTTTTGGAAGAAGTCAACTAGAACAACATATGGCGGTATGAGAAATATGCAAATCAAAGAACATTTTAGCAATATATGGGCCCTAGCAATTAGCTTCGTCGACTAAGAGTACTCCTTCAAACATCTTCAGCTAGATCGTATTACTACGCGAGGACGTTTAAAATGTTTGGGTGTTGAAAAAGTTTGACCCTACTTTTTATTTCTATTGTTTGCTAATAGATGGCGCTAATAGTACCCCCTCCCCTCCCCTCTCCCCTCTTCTCCTCTGCTGTATGACAAATAGCACAAACATAAAAATCAAGATTTTGGAGAGCAAAACATAAAATTTGCATGCATCTGATGTCGAACCAGGAACTTTTATCTTTCGGGGAGTCAACATTATTTTTTTACTCAGTCGTCATATAACATGAACACACGCAAATATTCACATGTGCTTTTTATTATTTTGTGTTCGGTAAGTACAAGTATATTCTTACATAAATTATTTGTTAATTTAATAAATTGTAAACTCGGAGCCTGCTATACTAACACTCCTTCTGTCTATTGAAAGCGAATGTTGCGTGCATGCGGAAATAACACAGAAAAAAAAAGCGGATGGAAGCAATTTAAAATCACTGGGGCAAGGTCAGTATTACGAGAGCGTAAAAACACGTGCTTTCATTCAACTTCGAAAAATAAGAATAAATGTATGCATACAGAACACATATGCTTTCTTTTCACAGTTGTAAAAACATATAAATTGTACATGAAGTAAGGTACGGGAAGGCTCTCTCTTTTATGTCTGTGTATATGTTGTACAATTAGGTACAAGTATTGTACAATTAGGTACAAATTGTTGTACAATTATTTTCCCCAGTTGTCCAGTTGGAGTTGGGGGGCATAACACTGGTACTATTTGTAATCACAGTGCTTACTCATGTATTTTGTTTAATATTTTATTTCAAATTCACTGTCAGAAACTAGTGTTGCCAGTTCCTGGATGTAGGTTTACCTACTCTGTTGGTTGTCACTGTCAAGCTTCCAGTATTCGTACAGCATAAAAAAGCTATAACCCCCCTCTCAAAATATATACATTGTATACGCCAAGATGCTCAATAGTCTAGCAACACATCATGAAAAAACATGCCAAGAAGACCCAATGGGTTTATAAGTCAGTGCTGCCAACTCCTATTTGTAGGTTAGCTTAGCCAGTGAAAGATCATATAGTAGAATTTTTGTAGAGTGGGTTGGTAACGCCAACGAGCCTCAAATAATAATTTCAAGCCTCAAATAATAATTTCGAGCCTCAAAAAAAGAACATCCAATAGAGTTGCCAGATGTAAACAGAGGGCAATAAACCCCCCCTCATAAAAAGCTACAGTAAAAACCCACAGTGTCGTCAACTCTGTGCCCCTCAAAATATACATCATAAAAAGCTACGATGAGCCCCACATGATGATTCGAGCCTCAGTGAAAAAACCCAGTAGGTTAACAACACTGTCAAACTACGGCAGTGTTACCAGATGTAAACAAAAAGCAATAAACCCCCCCTCATAAAAGGCTACAGTAAAAACCCACAGTGTCGCCAACTCTGTGCCCCTCAAAATATACATCATAAAAGGCTACGACGAGCCCCACGAGCCCCAAATGAAAATTCAGTACCGGGCCACTTGTACTACAACATTTTCAAAGACACTGTCGTACTTGTGTGCCGGGAAAGTGAATATGTGCAACCAAACTGTGCTCTGCCCCACCGAGCTCCAAATGATGGTTCGAGCTCCAAATGATGATTCAGTACCGGGCCACTAGGTCTACTTACACCTGTAAGTGGTCCTGGTTGTAGCATCAATTATACTACTTAAATTGTTCCACAGTTTTCCAAATTCCGAGTTTTATGTGACAAACTTTATGACTAAAATCTTCTCCCCACTTTTAGAGCTATTTATTGAAGAAGGCGTGTAAAAGTTAACAACAAAATAGAATGCATTTCATTGATGGACTGAATTGTTGTTTAAGTCCACTTTATACACAGAAAGGCTAATCGGGACTAGACCTACAGTTTAAAGTGGGATCCGAACCGCTGTTAACATGTGCCTCCACCGGGTTCTATGCATTTCAGTACACGAACAATTTTGAAATGTAAAAAGATAAGATAAGACAGCTGTGATAGATATTCACCCATCTGGTGGATCAAGTAGAAGAGTCTCCCCGAGAATACAATAAAAATAATAATAAATTTGGAATATAATTTTGTAATACTATTATTGTACAATGATAATTATTACCATAACAATTCAAATTTTATAAATGGCCTGACCCTCCTACAAAAAGTTCTGGTGACGCCATGTTTCTGATGTGTTTTCTCCGACCTGCAGCTGCTGTTCCAGCCTGCGTTCAGCCGCGTGGAGAAGATCAAAGTGGCCGGGTGGACGTACATGGCGGCGTGCGGCCTGGACCCTGGGCGCAGGGGCTCCAGCGACTCCTCTTTCGACTCCTCCAGGAGCCACTCCTCAGAGAATATCATGATCCTCGCCAGATTTGCCGCCAGCATGATGAATGTCCTGCAGGAGATCAACATCGACGCCTTCCAAGAGTTCAAGCTAAGAGTGGGTGAGTTGGAAACCCTGTTGCTTTCCCTCCAAGAGTTCAAGCTGAGAGTGGGTGAGTTGGAAACTCTGTTGCCTTCCCTCCAAGAGTTCAAGCTGGGAGTGGGTGAGTTGGCAACTCTGTTGCTTTCCCTCCTCAAGAGTTCAAGCTGGGAGTAGGTGAGTTGGAAACCCTGTTGCCTTCCCTCCAAGAGTTCAAGCTGAGAGTGGGTGAGTTGGAAACCCTGTTGCCTTCCCTCCAAGTGTTCAAGCTGAGAGTTGGTGAGTTGGAAACTCTGTTGCCTTTCCTCCAAGAGTTCAAGCTGAGAGTGGGGGAGTTGGAAACCCTGTTGCCTTCCCTCCAAGGGTTCAAGCTGAGAGTTGGTGAGTTGGAAACACTGTTGCCTTCCCTCCAAGAGTTCAAGCTGAGAGTGGGTGAGTTGGAAACTCTGTTGCCTTCCCTCCAAGAATTCAAGCTGAGAGTGGGTGAATTGGAAACCCTGTTGCTTTCCCTCCAAGAGTTCAAGCTAAGAGTGGGTGAGTTGGAAACTCTGTTGCCTTTCCTCCAAGAGTTCAAGCTGAGAGTGGGTGAGTTGGAAACCCTGTTGCCTTCCCTCCAAGGGTTCAAGCTGAGAGTGGGTGAGTTGGAAACCCTGTTGCCTTCCCTCCAAGAGTTCAAGCTGAGAGTGGATGAGTTGGAAACCCTGTTGCCTTCCCTCCAAGAGTTCAAGCTGAGAGTGGGTGAGTGGCTACGAAAGTCTATCAAGCAATTGAGAATATTCAGACAACAGCGAAAGCAAGCTCACATGAAGATTCATGTGAATGCTCTAGAAGAAATTCTAAGTATATGTGATTTTTCAGATTTTGGAGTATCATAGCGGTTTTTCGAGAAGAGAGGAAAATTCGAATACAGTGTCGGCCAAAAGAACACCCTAGCCGGGTTATCGCGCTCTGCAACACTCTGCCACGGAGATCGGTTAATATTGTCTAGATAAAACGAAAAGTGATTTATAAATTCTCTCGGGTTATCGACCACGTTAATATTCTGGAACGGCTTCCGAGCGCTAAGACTTTTAATCTATTTTCTTTTTTCAAAAGAAATATTACAGCTGAAAACATAAGAACGGACTTTCAGCTCTTGGCAATTTCTTTTTATCAAATTCAGATTGTGCACCGGATTTCAAATATATAAATATTAGCTACATTATGAAATTTAAGAGATTTATTTCTCTGTTACTGGTTCCATTTTGAATTCCACAAAATCTGGTCACTCTGATGTGCAGAAAGTTGAAGGAAGTGAAATTTTTCAACGACTGAGACGTTATAATAATAAAAAGTGATTTGTCTTCTTTTATCCACAGGCATCTCCCATGGATCTGTCATGGCGGGCGTCGTAGGAGCTCAGAAGCCGTTCTACGATATCTGGGGGGACACAGTCAACATGGCGTCCAGGATGGATTCCACGGGAGTGTCAGGTTTCATTCAGGTAAGACTGTTATGTAGAAGTTGCATTATTTCTAATTTCTAGTAATTCTGAGACTTCCCCGAGTTTTGCTTAAAAAACAAAAAAAGTCATATGTTTAAATTCAAGGTAATGAAAATCTTAATGTTTGGATATTTACAACAGAAATTCTTTTGGCGAGAGGGAGGGAGGAGGATGGGAAGAAAGAAAGATGTCAAGTAAAAGAAAGATACAGAAATAACGCAACAAGAAGGAAATAGAAAGAAGAAAGTTACTGTGGAAAGAATCACGAAGAGAAAGAAGTAAAATGTTTGGACAATTTAAGTGGGATGGAAATCATTGTGCATTACTACTGCTCCTTTGGGGAGTTTCGGAGAGAGAGAGAGAGAGAGAGAGAAAGAGAAAGAGAAATATATTGATTTGGTTGATTTTAATTCGATTTTCTGCCACTTTTGGATAATATCAAAGATGAGGATGAGTGATGAAATTGATGAAGGGGCACTCACAAAGAACACTCATGCCCAGCCCGGGATTCGAACCCTGGACCTCCTGCGTCATAGCGCGCTGTGGAGAGAGAGAGAGACAGACAGAGAGAATGTTAATGGGAAAGAGAAGCTTGGACTGAAGGAGGAAGAGAGAGGGAGGGAGAAGAACTCAGCAAGTTACAGAGTGAAGAAAGTTACAGCGAAAGAGAGAGAGAGAGAAAATAGTTTTTTAAAAAAAGGATAAAGATAGAGAGAGTGAAAATAGGATGAAGAGAGAGAGAGTGAAAATAGGATAAAGAGAGAGAGAAAAAGGATAAAGAAAGAGAAGAGGATAAGGAAAGAGAGAGAGAGAGAGAGAGCGAAAGAAAGAAACAGAGAAGGAGAGAGAGAACTGTATCAGGATGTGCGAACAGCTATATACGCCTCACAAATAAGAAAAATTACAACTAGGGCTCGGAAGCTGAAGACCTATAAATTGCCAAAGAAAGACCTATAAAAAGACCTAAAAATGTCAAAAAAAAGGACCTGAAAAAAGGACGTATAAATGTGATCCAAATTAATTAATAACTTCAGTTTTAATTACATATTTAATGAATATGCGCGGCACCTTCTTATCTGACTTGAGATCTTTGCAGGCGCGTGCTGTCTGGTCGTATACACCGTGCTGAAAGCTTCAAAGCAAGAGAAAGTTGCCACTTACAGCGCGACCTTCCAGACAAGTTACGGTTAAAGAAATTCGAGCGGGGTTTTAGAGAAACCCAACCTCCAGGCATCTAGGCAATTCAATGTGCCTCCAACAACAATGCATGGAGTTCTGCACAAGCGGCTTCGGTTGTATCCGTATAAAGTGCAGATTGTGCAACAATTGAAGTCAGATGATAAGCCGCGTCGCAAAGAATTTGGTATGGAAACCCCGCTCGAATTTCTTCCACCTTTTCCTCTGACACACGACGGCGAGCTCCACCAGATTGTTTTAGCCCACTGCCGGTTGTTAGAAACTTACTAAACCGCAGCCTAATTGATTTAGCATCAGGTGCAACTCCTCCGTACACTCGTCTGAAATTTCGTTGCGTTGCAATCACAGATTTTGTCTCAGCATACCACACCACTGCCTGCGCGCGTTGTTCAACAGTCGCCATTTCTATTTATGCGACCGTGGCGCTGCGTAGTGAGCAAACGGACAACTTCAAGTCATGAAAACAAAACTTGAAGATCTGGCCTTTCATTTGGTGTTACAGTTATTTCACAATTCATCGTACTTCGTTCACAGTAATTTATTGAAATTAGGGAGATTTGAACGGAACACTCTGTATATCTATTTTTTTTATTATTATTTCCTTACTACAGAAAGGTTGTTTAAGAGGTGTTGAACTGATGATGATTCGAATTGAGAATGGGCACTAACAACGTAGTCGAAAGAAGGTGAAGTTGCAAGAAAAAGCCGTTAAGACCTAAAAAAAGGCTAAAAAAAGGACCAATAAGCCAAAAAACGCCGAAAAAGGCAAAAAAGGACAAATAAAATCCAACTTTTTCTATCCTACAATGGCCCAAAATGAACATATATTATGTTGGGCCTCGTCTTCGGACACTAGGAAAAAAAAGGATGTTTCCTCAACTTCCGAGCCCTAATTATTACCATGAAAATTCCAAAGGCGTCCTCAGTTTGTATAGAAATCATGCACACAGTAGAGAGAGTATTATCCATGTTTAGGAGGTGAGTGGTGAGCTGGTCTGTCGAGCGCCAAACGCACTCGGCATCGATTTGTATATTGCCGAGAAGAGTGGCAAATCTAACATGAACATGGGGTTACTGCTCTCGGAAACGTAGCGTTCGCCACTGCAAGCACACACACACACACACACAAACAAATAGCTGCACAGTCAAAGCAATGCACCTCTTTAGTTACTACAGCTTGAAACCTTTGCAACATTTCATTTGCAAATACCAATGGTATTACTGTCCTTAGCTTTGGTTTTACCCTATTATTTCTAAATACAGATATTCATTCCATGCTGTTTCGGCATTATTTCACATTAATATAAGCAGTATAACTAAGATATTGTGATATTATTGTGTACATGACGAGTAGAACAACTACTCGTCATATTTCGCAATGTTGAAAATGACAGAAACTTAGTGTCACTTCTAATGTTCGTTTCCATTCTTTTTTTTATGGCAGGTTACAGAAAACACTGGATTGCAGCTACGAGAAAACGGAATATCTTGCACTCCACGAGGTCTTGTCAAAGTCAAAGGCAAGGACAAACTACAGTTCACCTACTTCATTGATGTAAACTCTGCTTTCGAACTTGTGAAGCGACCTGAATCTGACGATGACGACGAAGACATAGACATAAAACTCTAGACTCAGCGAAACGTCAAAGCTCCTGGGTCAGTTCTGGAAATCTCGCTGGTAACGAGGCTTCTAGTGCGTCGATACTTCTCCTGTGAATGACTCGTTTTAACTCTCTGTACGGCACAAAGAGGAAAGTTATAATCTCCTACAGGGTGAGTCAAAAGTTAGTAACCGCCCAGATGTATTAAAGACGACTAAGTGATAAGTAGAATTCACGCCGAAGCACACCATTCGAACGCAGGCTTGTGATGCCTGCCATGCTGCTATAATGTGAAACGTTGCTGCTGTTTGACTCGTTCCCAAATGACATGTGTCACCTGTCGCTTCGGTCTGAATTCTACGCTAGCAATGACTCCCCTCACGGCACTTGTTACCAAACATCGCTATCTTGAAAGTCGGCATTTTGAATTTAACTTTAAAATCTTACCTGGAAATGTGGTCATCCGACAACTCGATTTATGTGAAAAGTTGGAGAAAATGGAACGGTCAAATAGTTTTTTTCATAATGTTTAATCATTTACAATTATTGTAATTCAAATTACCCACACAAGCTGTCTGTAAACGCCCAAATATTTCTAAAATGCTTAAAGTAAAAACAAAAACACGATTCATGCCAATTTAATTCTAGTTTGAAATTTTAAGAAGCAGGTAGGTTGTGTCTCACAGCTCAAATATAAGTAAAATTTAACAAACCATAGCAAATTGGTTTCCGTGCATATTTTTTTACTCTGAAATTATTCAGCTCAATTGCAAGAAATGGAGTTCACTATTAGACATTTTCCGCGAATCTTCACATAAATCTGAGTTGTTACAAGACCACTTTTCCATTTAAGATTTTCAAGTTGAATTTAATATGGGGCAAAAGCACGGTAATATCGTGCAAGAAACCATTGACCTTATGGCTATGAACATTTTCACTTTTGCGGGTTGTTGTTTCGGTGGCCGATTCGTAGATTGTTCCAAAAAAAATGACAAAAAAGTTACTTAAAACAATGAAAATATACTTTACGTGTGTTACAGATATTTGGGGATTGATAACTTTTGACTCGCACTGTATTTTGATAATGGCATATATACAGAAGTGGGCCAATCACTGATTGTGAACGGACATTGGTTGACGTGGAATGACGTCAAACAGGAGCAAGTTATTTTTTCGATTATTACGAAAACAACCGCAGTAGAGAGGGTCTTGTGAGGAAAAGGTGGAATGAACGGACACCGAAATGAAGTGTTAGGTGCGAAATTATTATTTGTTAAGACAGTGGCGTGCCTACGAATGTGGGAAGAGATGGTGGGTCTACTGCTCTTTATTTTAGTGGTCACAGTATAATCTTTCCATGCGTCTAACGCTACTTCTTAATGAAATCTATGCCAAAACAGGGAGGAGTATAATTCTCGCCATTCATGTTCAAATATAGAGGTGGAGGAGACTGTGCGTACATGGAATTTCCGTATAGAGTAGATACTAACTCAAGGTAGAGAATAAAATGTCGAAACATGTGATCCGGGTAACTGTGTACCACCAGCTTTTTGTGAGATGACTCATGGACTGCAGGGCACGTCAAGTATCTGAGCGCTCAGCGAGCAACGTGATCACTCAACTACTTCATGGCGAAATATGCTTTGCTCGACGAGCTCTGCTCACTTGCTCGCCACAGGCTTAAGCCACAGAATATATCGTTTTTTTGTTTCGATAAGGAGGAAAACCGTGTGAAGATGGCGGCTAATGAAGAAGTACTTGTGATTAACGGTTTGCAATACAGTGTAATTACTGAGGAAGTTAAGTAACAAAAGGTAATGTAATTTTCCACTTTTAAAATGAATGTGTCGTTTATTCTAAATATACACCGTGGTTTTAGAAAGTTGCGCAAGTGTGTGAAAAAAGAAAATTTCGACATTTTTGCCCACATCAATCATTTCCATAATTAACAGCTTTTCAAAATCAGTGAAATCTTGTCCACTCGACGCAGCCACATAGATTACTCAAAGACACTGATATTTTGATCAATGAGCACACAGCGTCAAGCAAATTATCTGCCTGCTCAACGAGCGAAAATCTTTCTTGCTCAGAAACTCGAAGCACCCGAGGGTCCTGGTAGCTGTCAGGGCATGAGTCATCAGTTATGTTTCTTACTTGTTAACAAGCTAAGTCAAGGCTGTCTCGGGTATCTCTGGAACAAAAACAAGTCTCTGCGCAAGTAGTGACGCGAGACGGCTCTACCAATGAACACGTGAGAGAAAACTGGATTACGTGGAGGGGAAGCGACTGCAGTTACCAGGCTTCACATCAGCGTGTACTGCTTCGCTCTAGCCAGATTACCCCCGCGGCCTTGCTTCAGAGATACCGGAGACAGAGTTAGAAGAATAGAATTTGAAACTCAGGTAAAATTTTAATTTCTTCTATAAATCCTGTAACGGTAAGCTTCGTGTATCAAGGAAGAGGTTTCGACCTTCTAATGCCATTCTAACATGACTGACTTGGCTTGTGAACAACTAAGGAAGCACAGAAGGAACGCAAGTATACACAAGCAGGCTTGACTCATGCTCCTGCCCTGAGCTACCGGGACTCCCCTGTCCACGAGACAGTGCTAAAGCGGGCTGAGTCATCTCACACAAAGCTAGCGGTACACAGTTACCCAGATCACATGCTTCGCCATTTTCTGCTCTACCTTCAGTTAGTGTTTACTATGTACGCAAATTCCACACCTGCCCCTTACAGCGTAGCAGGCGTTTACTTCGTTAACGTCGAAGAACAAAGAAAACGGCCGCCACAAACGTGGGCCAGAAGTTTTCGTCCAATGACACTCAACCTACAGCCATTGGGCGCAGCTGTCATTGTGCTCGTCCACTCCACGTGGAGTCCTTAAGCCAATGGGCGCAGCTGTCATTGTGCTCGTCCACTCCACGTGGAGTCTCAGTAACATTGTTGGAGCTGGTGGGCGCGCTCCGTCGACTTCAAAGCCAGCCGGTCGTTAACGTATCTAGCGCGTCGACTATACTTGCTCCCACTCCTCCTCACTTTCTCTGTAGTCAATGTCCACGAATTTTGCTTGTAAGCATATTCCATGTACGCACAGTCCACGTAACCGATATAGGAGATAGAAACGGATAACAGGAAACTACAGAGAGAAAGACGGGGAGGGAGAGAAAGGGAAGTAAAGAAAAGAGATATAAAATAAGAAAGGGAAGAGGGAAAGTATTGGAACCTAAAGTTCACCAAGTTTCCTATCAGATTGACCCACTTATGCGTATTTAGCCTTGAATTTAGGTTAATATCAGCGAGTGTACGTGTGGCAAATAATTTTCTTCTAAAAGCAAACGATGCTGTGTATGAATTTCTGCAAGACAATTCGAAACGAACAAGTAAGATGAACAAAACTAAAGTATGGTGCGTTGGTGCAAGTTCCTATCCCTTATCAGTGGTGCTGTGCTGCTATGAAACATGTACTGAACCTTAGTGATTCAAAATCACCCCCCTTTCTTAAACACGGACAAAACAAACGTGATGTGTACATTTTAAGACTGAGTTATTTTGCACACCGTGAAAGTAGAGGGAAGGTAAAGTGATTTTTAAACTGTTAACAGCATTTTGTGATGATCTCAATACTGACCAATAACACTTATCGGGAAGGGAAATGAATATCTTTTCCTTGAAATTATATTACCTGAGAACAATAAAAATATTGACAATTTCAAAACTTGTTGTTAAACTTCAATCAAAGATGTAATTAGAGTGGGATGCTTCAGTATTTCCAAGCAAGCTCGTTATGCTCATTAAATGTTGTTTTAGGCAATCCCAGGTTCATGAAAGAAAACGCTGTCGAAACACGTAGTTGGCAACCTCACACGCAGAACCCAAAACGTGTCTATTGACATATATTTTGACTTCAATAACACATTAACGTGCATAAACTACAAATGATGTACCTTTTTGTGTTTGTCCAAATATGAGAATATATACATACAGAAATGCATAAAAGGACACTTTAATGCATCAATTGACACAGCTAAATGTGTAATTTTGTTATCTTCAAAATGATCTTGTCTGATCTTCCCTATTGATGCATTTTTAGTGCATAACACGGAACACCAGCTGATAAAAGTGCTCTTTTATGCATTTCTGTGCGTATTTTGACACGCCAGAAAGTGAATCGTTTTCAGTTGATGCATGTTAATGTGTCATTCCGGTAAAAATTAAAATTATGTGTCATTGACAACGTTTTGGGATCTGTGTGTGATGACGTAAAATCAGAGGTATTTGACCGTAATAGGCTCATGGGAGTAATGGCAAAATTACATAAATATAATATAAACGAAACTACAGTAGAAAGCATACGTATTGTAGGAGAATGTAAACGCTAATGAGTAGGGTTATATATGCCGCCTTATGCCCCTGCGTTGCCGAAATGTTCGGCGTTCTTCAACATATCGTCGTTGCCTTTATTCAGTGTCAAGTGGTGCCACCATACTTTTTGATGTAAGTGGTTTACAACTAGTAGATGGCTGTCAACGATCTTCATTGTAAAATGTATTCTGGTATTCACATTGCTATTTTAAAAATTTATCACAATAAAATTAAATCGGCACACACCACAAGAAAATACGTAATATTTAAGGTTATTGAATTTTTTGGAAGGGCGGGGGAGTTATAATACAAGCAAAGGCGCCGATTTCTTCTGATATTGAGGAGGGGGGAGGGAAGCTAAGCAAAACATACTTTTTTTCCGTTTGGGGGAAGGGTAAGTTTTTTTTTCAGTAGAAAGGAAACACTTGAGAAAAACTTTTCAAAAATTTGGACCATTCACTTCTCTCAGGCATGCTGGACGCTATCAAGACTAAACTGGGTGATACACACCACATTGTTGATATGCCCATTTCAGAAAAGAATCTAAACAAAATATTCTAAGAAATCCATTATTATCGTGAATATTTCTTTGTCCAAATAATTTCATAAAAGTTAAGATGTTCCTATTTGCTAATGGACGTGATCATCGTGACACTTTAAAATTAATAATTCAAATGCCGACGTCTGTGCAGTGACGGCGCCAGCCTGAAATAAGTGGGGGGGGCTACAGATTTCGGAGTCAAATTCTCTGGGGGCAAACTAATACCGGCCAAAAGGTATTTGTATTATTACGGTATAATTTTACCAGTGACAGTCAAACGCCAAAAAATAATCACTGAGATGATTGGTACGTCCCTCGCATTCGTGGGGAAGTTAAGGTAAGGCTCCACGTTATGGGCGTCACTAATGCTACGCCCCTGGGGGTACGTACTTAAATGTTATTTACCACGGCTACAGATATCTTAATCTCAGGGGATAGGTTCTTTATTTGAGAAATCCAAATAAGAAAGCGTTTTATAGCCAAGAGGATATAGTTAAATGGGGATCTATATTCTGAAAACTATACACAATACAGAGAAAATATATAGCGAAGCTTGTATATACATTGAAATATATAATAAATATATGTATAATCGAAAGGAAATCTTCTTCTTTTCTTCTCACAATTTTGGGGAAAAGGCTTCTTCTTCTATTCTTCCTTCTAATTTTGGAAAAGGCTTCTTCTTCTTTTCTTCCTTCTATTTTTGGTAAAAGGCTATGGTAATAGGAAGGCTTCTTCTTTTTTCATCAATTTCTTCTATGATAAAATATGGAAAGGCTCGTTCTTCTTTCATCAATTTCTTCTAAAGGAAATAAAGGCTTCTTCTTCTTTCGTCAATTTCTTCTATGACAAAATATATGAATGGCTTCTTCTTTCTTCAATTTCCACTTCTTTTCTTTGGTAAAAGGATAATCTTATTTTTTCTTTCTTCTACCTTTTATGACTATCTCTTTCTTCTATTTACAAAAAAAAGTCATCTCCTTTTATGCATCGCTGTTTCTTATTTCCTCTATTCATATCAATTCTTATTTCTTCTTTCAGCAGCAATTCTTATTATCTTCTATATTCCGACGAGATATTCTTATATTCTCGATAAATTCTTCTATTTATTCTTTCCACAGCAAATTCTTATTTCTTCTATTCTTCTTTGCCACTGGAAAAAATCTTATTTCTCTCATTTATCGCAAATATTTCTCTTTACCATATCTCTTCTCAATAATATAGACAAATCATTATGCTGCATTCCTTGTAGAGAATTGAACCAAACCTATAGAGGATTTTTAGGGGCGTCTAATCTGACAATAGCGCCTCCTCCTAAAACAACAACCAAGGGAAATAACCAGGATCGCTAATAACAAGCGCTGCCGATGGCCCAGTGCGACTAATAAAGAGCGCAACCGTAAGGTGCTTCGGGGCGTCTAATTTGACAACAGCGCCACCGGGGACAAGCAACCAAAACATGGCGACGTTCTCCTCGTCAGAGAATCAGAGAGATACATTTCTGATTTCATTTGCTCACTTAATACCTTTCCTAATTGTTTCATATATGAGCATGTTCTTAATTATCTTAATTTGCTATATACAACATTCTATTTATTTCTTTTATAGTATTTGAACTCTTCTTTTATATATTTCTGAATTTACTATAATATATATAATCCCTCTTCTCCGCTCTAAGTTTTTTATAATTTCCTTTTCTCCTCTTTATATAGCGTGCTGCCATCTCTCGTCGATTCCGAGAAACCATTCCTCCTTGCAACTTTCATTGTCTCATCGAAACTGGCACGTGACATGATGTATTTTGTTTCATCATTATACAAAAGAACTTGCACAAATCTTTTATGTCAAATAAAATGTAATTATATTGTTTTTTTTTCCAAGCCATTATTGAGTGGAATAATATCCCAGACTTACTATTCATATGAACAGTATAAAATACACCACAAAAACTACACTCATTATCAACTTGCTGTATATACGCATAAATACTACACGTAACACTATTTCTATGTAAAGTAAAATGTAAAGTGCTCCCCTGTGCATAGCACCACGCCATGAAGGCGTATAGGGGGTGTGGGGGTAACGCCCCACACTTTCTTGATCCGGTCGTGAGTGGGGGCGATGTGATCAGCATCATGCCCCTGACCGCCTTTACCCCCCAGAGTTTCCTCCAGGTACCCACTTTATACGATGGTGGGTGGGCTTCAACAGGTTTAAAAAGTCCCCGGTCTCTCGCATGGTCATTTGGTAGAAATGCGTCTACCATACTACAAAAATCTAGGGGGGGGGGGGAGATACGACCTGTTTTCGGGGGCTTCAGCCCACCCTGGTCCCCCTATAGCGCCGTCCCTGCCTCTGTGGCAGAGCAAGTTAGAACAGTGCGCTTTAACGATTGGCGTCTCTATTTCGAATGGTTGTTTTTGTGATTGTCCTCTCATCATTTGATTGAGTTGATATTTCAAGTCCGTTTATGCACAGTAAGGCTAATCGGGACTGGACCTACAGTTTAAAGTGGGATCCAAACCACCATGTGTTTCCACCGGGTATCGAACCCGGGACCCTTGGATTACAAGGCGACAACGCTACCACTGCGCCATCGAGGAGGCCCTGTGTCCTTCCATCAATTTCATTGTGTCGTCCTCACGCATCCTCATCTTCGCGATTAGCCAAAAATGACCGAGAAACGAAGAAAAATAAACCAAATCATTCAATCAATCAATTTCATTATATTGTTGTTAGGGTGTGGATTTATAAGCACTAAATAAGGCCAAAAGATGCATTAAAACAAGCATAATATGTACTATAAATTTTAAAAGCTTGTATTCTGATCTACATATATTTTATAACATTCCAATTAGTTGTTTTGATAAAGTGACGGTAGAACGACAGAAATCAAAACTATCCCCCCCTCCTCCTGTCCAGTCTCCTAATGGTTTACAGCGCTGGCTACGGACAATCTCTCCAATGACCTCCCAACTCTCCATCCCCTGTCGTACTTGATTGATTGATTGATTTGCATTATTTTACTTCGCTTCTTGTGCCACTTTTGGCTAATTTGCAAAGATGGGGATGAGTGATGATATGATGAAATTGATGAATCGACACTCACAAACATCCATACCCAGGCCGGGATTCGAACTCGAGATACCTGGCGTCGTAGCGCGATGTGCTAACCACTCCGCCACGGGGGCCGGCTCTTCTCTACTCAAGTTTCCTGTCCCTTCTGTTCCTTTCCGAATGCAGCAGTGAGAGGTAATATTTTGAACTGTTACAGGCAGGCACGTATCCAAGGGGGGGAGGGGGCTTAGGGGGCTCGAGCCCCCACCGAAACCTTTCTGTTTACGCTAGATAAAATGAGGTATTTAGTGCATGTGGTGTGAAATAAAATAATGTGACGATAATTTAGGAAGAGAAATAATTATAGAGTCAAGACGGAGAATGTTCTATAACCCTGTTCTTGTTAATAGCACGTAACAAAGTTGGGGACCAGGGTGCTCGAGCCCCCTGCCCCCAAAGATTTTTTTCTGTTTACGCAAGATAAAATTAGGTTTTTGGCTTCTTGAATAATGTGATGATAATTTGAGAGAATTAATTATCGAGACAAGACGGAGAATGTTCCATAACCCTGTTGTTGATAATATTGCACGTAAACTTTTGTTGTGCTTTCGGTGTTGTCGCAGCGAATTTGAGATTTATGTAAAGACTTGTCAGCATTTAGAAGCTGCACAACATAGGTAGCACCACAAATAGGGCGATTAGTTGTTAATTTTTAATCTAGAAAGCGACAGAGGGAACGTTCTTGAATAAGAGAAGGAACTACTGCCAATATTAACGAATCATTTTCTCTGCGGAATGTTCTAGAATATAATCAGGATATAATTTCCCGGTTAATCTGTCCAACAGAATCGGATAGTGAGATTTCAGAGGTAAGTGTGACAGTTCATACAGTCGATTAGTGATCAGTCAGTGTCCATTGGTTTGCTTTATAAGATCTAGTGATTCGAAAATGAAAAGGACTAAATACCGTAAAGTAACGAAGTCTACTACTAGTTCCAGTTCGGGTCCAAAGCTGAAGACATTAACGACAGCGGAACTTCCGGAGCCTCAGTGTAGTGCTATCTGGTCGAGAACCGAAGAGATCGAATGTCTCTCACTCTCTCTCTCTCTCTCTAAAGGAAAATATTTCAGCAGTACCGAGTATTGGAGAGGATTATTAAAAAAGAAATAAGCTTCACAGATCAACTGAAAATCAAGGTTTCGAGTGATGATTTAGTTGAGCCCGGACCAAATTTCGTGTATGCAGTCAAAGAATTTCATGGCATAAAAAATACACTGTAAAAAAAAATACACTTCTTGTACACTTTTGGTACACTTTCTTGCATATAATATGCACAAGATGTGTACTGAAGGTGTTGCAAAAGTGTACTTAAAGTGTTCTAGATGTGTGCGACCCGAAATGACGAAATTTTGTACACTTGTTGCACACTTTGGGGACACATTCAAAGTTGTGTGCACTTCTTCAACGCTTTCTGTACACTTTTGTTTAAAGTAAGTCTGTACACTTCTTGTGCACTTTGTAGCACATGATTTCATTTTGTGTTGTTGGTCATATCGATTGTCATTTTATACTTTTTTGACACATTAATATCTTATGAACATAAATCAATTTCATTATATAAAGCAGTAACACATATAAAATGTCACATCACAATTGGTGCCACCCATGCATGTACGTACAAGCCACTAATATTTTATTATTGGTACATTGTTTGTACACTGTAAAAATAATACCCGTTTTGTCATTTTTGGTGAACTCTCTTCGATAAAAATGTTAGGGAACGTTAAGTGTAGCAGAGATGTACGACCCGATTATTAAATTATTATTTTAAGCACAGGATTTTAAGAGTAAGATTTGACCTATTGCCCTTCAGCCATAGAAAGTTAAAATGTCCGTGTTATTAGCGTTGTTATCAATGTTCTATTATTGGGAAGAAAGGTTTCGGTACACTTCACATCTGTTTGTTCTTGTGTTCATCGTAAGAACTATTGAAAATATTGCGGCATGTTTATAAATTTTAAAATATACCAGGAAAAGAGCGCTGGTTATTATCATTACCTTACAAACAATAAAATTGACATTGAATTGAATATACTTTGGAGTTGTTAACAAGTATAGACTACCGTACGTTCATTAGATAGAAACTGGATTCGCCTCGCTTCTTTTTATAGGTATACCGTATTGGCCCGAATATAAGCCGCACATTTTAACCAAATTTCAATTGTCATTTGTTCCGAATAGTTATTTGTCTTTTTATTCTTTTTAACGATGCACAGATATGAAAGACCACAACGAGCTACGACGAAAGTGGTCCCGAGATCGAATCCCGGACTGGAGATGGGTGCGTGTCTCTTCATCAATTTCATCACTCATCCTCATCGTCGCGATTAGCCAAAAGTGGAAGTGATACGAAGCTAAATAACAAAAATAAAATCAGAACAGGAAATTTTTCCCAGAGTCCCAACTTATGGTTATTTTGGTTCTAAGTTTATTCTTACTCTTCCACCTGCTCGCTACTGAAAAATTCTGGACAAACAACCCCTCATGACTCACCACCGTAACGGTACATCTTGAGAGGCGTGAGGGGTTGAAGACAACTTTCGCAATCGCCGGAAGCATTTCGCTTGGTTGGCGTCTTCTCGCGACACGTGTTTCAGTAGTGCTTCATTTCGCATTGTGTACTGTGTATTGTAGTTCTGTGCAGATTCAGGAGAGAACGAACTACCACCACAGATTTTCGGAGTAAGAAAAGTAAGTATTTATGCATGTTTTCTACAATTTCATTTTATATGTTTCTTTGTTCGCTGAAATTCTGATTTAACTGCCTAATTATAAACGCGCGAATAAAGGAAAGAACCTGGTCAGACCCAACGATTACACCAAAATGGGAGATTAGCTTCAGGGCCCATTATTTACCATACCATAATACAGTGGCGTACGCAAGGGGGGTTACCGGGTTTAACCCCCCACCTTGAGCTTTTGAAATATTATGGAAATTGTTGTAGAAAAAAATTAAAAATGGCTAATTTATCCCAGTCAAAGATCTGCGACAGTAATAATAATAATAATAATTTGAATTATTATTCCCATGCAGCATGAAGAAAAACACAACATTCCAAACACAATCTAAGCGGACGCAAAGTTCAATTTTGCAATTATTTTTTTTTGCAAAAAGTCGCGCAGTGACGTGCGAGAATTGTGAAAATTCCTTGCTTCGTCGCAGTGTGCCGAGTCTGCCGACCTTATTGCAAACATTCTTCCCGGTACTGATTTCACATCCCCTTGTGAACTCCTCAAGTGATGCTGAGTCTACATCCACATCATTAAATAATGTTGAAGAAGTGCTTTGTGAATCACCTAGAAGTGATAAATGTGTTGGAATGTCTATAAACTTACTTTTCAACGAAAACATAGACTCAATGGAATTTAGCAACATGTATTCTCGCGCTTCATCATCATCCTGGGCGAGTTCCATAGGTAAAGGTAATGTAGATTGCCCCGTACATATAGAACCGTGCCATGAAGGCACACGTAGTGGTGTGGCGGGCCCCAAAGATTCTCGATCTCGAACTATTTTTGCAGGTGATGTGAAATTTTGTTCTATTTCTTTCATAAATAGCAGCTGCATTAGTAGTAATTTAACTAATTAATTAATTATAAGAATTATTAATTAATTTATTATTATTATTATTAAAGTATAATAAAACAATGGTAATGTGAATTTGTAGAAAGTTTTCGAAAGAACACCCCCCTTGATGAAATCCTGCGTACGCTACTTTCATAATAGTTTCACATTAAGCTGCGTTGTTATCTAAATAGTTGCAAGAACTAAGTTATGTGTTAGGTGAGAGTTCAATGCTTCCTTGCTTTTGTTCTCTGCCTATTTCATTTATTTTTGTCATTGCGGACAATTCCAGTGCCGTGAAGCAAATATACAGGCATATCAAATTTGAAAATGGCAGAAAGCACACTTTTTCTCTCTCGCGGTGACTTGACCCCTCATTCTCTTTTTGGAATAAAAAAAAACTGCCTTCTCATTCCTCTCTCC
The DNA here is from genome assembly GCF_977018435.1 of Lepisma saccharinum. NCBI lineage: Eukaryota > Metazoa > Arthropoda > Insecta > Zygentoma > Lepismatidae > Lepisma > Lepisma saccharinum. Next base: position 28,374,942 of record NC_139233.1, on the reverse strand, counting down.
CTTTTGTTTGTAACGTTTTTGTCAATTTATTTTCCGTTAAAGCTTCCCATCTTCATTTCTCATTTTAGTATCTCTTCCTTCCTGTTTATTTCCTCTGTTCTCGAGCATTCATTTCCCTATGTTTACCCTCACATTATCGGCCTGTTTCTTCTTTATTCTCTTTCTCTCTCTGTTATTATTCCTCTTCCTTGCCTGCCTCTTTTCGCTTGCTTTGCTTCTATATTTCTCTCTCTCTCTCTCTCATCTATTTCTTTCTCCATTTTTGTATTTCTTTCTCTGTCTTTTTCTATTTCTGTTTGTTCTTTTCTACTTGTTCCTCTTTCTCTCTCTCTTTACTATCTCCACAGAGATATATATCATTCTCTCCAATTCTTGCTTCTCTATTTCGCTCGTTTTTCTATTGCTTTATCTCTCTTGTGTTTCTCTATTTCTCTCTCGCCCGCCTGTCTCTGACTCGGCCTCTTTCCTCTCTTGTCCTCGGTCTCCCTCCCGATGGCTGATTACGTCATTGGCTTGTAATCAAAGGATCTCGGGTTCGATACCTGCTGCAGACACATTGCGCAGTGATTGGGATCACGCTTTAAACTATAGGTGCGTTCCGACCAACCTATTTGTACATAAAGTGTAGTTAAAACCAACAATTCAAACAATTCTCTTCTCCTCCTCTCTCTCTTCACCGTGTGTGTGTGCCCGACTCGCTCCTTTATCTTTATCTGTCTCTTTTCTCTTTCCTTCATTCTCTGTCTGACTCTTTCCTTTCTCACATTCTCTGCCGCTTCTTCCATCTCCCTTTCTTTTATTTCTTTTAAAACACTGTTTCTTATGTGGAGATGTTGGAAATATTTACATCATGTTCGCATGTCATCATAAGAAAGAAGTGCTTTAAAGGAGAGAAAAAATAGATGAAAGAAGCAGCAGAGAATATGAGAAAGGAAGAGAATTGAAGAACCGGACAGAGAGTGAAGGAAAGAGAAGAGATACATAGACATACACCGAAGAGGAGGGGGGAGCGGAATACAAGAACCGAGAGAGAGGGTAAAGGGAAAAAATACGAGTACATGGGAGAGAGAGAGAAATAGGGAAGCGAGAGAGGGGGAAAGAAATATGGAAACGAACGAGAGGCATTTACACATTCTGGATGTTATTTTTTTTCTTTTAGAAAAGAGGAGTAGGCGTAATAAAAATCTAGAATATCTTAACCTTATATATGTGAAAGATAAGAAATATTATATTAAAAAATCCATGAATGCTAGATACAATGGTTCTATCAGTGGCGTGCGCACTTTCTTTTGTGGTCCGTCCTCATTTTGCCATCTTTTCGTACGTCTGGCGTTCTTCTTTTTTTTTAAGTGCAGGCGAAAGGGGGTTATAACCCCCACCAATAACTCTCCTTGGGCGCGCCACATTAGCACGCAATATTAATTGGATATTTTCCATATCCAGTGTAGTTTCAAGAACTAGACAATGGATAATATCGAATTAACATTCCATACTAACATCACTTTAAACAATAAAAAAAATATATATCACTCATCTTAGTAATAAGAATGAAATGATCATCCTAGGACTTTATAAAAAAAATATTTTTAAATGCTACTTGTCTGTTGTTCATTATTCTTAACTGTGCCATTAAATTGATATACTCAACTAGTATTTTGTTTTGATATCACTAGTTCTCATGCAAAAGTTTCTTTTATTATTATTCTTAAGGCACCTATTGTTCCTGTCATGACGACAAGAGAGAAATATTCAGAAGCTATTGTCGTGCAGAGAATTGTGAGGCATATGATTCGACTGAAGAAGGATTATTCTGTGCTTATTGTGGATATCAACCCACCAAGGATGCAAAAGGTAAGTGTGTGTTACATATTGTTATCTGAAACATGAATATTTGCATTTCCAAATCAATCAGTGATAAGAAATCTCACTTTCCGTAGACAATTTACCATGATAAAAGTATTCCTCGTGTTTGAAATTTGGACTTGCGAGTTAACAAATATAAATAGAAGAAGTCAAAGTTGAATTAATTTAAACTGTCTTCAGAATATATTTCCTTCGCTTCAACATTAGGTACATTTAAGGCTCAGATTTATTAAACTGCTTGACGCAACATCAATGTGGCATATCAGAAGGGGGTTGGTGGGGGTCACAACTTATAACCACCTCTTTTGTTCAGTATTCCTTAAAAAATGTTGAAAAAAAACATCAAAGGCAGAAAAAAATGGCAAATTGAGGGCTCATTAATAAAAATAAGCATATGTACCCCTCCTCCTTTCGAAAATCCTGATAACTCATAACATCACTCACAATCTGAATAGCTTCTTATTGGATGACATAATGATCAGATCTTAACCCCCTCATACCTTTGATACCAGCTTTATAAATGAGACTTAGGTTAATTCAATATGCTTAACTGTTAAGGTTTGTAGTCTGTCTGTCTGTCTCTCTCTCTTTCAGTAGTGGAATTCTCTTGTGGAAAATTATTTTTATACTCATAGATGTTATAGATAAGGATATCATGTCAATTTTGCTGTTTAATTTTGCTTTTATACTGCTTAATGTGCAATAACTATATCTTGTCTCTTTTATTTTATTTTATCTATTTGTGCATATTACCTCTTTTTATGCTTCCTTTCAAAAGTGTCTGTAGCAATGCCTATTATCCTAATGACATGTGGAATATGCATTTTTAAGTCATAAAGTAATTTTGGCTCTAAATTTTTCCTACCACCTTTAAATACAAACTGTCATCCACAGATGGAAAATCCAGAATACACCACTCTAAATATTTTTTTGTGCAAGTGATAAATTATTTTAAGTAACTTAACTATACATAGATAATGGCCAACACGAGAAACAGTCATGTATATTCTCTTTCACTTTCTTAATTGCTTGAGATATGGAATGGTATTTTTTTCTGTTAACATACAAACTTTTATGCACATCAAAGACTTGGAAATTTAATTATTACAATGACATTTAGTCATGGAAAGTGGTAGAGGAGCAGAGAGAACTCTTTCTCCTCTTATTTGTTTTTCTTTTTGTTTCATCCTTTCTTTTCTCTTTTCTTTCCACTTGCTTTCTCTATTCAGCGTCTCTCTTTGTCAGAGCGAAATAGACTCCTTCCCTCACTCATGTCTTTTATTCCCTCTTCTCCTTTATCTCTCTCTCGCTCTCTGTGTCTCTCACTGGATTTATCATTTTTCTTCTCTAAAACACACACACATATGTATGAGAGTGTGTGTCTCATTTAGAGAGAGAGAAATATATGTGTGTGTGTGTGTCATCTTCCCTTTCTCTCTCACTGCATTTCTTCCATTTTTCTTCTCTCCTAGAGGGAGACAGACAGAGAAATATGTGTGTGAGACAGTCATCCTTTCTCTGAAGGAACAGAAAAAGGAAAGAGAGAAGGAAGAAAAGAGTGAGAGAGAAGAGGAGAGTGATAGAGTGAGCCCTCAGTCTGCCTTTCTCTCTCCCTCTCAAATTTTCTATCCTTTTGTGAGGGAAAGAGAGGTGGTGGGATGGGAAGGAGAAAAGAGTGAGAGGGGGAGGGAAGAGAAGAAAAGAGAGATAAGTTATGAAGATTGATTGATTTAGTTTATTTTACTTCGCGTTTTGTGCCTCTTGGCTAATTTGCGAAGATGGGGATGAGTGATGAAATGATAAAATTGATGAATGGACATTCACAAACAACCAAGCCCGACCGGGATTCGAACCCGGGACCCTTGGCGTCGCAGCGCGATGTGCTAACCACTCGGCCACAGGGTCGGGCATAAGTTATGAAGAGTTTCCAATTGTAATTCATATACAAATTACATAATTTAAAACCATGCATTCTCTTCATCTGTTTTAGTCTCACATAAGTTCCTAATTATTATATTTTCAAAGCTCCAAGTAATGTTCCTCTGTGATAAAGTGTTGACTGTTTCACATTCATATTATATGATATAAACAGGAAAAATTAGTCTTGTATTTTTTAAATCAATTTTTTATGTATAGGATAAACGTTTATGAACAGAAAAGTAATATAAATGAACTAAATTGAGTATGCTATATCTTTAATCACTTTGTTTTGGCTTATAAGTATATTTCAGAATCTGTCTCCTCTATAGTTTTACAAAGAATATTATTGCTATTATATTTACACCACCTGGGTATGGTAATATTTTCCCAGTGCTAATTTAAATAAACCTTGAATGTTCTCTGTTTCATACCAGTAAATATGGTATTTGTTTTGTTTTACAGTAACTTCACATCAATATTTTCTTGGCCCTGTGCAAAGACATGCAACATAAAGGAGAAAGTGCTCTTGTGATGAGTTTCGGGTTCAAGTCTGGCCTGTATAGGAGTATTTTTGTGTACCCGTCTTCATGCATCAAAGGTAAGCGCATACAAACTTTAATTGCTGTAGTTGAGGGGAGGAACAGTGAAAGTAATATACTAAAGGTTTAGAAGTTGACAAGTTGGATTCTAAATATTTTGTAGTCATTAGTAAAATAGAAGAGCTGAATTCTTGGTTACTGTTGTTGTCTTTAATATGAGTGGTTCTTGGTTTGAACTCTTTGGAGTTCCAAAGTTCTGTATTAACCCAACATCATAACAGTTGGGGAGCTACATGCAATAAATAAAATACTGTGAGCTTGAACACCAGTAACAGTGCTGATGGTACACAATGCGTTAAGCACATATTATCCAATGAAAAGCTGTCTGTCTGGCAGGCCTTGACCCCTCAAAGGGATGTGGAGTCATGGAATTTAGTGTAGGTAAAAGGGAAGCAAATTGGTACAGGGATCTGCTTGAATGTCAAAGCATTGTGTTCTTGGGTCATGGCAGATATTAAATAAGTCAAATTTAATGTCAGTGTACAACAGCCATTTGAGGGCATTGTTCTGCCATGTATTTTTTTCTTTTTTTGTGGGTTGATGCATAGTTAAGTCTCATTGCGAGAGAGAGATTGTTTTAATTGGATAATACTTGATCAGGAATAAATGTGATGTTTTGTAATTAAATTCAAGAAAAAAATATGATATTTATGCATGCTTCATTTATTTTCAGGAATTATCACCCTTTGGTAACAAAAGATTTTGAGAAAGAAGCACCCTATCTGGCACTATTAGTGGAAGGAATGTTGTCCCGGTAGCTGCAGATGCTAGAAAGTGCAGTGTGCCACTTTACGAACATTTATCTATGCACTTGTTGACATATACTATAGTTTTGAATTAGACTACCCCAAAAGTTGTGCTACATGTATGGTATTAGTCCAGTATATGTATACTATTAGGCCATAAAGACAGACTGTCACCTCAAGTCATCTATCTTATGTGAAAAGTTCAAGGATTGAAAGCAGACTATGCATTAAGTACCAGTGTATCTGTGACAAACAATAAATGTTCTGTCTCAGGATCTTCTGTATCATTTGTTACTATGAATTGCACCTAAGTTTCTCTTATTGTTCATTAGCAACAATGGTGTGGTGATTGAAAATGGTATTCATAGTGTTTCTGTGTTTTATATTCATTTTAGGTTACAGGTTGTTGATTTTTTTCTGTTTAATGACAATGCTTCTTTACTCCTGCATCATTTATTTTTTGTTCATAATTGAATTTTTTTCCTATTTGGTTTATTCTTGTGATTGTTAATCTGCATGTATACACGATAAGGCATAAACATGTAGATTAAATGAGAAGAAAAATTTATTTACTTTCTTTTTTCAGCTATGATCTCTCATTTTGTGCAAAAGTTATTTTCAATATCTCCTGAAAGTGTCATTTCAGTTTCAATATTCAATTCAAAATTTGCACATATAACCAACCATGAACTCACAAGGCCATGCCACTTTGAAGCAGAAAGGTGTGTTTATATATGCACAAATGTGAACAAGCTCAATTTTTTAATTAAATGTAGCTTAGCACCCCCATTACCCTGCACTAGAGAAATTTACACTAAGCTCCCTCCGCCTAAAATATTACAGTACTGATAAATTATTTCGTTGTGTACTAAGAAGTGTTTTCAGCATGTTCTAAATGTGGGAAGTGTACTATAAATGATAAAATAATTTCTAGAATGCACTTAACACACTTGCAGAATATATAATATTGACAATATTCCTTTCCATCACTTTTTCAGCATATACAACACTTCTGAAGCACATTAAATGTGATGTGCTTCAAGAGAGTGTTTGAAAAGTGAAATTTTTTTACAGTGGAGAAATGTATTGGAACTTTTCCCTTGCAGGTATGCAAGAAAAGAAAAAAATGATGCATTTCAATGTGTCACTCTACACACTAAAGATGCATCAAATTTTTTGACTCCAACGACACGTTTAGGTGCATCAACCGAAATATCCACTTTAATGTGTCATTTGACACATTTATTTCGATGCATTTAGGTGCATCTTTCAGTTTGATGCATTTTTAATGTGTCATTGGAGTCAAAAAAATTACGCACTTTTGTGTGTCAATTGACACACTTTGAGTTCTGTGTGAAAGTTGTTGCTTTTTCCTCCTTCAATTGTCAAGTTAAATGTGACTCAACTGTATTTTTATTCTAGAAACTAAGTATGAGTACTGAATTGCGATATATCTCATGTGTGCAAGAAGTGCTTTCAATGTGTTCTGAAAGTGTCGCTCAAGTATTTTCACAAGTGTTCCAAATGTGTAAAGTGTACCAGAAGTGATCAAAAGTAGTTTCTGCAGCACACTTCTTACACACTTTTGGGACACATTTACATTGGAAGCACTTCTTGCACACTTCCTGTACACTTCTTTTGCTGCACTTTTTGTACACTTCCTGTACACTTTTGAAGCACTTCCTGTACACTATTGAAGCACTTCCTGTACACTTCTTGTGCACATTTAATGTGTACAAGAAGTGATCAAAAGTAGTTTCTAGGAAGTGTTCCAAAAATGTGCAGAAAGTGTATTTTTTTTTACAGTGTACTTTTGTTTAAGCCTACTGGTTCGACACACACTCAAACACTTAACTACTAAGAAGGGACAGCCTAAAATTTTATGAATGTAGAGAAGATAAACAAGAAGATGTTGCATATGTAGACTTTTTAGCAGAAATTGCAGGCTCTACCAGGACCCGAATCAGGGCTCTGGCATACCGTGTCATTGCTCTATCAACTGAGCCACCGTTCACTTCGAATTATTTTTCGCTAAAATGTCTACATAGTACATATCCTGTGTATGTCAAATCGTAAGATGTTGCCTGTACGAACAAGCACAGAAAATAAAGGAGAAAGAAGAAATCTGAGGGGCATTCCCACCGGTTGAGGAGACATTGTATTTCTGTGGTCAACACGAGCTGCCGCTTCGAAGTTACGATGACAATGGCCTACTAAGGGAGATTTTACACCGTGTCGCCTGAGGATTTCACACGTCGAACGTAGGTTTGTGCGGTCTTTTGTGTCGCTGCGGTGTGAAACGTTGCTGTTGATTGGCTCGTTCCAAACGACATGTATCGCGTGTTCCTTCGGTCTGAAGTCTTCCTAAGTCTTAAAGATCCAAGTCACAAGGATGGAAAATTAGTGCTTTGTTAAGGTTAGATTTGAAGGCAGGCGACAACACCCTAAAAAGGATAGTATCCAAACCTGCAGGAAGAGGGCATCTTACTTAAGTCTCCAATACGAAATGATAAAAACTTCTGGTGAGTTTATTTTAAAAAATGTGTGGCGTGCTCAGGATTTTCGGAAGGGAGAGAGGTTACGCATACCATTGTTGGTGATGGGTCCTCATTTTGCCATCTTTTCCTGTCTTTGACGTTCTTCTTTTTTAAGTAATACTGGGAAAAATGAATTTATGACCCTACAACCCTCCCTTGGGCACGTTACTGGAGATAAATGAGTAAGCATTTGATCATATTGGGAGACGAAACATTAGATGTGTTGGTAACGGAAGGGTTTTCACTGTGCATTAATTGTTTCGCGATCCAGCTGTATTCGAGAAAACTTCCTTTGTTTCGTGCGGATATATGACAAGACTGAGGAAGCTGTGACAGACAATTTTGAACACTTGCGAGTGCTTAGGCCAGAATATGAACAATTTGGTGGGTTTCGGCTTTTATAAGAGCTGCAAACATGGGAGGACAAGACACAGTAGTGGTGTTCAGGCTCGAATCAGAAACATTCGAGAACTGTCTGCGTCCAGTTCGCAGCCCACAGTTTGAATCTCGCGTTGTCGAGTGGATTGTCCATCCCGTGTATGTGTAACAGCTTCGTAAAGACACTCAAAGACACCATAGATGTTTTGATGCCTGATGAGAAGAAATGAATAAACACGCATACTCAGATAGTTCCAGCACACAATGTTAATACATGGAAACAAAGGAGGCGAGTGGTAAGAAACGTTCCAATTTCACGTTCTGATTAAAATGGCAGCCTTAAAAGTGGCGACGATTTAGGGGATAGTTACTCCCCTTTATTTTGCCTCCACACTATGGCCTCATAATGCTAACCCTTGTGCTCTCCCCGCTGGCGCAGTGGTAGCGTCGTCGCCTTGTAATCAAGGGGTCCCGGGTTCGATACCCGGTGGAGGCACATAGTGGTTCGGATCCCACTTTAAACAGTAGGTCCAGTCCCGATTAGCCTTACTGTGCATAAAGTGGACTTAAAACTCCAACTCAATGAATGCTAACCCTTGTATACCAAGAGTAAGAGAAGGTAAACTTTCCTTGCACCCCCCTCGCCAGTTTTGGAACCCAATCGCCGCCACTGGCCTTAAACATACAATTGTGAGGTTCTATCTATACCCTTAAAAAGATGGTGTTCTGCAGCCCCCCCCCCCTCTCCCGAAAGGAATCCCTGGATACGTGCCTGGTTACAGGGGATCCCTCAAAGGAAGACAGAGGCAGAAAACGAGAATCGATGGGTTTTGTTCATCTGAACTGCTTGATAGACACCATTTGCGAACGACAGAAAAAATAGTGTCAACAAAATTTGAGAGATTGGATACGCACAAAATCCACACAAGTTTCCATTATACATAAAAACTATACACAGGCGTCGAAAATACACACATTTCGTGTAATTACACACACATTGGCAACGCTGCTGCAAAGCAGTTAGTTCGCCATTTGCTCAACAGATGGTGGAAGTGGTCAGAGATCGCTGGTGTCCCGGGATATCGCAATCGTACATCCAGGACTACAGCACCCGTTCAGCGCTTTCTGGTGGATCCTCTTCATAATGAAATCCGCTAGAGGCGCTGGTGTCGGCGTGGAATTTGTCTGCTATGGGAGTTTTCGTTGCAACCTCTGATTATTTTAAGTGAAGCACTTATGGGAATGTGATAATTGCTATGATATTTGATACAATGGTATTTTAGACAGTCGACAACGTCCTGTTATCGTGACTTTCATTAATAATACTAATACGGGACAAAATATACGCTTAGAATATTCCTACTGAATCATTTGTATTTTCATATTTACTGTCGATTTTCTTCAGTTTTAAACTAATCGCGGCGTTGATAACTGACTATTGCATGAAATTGACGAAGGAAAATACACAAAGCTCCTTTAGTGCCATCGTCATGAGTGCAAAGAAGCGATGCACGGGAGTTCACAACGAAATGACATGCGACACGGCCCCTTCTTTCTATAATGAAGCGTTTGCTGCTCATTGTGCGAACACAACTACGTGACACGGCCTCCCCCATGGCTCAGTGGTAGCGTCATTACCTTGTAATCAAGGGGTCCTGGGTTCAATACCTGGTGAAGGCACAAGTTGTTCGGATCCCACTTTAAACTCTAGGTCCAGTCCCGATTAGCTTTACCGTGCATAAAGTGGACTTAAAACAACAACTCAAACCAAACAACTACGCGACACGATGCACGCCATTGAGAGAGCTTTCAGACCGAAGCTATATGAAATGGGCGAAAAGTGTCACGCGATACGTATGCCGTGGAAACAAACCTTCAGAAATAAATGCAACTTTTCGAACCAAAGCGGCACGATTAGTTCCACTTGTCGAGTTGCCTCTCTAACTGGGCTATTTCCTCAATACTGCTACCTGCCCTTTGGTAACACTTCTCTGGCCACGGCTAGACCTCAGGGGTAAGGATTCTTTCTTAGAAATGAGGCTCGACAATGTAAGAAAAAGTAAATATTATACATTATTTTGATATCTGGAGGAAATATAAACTTATATGAGTTTGCAGTATTTGTGAGGATAAAGTTCTCTGTATCCGTATACAAGTTATTTACAACACTTGGAAATCGTTATATTCACAATATCTCGGCGTATCCCAGCAACTCGTCGTTTCTCTGAAACAGCTCGTCGTTTCACTGTAGCTCGACGTTTCTCTTAGCTCAGCCCATTTCAGCAATTCTTCATCAACTCCACGATTCTCAGCCCTAACGCCTATTATCTCACTAGTGCTCAATATTTCCCACTTCTTGGGAGCGTCGGTTAGAACGTGCCACCCGCTAAGTATTGTGGCGATAGTGTCGTGCAGCCTAAGAATGCTGTGGTGCAGCGATTAGAACGCGCTCACGCTGATATATGTACAAAAGTTCCACAAAGGGGATGGTACGTTGTGACAAAATTTTACAAGCCCTCTGACTTCTTATGATTTTTCCGTTTATTACTTATGAGAAGTTAACTATAGTTTCTAATATCAATATATACATAGTATATTATCTCATTCACTTATTCTGTTTTATATTGACAATCATTATAGACTATATTCTTTATCTTATTTTACATTCCAACTTTCAATTTTATGTATGCTAATAAGCTTTTTGCTTCTTCAGCCTCGTGCTGTCATCTACTGTCGACTTTTGCAAACTTTATTTATGCACGGCTCCCTGGGTACGTGACAATACAGTGGTGCAACGTGTTGCCTTGGTTTGTTGTTCCCGCATGCGAACGTCTTGCTTTAGGGAGATTTCACACCGAAGCGACAAGCCGCACACGACACTTGTCGCTTGAGGATTTCAGCAACCGGACGCACGCCCATGCGGACCGTCATCCCGCTACGGTGAGAAACAAACGTTGGCTCGTTCCCAAGCGACATGTGTCGCCAGTAGCTTCTGTCTGAAAACTCCCTGGAACTGAAAGGCCCGTGTCGTTTGGGTGTGAATTCGCCGTGTCGATTGTCGCCTGCCGTTTTGGTATAAAATCTCCCTTAACTGTCCAGTTCGAGTTTCTGTCGTTTTGATTCGAAAGGCTGCATTTATTACCAATAGAGTGCTCTCTCTTCAAAGCGACACGTGTGGTCTGTTGCTTCAGTATGAAATCTCTGAGGATACTATTTATTTCCTGTTAACAGAGAAGAATAAACTTAGTGCACAACCCAGCACTCGACGTCTAGCATCACATTGCAATGATGCTGCTTGTGTTACGCATACTATTTTATCTATTTTATTTTACTTTTCTGTCCAAATTAATGCAATTTCGTGACTGCAAATCACTCGACAAATAAAGCCCGTACCCAGGATTTTTTTGAGGGAGGGCCCAGATCCGTGTTTATCTGTATGCATGTATGCATGTATCTATATACAGTGGCGGCTATTTGGGGGGGGGCCTAGGGCCAGTTGCGCTACGACTATTTTTTGCCACTTTTGCTCCCGTCCTTGACCCCTCCCTTTTCTGAGTTTTGGGACCCAATTGCCGATACTGGCCAGAAGTATTCGGTTAGTTCTGAGTTTCGCAAATTATAAATGTTTTCAAATTTCCTTAATTTCCTTATACCAGAACCATTGAAGAGCCACGATAATAACATTTTTAGAAAATAATATACTTATGAAGTAAATTATACGCATTAGCAATTATTATTACATTAAAGAATTCTAAATGTGAGTTAACCCATAGCCCGATAGGATCCCTTCCCCCTAAAAAGAGAGAAATATTTTCACCTGGTAGCCAGTAGCGGCGAGTGGGTGCCAAAACTGGAGGGCAACGACTGCAGACTTCTGCAGACTGCCTCTCTACACAACAAACACATTAATTTATGCAAGCAGAATACTGACAATTTTGCAAGTTTGAAAAATCATCGATGTTATTTTCGTAGCTTTTTATAGGTTTACATTTTTAAAAAATCATGGGTAGAGGGGGGATGCCATGGCCCCCAAGACCCCTCCCCTGGGTACGGGCCTGCCACAATTGTTAATTCACTTACCGCCTTGCAAGACAAACAAATGTACACAATGTATTCTAAAAACTAACTATCACCCGCCGACTCGGGAACCAGCTTTTTGGGTTGTCTTCCACACACCCCTGAGCTGTACCGGGACTTGCTCATTCGGGGGAGGGCTCACTCTTGGCACACTTCTCAAGCACCTTTCTGGTCAAGGCCCGCCCTTCGTCTTCTGACGTCAGGTTAAATGCTTTTGTTTTTAGGATAGGGATGTTAGATTAGGGCTCTTGGCATAAATAATATCTTTTTGATTTGCACTATTTTTTTTTCTCATCAGGGACAACTAGTATCAGAGCTCAAATCACACATGAAAATCCGTAATGAACTGTGCACTTCAACATGCTTACGTCACTCAAACATTTTCACCATATATAAGTAAAATATGGAAATAAGTAGGAATTTATAACAAGAACAAAACGTAAAAAATCAACAGATTTTTTGTGTGCCGAAAGATGTTCATGGGTTTGTCTTTTCAATTCTACCGAAAATATGAATATGATTCCACCATGAACGCACAAAAAGCGTCACAATCGATTATTTTGTTCATGTTATGCCACTTTTAGATACGCTTTTTTGCAAACTGAAAACAGTTTAATAGGCAGGAAAAAAATTCATGGGGCGCCCTAGCATTCTGCCTTTTACAGCTTTTTTCATTTAGATCGTTCGGCCTCCAGGCCGACTTCCGCCGTCCCTACCTACGACTCTGAACTCGACGAGAGAGACTAAGAAAAGCCGGTAATGCGAGCGAAGCTAGTAAGAAGATTTTACAAAATGTATTTTTATTTGCATGAAATTTGAAATCGAGGGAGGCAATTGCCCCTCTGTGCCCCTGCATGTGCCCTTGGTCGTCAATGTCTGCCCCCCCCCTGAATTGGTTTTCGTTCAAGGTTTGGGCCCTCCTGTGGATGCACCAATGCAACACAGCAAATTCGGCACAATCATAACGTACAAGGGCAAACTTCCACTTTTAAAAAACACAATTCACAACTGCGTAATGAAAAATGCTCACATCCTTAGGCGCCACCACAAGGGGTCCTAGGGAAGTAGTGTAATTGGGTTCCTTCAAAATAATACTTGGTACGAGGAATATTATTTTTATTAATTTAAGCACAATGGGAAACCTATTTTGACGATGTTTTTGTTGATTTTATACTATTGCAACTCTGTGATTTTTCATCTCATACTTCGTACGAGTGTCATAATTTCTTTCGAGTTACACCCATGAACACCCACGCACACCCACCCACACCTACACCCACACCTACACCCACGCACACCCACGCACCCACACGTTATGCAAGAAGTTATTACGCAATGTTTACGCAATATTATCATGACCCGTATCTAGCGTGTTGTTGGTTATGACGTAATGGCTGTCTTCTGATTGACTTACTGTTATCCGCGCTTAGGTTACTTAAAAAGTTTTCGCATTACAGATCAGTTAGTAGATGCTGATCACATCACCCCCACTCACGACCGGATCAAGAAAGTGTGGGGCGTTACCCCCACACCCCCTATACGCCTTCATGGCGTGGTGCTATGCACAGGGGAGCACTTTACTTTTTTTATTGCATAATAACTTGTTGCATAACGTGTGGGCGCGTGGGTGTACGTGGGTGTGCGTGTAGGTGTGGGTGTGAGTGGGTGTGCGTGGGTGTAGGTGTTACGTACTTTAACTCGAAAGAAATTATGACACTCGTACTAAGTATGAGATGAAAAATCACAGAGTTGCAATAGTATAAAATCAACAAAAACATCGTCAAAATAAAGTTACTGTGTCACTGGTTCCAATTCACGGTAAACATACGCTGCTTCTCTACACTCAAACTTTATACACAAACTCATGGCCTTCCTGCTTTCTTGGTTTCTTGCCTGGGAAAGAGGCAATAAATCAAGCTGTGACAACTATGGGACCTTCTGACGAGGGGACGGAACCCAGCTGTGCAGAGGATTCAAACACCCGCGCGAACTAGCCCTCCACGTCAGCCTGAGGCAATTTTCGAACAGAGACATCTAGTGGCCAAGTGGCGAACTATGATGAATGAAATTCGACTGAAGCGGCCGTATCTTTCGCCGTCGATAATACATGACATTTTTTAAACAATCATTTTGGCCTGTGCAAGTGACTTTTGAAAGAAAAGCCCTCCCTAGCTTAGTCATAAAAGGATTGAGCATTACGTTAGTATGCATCATAATGACCATTTTCGTTGGTGCTACCCACAAATCGTATAACCATTCTGTGCTTATTTACGTATTTCCTTATGGTTGATTGATTGATTGATTGATTTAGTTTATTTTACTTCGCGTTTTGTGCCTCTTGGCTAATTTGCGAAGATGGGGATGAGTGATGAAATGATGAAATTGATGAATGGACATTCACAAACGACCAAGCCCGACCGGGATTTGAACCCGGGACCCTTGGCGTCGCAGCGCGAAATGCTAACCACTCGGCCACAGGGTCGGGCTATTTCCTTATTGGAATTGAAAAAAAAATGCAATTTGTGCACATTTATCGAACTGAAATTGCATAAATGTGTCATGTACTCAAAGTTTCATAAAGTAAGTTCACATCTACTTCGTGTTTTCCGGCAAATTTTTGTCCTAAAACGTTATATTCAACAAAATGCAAAAAAGCCCATGTTAATTTTAAGCGCTTTCCACGGCGACCTTCGCCAAACTCCACCGCCCTCTTTCCATCTACTATCGTTTTTTTCTTTCGGTCGTTATTTGAGAGTGAAACATCAGTCACATTTGCTAGGCGATTATTTTCTTAATTTAGTCTGGGCTTCAGAGATAGCCTAGCTACCCTAGAATATATGCGCCTGGTTATTTTATCCGTTCCACTCTACTTATTCCCTTCGAGTAATCCATTCGTAGAATGAGTATTTGGATAAATCCCAACATCTGTTAGCACTTACGCACTTAATCCAATACGAACTCCGCACTTTGTATCAATCAAAAATTACCGCAAATCTCAAACAAAGTAAACATAGACATCTGGTGGCGCAATTAAGATACGGCGTGCTTTGGAAAGGGTATGCACTTCTCTGGTGTGCGATTGCCATTAAACGTTGGTTCGATTGAGGTGAGAGGCTTGCCTTAAAGTTCCAGCAATGTCAGTTAAAGCAGATAAAGGGACAGAGTGGAGAATTTGGACAAATGACCTTTCTGAGTGTGAGGATAGGAACTCGTACAGTGATTTCTACCCTAAGTTCCGCACCTTGGCAATCATCAGCAAACTTTTTGGTATATTTCCTGTACAGAACGTGCTGAGTAAAACTGGAGATGATCTGAAACACAGCTTCTGGAGCCCAGTCTACATTTGGAACTTCATTGTGTTCTTCGGCGCATTTGCAGTTATGGTTTGGCTAGTTGCAAATATGGACACTGCTGGCATGTTCGACTACAGGCCTTCAACTGACTTCATGACTGCTTTCTTGGTTAGCATAGGATTTGCCTTTCAGTCCATCTACGTTTTCGCAACGTGCCAGCTCAACTTCAGACATTTCCCGCAGTTTGTCAAAAAGGTTATATCTTTAGATAAGAATATGTCGAAATACTTCGGAGAGGTTAACAAACCAGGGTTCGACTTTCTGATCAACTTCTTCATCAGCTTGCACGTTATCCTCGCAATCATGAGACTAATACTAGTCCTTGTACACGGTCCCATAATGGAAAATCGTGCTGGTAACTGCACAGTAGCCATATACATGCAATGTATGCATATGCTACCGTGTTACCAGTTTTTGTACTTCTGCTCGGCTTTGAGATACAGGTTTTCACTGTCTAATCGGTTGATTGCAGACGTGATACAGAAGAGGAACTTCACAGCACATCTTCTTGGGTCAGCTGATCACAACAATCAGGAAGATATTAACGAAGAAGATGGTATTGCAGATGATATTCTACTACTACGAAGCCTCCACAGAGATCTAGGGGGCGTGGTGAAGATGTTGAGTAGCATGTATGCTCCATACTTGTTCATCTACTACGTTTCAAGCATTGTAAATGTTGCCGTTGTCTCATACCTTACGATCTTCTTTCGAACTGACTACTTGACGTTCAATATCCTGAGCGTTGGAACTTTGATGATCTATGTATTCTTTACCATGGCGACTTCTTTTTATGCTGGACGAGTGCAGGAAGAGGTAAGGTACAAAATCTAGTTGGATGTTACTAGTAGCATTGTAACTGTAGTAAAAATAGTAGTTGTAGCTTCAGTAGCTACTTATTAGGTTTTCAACGGCACATGTTTAATAAAGCAAATAAATAATTTCTTGGTCTCATGCAATCAAAGTACTTAGAATCACGTGTTAAACCTTAGGAGCAGTGCAAATGTTCATTTAGCTTTTTGAAAAAAGGGATTGGAATATTTTGATTTTGTATTGTTCTTATTTGACGTCACTTTTTTGTCTATTTACGTGGGTCGTTCAATATATAAGTTTCCGTATGCTGTAAAAAAATATTTTTAAGATACATTAGAAAACTATACATACATGTGTAGGAGGATCCTTCCTCACTTCTCCACATAATCCCCATAGAAATTCAGGCATTTTTTCCACCGTTGCACAAATTTGTCCATTCCCTTTGCAAGAAAATCAGGGCTCTGGCTATTGAGCACTATTCTCACATTCCGCTTCACTTCTTCATCTGTTTCGAAACGGTAACCTTGCAATTCAGACTTTAACACCGGAAAAAGATGGAAATCACTCGGCGCTAAATCGGGGCTGTATGGAGGGTGGGGCAGCCGTTCCCACCCCAATTCTTCTTCAATTTTGTGTTGTGTTTGCACTGCTGAGTGGGGGCTAGCGTTATCGTCAAGAAGAATGACACCAGCTGACAGGAGACCTGGTCGCTTATGTCGAATTGCGTTTTTCAGTATATCCAATGTTTGACAATAACGGTCAGCATTAATTGTTCTTCCTCGCTCCAAAAAGTCCATAAGCAGAACGCCATTAGCATCCATGGTTCTGAACTCCGTATGACGCGAGCCCGAGTTTTCCGAACAAGCATTTACTTTTCGCCCTTGAGCGCATGCGCCTTCACGTCTGATAACGAATCGATTGTAGACGAAGGATGGCGCTTGTCAACCATATGCTTCATTTTAATGGTATTGCTTTATACAATATTTTATAGCACAGGGAAACTTATATATTGAACGTCCCTAGTAGACCAATTTACCAATATGAGGATGAAAGTTGATTAGGTGAAATTGGCGAGGGGACCCACAAAGCAACACAGATAACCAGACTGGGACTCGGTGGGATAGTGAGTCGATCACTAAACCCACTCGCCTACAGAAATGGCGAAAATGATTTATCTGCAACGTTGACTCAGAAATTTCGAAGAAAAAGTAAGGCGATTTTTACTGTGTGCGCGCATGTGTGAGAGTAACCTTATATTCACTTATTTCATGATATATCACAGTCTTCATGGATAGTGGAGTGGTTAGTCTGACGTCTTGTAATCGGGACCTAGGTTTCAAAATACAATGCTGGTTAGATTCCACTTTAAAACTATATGTACAGTTTCGTTCGATTATCCCATCTGTGCATAAAGTGGAGTTAAAATGTTTGCTAAATCATTTCGTTTAGTTAATTAGCATATCTGCATTATTTTCTTCGTACAATTATTGCGAGTGAGTTGTTACAACATGCCTAAGTCTGAAGCTTCTTATTCTCTTTAAGACTACATTTTATTTTCAATTAAATATAAGGATTAAAAACACTACACTTCTCTTGTAGGCTCTATCTCCTCTTACGTACTTATGCCAAGTGAACATGATTGGTCCAATGATGACTACCAAAGCTTACATTCAGGTACGTTTATAGCACTAACTTTTGAATTTGCACGATTAGAAAATTCCCTTGGTTGGATTGTAATCAGTGACGACGCCAGAGTAAATTGAGTGGGAGGAGAGGGCGGAAGGGGTGCAGTTACATTAAAGCGCCTGATCTGAAAACACTACATAATGAACATTATTTATTCATGTATGACGTTTTGTGTTTGTCCTTTATTATGCAAGGTGGGCGTTTACTGCTAAATTTATTTCTTGATTACGAGTTTTATGTACATACGATTCGTTTTAATAAATACATTAGTTCTCTTTATTCGTAGGAACTGCCCTAGTTGCGTTGTTGCTAATGGCCTATATCAGACTGACAGAAAATGGTCTAAAAGAGTTTTCCCATTGATAATTTTACAATTTATTGTCTTTCTTACGATGAAACTAGAACAAATATTCAAGCTATAAGATAATAACATAAATTACCAAAATCAAATGTTTCGAAGAGTTTTTTTTTTTTTTTTGCAAAATAAACATGACGTTGGAAGAAAATAATTTTCTTAAGTATTACATAGAAACAACGAAAATCGCTTAGCGAACTTGCGACAACTGACAGCTGTTCCTTCCTTCCTCGTATTGTCTTTTGTTTCATCTGCCATTATGAAAATACTTTCTCCTCTTCCACTTTCTTCCTTATTTTGCAGACATATCGCAGATTAATTTGTTTTGAATTTAATTGTGAAATTATAACACCATTAAGCCTTATTTCCATGATATGAAAAACTCAATATGCTGACCAAGGCAGAAATTTATTTTATTTTAAAAAATAAAATAAACGTAACGTTTCAACCTTCTAGCAAGGTCTTCTTCAGACTCTGTACCAAGTACAAATGAAACAAGGTACAAAACAGGAAGATATATATACACAAAAATCCCTCCCCTCCAGACAAGATTATTAGAAAGTTGTTTTTCTGGAACATTCCAGCAGGTGGCCTTTCCTTGTCAACTCAACTTTCATCTGACAGGCGATTTAGCTAAACATTTCCTATCATCTGGAAAGTGGTTGGACCCTTTGATTTTGTGTGTATATATATATCTTCCTGTTTTGTAACTTGTTTCATTTGTACTTGGTGCCAGAGTCTGAAGAGACCTTGCTAGAAGGTTGAAACGTTACGTTTAGTTTATGTTTGAAAATAAAATAATTTTCTGCCTTGGTCAGCATATTGAGTTTTTTAATTGTGAGTATAATTTGCATTTTCAGGTCCAAGTTCAATACATTTCAGATTAATATCATCACATTTTGAAATTAGCTTCAGGAGTTTCAAGAAATTTCCTCCGCTAAGGCTTGCTTCAGACTCAAGAGAAACTGGCGGGCATACACACTGATCAAATGTCCACATGATGCGGATGGATGGGGTGACGTGGGATGCGTCTAGGCTAGTACAACCTTGGTGAGAATGAAGTTCGACCAGAAAGGAATACGTGATTAAATGCACAGAGGCATAGGCGGTGGAATGGGTGACCCGCAGAAGTGACGCATGTGTGTACGAGGAGGCGTGTGAGCAGGCAAGAATCGTGATCCCAGCATGTTGCACCCAAGGTCACGTAAAGAACGAAAACGGGGAACTATACGCGTGACATTGAACTTCGACCAGGCACCAGACCCATACGGAGAAATTCCAGATTGTGGCGCATTCGACGGAAGCATGACGTCACGGACACAATAAGAGAGTCCGCCGTATATAAGCACGTGCTGTGCACCGATGAACCGCAGTGCATCATCACCATGGCCAGGGGCAAACCTATTGACAACACCGTGAGGAGAAGAGTAGTGGAGTTGCAACGGGATTGACTCAGTGAACGGGAAATAGGGCGCCAACTGAACTTACCCAAGTCAACCGTCCACTGCATCATCAAACACCACCAAAATACGGGTACTACAGAGCCAGGTCAGGCCCCCGGTCGAAAACGCCTGCTGAGCGTGCGTGACCTACAGATATTTAGGCGCTATATCCAGACCAACAATCATGTTTCTGTGGCCGAATTACGACTGTGGACTCGAGAACGCTTTCACGTTGAAGTGTCAACCAGAACCATTCGCCGTTACCTACAGCGATGCGGTTACCGAGTGTACAAGGCGAAACGTAAACCCTTCCTTTCCATGTTGAACAAAGGCAATCGACTACGGTGGGCTAGAATGTACCGGGGATGGACATTTCGGCAGTGGAACAGGGTTTTCTGGACGGACGAATCCATTTTCAACGTTGTGTACGGGAAAATACGGAAAACAGTCATTTGTCGGAAGGAGGAACAGAATGAAGCAAAATGTTATGCACGTCGGGTACAGAAACCTGCGTCAGTGATGGTATGGGGATGCATGACGGCATCTGGGGTTGGCCCACTACACGTCTGTGAGGGCATTGTGAATGCACACGCCTATACACGCATACTGGAGTGGCATCTTCCCACAGTGCGAAGGCACCTGTTCCACAGCCGGCGTCTCATCTTTCAACACGACAATGCCAGGCCTCATACAGCGCGGCTGACAAGAGAATGGTTGACTCGCCATCACGAGCGAACTCTGCCATGGCCACCATCGAGTCCCGACCTCTCGCCCATTGAGAATGTGTGGCGTGTTCTTAAGCGACGTGTGCAACAGAGGGGACCCACGTCAGTGGCTGCTCTTATCGCCTGCCTGCAGGAGGAATGGCACCGCATCGATGTGGAATACCTTGAACGACTCGTCCGCAGCATGCCCCGACGCATTGCCACAGTTATTCGCCGACGGGGCGGCGTCACACCATGGTAAACAGGATCCCCTCTAACAGTGGCCGAACTTCAATGTCACGTGTAGATGGACGAAAATGTTTTATTTTGTGTGGACACCATACATTGCTGCGTTGCAGCGGAAATTTATGTTTTCCTTTGTTCCATGTAGCCTGCTGAATAAAATATGTTCAGCATATGCATGTGTTCTTCTTTCACAACGCACTCCTATATTTGTGACTGGTCGATCTTCATTGTCACTAAGGTTGTAGTCCTCAAACCTTTTATCTCATTGTACCCTTTAGTTGTAACTAAAGGTCTAATGTACCCCCACCGTAGATTTTCTCCGAATAATGGGTTTTGGGGATTTTTTTGGATGCCTGATTCGTGGGGCGTTTTTGATATGCTGGAGGCGTATATCTGCAATAGAACAAAATGGAATTCGGGCTGTATGTGGAAAGATGATAAACAAATAAGCGTTAGAATCTTACGTTTATTATTTTATTGGGTGTTCCTAGGTTTTCAATCTTTATGATTAGTTACAAAAATAAAAATGTGGAACACATGTATGCTAAGAAGTATATAAAACACTTTAATTTTCACAAATTTTTCCACGGTTATTGGAAAAAAGTAAAGAACAAAAATAAGTTTGTAAATAAGTTTGGTCACACACATAGCCAGGGGGAGGGCTGGGGGGAGCTGAAGCCCACCCGAAATCCTACAAATATATAATTTAAATAATGTATAGTGGTAATTAATTTTACTTCCTCAGCAGGATTATACATCTTGAATTTCTCAGTATATAACAACTTATTATACATCTACACTTTTAGCCTTTAGATTGGAGCTGCTGATGGAATGCCGCTCCAAAATAAAATTCTGGCTACGTGCCTGTTGTTGGGATGCATAATTTCTACATGAAGTGAACTATTGTACTGGTTAGTTGTACCTAAATATAAATAGAGAGTAAACCTGAGTTAGAATTTTTATTATCTCATTGAGGTGTATTTTCTTCCTTCAGATTCAAATGTTCATGGCAGAGCTCATTAACACGCCGGCCGTGATCTCAATTTGGGGATTCTTCTCTCTCAACAAGCGTCAGGTTACTTCGGTATGTAATTAGTATTGTTATTTCTAAAAACAGCGTCTTCATTTGGTTATTGTGCCTCTAGAACGTTGCCGACATAGCGACTGGAAGCATGCCGCTTGCCGGCGGAATTGGAAATGCGTAAAGCCTCAACTCAAGCTCATGAGTTTACTTTAATTAATATATTACACAATTATAAGTAAACACATAATTTTGTCACAGAAGACATTGGAAATGCTGACCTTGTACTGTCACAAATTTTTCACATCTTTTGGGAAAAGATTGCATTCACAAACAGAGACTTACCAAATTTTACTATGCAGTGTGAAGCCTCAGGTTGAGCATCCCCCAAACCTTTGTCGACGAAGCGGAATAAAATCACACATTCTCTCGCAGCCAAGCCGTTAACCCGGCGAACAAAATTAGACAGTACTACTGCCTAAATGGATATGTAAATACACCTATGCACAGGGGCGTCTGGTGGTCTGACTTTATGGGTGTGCACTTGAGCCTCGCCTCCAGAAGAAGTGTTTTATCACCCTCTCAAATACTTGTTCCCGTTTTTGCGTACATAATGATACTAAATATATTAGCAACCTAAGTTATGAGTAATCTATCTAGCAGTTGTTTACTGAAAATGATGCTGTGGGAGAATTTTATTTCATGAAAAAGATTAAAAAATATTAATGAAATATCTCGGCGAATTTTCCGTCGATTATGAAAACAGCGATGTTATGAGAACATTCGATAAACTGACATTAAAAACATAGAAATGCCGATCTAATATTCAATATTATTGCAAAATCATCTAGCAATTTAAGCTAGGAGATTATTATTGTTTTGATGTCATTATGTAGGTATTAAATAAACACAAACCTACAAAAAAACATGTTTTTTAACAGCATGAAAGTATTTTTAAAATAAGGCTATTCTTTTTCGCCATTAAAACCGTAAATATATAACATGGTTATGATTTACATTTTTAGGAAGGTGGGAAGTAGGAGGATCAGAGTAGAATGTAGGGGTCGCCAAAATTTCACCTCTCCCGGCTGAAAATTTTATCTTGAGCCACTCCTGCAAACAAGGTAGCCGGTCCAACGACCACATGGAGAAAATCAGTTGTAATCTATCTAGCAGTTGTTTATTTCTAATGACCGGCAGACCAAACCAACAAAATCAAGCGAAATCAAGAGAATAATACATATTAAAGAAAACGATAGTGCTCACTCAGTCCATACTCCCTGCTTCTTACTTCAGAATATTTCTTTCCCTTCCGCCACTGCAGTCGCTGCGCGCATTGCTAACTTCCTTCCAAATATTACGTCTCTGCTTTCACAGTTTTTCCTTTCATCATGCTCACTTTGCAATGAAATGGGAACGAGCTTTTGACAGTGCAACAATTTTGTTGCCACGACACAATGGGAACAGCTGACTGATCCATGTTCCCCTTGCGCGGGATTCGACTACAGCGCCACAACGACAGCTATTTTTGGACAAGCTGCACTAATAAGCAAAAGCAATACAAGAAATTGTTTAAAACACGCGTTTCGCTTTAAGTTGTCCCCCTCCCTCCTTCCCTTCTTTCTTGCACCTGCAATGTTCGGAACAGTGTGAGCGAAGATGCGATAGAAATTCAAGACTAAATTTGGTAAACGCTGTAAGTGCCACAATAATTCAAACACCGTTTTCCATGTTAAACTGTGAAATGTGCCATGCTTTATAATGTGGTCAACGTGAAAAGTGGCTGGTAGTCCTCTAAGTAGTTCAAAGGGCGTGTAAAAAGGCACTAGTGTGAACGTTCGTACGGGCTGATGTGCTTAACGATAAGATTTACCAACACTTTCGCTTTTGGCACTAACAACGTTTACCACCTTTAGTCCTCAACTCCCTTTACACATTTACGATGATGTGTGGGTTGTCTCTACTCCGCCACACGATCTCGAGTGGAATGGGATTGCAACACTGCAGTATCGTGAACACAGCACTAGCAGTGTGCGTGAAGCCTATAATACTGCACGCTACAGGCGCCAATCCCTTCTCTCTCCTTGCGTGCTGCAAACAACGGCAGACGAGCACAAGGCGACTTGTGTGCGAGGCGAACGTATCTCAGCGGCAGGCGTTGGTAAATCGAAGCCGATGGGGCGTCGGAACGTTTGATGTTTTGAAGGAGATACTGTCCAGTGAATAAGTATAATAAAAAATAATTATATTACAAATTTATTTGGGTGTTTACATGTGACTGTGCGAATAGGCAGAAGCCATTACTGCCTATGCATACACTAACACACACCAGGGGTGCCCATACCCCCAAGGACCATGACGCACTCCCCCCCAAAAAGGTAGAACATCCCCCCCGTTTATGCCGAATTAATTACTCAAATTATTTTTGTCAGACAAAATTTGCGGAAAAATATACTACCAGAGGTGCAACCATGAATTTTTGTCTTGGGGGGAGGGCAAGTACCAGGATAAACGTACCAATAATAATAATAATAATAATAATAATAATAATAATAATAATAGTAATAATAATAGCAACAACATTAATAATGGCTTCCTTATTATTATTATTATTATTATTATTATTATTATTATTATTACTACCAGTAGTAGTAGTAGTAGTATCAAAGACGTTATTATCCTCATAAATTGCGCAAAAAGGGGGTAGAAGTCTGTGCTAAAGCATTTGTTTGGAACAAACCATTTGAAATATTTTTTCAACATCGTAAATTTCATATTAGCTAATAATGGAAAACAAGCACACAAACTGTATTTTTGAATGGCAGAAAATGAATGATATATGCATTCCGAAGATACATGTGTAACTTTCATGTACAACATATGTTTTAGACATATGCAACATGGAGCGCCATAAAATGTAAAATACATATGCAACAACCTAACACTGAATTCTGTACGTATTCAACGTTTATTCAATACAAATATACAACACATATTATTTAAATACATTACATTACAGAAAACAAGTAGAATGCGAGCGAAGCGAGCAAGATAACTTTTATATCCAATTTTTGCAATTAAAAACAATATTAATTTAATAGGGCGCAAATAATTTCACTGGACGCCATGGCATTCTCTCTTTTACAACTTTTTTTTTAGATCATTCGGCGCTCATGGCCGATTCCCGCCGACCCTAGCTAGAGCCATGGACGTTCGTAGGAGGGAAAAGGAAGGTATTTTTTTCCAGCGGTGGCAAACAAAGGCAAATTTTCCCCTAAAATAGTGTAGTACCCTAAAAAACATTGCTTAAATTTGAATTTCATGCAATAATTAACACATTTTATTTTGGCTAAAATGAAATTATATGTGTGAAATACATATTTTTTGGTTGACTTTCATTTACCAGGGGGACATGTCCCCCCCCCCCATTGCCCCCTTCCGGACGCCCATGGCTAGAGCTCTGAACTTGACGAAAAGGAGAAAAGCAGATAATTTTACAAAATGATTTTTTATTTGCATAAAATTTGAAATCGAAGTGGTAATTGCTCCTCTGTGCCCCCCCCCCCCCCCCCACTGCAGGTGACCTTGGCCGTCAATTTTTTTCCCCCTTGCTACCCTAGAATTGACTTCCGTCGAAGGTTGGGGTGGCAATGACTCCCCTGCCCCCACCCTGTGGTTGCGTCACTGTATAATACAGACATATTTAAGCAATATATGTTTACTTTCGATACTTTAGACTCACTGCCATTGTTAATGTCAAATCTTATTCTGCACAGTTTGTCTGCTCGACTAACCTTGTACAGTAACGGACACTGCCGGCTTGTAATGAATACATTAACTTTCAATGGAATCGTTACAAGCCGGCAGTGTCCGTGACTGTACGTATTAATGCGAATACCACCCCCCCCCCTCCATCCAAACCGATTCTAAAGGCATAAGAGATGGTGTTTCATTTCAATCCTATCGCCGCGATCATCCACAGGTAGGTAGAAAAACTAAACATAATAACCAAAACTAAAAATCAATAACATGTCAATCAAACGATACGATCCACCCATTTTTCTGTGAAGATATATGGAATTGGTATAAAATTTTGTCCCTCCAAAAAATTCCCATGACGCAGGCGCGTCATGAAACCCTCGT
The DNA here is from genome assembly GCF_977018435.1 of Lepisma saccharinum. Classification (NCBI taxonomy): domain Eukaryota; kingdom Metazoa; phylum Arthropoda; class Insecta; order Zygentoma; family Lepismatidae; genus Lepisma; species Lepisma saccharinum. Next base: position 28,349,059 of record NC_139233.1, on the reverse strand, counting down.
GTGGGCACCCCTGACACACCAAGATAATGTGACTTTGTGCATTTTTACCGTGGTTGTTCAGAATATCACCCACTAAATAATAAACATATCTATACATTTTACTACATTGGCCACTACATCACGAAGATCATAATTCACAAATATGCACTACATTTGAATCATTGTGTTGTAAAGTCGTTACTTAAATTATGTTCATTCCAGATAGCAGCATCAATAGCCACGTATCTCGTTGTTCTCGTGCAGTTTAGACTCAGTGAACAAGTATGCTTTCAAAACAGAAGCATTTCCATCTACAAAGACAAGTAAGTGTCTGTAGACATAGTATGAATATTCCGTAACAGTAACAGCGAAAGCATTAACTGTACATTTTTCATTGACGTCAATTATTAAGTATGTAATATGGGTAACCTTATGGTTGGTTTACATTTGGCCAGTGCATGTGGCAGTAAATGGAGCAAGTTCCATGACTGTTTTCTCGACTCGTCCTTTCCTTTGCGAGTAACTTTCTATCTTACAGAATGTTCCTAAATCTCTAAATGAAAATAAGAAGTGGATATTTTGAAACTTTACTTTATTCATAATCGGACGATATATGTTTTTTATAAATCCACAGAATAATTCATTCTAATCCCTTTACTGGTACCGAGTAAACTTTCTCACCAGTCACTCGCGTAGGAAGCAACTCCCCGCAACTACTGTCTGTCTACTGGACAAACGTGAAACCACCCTTCAGTAGGTATATGCCTTTGCCTTTGTAGGAAACCTAAATCTACTAACTTAAAAGTTCTCTTCATAGATTTGGTAAGAAGGATTTAGAAGAAGGTAAACTAGGAGCAAAGCGTTATCTGCCTTCAACGTTCAATGCTGCACACCTTGCAATTAGGAAGTTGCATTTTTTATGATATAACTAATTTCAAACATGTCACTGTATTTTCCTAGTAATTAGAATAACAATTATTGTAAACAGAAATATATCTTCCACTAATATCGACTCAATGTTACTCTTGCAGATCTAATCTTCTTTCGACTGAATTCGCTGTGACGACACCTCATCAGTGAAACATAACTTAGGTTTAATATCAACCTTCTAGAGTGACATTTTCATAGAATTTAAATTCTGAACTTATGGCGCTAAACCATATTAGTTCCTTCTTGAACTGAACCAACACAATAATGTACGTTGCAACTGAACCCATCATCTGAAAGAAATTACAACGTTTTAAATAAACTGTGAGAATGTAATTTTCATAATTGTGCATCAATAAACATAGAAGCGTGTATTGACTGTTTTCATGGCTCACGCAAACTTTTCTTCAATAATGCCAGCACTTAACCTTTTCTGTGTGAATATATAATGTATTTCAGGTGTGTTCTTGTCAAGAGTAAGTAGTATTTTGAAATAAGGTATAATTGCATTGATATGAATGTGTCTAATCGGAATATGTAAAAATAAGAAAAAGCGTCACTTAAAGAAGTAATGAAAGTCCTCCATGTTGGCACCCTGGCTTATTACCCTATAATTTGATTGATTTGAGTAGTTTGCCATTTCAAACAGTAGCTCGTAATGGAATATAAACACAAAATTTCAAAGTTCTCTGTAAATATAGTAGAAGTCACGAACATTAGCAGTATGTATTTCATATGTGTGAAGAGCTCAGTACTCCTCTGATAAGTTAACAAAAGCTCATATACATACATTTCTTGTAATTTCAAGAAAAATGAGCAAATTCTTTAAAAATTGTCCCAGATTATTCTTAAAGAAAAAGCCAAAGGCGAAATATATTTGATCATGTTCTAGAAATTATTTGAACTGGAATTAAAACTTTTTGCTAAGTATGGCAGAATTGGAAAAAAGAAACTGAGAAACGTCTATCAAAATTATGGTGCTTGTAGTAGGAATTTCTCCCACGCCTATCAACGCTGATCGCCTTTTCAACTGCAATTACTTTTTTGGGGGATTTTATGTAATCAACAGGACGCACTTCTTTACCCGCTATTTTCAACGAAATGACAGAGTATGTAAAGAAATCTTATCATTTCTCCGGATCTTCTTTTAGGGTTATATTCATATCTAAAAGTCAGACAGCTTCACTTTTTCACTTGGTGTACTTACAATAGTCCGACTACAGTATTTTGAAACTTGATATAGTTGGTGTAGTAGTGTGCCCGAATGTTGGCAGAGATCATCAAATATATTTGGTCCAACTTTATTTAAAACAAAAATGAATATTGAATATGTGAACCATTAATATCCGTTAAGAAAAGGAGGTAGTAACCCACCTTAAAGATAGTTCAGAAGTTCTAGGCAGACCACTGATTGATGGACATTACTGTCAAAATTTCGAGTAGTAAAGAAATCAAGGACTGCGGAAAATGCACCTAGCTCTAGTAGACGAATCCAAACGCGATACGAGCTGTAGGTAGTTTGTGTGAGCTTATTTCTAAGCTCATTATATGCACAGAAATACTAATCAGGACTGGAGAAATGTGCACGAACTACTCAGTGGATTTCAGCTCAGAATTTCGTTTGTATGCTTTCAGTTGTTTATTATTGGTCACTTGTCACTACATTTGAAACCTCAATGTTCTACCAGCACCAGAGGATCTTCACGGAATCTACTTCATCATCTGCGTTCCGGCCTCCCCGATGGCAAAGTGATAGCGTCGTTGCCTTGTAATGAAGGGGTCTCGGGTTTGATACCCTGTTAAGGCACATTGTGGTTCGGAGCCCACTAAACTGTAGGTCCAGTCCCGGTTAGCCTCACTGTGTTTAAAGTGGACTTAAGACACCAACTCAGTCAAACAATGAATCGGCTCCGTCCCAATTGCAGCTGTTACCCCTATTTTGCCAATTGACTTGTCCAGTTTGATCATGCGCACTTGCGTTGATTGTCGTGACTATAGATGAAGACAGCCTATATATGCATAATATCTACACAAGCAATGGACAATAACTCACTGCGCGATAAAAATCACTGCAAATATACCGAATATGGGAAAAATGAAATAAGTAATATAAAATTTCTTACCGATGAAAGTAATCCTTTGCTTACTGTAAAATATCCAGCAGCGGACACATTCACTGGAGACGCTATTAGTTGCATCATGAACATCTGAATCTGTAATAAGCAAATATGTAAACTGAAAAGAAATTGAACACGTGTAATCAGCGTGTCAATTGTTATGAATTTTTGCTTGGGCTCGGGTGGAAAGTGGATCAGGCATAAACAGGAAATTTATATATTTGCAAGAAACCCCATACTCATTTTGGGGAAAGATATACGAACACATTATTATTGTTGTTTTCTCTCTATTTCAGCTATTATAAGTTACTTTTTTACCTCTTGGTCTAATCGCGACGACGATGATGATGTTTTGAAATACGAAGTGATGAAACTTATAGCACACAATGATACATTACCTAGGGTTCGAACTTGGAGCTTCTAGCTTTATAGCGAGTTGCTCTGACAACTCTGCCACAAAGGCAGTAACTCCAGCTACGATTAGTATATCTGAGCATTAAGTGGACTTAAAATAAGATTTCAAGCTTCAAATTGTAAAATTATAAGTGGCCCCCTTTTAGCATTCTCGTTCTTAAGAATAAAAATAGTTTAAAATATTTCTCAGTGAGGAATTAATTCAGGCAATATTCTACGAGTACTGTCTATTGGCAGTCTTTATAAATAATAATTGTAATAATAATAATAATGTTATTTCTGTGTCGTTACCTGCTGCTGGCATTTCTGGTTTGCATTTGACAAGGGCACGCTTCTAAGTTCCACCAGGACGCTGTTTGCCTGAAAGATTATAGAAAAAGTTCTAGCTGCGTTTACTGCGTAATCACGATATAATTTTATTATTACCAACCAGAACTTGAAATGACAACATATTGGTTAGCGACTAAGTGAACTGACCAATACAGAAAATTACGTATGTTTTTGTATGGATGTTTATTGTGATAATTGTTTATCGAACATTTTAAATAACTGACGGAGGACCATAATGTTTTAACTAAAACTCTGATATTTGAATTGTAGAACTGGTTCAATCACTCGAATGCGAGACATGTATGATGACTATCATTTGTAATTGCGAATAAAAATACCACACTTGACTTTCCACTTGCTGTATTGTTTTGACACACAAACTACACTAATAGGTACATGATATGATCACACACACACACACACACACACACCTTCCGATTGAAGCAAGAATGTCTGTTTTTCAGGATCGTTGACGAGACTGTTCATGATGCTCACTGGTGCTCAGCATGGCACGCTCACTATCCTGTCTGATTCCCGCCACTAAAGCTCTCTCAGCTGACGAGCACACAATGTTGCCAACCGCTAGTATTAGTCAAAACAACGTAGTAATAAACCAATATTTTGCAGATCTTTTAGTATACTAAAATTTATCTTGGTATCTGTTGAGGTTTCTAGGTTCAACATACAGTCTTTGTCCTAACTTGGAACACTTTCGAACTTTGTATTTTGATTAATTTAGTTTGTCTTTCTTCTTTACTCCGATAGTATGGTACGAGGGTCACTATTTATATTTTGAGCCTACCAATGAAAAAACAGGAATTTGGCATTGAAAACTGCTTTATTGTTTTTCGAAGTATTCTCCTTTATGGTCAATACACTTTTGCATTCGTTCGAACCATTTGTCAAGCAGTTTTTCCAATCTTCTTGAGACACCTCCATAACATGGTTTTTGAACGCATCAACGGCGTCTTCCGCCGACGAAAATCGTTGTCCACGCAATTTATTCTTGACATTCGGGAACAAGAAGAAGTCATTGGGTGCCAAATCAGGACTGTACGGCGGATGACCCATCAATTCTATTTTTTGACTGTTCATAAAGTCGGTTGTTAGACGAGATGTGTGACAGCTGGCATTGTCTTGATGAAGAATGATCCGACGGCGTTTGTTTGTTTTCCGTATTTGACCGAAGACCTCTGGCAAAAAAATTGTTGCGTACAGTTCTACGTTCCTCTAAAGGCACAGTTGCCACATGACCAGTTTTCCCGAAAACACAGGCGACCATTTGTTTCGATGTGCTTCGAGCGGAAAAACTTTGGTTGGATTGGGTTCACCTTGAAACACCCATACAGTCGACTGCTGTTTACGTTCCGGCTCATATGCATATATCCATGATTCGTCACCTGCTACAATCTTATATACGTCTTTTGAAGCACCAAGATTGTATTTATTGAGCATTTGTTTGCACCAATTGACGCGAGCGTCTTTTTGAGTTTTTGTCAAATTGTGTGGGATCCAACGAGAACATACCTTTCTCACAGCTAAATGATCATGTAATATTTTATATATGCTGGTGGAACTAATGCCTATGGTTGCCTCAATCTCACAGTATGTCACATGACGATCTTGCAGTATTAGGTTTTGCACAGCATCAATGTTTTCTTGAACAACAACTGATTTTGGACGACCTTCGCGAATCTCGTCGGTGAGCGAATGGCGGCCACGATTAAATTCGTTATACCAGCGTTTCACAGTGGCAAAGGATGGGGCGTCATCGCCAAATGTGGAAGTAAGTTGATCGATGCACTCTTGTCTTGATAATCCACATCGAAAATCGTAAAAAATCATCGCACGAAAATGTTAATTCCATTATATTGATGTCGCGCAATCTCCAAGGCAACATAAACAACACAAATCAAGCTATTGACAAAACATTTGAAGTACGTTATGGTCAATAATGCCAGACGATTCCGTGCAAATCGCGCCTAACTTCAATCAGTGTTGCCAAGGCTAAAAATATAAATAGTGGCCCTCGTACTACATCATAGAACGAAACCTCCAAATATCATACAATTCATTCAGTGTAAATTTGGAAATTTGTTCCGAGTAAGGTTACGGTGGCCCTAACATGGGGCAGTAGTGGAAATACAACTACAGAGCGACCACAAACAAGAATCCTTCTGCTAAAATCCCTCGCGCACTTTCCCCTCGATCGGTTTAGCTCCAGCCGTAAGGAAGCATGGTGCACCCAGCCCCTCCACTCCTCGCGGGAGTGCGGTGCAGGAGTCGCGGGTCTCCGCAGGTTTTTCTTCCTGGTGGTTCCACTATACTGTGTTCTTCTGATAGACACTGTCCGATGTAAAGCATGATTTTCATTACATCCCATCTACTGTATAAAGCAGGTGTAAAAGTAAGTGTATCTAGAGCTTCGAAGTAATGAAATCTTAATATCTAGTATTGAGACAAGCATAGGAACGTTAATTGCGATTATATCACACAAAAACAATCAACCAAAAACTTATAACAACTTGTTTTCTGCAAGTCTCTCCCATTCACAAAATATTCACAAGGCAGAAAAAAATATATAAAAATAAAAAATAAATCTGCTCTTATCCTATGTTAGGGTAACATTCCAAATTACGTCACATGCTTCGAATATTAACTCGAAGAAAAAAAATAGAAAAGGCAAAGCCAATCTCAAGTATTTATAATGCATAATAAAGTTGGTCATTTTATAGGTCCTTAGTTCCGCAGCGCGTGAGGATATGAAGATGACCAACTTTCTTTATTAACGTTTTGATCGTTAAGGCTATGTGTCGCTAACGTAATAACCTTGCAATCAAGGTGTCCCGGGTTCGATACTCTGTGGAGGCACATATTGGTTTGGATCCCACTTTAAACTGTATTTCCAGTCCTGATTTGATATTCTGTGTATAAAGTGGACTTAAAGAACAAACTCCAAACAAGCAAAGCTTCAGTTCGTCGCCACGGGCCTTCAAGAAAGTTGTTTTCTATTATGTTATGTTCCATGGATTCACGGTGGCAACTGACAGTTATATTTTCTGTCTGGAAAGGACATTTTATTTTTAGTTCCCTACAGACAGGCTATGTAACCAATAAAAGCAAGGATCGCCCAATGACGAAACCCATCTTTGATACAATAACAGAAAATAGCATGTGGAATATTTGCAAGGATGTTCATACACTAACGCACAGGCAATACAAATCACGTACATGAAAAGAACATAACATAAACATGTGTTAAATAGACCAATTTATCTTACATTGGCAACTGAGGCACAAGGAAGAGCACAAAAAATGCACAATTCCACAAGATAGTCACAGACACGAAACTGTTCGCGCAACCCGCTGTATTAACATCTCCTTATCGGAAGTTCTAATAACATATCGGTTATTAGTTCTAGAGACTCTCGCTAGCTTGTGCCACCGTATGAGAAATTATTGGAAGAAGGCCCTTCACCATCTTTGTTCGATTAAGCTGTGAGTTTCATTATCATGATTATTATTACTAACATAAACTAAAACAAGAAAATAAAAATTAAACTACACTTTTCCTTACAAACTACATCTGAGGAAATTAAACTCGAGCTATTCGTCAAAGATGTACCGGACATTTAGAACGACATTACGGACATGGCACAGTGGAGGGGTCCAGCCCTTGCAGCAAATGACGATGTGTGAGACGGCTCTGTCCGATTCGAAGCAGAGTTAAGATTACTTTTTCTCGACGGGAGAGACAGAGATGAGGAACGTCATGCACCAATGGTGGCCTTCATAGGGCGAGACTTGTTCCCAGTTACCTCATCTCACTGTTCCTGCCACGTGTCAAGAAAGGAGGCACGAGAAACATTCTGCAGGTCACTAACTGACATATGGTGGACAAGAACATCGCCGTCTGCATCAGCAGACTTGGAGCAGCATTGACTTCTTCCCTTAATGTCCACGTGACTGGGGACCAGGTAGAACCGGACTTGTGCACAGACAGATGACACAAGCCATAGAAGGATACGCTCCACTACAGGATGTCTGGAAGTCAGCGACTACAGACTCTAGGGAACATTAATCGAATCAGTGCATTTAAGGACTCTTTGAAAAGCGTGAACTTCAGCAAAGTCCAGGACTTACGGACTGCATAGAGTTCTCCAGTGTATAAGAACACGCGGTATGAAACGCATAGACGTAACTTTCGGAGTCCACAACAAAGGCGCATCCAAATGATTCGACCAATTTGGACACATTCGTATGTCATACATTAAAATTGGAGTACTGAAATCGAAGTTCTAGAAACTGTAGATGGTATTCGACCATTGGTGTTTCTGCCTTTGGGAGAGCAGTAAGAGTGGCGAAATGATTTCCCGTTTTGTAAATTCTTCTTGCATTAAATTTATTTATTGACATTCATCTTATCTGGTTAACAATAACAAATAGCTAAAATACTGTTTAGTATTTCACGATAATAATCTCTCAGTGTGCTCGCACCTACTACACTTTGACTTTTGTAACGCAAAATAAAATTTGCTTCACAAAGAACTATATCTCCGCTCCCCTCCCCTTCCCTATTAAATTTGTACCCTAATGGAATCTATTATTAGAAATTGAACTTTACCTCTGTCGCCACTCTGTCCGTCTGCACCAGAAGATGATACCAGAGCCACAAGCAGGTTATTGCGTAGTAGATGATATATTGGTTTATCCCATTGGTAAACATAAAAATATATACAATAGTTCCAAGTAGGCTGAAGGAGAATTCCAGGAGCAAAGTTGTTCCGAAGCACTTGTTGAGATCGCCTACAACTGACGTCAAGTCAGCATGTAATAGACGCAATTTCTCCAGAGCAAGATGATCATCAACGTCCAACTTGCCCGCATTCCAGCAGAAGATATGCCCATCGAGAGAGATGTTTTCCGTCTTGTCGGCGTTGAAAATTCGACTTGCCAGCAATGCTTTCAATGATTCCTTCACTGTTTTGTAGTTTTTGCTGAGATACTTGCATATCATGAGATAGAGAAGGATTGGGACTGTTCTCCAGAGATTCATAAACGTGAACCACATCCATAGGGCCGCTGTAATCCAAGTTAGACTTCCAAAGAACTTATAAAACGACGAGAATCCCATAAAGGTGCTCAGAACTATCATGCCGAAAGTTATCAGCATGTCGATTATCCTGTATACAGATGTACACTTCTCCTTGATGCGATAGAGTATGACTTTGTCTACCAGTGTGCCATCTGGCGATTCAGCCTGAAACTTCTCTATCCCTTGGAACAGAGGAGGTAGGTATTTGGACATGGATTGACAGATTAAAAATTGGATTGAAATCCTCGCTGTAAAAATAAACCATGTGACTTGATTCCACAGTTCGTGCCAAGGAGATGCTGGAGGAATGGCCAAATCAGCATGGTCGAAAAAAGAACTGACAAACGAAAGTACGACAAAAAGAGCAATATCCCACAAATAGTTTGAGCTTAACCACTTGTGCTTTAGATGATTCCCGTTGCTCGACAAGACATTTGAGACAGGGAACAGTCCAACAATTTTACCAGTAACAGTGAGTAAACGAAGATGTGATCCATATGCATATTTCTGTTGACTATTTACTATCTGTGAACGAATACGGTTCCTCTTGCCGTAATCCATTCTTATATTTCCTGTGTTCACTATCTCTGTCCCTAACCTTCTGTGGATCTCGAAGTACTTTCCAGATTGCTGCTGCCTTATTGATTGCGGATCCCAATCTCATTAATTTATATAACAAAGTCAACAATAAGCAAACAGACGGAGAACAAATTAATTTCGCATTAAGCGGAGGAGAACGTTGTCATAATTCATCAAGGTGAAAAGTACAACGCCCGTTGAACACTTATATTATAGGTTGAAGGTTCTTCACGAATTTTCTAGAAATATTTCTGAAGTGACTTTTCATATTTCAATTTTAAGATTTCATATGCATGTAATATACTACGTTGACGTTCATGTGGGTCATCAATTGCATAAAACTTGTACCTCCACATGATATTTTCGGTTTATCACCCGGATCGGTCATAGTTCTAAATCCCACTTCGATCTTCGACAATGATTTCCTTTGCACATGATTGCAAAACAAGCTTACATTCCGTTGTTTGTGCATGGTTTTGCAGCATGTAAATATTATTCCCAAGCTGATAACTCTTCAACATGTGAACCGTTGAAAGCAAGTTGTATCGCCTATCTCGAAGGAATTGCAATTTTCCTTGGAAGTAGGAACATAAAAAATTGTAGTGTGTTCATGAAGCAAAATTCATGAGAATGGTACAATAATATTACTCAATCAGTATTACTACAGCAACCACATGAACTAACTTGGTATTTAAGGCTACTTTAACGAACACTCTTTATTCAACCTCGTCGTGATACGCAAACATGAGCTGACCTCCGGTCATGCCGTATGCATACAGAAATAATGAGTTGGGTTGTTCAACTTATCAGCCCAAAGTGGTACGATTTCAGTAGTTATAATTTAATTCTTACAATTTATTAATTAAATAAATACTTCTGAAATACAAGCAATATAATATTCTCTCTAAATGATTTGGATCTAAATATTGGCTTGAAGTACATAAAATAATATTCTTACGGTCAATATAATTCGTCATTTAACTATGGTGAGAGCTGCGGTGGCTCAGCTGTCGACCTCCGTGGCGGAGTGGTTAGCATAGCGCGTTGCGACGCCAGGGGTCCCGCGTAAGACATAGATATTTGTGAGTGACCTAATGATAGAATTGAGAAAACCCGAGAAATGTGAAAATTGAGAAAAAGTGAAAATGGGGAATGCTACCGTTTAGGAGTATTATTTAAAAAAAACAACAAAAAGAATGTTGGTTGATCATCTGACTGCCACGCGGGAGACCCGGGTTCGATTCCCGGGCTAGGTGATCTTAGGTCGGAATTTTTCTGGCTTTGTCCCCGCATAACGCGACTCTGGGACTCACCCAGCCTCAAATCAATGGGCACCTGAAAGAAACCCTGCGGGGTAAAGGCGGCCGGGTGTCTACTGATCACATCATCACAATTATGGCCGAGATCAAGTATTTGAGGAACTCTATCTCCATATCACTTCATATGCCTTCATGGCATATGTGCCATACAAACCTTTACCTTTTTACCATTTAACTATGGTATTTTCAAAACAATATAAATTCCATAACTTTTTCGGCCTGTGTAGTGTTTGACCAATTTTTATATATTGTTTATTTGATTAAACAATTAGTGAAAAATGCTTACTAAACCATTTGGAGGGGTTTAGACCCGTTAAACACTTCCCTAATAGACCGCCGCGTCGCTGCTTGCGCTATCGGCAATTGAGGCGCTTGCGGACGTATGACGGCACTGTAGACCGTCCGTTAATCAAGCCCGCAAATTTCCGTAACTAGTTTAAAGAGTAATTTATTTACTTATCAATTTATGAAACAAGTTGCTGAAACTGGCTGCCTTCGTTGTGCACACATTTCTTACACCTCTTGATGTTACCCATAACTCGCTTCAGTTTCCGTTGATTAATGTTGGTAATTTCTTGGGGATGTTACGTTTCAGTTCTTCTCGAGTGTTACGTGTAGATTTCACTTGTACGCAGCATTTTTACTCTACTTGAATTCTGAATAAAAACTGTTAATTTCAAGAAATTTCAGACACTTACAGTGCAGAAAATATGAAGAATTTATAAAAAAAAATGTAATAATTCATGATGACGGGGTGTGAATTATAAAAGTCAGATTCCAACTACGGAAAATGATTTCCCTCCTTTTTGTAATCAAGAACATGAACATAACTACGGCTCAACGTGCTTAGCATACCGCTACGAAACTAAGGGTTCTCGGTTGGAATCTTGAGTAGAACATGGCTATATCCCTGTATATTCATCAGTACGTTCTAATCGTCGTGATTAACCAATGGAGGTAGAAAAGCGCCGTAAACAAAAATCGAAGCCTTACGCAAAAATAACGTCACAATCTCAAATAACCCATGTTGCAGGGCAACCTCCGTTTTGATCCCCCAACAAAATTTTCTCCGAACGCCTATGTTACGGATGTGGGGCATGAATACTTTTGTTTTACTCATGCTTTTTATCTGTTCATTATTCGCCTGTGTCGACATAACTGCCCTAGAAAGCTGCAAAATTAACGTCAGAATATTAAAATAGACAAATAATAAAATATTATTTTAAATGTTTACTCCTTCCTGGTGGTGAATTCCTCAAATATGGCCTACAATATTCAAACAGGTTGCGTGCTCATTGCATATTCATTGGGAACTAATGTCAAAATTGCATGACATGTTTCCTCGCTCTGACCTTATGAGGGCATGGTTGGTTTCAGTATTCATTGACTTAGATGTTGCGATTATATTGTTGTTAACGTTCATTTTGATAGGCAGTTTGCGTTGTGTATTTTCTCGTTCGGCTTATATTGTCCTTTAATGATGATTACGCATTGCTGAATTTTTTGGTGTTGAAGACCAAAACGGCAGTTAGCTCAATATGTCCTCTTCAACAAATACAGAAGACCTTGATGAAACGATTGACAAGTCAACAACTTCGTGCTGAAACGCCACACAAGTCATTAGAACGATCTCCGGTGGGAATGGTAGGAAATTACGATAATTCAGCCTCCTATTTGCGTTCCAACCTGTCTCGTTTCGTGGAAGCGAAGTGTCATGTGAAGAGCAAGAAGAAATGTTCGATTTTCTTTTGTTTCCGGCAAGGGCGCAGTTCATAACATGCCCTGAACTTGTGAGGTCTTGCTTTTGCCATTGCAATTCAGTGTCCTGTGATCTTTGTTGTTAATTTTTAAAATGGTTTTCTGGAAGAAGGAAACTGTATATCCTGGGAGCGTGAAGCCTCAGGACTATGTTTACAGCGTTGAGCTTCGTTTCCTCCTAGTTCTTGGAAAGATATCAGGACTCTGCCCTGTTTCGAATGTCCTTTACAAGAATGGTAGCGACTTGAAGCACAGTTGGATTAGCTTAAACTACTTGTGGGATTTCATCGTGGTTGGCTTATTCGTTCTCATACCTTGGTTTCTCGATCAGGCTGAAGTTCCTTCAGAAGAAGCAACTTTCACGAAACTGATATGGGATGCGATCGCAACAATCATCTTGGGTCTCAGATGCTTTATTCAGTTTTGCCTGTGTCAAAATATGGCGAAGTTTTTACCTACTCTCTTTAGTGCATTGGAAAAATTTGGAGCTGCCAACATTGCTGCCGAATATAGAGATCGAAACAGAAAGTTACACCCGATCAAGAGGAAATGCTCAATTGTTGCCAGAGCCATCCCAATGCTGATCACATTAAGCATGCTTGCCTTATCAACATTCTTTGTGTATGATCTGTTCCACGAAATGATGGGAGGTACGAATTGGAACGAGGTGAGTCTTATAATCTGGTTCTGCATAATGAATCTATGGCGCACCATTCCTCTCCTCCTGTACATGTTTATCTGCAAACACTTGAGCCATGACTACGAGATCATCAGAGAGGCCATGAAAACGCTACTGAGGCGTTTGGTCGCAAATGGGGTCAGCGTATCTGCGATCAAAGTTTCTGATGAGTCCTTGGAACTGCCTGAGCACAAAAAAGATGACCATCACTACGAATTGGAGAATTTACGCTGTCTGCACGCCGATCTGTCATCAGCAGTGGATGTTCTCAGCTGCTCTTTTGGCAGCACCCTGCTGGTCGAGTTTTTCTTCAGCCTAGTAGGAACCGTGGTTCAACTCTTCATGGTCATCTCTGGGGTGCGACTGGGCATAATCCTTTACACGGTGACCAGTTTCTGGCTATGGATACACGTGCTCAACTGGACGGATAAATTATCAACGCAGGTAAAATATTTTATTAGCTTTCTTCTTAGAAGCGATTCCGTGTTAACTTGCTATGAATATCCGAGAGATATTTTAATTAGGATGGTTATCTTTATTTTTTTTCCAAACACTAAAAAAAATATTAGACGGTCTTAGGTTCATCTATTTTTACTATCATCCCCTGATAATGATAACTTGTGGTTACATACAGAATGGGGATGAAAACCTATCCGAAATACTACGTTAAACTCTACCAATATTGTATTTCGTGTTCTGCACTGTTAGGAGACCGTGCAAGTTAACATTCAAATTGTAAAATTTCACAGTCTGCATATGCAGACCATTGAAGTAATGCAAGAAAAATAACGAAGTGTCGTTACAATTATTCATGTAGTTTTGGAACACGTTACTAAAGCGAGTTCCGAAAAAAATAATGCATTCTAGGGTAACGTTACACTCCAACTCTACATGTGTGTAGGATATGTGAATACCACAAAAAAATTATAAAGTATTTCGCTACCTCTACATAAAATGCAATATTGAACAATACTTTTTTGCAGCATGATCTGAGAGCCAATTTTATTTACCTAAAGTAATAAAATTGGCTCCCACATCATGCTGCAAAGAATTTATTGTTCAACTTAAACTTTATAAAAGAGCAATCCTGTTGTGGCATTTAAATGCAACAAAGAACACCATGTGACTAAAGGCATTACAATTGTCACGTACACAATGTAATTTATCACAATTTTATTTGTATTTCTTGAAGGCAAATGGTATATTAGAGGATCTGAGGGGAGTGCCTTTGTCCAAATTGAGTCAAAAATGCCATATCGAGGTAAGTTTCAACAGTCTGCTCTGTCACTAGTCAATAGGGTTATATTATCTAAATTTGAATAATAAAAAAATCACTTATTCTTTAAAAGATAAAGATACACACACTAAAAAAATGTAATTAATTGTGCTTTCTCATGCTGCTTACTTCGTAGGGTAAACTTATTATCTCAGCGAAAAAAATAAAAGAAACGAGTTAGTAGACTTCAGAATTTGAGAATATGTAGCCTATTTATTTTTTCCAAATATCAGTACCATATCTATGGATGTTTTTACACGCTTTTTGATAATTCACTTTATGAGCTCCGAATTGCAATGCACGTACAATGACTAACGTGTGCCAATGTTCAAGTAAATTGGAACGATACTAAGGTCTTGTAACTAGACAAACTACTTTCTACTTCGTCTGCGACTGACACAAGGAGGCCTAATCAACCCACTTCGAAACTACGTAGATAATTCCATAAAGACAGTTATACATATCTTGAGAACCAAAAATATTTCACATGACACAAATATGTATAATTATATTGACTCCAGTAACACATTAAAGTGTGGGTACTTTTATCAGCTGCTGTTTCATGTGATGCACTAAAAATGCATAAATTGACGCGATCAGAAACAATCATTTCAAACAAAAATTATACTTTGAACTGTGTCAACGAATAACTTTTGATTTGAGTGATCGAGTAATTTTCTGTATATTTTCATTAATTGATTTGTTTGTTTGTATGTCTTATTATGCTTCGCTTTTCTGCCACTTTTGGCTAATCGAGAAGATGAAATGGACGAAGGGACAATCAATCACGAACACACATATGTAGACAGAACACAGCACATAATACCATAAAGTATTATACTGGCCATGAGTCCAGACGTCACAGTCTGCAAAATGCAGACCATGTCTAATACGTGGGAACGAGACAGGCATTTGGGTGTCTTGAGGAAGGGTCATTTTCATAAAATATTTAATAGTGGTATACGTAATTGAATACTTGTATATGTCATTCTACAGGGCAGTGGCGGCGATTAGGGGGGAATGGAAGTGCAGTTGCTCCCCACTTTTTGCCACTTTTGACCCCGCACTATGGCTCCTTAATGCTAAGCATGCCATACCAAATAAATAAATTAACTGCCCTTGCCAGTGCTCCCGCTCAGATTTCTGGAAATAGTTAATGAAATTCGAATGGTGAAATTGTAGCGATATTTTACTACAAAATATATTGTTTTCTGTGACTTACAGGTCACAAGTTACAGCAATTATTATTATTATTATTATTTGAAGTAGGGTTACATTTAAGCTTATAGTTTATTTTACACTGATTTAACTATATAAAAACATTTTTTGTCATGCAAGAATTTATGTTAAGCGTACAGTTATGCAAATTATATGCAGATATACAGAATATCGAAATTTCAAATGTATGTAATTTAAAACACATAAATAGTAGTAGTAGTAGTAGTAGTAGTAGTAGTAGTAGTAGTAGTAGTAGTAGTAGTAGTAGTAGTAAACACAAAAGTAAAGCAATAATAATAACAACAACAACAGGAAAAGTAATATTAGTAGTAGTAATAATAATACTCCCTCTGTCCCATAATTATAGTCCGGTATGCCAAAATGGTAACTTTTTATTTGTGTTCTCTTGGATTCTTGATTGGCCAATTTGTACTGATCCTTGAGTAATAACGTTGTATGACTCATTCCCGTGTTTCATTTTCTTTTTCTGTATACACCAATGTCACAGTTTGCATATCGGACAATTATTATGGGACAACAAACAAAAGTGTATCGGACAATAATTATGGGACAGAGGGAGTAATAGTTTCTATGATTCTGTCTCCCTGAGCAAAATCTTGCGGGCGCCCTTGGTCCTTGCCCCTCCGGTTTGGGCACCCAATCGCAGCTACTGTTACAGGGTTAGTACAAGAGAAGTAGACACTTACACTGTTATAGAACCAAACTCGCTGAACGGATGGGCATGCAATATGTGTGGTAACGTAGAGCAGGGATGAATGTTTTTACAACTGCACTTACTCTTACTTCAGCATCACGTGAGCGCTTGTTGTGTCAACTAAGCAAAATAGCCGCAACTCCGGCTCAGAAGGCTATTTGTGTACTGGAATTAGAGAAAACGAACTCTCTTCCTGTTCGTGGTAGAGTCGAATTCTTTCGGAACATCTCCAGCGGACTGCGCGAGTCTGTCTAGCGAGCCTAGTGGGCGTGTAGAACCTGAGCAAGGGGCTTGGCGATAGATTCTGGGTTGTGATGACGTCAGTGGCTCGCTTGGTTAATTGGCTGCTTCGAGAGTTGTGACTCGTTCCGATGCTTCAAATGCATAACAGCCAAAGATGTTACGGAAATAATCTCCCTCTAATTAAGTCAATTTTTGTAAGTTAGAAACACTGGAGTATTATATTATTTATGTTTAAATAAATTTTGCATGTTTAATAGTAGATCAGCCACAGGCTGAACCTGAACTTTACCCAATAGTATAGAATTTCTAATTCTAATTAGCACAATTAGTCAAAATGGAAGACAAGGGATGCGAAATAAAACGGAGGTTACATAGTTATCATTTCTTATTCTAGATCCAAATGTTGATGATGCAGCTGATAGCCACTCCAGTGAACATCACAGCCGCTGGCTATTTTACAATATACAAAGGACTCATCACATCGGTAAGAATGATTTTTACATCTTTTTGACGGTAATACCAGGAAGTATTTGTCATCCGACTTCAAAAGAATTTAATTATTTTCAAATAGGTCAGAGCCACTGTTTCTCGTCATGGATGTTACATTTTGCTATTTTTATTAACACAAATTTTACATTACACACTCTTAATTTAAGTAAATTACTGAAAATAAAGACTAAACACACTATCATCTCTTAAAGAAAGTCTACTGTCTAATAACAATATTTCTATTCCTAGAAATTGAACAAACAACGTAACAAGTAACACCCATGGCATAAATATAATTAACATAATTATATGAAATACTAATACTTGACTAATGAAACTTAATATGTTAGTCCTTTAATTTCAGTAACAAAACTCAAACTAACCATCAGTCATACAAAAATATATTATAATAAAAACCCGTAAAGAAACTGAAAATGAAACTGAATATTTGCTGATCTGAGATCTACAGCTTTCTTTCGTGAATGTTTCTACCCATCGTCCGTTTTGTAAGTAGACTCGTCCTCTCGAGCTAGTCTTGTCTTCAGCGCTCGGAGAGTATCACTCAATTGACAATGCTTGAATCACATGAGGTTAGATTTCCTGCTGGATTTTCCTGCTGGACTTGGACTGGTTGTGTGGTACTGGCTCACCTGCTAGTTTTTGCCTCACACGTACCGTACTTGTCGGTATACTTTTGTTCCCACAGAGCAGACAAGCTAAAAAGTTGGACGAGCGATATGAAGCACGTTGTAGGAGAATAGCTACTGTTATTAAAAATTAAAATTGAAAGATAAGTATGAGCTAGAAATTGCCTAAATATTAATGAACACGAATGCACATCATCTCTGTTACTTTTTCTTAATCGAGCATCGAACAAAAACAACCAGCAACAACCACAGACAAAATACTTTCCCTTGCCGTAAACACAGATTATCTTCACAGGACCAAACTTTCGCTCTGATTGGTTGTTCCACAGCAAAGCATCTAGCAGAGAAAGCCAGTTGCAATTAGAATATGGTCTAGTCGTCAAAACCAATCTAGCATCCAAGTATCCAGTTCAGCGCCAACTAGGGCATTCCTACTGGAAACACAGTTCTGTGTGATTCGGTCTAAATTCTCAGAGTAATGCCATAGTTAGACATAGACACGAGATTGAGTTCTGGTAGAACATTTTTACTTAAATTTGTTCGTGCAGATTTTTGATGTTTGTAGTTCAGGTGGTGATCAATTTAAAGAAATCGCTTGATCACCAGTCAGTTGTTTCTAATTTTCACGACCATTAATTTTCTCTTTGTACTTTCAGATCCTGGGTTCGATCGCAACGTACCTGATTGTCATGATTCAGTTCAAGCAGCAGTTGCTAGGTCTGCCTGAAAACAATGCAACCACGTCGAGCTGATTTTTTTCCTGGAAGAGGATGGTACTTCCAACTATCTATGTTTTTCGTAAAGAAAAAAGACTGTTTAAAGCATCTAAAATCCCAAATAAAAACCTTCTCCTTGAATCAGGACGAAATGTTATTTGGCAATAAATTGTTCCGCGTGTCCAGGGACGTTAATGAAGATTGTACCAAGGTTTGGAAACTAAATTTCGATACCTAGGCGCCATTTTGCGACAAATTCATAATATTAATTCGCGAGAGTTGGCTCACTAATCACCAAATGCGATTAAATTAGAATGCCAGTTATTAAAACTAGGATGAGTGATAGGTTCGATTGAAGGTCATGGTAATGCAGGTTAATATAAGTTGCACAAAATAAAAACCAGACGGTAAACCAACAACATATTTAATAGATAACTGGACGTTATGTCCGATTTATTTATTTTATTTACATTTTACTTGGGATTATCGCTAAGCAGTTTTCCCATATCTATATATGTACTGTACATAAACTTACATTTTTAGTACATTATTATTAAAAGATACTATCAACAATTTTTTTCTACTAAATAGTTAAGCCACATTTTCTAAAAAACGATAACAATATATATCCAACTGTAAGGTTAGGTTCACAAATCAAAGATTCCAAACACTGAGGAAAAGAAATTTCACAGTTTATAAGAGTTTTATAGAATGTCTCTCTTTCTTGTGTGTATCTACGTATTACACTCAAATATGATATGGTGTATATCTTCCTTGTTGCCACATGTACAGTTTGGGTTTTGTACAATCCGGATCTTTTGTAAATGACTTTTAGTAGTTGTATGTCCTGACCTAATACGATTTAGTAATACTATCACATTCCGTGGACCTTGAACTTTTGTAAACCAAGGCCTCATTCTATTGAAATTAGCTATCCTCTGATAAAAGCTGCCTGCATTTTGAAATTCACCTTTGCACCATTCCGTCCAGTTTTCCTTCAACTTTTTCTTCAGCCTCGGTAGAAGGTCTGTGTACCAGGATTTCAGCTCCAGAACAGGTTGAATTACCCTAGCTTGTTTTGCATACAAATCTGCCATATCATTTCCTAAATTTTGACAATGTGCTTTAACCTAGGTTAAATGAATTATCTTTCCCCTGCTCCTTAAATTTTGTAAAGTTTTTACACAGTTTATAATGTATGGGGAGCATTTAAATAATAAATCATAATTGGACTGAATTGAATATAATACACTTTTGGAATCCGTTAATATTAATAATATATTATTTTCTTGCAATTTATATGTATAAATTAGTGTTTGGTAAATTGCATAAGCTTCAGCTGTAAAAATGAAAAAATCTTCGGGTAAATGTATCATAATTGATTCCTTCTTCTGTACATCATAAACAGCACATCCTACATTTTGACTACTTTTTGAACCGTCTGTATATATAAAGTAATAATCTTTCCATCTTTCCATGTAATCATATTTTGTATATTGTTCAGGAAAATAAATATCTCTATATTCACAAACGGGAAAATCTAGAGTATATATGGGTTTACTCCTTACTTTCAATAATTTTTGATGATCCTCATAGTACTCATTATATAATTGCACCCATCCTATATCTTCGCAGTTATTAATTTTGCCTGTATCATATAATTCAACCAAGTCGAATAGAATGTTGTTAAACGGATGATTAACTTCTGACATTGTTTTCAACAGATATTTAATAGACATTTCTCTTTTCCTATAAATTAAGTTCCATTCGCATGCTTCCATGTATAGAGCAACATTGGGAGTACTCTTCATCAGTCCTAGACACTTTCGTAGAACTTTCCTCTGCATTACTTCCAAAGGTCGAAATACACGTTCCGAAACTGTATTAAAGACTATAATCCCGTATTCTATTGTTGGTTTGTAATAGTTTTTGTAAAAATTCATCATGGTACTAGGATGACTTCCCCATTTTGTTGTAGCCATAGAACGAAATACATTGTAAATTACTTCTGCCTTTTTCACTAACATTTTACATGAGGTTTCCATGTTAATTTAGTATCAAATATAACGCCTAAATATTTTACTGAATTTTCTATGGGAATGTGTAGCTTTTTTGTGTATTGATTCACATTTTTTGGAGCTCCTTTTTTACTAAATATAATCAACTTTGATTTTTCTGACGATATATTCATAAACCTATTCTCAAGAAATTTCTTTATCTCTATTATTTTCGCTTCCATGTTGGTGACTCCTTTATCTACTTGCTTGACACTCTCATATATACATAAATCATCTGCATATTGTATAAATCCAAATGGCTCAGGACATATTCTTTGAACATCCATTAAATATATAATAAAAAGTAAAGGACTTAAAGGGCTTCCCTGTGGAAGTCCCCTTGTTATTCATCTAGGACCCTCAACTTTATTGTGAAAGTAAAAATATAAACAACGATTTTTTAATAGATTCCAAATTATTTTTAGATGCATATAAGGTATTTTCTGATTTTGTAGAATGTTTAATAATTTATTTATATTTACATTGTCATATGCCCCTTTAATATCTAAGAAAGCAACAATAAGACTACTTTTCCTTTTCATTGTATCATAAATTTTTGATGATAACATTGCCAAGGCATCTGTACACCCCATACCCTTCCTAAATCCAACTTGAAGCCTTGAAAATAATTCCTGTCCCTCTATATGCCAACTTATTCTCTTTAGAATTAATTTTTCAAAAATTTTCCCCGGTACTGAAGACAAAGCTATCGGTTTATAAGATTCTCCTTTATGTGGACTTTTGCCAGGTTTCAATATTGGTAAAATCATTTGAGTGTACCACGATTGCGGTACATTTCCTGAATTCATTATATAATTGTAGATGTTACAAAGATATATTATAACACATTCCGGTAAATTTTGAATCATCGAGTATGTTATTCCATCTTTTCCTGGAGTTGTGTCCTTGGTTCTAATTATTATGTCTCTTATTTCATCGATCATGATATTGGTGTATAATCCTTGTGAATGTCTATCTTTAGGACTGAAAGAGAAAATTTCATCAGGGCATCTGCAGGTTCGTGTTTATTTACATGTTACCTTCATAATAAATTCATCTTTCCAGGTTTCTTTGAGTGGTATTAATCGAGGGGTATTTGGTTTGCGGATTGATTTAAATTTAGCCCACACGGTACTGATACTCTCTTTGTTATTTATGTCTTCACAATACTTTGCCCACGATTGTCTTTTTGCACTGATATGACTTTTCTTAGCCTGCGCTATTGCTTTCTTATAATTAATCCAAGTTTCCTGATTTGGTATTGTTTTATAAACTTTAGTAGCTTCAATTCTCTGTCTTTTAAAATGTTGACAATCTTTATTCCACCAGTGTACTATTGGATACTTTTTACAACTTCCTCTTTTGCCCTAGTACATGATCTGTCCATAACAATACTAACAGAATCTACAAAATAATCATATGTACTCTTATCAATATTATTTAAATCTGAATTTTTAAATAAGATTATAAGTAATTTAGAATATTTATTCCAATCAGCTTGGTTAACTTTCCATTTTCTGAGCGGAATAGTGAAAGATCTCACTGAATTAGTATCAGTATAAAAGAAACATGGATAATGGTCACTGGTTCTCTGATCACTGTCTGTTTCCCACTATAACCCTCTGCCCACAAATGCATTGAATGTGCTGGTAACATTGCAACTGATGTCATGCCTGGATTTGATTGGCTGTTATGCTCAGAGCCGCCAGGAGGAAACGAGCACGGTTTGTCTTGAGGCAACGGTCACTGGGGAAAGAGCGGTGTAGCTCTGACTGTAAACGTGTATGGTAAGTGTGGCGATATGATGGGGAATTTACGTAGTGTGGTTCCTTTAAAATTCTATAGTTTATTTGTTCATTTCTTTACCCTATATTAGGTTTTTGTTATTCTAACTTCTAATTAAATTAATATTAGTTTGGGTATTGAGGAACCTATTCTTAGAATTCTCGGTCGTATGGCCGCATTCACTATACACGCATTGACCCCTAATTACTTGTCAATTTAAGTTGTAGAATATAAATTTCAGTTGCATATCATACAGTTGTGTGATTATGGATATATAAAGAAAGGGAATTTATTTACGTTTTGATTGTTACAATTCTATAAAAGTACTCTGCACTGTTAAAATAAAAAGGAAAAGATCTAAGTTTCTTCTTTTGAATTCGTAACTATTTTCCTAGAATAATGGACTCTGATCACAGCTTGCTTTCACTGTGCCTCTGTATGGTAGATCCTGCTTTATGCAGTTGAGGTTGAGCGTGTTGAATATGAGTAAATGGGCCTTTTTTACAGCTTAGTTGCAAGAGAGCGTGGTTCTAGTTCTGGGAAATTTTTGTTACGAATATTTGTAATTGATAGTATCTTTAATTGCAGATTGGTTTGATCAAATTTGAAAATCAGAAGGTGGATAGTTGGTTGTTCGAAAGCATTAAAGATGAGTCATGCGACCGGCAATCCCTTCCACACGGTTGACTTGACTGGTGTGCCAGACACATTGCTGCCACTTGCTGGTGACTGCACTATGTACCAGGACTTACCTATAAGTTCCACACTTTATGAAGGTCAGTCATTAAACCCGTTTTCACCTGCCTTGCCAAAACCTCCTTTGGAATTTGGTGATGTCCGAAAGGAGGAAACTTCAGTCAAACAGACTTATAGTAGATTTCCCCATAAACCATGTTAGGTGAATAAAAGACCGTCCCAGAATTTAATAGATTTTTCTGCTGAATCGTCTTCGGATGACGATTCCTACTGTACTTCCGTATTCTCTGGAAGAGCTATGAATAAGTTGTCTAATAATATGGCACAATTTACCTTGAATCACTTTCTGCGAAATATTCCCAATTTGAACGATGAAAAGGCTGAAAATATCTTTAGATTTTTGTATTCCGTTCAAATGCTTATAGAAAAGAAAATGTTTCCGGCAAAAGATATTTTGATTGCTGTAATATCTAAAGTTCAATGTAAAATTAGTAAAATATGGTTACAACATATTCAAGAAGGTTCCAAGTGGGACGTAATTCTAGACAGTATTGTAAAACAATTTTGTAACAGTCTAAGTGTGCATAGTTTAATATCTGAAAAGGTATTAAGAAAGCAAGAAATTTCAGAAGACCCGGTGGATTTCCTGGATACTAGGTTAAGAGGAGCCAAGATATTGCGAGTGAAATTTTCAGAAGAAGAGTTCGTTGGACTCATGATTGATAGATTTCATCCCTCTCTGTCTCAACAATTGTTATTTTCAGACACTCCTACTTCAATTCACGAGTTGAAAAATAAACTTAAGATATTTCAAAAACATGCTTATCTTTGTCGTGAATATTTCATGGAATGTAAGAACTTTAGTAAGACACAAACTGGGAATTGAATATGAGTAAATGGGCCTTTTTTACAGCTTAGTTGCACCACTGAAATTGACCACACATATCTTCTGACATTAACGTTAAATCTATAGCTGTTGGCCGAGTACCTAATCTTCCCATATACGTAGCAGATCGTACATATACGTACAAATCCATACATTCTACTAACACTTTCCCCAACTTGTCTTCATCCTGATCTCCCCGTATTGTGTGATGGCAATTGAAATCCCCTGCTATAATAAAAGGCTTTTCTATGCATTGAAACATTTACGATAATGTATTTGTCGTTAATTTCTGTGACTCTGCACCTGCAGGAATATATATAGATATAATACTAACTTTTTGATTCATAAAAGCAATTTTAATTCCTACGACTTCAATTTTGTATGTGTCGTATATAGACAATGTATAATCAAAAGATATAGGTTCAAATAGAATGCTTTCATGAATCATAATTGCAACTCCTTTACTATCATCTTTAATCTTTTCATAAATTATGTGATAATGATTTACTTTAAAGTAATTTATGTTTGATGGGTTCACAGAGATTTCCGATAAACATAAAAGTTCAGGTCTATATTTATCTATTAATTTCACCAGATTTTGCTTTCTTGCTTTCAGTGATCTTACATTCCAGTGTACCCCCACGAATGTTTTCCATTATTTTTCTTCCACACCCTAAGGTGTCTCTCCAAAAATTTCCAAATCCTCAATAATTTTCTGCACCTGGCCATTTATTTGTTAGCATTCTGTTAGTATTTATTTTATGCTTAATAAGTCAGAATTTTTAGTTAATGTCGCCATATGTTTCGCCATTAATTGTAACAAATTATACATAAGATCCTTCTGAAATGTTATGTGAGGAAAGTACACGATTTTTTTCTGTTCTTCATTGTTATAGATTCCGATGTTCACCCCCTGCATGCTTCTATTTGTACTATCCACATCTTCCTCATTATTCCTTGTCTTAATTACAGTTCCTGTAGACTTACCATTTAATTGTTTTTGATTACTTTGTAATTTCTTTAGAGAACCTTTACTTGATTCTCCTTGAGAATTTCCATTATAATTCTTTGTTTGTGAATAGGAATTTAATCTGAAATTTTTTCCAAATTTATTTTCAAATTTGGAATAGTCTCTATGATTTTCTGGAGGAACTGTTTTCCATGAAACATTTTCCAAGTATGTATCTGATTTTCTTTCACTCCAATCACTTAAGGCTTCAAATCTGTTTTGTATTGTTATGGTATTTCCTACAACAACAGTCTTTCTTGTGTTAATTTCACTTACTTGACTTTTGTTTATATGGTTTTTTATTTGATCAGCATATGAGATGCCTTGAACAACATAATTGCTTCGAACATTACCTGTTATTACTTTCTCTCTTGCTTCTTGCCGGGATAAATTATCATATGCCATAACTCTCATGATTTCTCTTTCCATTTCCCATTTTACACATGACTTATCAGTAGCAACATGTTCTCCTCCGCAATTTAAACACTTCGGAGTTTCATTACAATTTTCATGTTCCTCTCTTCCACATCTAGCACACTTAGCTTTATCCTTGCATATGGCTGCTGAATGTGCGAATTTTTTACATTGCATCACATTTCTAACTTTAGGAGTAACATCGAAAATGTGACTAACCACTATAATCTGTTTAGGCATTTCTTGAGATCTAAACGTGATTGATATTAGCTTAGTAGGAACAAAATAATATGAACCATCATCTTTTCGAATTCTCTTTTTCATTCTTTCCGCTGATATTACTGTCGGGTCTTCAATACTTTCCTTAATTTCCTCCTCTTCAAATTCAGTGGGCACACCATATATCAATCCTTCCTTCACCAATAAGGACTCTGGGATGAACACATCAACATTATTTTCTTTATGAAAATGCATATTTTTCATGAAATTGTTAGCTTCATTCCTGGTGTAAAAACGAATCTTTGCTCTATGTAAACCACTTGGTTGGATATATCTGACCCTTATATCTTTCTTTCGCAATTCATTTCCTATTTTCATAGAGTTAAATCTCTTTTCTGCACCTTTTGTACTAGTCATTATTACTAAATATGGTCCATTATGTGTATCATAATACGTTTTACACTTGTCTACATTATTTTCTCTTCGACCTTCTCCAAACGTGTTTACTTTATCTCTATTATCTAACCTGTCCATCCTTACCACTTTTGCTGGAACTTGATCATCTTCAGGAGATCTTTTAGCTTGTTTTCTAGACGTTTCTTCTATAACAATTTCATTGTCTTCTACCAAGTTCGTTATAATTTCTACTTGATTATTAAGTTCCATATAACCTATGGCATCCGCCATGACGTTAACAAGAACTGCCTTACGCAAATCACATTAATGAGTATATTTCCTTTTACCGTAGTTTTAAACTTCAACTTAAATAAGTATATGGGTTTAACTCAATTCCAGTCACAAAATTCTCTCTTTATAAATAGCACTCACTGAAATAACAACTATTAATATTACCACAATATTACACAAACAGCTCAGTTTCCATCAACCACAGGCTATCCAATCACGTTATGTCCGAAACATTCAAGTACAATGAATCACGATACAGAAAGATGATTACACACAGAATACATCTGCTTACGGTTTATCTTCCTTTAGCCGTGAAGGCCAAACCTTGTAGCCATCCGCTTAATAGTTGGACCGTATCAATGAGTGTTTTTTGTTATTTTATATCGCTTTCTGCCACTTTGACTACTTGCGACGATGAGTGATGATCAGGTGCGATTGTTGAAGAGACACTCGCCACGCTCGGGCCCAGATTCAAACCAGGAAACTTCGGTGATAAATTCGAAATTCGATCACCGAGCTTGCGTTAAAACTATTCTCCATCCACTGCAAGAACGAAGTTAATATACCAAAACAGTTAACTTCTGAAAAATAGTTCCTTTCTTCTACCCTTCCCCATCTATCTCAGGAGCAGGCGAACGAGAACAAGTCTCTGCGCAAGTAGCGACGCGAGAAGGCTCCACCATGAGCACGTGAGAGGGAACTCGATTGCGTGGAGGCGGTTACCAGCCTTCACAGCAACGTGTACAGCTTCGCTCTGCTCACTGGATTGCCTCCCCTTCTCTGACTTGCTCCAGAGTTAGCTGGGATAGGGTATATTTGTTGGTTCCAGGTGCGGATCCACAGGGAGGGCGAAAGGGGCGATCGCCCCTCCAAACTGGCATACGTTTATTTAGATATATTAATATGTTGAATACTTTTGAAAATTCAAATGTACTGTCTTTTATCACCAGGTTTAACGGGCTCGAGAATAGTTCACTTTACCCTAATGATAGAGACAGGCTGATCGGAACTGGACCTCAAGTTTAAATATGTACCCAAACAACTGTGCAATATGCCTCAAAAAGGGAACCGAGACCCCTTGATAATTAGTTTTTGTTTTCTTTGTTTCGTGTACTCCTTATATTTGATCGTTCAGTTTACCTTGGCAATGGTAGAAATTATGATAACGACATACAATAACAACCATCTATTCCAACACTAGACACCTATTTTTGTGAAACAATACTCTAATCTCTAGAACTTGGAAGTAAGCTTGATTCTTGTTCACAGTAAGATATATTGTGTACACAAAACAGTGGAAGTATGGGTAGAATTGATTCTCGATGAGGTGAAGTACCCGACTGAAATTCGCCTCTCCGAACTCTCTGGATCCGCCACTGGTTGGTTCCTGTGTTATCTTCCCTGTAAGTGTAGTGTTTGTAGCTGCGCAGTTCATAACATAAGTTCACATCAAGGACGTATTTAGAGGGTCCAGGGTATGCGTATCTCCCGAAAGACTTACCAAGTTCTATAATAAAATATTCAAAAATATACCTGTTTAGTATTTTTTAATACGATATAATCGATGGTTATTTTTTTCCGCCGAACGTATTGGAAGGCAAGGAATTGGGACTATATGGCTTTGAAGAACGGTTCCAAAGATTTATGCACACTACTATTTATAATAATGTACATAAAATATTAAGCAGGAAGTTTGCTTTTCATCAATTGGATCTAACTATTTTTTTGTTATTCAATAAATATTCCGTTCTTTATCTGTTTGACATTAATTTCCTTTGCCAGGGCAGTTTTTTATATACAAATTTTAGCGATCTTAACTTAACGTAGGCTAGATAATGAATACGTGCTGTTATAACTCTATTCTTTTACTATCCTTTTACATATCCATGCAATAATAACAATACAATATTAATTAATTTACATATTAATTAATATTATTTTAATTAAATTATACCTAATTAGTCTATTATTATTATTATTAGAAGAAGAAGAAAAAGAAGAAGAAGATGCTTATATTTTTCTCATGGAAAGTTTTAAAAAAAGAAGATATCTTAATATACCTGTATAAAACGATACATCTTCCTATTCTTGAATACGCTAATGAATTATGGTTTCTGACAGCCACTAATCACTTTCAAAAAGTTGAATCAGTTCAAAAACTTTTTATCAGGTTATTATGCACAAAGTTAAAAAGACATACTACAAGCAACTTTAGTCTGAGTGATTACCACTGTTGAATATGTTTACCTTAGGGCCTGTTTTTCAATGTCTGGTCAACTTTTTGATCAGCCAACCACCAGTTGGAGTTCACCTCCAGTCTTAACCAACACCGGGTTTTTCAATGCGAAAATAACCAAAAGTTCGCTGATCGTGGTTTGGGCGCGTAACAATTGAGAGTTGGCAATGCTGAGCGAGAATTTCGATCTCTCTGCCATCTAGATGTCTAAGTTAAAAACAAAATTGCTGTAACCACTAGTTATTTGCCTTACCCGAACTTTAATTGAAAAACCGGCCAAGAAAGAAGAAAAATGAAAAGGATAAATTTTGTACAGAAGATTTTAACTTTCCAAATATATAATGAATACTTTTGAGTAATATTTTTTATAAAATTCTCAGATATTCTCAGAGGAATATCTCAATTCTTACATGTTTAAATAAGGCCAGAGGTTTAGTAACTGAACTTGTTGAAACCTACATTTATGATGATGTATAAGATTGTATGATCCACTATATTACTTTATAATTATGTATTCAATCCTGTCATTTTGTATAATCAATCTAGGTATAGTGATGTACCTGATATTTAAATTGGACTCGTCACGTAAATAAATATATTACTATAATTATTATTATTATTAAAGAGACACTTGGTCGCCCCCCCAGAAATGTATTTCTAGATAATTGCCTGGCTCCAGTGACATCAACATAGCAACTACGTTCAGTGATGTGACTTTATTTTCTGCAGTATATTACTCTTAAGATTTCTGCACAGATGCCGTTGAAACAACCCTAGCATTTCTCACAAACCATGTGAACATGTTTACATTGACTTCATGCTTACAGCGGACGCAGAATAGTTTCTTTGCCTTTTGTACTGTAAGGTTAAAACGTTTGGATATCATCATACCTCGAAAACATATTGACAAAACACACTTCAATGTATGGTATAGACCAGGCCAAGGCATTATTCGTGATTATTTTCCCGTGAATTTCTTCAAGTATTCACTTATCAATCATAATTGCAAAAAAGTGGAGCATAAATTTGATTGGCCAAAGAAATGCAGTCTAGCATTAAAAACATCACATTTGAAATATGCAATTATTATTCATCATGTTTCTGAGAAAAGAGTGCACGGTCTCGAAAAATAGCGACCTGATAGAGAAGAGAACAGCATTTTGCGTCTTGCGACTGCTGACTTCGATCCCTGGATTTCCCCTTTCCCCCGCACCTAGGCTACATTCCCTAAATACAAAAAGATACGTGAAGAGATGGTAATATATGGATTTGCTCTTTCATAATTGAAAGTATAATTGTACAATTTGTACATTTGATTGCACTGAGGTCAATAAAAGTGTTATATTTGAGTTTCTGTGATTTCATGGGTTGAAATCAATATTGTTTTAGATTTTTTTCTGAATTGTGTTTTTGGAATTTTCTGTGTCAGATAGTGCAATTTTGTGCCATTTACCAAGTAGTACATGATTTGCACAACTATATCCAGGAAGAAGCAATGGGAAATAAAGTGGTGTATATTGTGTGTGATTGTGGACAGGGACTATATAAATTTATAAGGAGTGTTCTTTTTTAAATATTCAACTAATCCATTCTAATTATTCTAAATTTTATATTTTCATCTTTAACAGTAATTTTGTTAATCATTTATTTGAATATGTGTGTATATATAGCTTATTTATAAAAGCATAACATTGAAGCTGTGAGGAAAGTAGTGAAACTTTGCAAACATTTCTTGAGTTTACTGATTGATTGAGTTGGTGTTTTAAGTCCGCTTTATGAACAGTAAGGCTAATAGGGACTGGACCTACAGTTTAAAGTGGGATCCGAACCACTGTGCCTTCACTGGGAAACGAATCCAGGACCCCTTGATTACAGGGCGACGACGCTACCACTGCACCATCGGGGAGACATTTCTTGAATTGGTTTGTGTCGGAGACAATGGGCTTTCCGACATCGACAATTCGTCTGACGTTGACTGAATACTTGGTTAATGAGAGAAGCTATGGGTGCCAAAGTTGCTCACACCACCTCAAAGCAAGATCGTGTCGACATATCAATTGAAAATTTGGAGTTGGTGAAATGTCAGAAGAAAAGCAATGTCTGACAGGGGACGAGTCGTGGACTATGACCTCAAAAGGAAGAAATATTCCATGCATTGAAAGCATAAGAGTTCTCCTTCGCCAAAGAAGGCAACAGTTCAAAAATCAACACGGAAACTGTTGTTGATTGTTTTTTGAGACTACAAAGGCCCACTGCTTACCAAGTTCCATGCATTAAAGAGTACTTGACAAGGTTTAGCACACCTGTTTCAACTACTTCGGTTACAACCTTTCGCTCCTGCAGTAGCAAGCAAATCTGGGCTATGGTTTCTGACTTCAGCTCTCCCTCCACTTTCTGAACCAAATTTCAATTTTTGTTGGTTCATTGCATTAGGTAGATAACCACAAAGTTAATTTATTCATATTTCCCGTTGAATTTAATCACATATGTTGAATTCAACTCAGGTAAGTACAATTTCAATCATATGGTTCAAAAAGATAAAGCTTCAAGCACAATGAAGCGCGGTGAGAAATTGAATAAAATTCCTGATTTTTATTCTGAGGAAGTTTGGGACCAAGGCACTCACTATACGTTTTTTAATTTCGAAAAAAATCGTTTAAACCTTCTATCATAATATACAAATAAACACAAGCATGTACGACATAAATATACATTTGATCAATATACCTAAGAAGTTCGTTATCCAGGGTTGTTTTAGTCGACTCAAAAATACAAGCTTTTGACATTGCAATTACAACCTGACAAAATGTCAAAGTTGATCTTATCTACAATAACTGACAGCGTGCGAAAAATTCTATGTACCTATTATCATTAATAGATTCATAGTAGTGTATATTGGTTGTTTCAAAATAGTACTTAGTAGGTATGGTCTTTTTTTACCAATTGAATATCACTTTTTGACATATTTTGACAATTTTTTGTCGATGTTTTAGCGTTTAGCGATGTTTTAGTACAAATTTTCACTATACTCATTTTTCCCCCACTCGTACTTGGTAGGTATATCATGATGTTACGTGATACAACTTAACCTATCTTTTTTTTACGATTATCAATCGAATATAAGTTTTTGACATACTTTGACAATTTTTTGTCGATGTTATAGCGTTTAGCGATGTTTTAGTACAAATTTTCACTGCACTCATTTTTTTTCCCTACTCGTACTTGGTAGGTATATCACGATCTTACGTGATACAACTTAACCTATTTTTTTTTTTACGATTTTTTAATTTTTTTACGATCCTAAGTGATATAACTTAACCTATCATTTTTTTTATTTACGCACCGAACTAACCTACAGGGGGGGACTCTGTTTGTTTTAATATTTCAGTATTATAAGGTTTTCACAAATTTTATATAACCTAAAATGTGTTGGATGTTGATTTTTAGTATGTGGCAATTTTTTATGAATTTAAAACTGTTCCGTCACCCTCTCGTTCTTCACGTCGTGGACGAAGGACTTCTCTGCAATCAGGATGACGCTGCATAGAGTATCGGCAGGCAGCGCGTCGTGGAACTCGCAAACATCCACTCTACAAAAATTCTACTATATGATCTTTCACTGGCTAAGCTAACCTACAAATAGGAATTGGCAGCACTGACTTATAAACCCACTGGGTCTTCTTGGCATGTTTTTTTCATGATGTGTTGCCAGGCTATTGCGCATCTTGGCGTATACAGTGTATATATTTTGAGAGGGGGGTTATAGCTTTTTATGCTGTACGAATACTAAAAACTTGACAGTGACAACCAACAGAGTAAATAAACCTACATGCAGAAACTAACAACACTAGTTTCTGACAGTGCATTTGAAATAAAATATTAAACAAAATACATGAGTAAGCACTGTGATTACAAATAATACCAGTGTTATTACACATTTATTCTTATTTTTCGAAGTTGAATGGAAGCACGTGTTTTTTTACGCTCTCGTAATACTGACCTTGCCCCAGTGATTTTAAATTGCTTCCATCCGGTTTTTTTTTCTGTGTTATTTCCGCATGCACGCAACATTCGCTTTCAATAGTTTAATGAAATACAGAAGGAGTGTTAGTTTAGCAGGCTCCGAGTTTTACAATTTATTAAATTAAACAATAATTTATGTAAGAATATACTTGTACTTACCGAACACAAAATAATAAAAGCACATGTGAATCTTTGCGTGCGTTCATGTTATATGACGACTGAGTAAAAAAATAATGTTGACTCCCCGAAAGATAAAAGTTCTTGGTTCGACATCAGATGCATGCAAATTTTATGTTTTGCTCTCCAAAATCTTGATTTTTATGTTTGTGCTATTTGTCATACAGCAGAGGAGAAGAGGGGAGAGGGCAGGGGAGGGGGTACTATTAGCGCCATCTATTAGCAAACAATAGAAATAAAAAGTAGCGTCAAACTTTTTCAACACCCAAAAATTTTAAACGTCCTCGCGTAGTAATACGATCTAGCTGAAGATGTTTGAAGGAGTACTCTTAGTCGACGAAGCTAATTGCTAGGGCCCATATATTGCTAAAATGTTCTTTGATTTGCATATTTCTCATACCGCCATATGTTGTTCTAGTTGACTTCTTCCAAAAAAATGCTAATTAGCGAGAGTTAATTAAGCAAGGCAAGTAAAAGAAGCAAATAGGACAATATGTGGTGGCGTGGAAATATGTAAAAATTCGATAAAATTCGAATTAAAATTGGAGGATATTTTGCATTTTTTTCCTATAATGTACAAAACATTTACCGTACATAATCTTTTCCATTTACAACAGTATAAAATAAGAGGAATGTGTGACAATATCTATATTAATTAGGAAAGTATGTTGTATGCTAGGTTAGCTAATTGTGTCTTCTACAGCTTTATTGTATAGACGGTGTTAAAGGCGGAGCTACTGCGGAGCATGCGCACTCGTCTGGCCCCCCCTCGAACATCCGGTTATGCTTACAATATTATGGATGTTAATATGAAAGGGCAAAGTGGAGATTCTTTTACAAGGAAATAGGGTGTCAGCTGCGTAGCATATGGTTGTACAGTTTGATTGGGAACAAATTTATTGAATCAAGTATCACTTCGTAGGTTTCCGAAGGACGTAGACAGACGAAACCTGTTGATACAAGCAAAACGAGAAAGGATTGGTACCCGGGAAAGAATATTTGCGATTTGCATTTTGTTACAAGCATGTTGATCGTTTATCTGCGTATTGTGTTGTGGTGAAAAGCAGGCCTTTTAGTGAGGCTTCAAACCGAAGCGACACAGGCCCATTTAGTCTATAAATAAGCATTTACCACTCATGGTAAATCAAGTCTTAGGCGGCACAATACATGCCATTGGGAATCTGAGCGACACGTGCAGCTTGTCGTGCTTCGATTACACACCGAAGCGACAAGCAACAGCCTTTTTACTCTAAATGAAACAATTCATCTTGCATACGAGTACAACAGAGC
The DNA here is from genome assembly GCF_977018435.1 of Lepisma saccharinum. NCBI lineage: Eukaryota > Metazoa > Arthropoda > Insecta > Zygentoma > Lepismatidae > Lepisma > Lepisma saccharinum. Next base: position 28,315,079 of record NC_139233.1, on the reverse strand, counting down.
GAGGCGACACGATGTATTGTACTGAGAAAACAACAGTCCAGTCCAAGCGACACGTGCATTTTCTCGTGGTGAATTGGTTCGAAAGGAAGCTTTCAGACTGCAGCGATACGTCTCTCTTGGAAACCAACATTAAAAAATAAACAACACCTTCCGAACGACAAATTGCAGGTGTCGCTTGTTGCTCGGACTAGACCGTTTTATCAATACCTTGCATTGTGTTGCCCCGGCCTGTTATTTGTGCAAGCGTGACTGATGAATTGTTTGCTTTAGATCGAATGCTTCTGTGTGAAATTCTGATATCACTTGTCGCTTCAGTCTGAAAACTCCCTTGTTGCTTGAAGTAAATTCGTGCGGGTGAAAGTGGCACGCCATATCATAGATTTTTCCTAAATCCCTTATGCAGAAAGGAGACGTTGAAAGCATATATATTTACTAGCATTTGTTATGTGTCATTACAGCTGCAGATTTGTTGGCAAAGATTCACTTAAGCATATTTTATATCATATAATAGTATCATTAGTTTTATAGAATTATCTTTCCCTCACTTTTCTATTTATAAAATAATTTAATATACTGTATAAATGTTCGTCGTACATGATATATTTGTATGTACGTAGTGTGTTATAGAATTGGCGGCCACAAAGATAAGTCATATTTTAATAATCTGTTCTGCAGTTGATCATTCGATGGATTCTAGACGTCCATTTCTTCATAGTAGAATTTTAACAAATGCCTTTCTTGATTATCGTCGCACAATTGATTAAAATAAGCGCCTATTTCTTACTTCGTATGCCGGTGAATTTGCACTGGCAATAATAGGGATTGACTTAAACCGGAAGTTACGGGAGGACCGGGTAAGACCTCACCAATGTTTATGTTTACATTTTTAATACGATTTATAGAGGGAAGATGGAAAAAGAGAGCTCTACGGAAATTGACGCTCTTAACAATATTGTACGCTCGTGAAAATTATATATATAAATAAGATTTAAGCGTATTATCTGCTTTCATGTCAGATTTTCCCAACTTGTGAGCTGTAGTGTTTAGGTGATAAGGGACCTGCTCAAATATGATATTGTTGATAATATTGTACGCCTGTGAAAATTACATATAAATAAGATTTAAGCGTATTATTTGCTTTCATGTCAGATTTTCCCAACCTGTGAGTTGTAGTGTTTAGGTGATAAGCGACTTGTTCAAATATGATATTGTTGACAATATTGTACGCCTGTGAAAATTACATATAAATAAGATTTAAGCGTATTATCTGCTTTCATGTCAGATTTTACCAATTTGTAAGCTGTAGTGTTTAGGTGATAAGCGACCTGCTCAAATATGATATTGTTGACAATATTGTACGTCCGTGAAAATTATATATATAAATAAGATTTAAGCGTATTATTTGCTTTCATGTCAGATTTTGCCAACTTGTGAGTTGTAGTGTTTAGGTGATAAGCGATCTGTTCAAATATGATATTGTTGATAAATATTGTATGCCCGTGAAAATTATATATAAATAAGGCATAAGCGTATTATCTGCTTTCATGTCAGATTTTCCCAACCTGTGAGCTGTAGTGTTTAGGTGACAAGCGACCTGCTCAAATATGATACCCCACCGTTCGGTAGGGACGCTAATGTGGCAATATAGCACGGCGTAGTGCTTGCTTCTTTTATGCAGTGCATGTTCATTGGATAGCTAGTAACTAGTGTTGCCAACTGTAATAATGAAGCACTATTTCTGTCATGGAAGGGGAAAAGGCAGGTAAAGTGGCGGTGAGTTTTGTTGGATTGGAAGCACCATATTTTTATTTTATACTAAGTATTTGACTGGTTTGACGTTGTGTGCGTGTATTGTGTGTGTGTATGTAAAAGTGTGTGTTTGCTAATGAACGTTAAATTCCATAATGCCTCCAGTTCTGTCGAAGTTGAAATCAAAAACCTTGCATAGCCAAGCTCGGGAAATTTTAAGCAACGTGCACGAGTTCATGAAGGAGGAAGCCAGTCATGGTGTTAGCATCCCAATAAAGCATTTTGGCAAGAGAGCAGCGAACAGCAGCAACAAATTGTTCATATTTCATAATTTTGGAATTATTCAAAATAAATAAATTATGTAGCTCCAACATCATTTCAACTCTGGCTCCGGCACGTGTTCTTGTAGAAATTGCATAGAGGAGGCTGTTATTTTTGCTGCTTAATGCGATACATATTGTTTTCTGTGTTAAAATTGCCATGTTTTGATGGGTGATAAGCCTATTGAAAACTGTGATCGAGCGAGATATTTTTTTGCGCTGAATAGTATTGAAATAGCATAAGAAGTCTTATTATTTATTTTATATTTTGATGTTTTAGTTAGGAATATATTGATTTTCAATTTTCTGTTGCTGCGTAATGACCGGGGGGGTCGAAATAGAGCGGCATCTGCCGCTACCTCCCAGGGAGGCAAAATGACTAGCGCCGGCCCTGGTTTATAACAAAAGAAAAAGCCGCGCAGCTTATCGTCTAGTGGCAGTATATGTACTTGTTATTGTTGTGGAAGCCGGCATTTTTTGTAAATGTACAACAAAGGCAACCGACTGTCGCCGATCTCAGAGAGGAAATAATAATACTGCTTCAGGAGGAGTGTTATGGTGCAATTGTAGCGGTTTAACACGTTGGCATGTTATTATCTGCCGTTGCAGTTCCATACCAGTGTATACGGGTTTTGGAAGTGAAAAGTTAGAACGCCACCAGTGCATTAATGCAATGAAAAATAATATATATATTTTTTTATTTTGTTTGAAATCACTCAAATAAGGAATCGTATGAAGAAGTCTTCTTTGCAGCATTTTTGGTAATTTTACTTATGTGTTAGTTCATATTTTACGAATTTTTAGTCCATATGTATGTAACTACATACAAAGTTACTTGTTAGTACATATTAATCCTAGTCCTGGTATAATGCATGACGTTTAAAACTCAACGTTAGATAGACCTGAATTCTCTAATTTTATTGTTGTACGTAACAGCTGTGCATCGGTGCACTGCAGCGATTTTTCTATCTGCTCCATTAGCAACACTGCTTCTTTAGTTGTTTCGCGCATCGCACGGCAGAATTATCTGCGCTGGACTCTACCCAGTGCGGCGACCTGTTCACCCAGCGATGCGTCTCTGCTCACGAACTTTTCGAAAGCTGCGTGCTCTAACTTTCTGTCTGCTTCGTGACGTGCATCCAGATCCGTCTGCGTGGTGTTGTAAGCGATGTCGTGATTTTTGCATGCGGCGTCCAACGGATTCACACCCTTGCCCCCTCTCTCCAATTTTTTCTCGAGTTTGGTACCCGGTCCGCAGTACTGGTAGCCAGGTAAATGCATCTGAAAAGATAACTTGTCACCTTTTGAGAACAGGCGCCTGTACGTGTTCTCGAAAAGTTTGGAGCAATCCAAATACCAGCAACTGATGAAACTGTACGATGGTCTGGACATTGCAACGTTCCCCCCTCGGAAATAAAACCACTCGACGATTGTCGTGAAAATTCAGTCGTTGTGTTCGACGACGCCATCCTGGAAAATCAAAATGAAATTCGCAACTTTTTCACGCAAGGTCGTCACAAAAAAAAATGGATTGCTTCTACCTAGCTCATACGTTTTCCAAAATTCCAAAACAGTTACTACGCGACAACGCTAATTTCATATGTTTGTTTCGTCAAGATCATACCAACCTCAAGCACGCGTACGATGACTACGTAGGCGGAGACATGAACTACAATCAATTTTCGGAACGCTGCTGCTCTACTTGCTGGAACGGTGACGATTTCGGATTCGCGACGATCGACATGACGAGGAAACCCAACGACAGAAAATACAGAAACAAAATCAACGACTTTCTAAACGTTGCAACGTTGTGAGAAACGACGTATATAAATAAACGACTTTCTAAACGTTGCAACGTTTAGAAAGTCGTTTATTTATATACGTCGTTTCTCACAACGTTGCAACGTTTAGAAAGTCGTTGATTTTGTTTCTGTATTTTCTGTCGTTGGGTTTCCTCGTCATGTCGATCGTCGCGAATCCGAAATCGTCACCGTTCCAGCAAGTAGAGCAGCAGCGTTCCGAAAATTGATTGTAGTTCATGTCTCCGCCTACGTAGTCATCGTACGCGTGCTTGAGGTTGGTATGATCTTGACGAAACAAACATATGAAATTAGCGTTGTCGCGTAGTAACTGTTTTGGAATTTTGGAAAACGTTTGAGCTAGGTAGAAGCAATCCATTTTTTTTTGTGACGACCTTGCGTGAAAAAGTTGCGAATTTCATTTTGATTTTCCAGGATGGCGTCGTCGAACACAACGACTGAATTTTCACGACAATCGTCGAGTGGTTTTATTTCCGAGGGGGGAACGTTGCAATGTCCAGACCATCGTACAGTTTCATCAGTTGCTGGTATTTGGATTGCTCCAAACTTTTCGAGAACACGTACAGGCGCCTGTTCTCAAAAGGTGACAAGTTATCTTTTCAGATGCATTTACCTGGCTACCAGTACTGCGGACCGGGTACCAAACTCGAGAAAAAATTGGAGAGAGGGGGCAAGGGTGTGAATCCGTTGGACGCCGCATGCAAAAATCACGACATCGCTTACAACACCACGCAGACGGATCTGGATGCACGTCACGAAGCAGACAGAAAGTTAGAGCACGCAGCTTTCGAAAAGTTCGTGAGCAGAGACGCATCGCTGGGTGAACAGGTCGCCGCACTGGGTAGAGTCCAGCGCAGATAATTCTGCCGTGCGATGCGCGAAACAACTAAAGAAGCAGTGTTGCTAATGGAGCAGATAGAAAAATCGCTGCAGTGCACCGATGCACAGCTGTTACGTACAACAATAAAATTAGAGAATTCAGGTCTATCTAACGTTGAGTTTTAAACGTCATGCATTATACCAGGACTAGTATTAATATGTACTAATAAGTAACTTTGTATGTAGTTACATACATATGGACTAAAAATTCGTAAAATATGAACTAACACATAAGTAAAATTACCAAAAATGCTGCAAAGAAGACTTCTTCATACGATTCCTTATTTGAGTGATTTCAAACAAAATAAAAAAATATATATATTATTTTTCATTGCATTAATGCACTGGTGGCGTTCTAACTTTTCACTTCCAAAACCCGTATACACTGGTATGGAACTGCAACGGCAGATAATAACATGCCAACGTGTTAAACCGCTACAATTGCACCATAACACTCCTCCTGAAGCAGTATTATTATTTCCTCTCTGAGATCGGCGACAGTAGGTTGCCTTTGTTGTACATTTACAAAAAATGCCGGCTTCCACAACAATAACAAGTACATATACTGCCACTAGACGATAAGCTGCGCGGCTTTTTCTTTTGTTATAAACCAGGGCCGGCGCTAGTCATTTTGCCTCCCTGGGAGGTAGCGGCAGATGCCGCTCTATTTCGACCCCCCCGGTCATTACGCAGCAACAGAAAATTGAAAATCAATATATTCCTAACTAAAACATCAAAATATAAAATAAATAATAAGACTTCTTATGCTATTTCAATACTATTCAGCGCAAAAAAATATCTCGCTCGATCACAGTTTTCAATAGGCTTATCACCCATCAAAACATGGCAATTTTAACACAGAAAACAATATGTATCGCATTAAGCAGCAAAAATAACAGCCTCCTCTATGCAATTTCTACAAGAACACGTGCCGGAGCCAGAGTTGAAATGATGTTGGAGCTACATAATTTATTTATTTTGAATAATTCCAAAATTATGAAATATGAACAATTTGTTGCTGCTGTTCGCTGCTCTCTTGCCAAAATGCTTTATTGGGATGCTAACACCATGACTGGCTTCCTCCTTCATGAACTCGTGCACGTTGCTTAAAATTTCCCGAGCTTGGCTATGCAAGGTTTTTGATTTCAACTTCGACAGAACTGGAGGCATTATGGAATTTAACGTTCATTAGCAAACACACACTTTTACATACACACACACAATACACGCACACAACGTCAAACCGGTCAAATACTTAGTATAAAATAAAAATATGGTGCTTCCAATCCAACAAAACTCACCGCCACTTTACCTGCCTTTTCCCCTTCCATGACAGAAATAGTGCTTCATTATTACAGTTGGCAACACTAGTTACTAGCTATCCAATGAACATGCACTGCATAAAAGAAGCAAGCACTACGCCGTGCTATATTGCCACATTAGCGTCCCTACCGAACGGTGGGGTATCATATTTGAGCAGGTCGCTTGTCACCTAAACACTACAGCTCACAGGTTGGGAAAATCTGACATGAAAGCAGATAATACGCTTATGCCTTATTTATATATAATTTTCACGGGCATACAATATTTATCAACAATATCATATTTGAACAGATCGCTTATCACCTAAACACTACAACTCACAAGTTGGCAAAATCTGACATGAAAGCAAATAATACGCTTAAATCTTATTTATATATATAATTTTCACGGACGTACAATATTGTCAACAATATCATATTTGAGCAGGTCGCTTATCACCTAAACACTACAGCTTACAAATTGGTAAAATCTGACATGAAAGCAGATAATACGCTTAAATCTTATTTATATGTAATTTTCACAGGCGTACAATATTGTCAACAATATCATATTTGAACAAGTCGCTTATCACCTAAACACTACAACTCACAGGTTGGGAAAATCTGACATGAAAGCAAATAATACGCTTAAATCTTATTTATATGTAATTTTCACAGGCGTACAATATTATCAACAATATCATATTTGAGCAGGTCGCTTATCACCTAAACACTACAGCTCACAAGTTGGGAAAATCTGACATGAAAGCAGATAATACGCTTAAATCTTATTTATATATATAATTTTCACGAGCGTACAATATTGTTAAGAGCGTCAATTTCCGTAGAGCTCTCTTTTTCCATCTTCCCTCTATAAATCGTATTAAAAATGTAAACATAAACATTGGTGAGGTCTTACCCGGTCCTCCCGTAACTTCCGGTTTAAGTCAATCCCTATTATTGCCAGTGCAAATTCACCGGCATACGAAGTAAGAAATGGGCGCTTATTTTAATCAATTGTGCGACGATAATCAAGAAAGGCATTTGTTAAAATTCTACTATGAAGAAATGGACGTCTAGAATCCATCGAATGATCAACTGCAGAACAGATTATTAAAATATGACTTATCTTTGTGGCCGCCAATTCTATAACACACTACGTACATACAAATATATCATGTACGACGAACATTTATACAGTATATTAAATTATTTTATAAATAGAAAAATGAGGGAAAGATAATTCTATAAAACTAATGATACTATTATATGATATAAAATATGCTTAAGTGAATCTTTGCCAACAAATCTGCAGCTGTAATGACACATAACAAATGCTAGTAAATATATATGCTTTCAACGTCTCCTTTCTGCATAAGGGATTTAGGAAAAATCTATGATATGGCGTGCCACTTTCACCCGCACGAATTTACTTCAAGCAACAAGGGAGTTTTCAGACTGAAGCGACAAGTGATATCAGAATTTCACACAGAAGCATTCGATCTAAAGCAAACAATTCATCAGTCACGCTTGCACAAATAACAGGCCGGGGCAACACAATGCAAGGTATTGATAAAACGGTCTAGTCCGAGCAACAAGCGACACCTGCAATTTGTCGTTCGGAAGGTGTTGTTTATTTTTTAATGTTGGTTTCCAAGAGAGACGTATCGCTGCAGTCTGAAAGCTTCCTTTCGAACCAATTCACCACGAGAAAATGCACGTGTCGCTTGGACTGGACTGTTGTTTTCTCAGTACAATACATCGTGTCGCCTCGCTCTGTTGTACTCGTATGCAAGATGAATTGTTTCATTTAGAGTAAAAAGGCTGTTGCTTGTCGCTTCGGTGTGTAATCGAAGCACGACAAGCTGCACGTGTCGCTCAGATTCCCAATGGCATGTATTGTGCCGCCTAAGACTTGATTTACCATGAGTGGTAAATGCTTATTTATAGACTAAATGGGCCTGTGTCGCTTCGGTTTGAAGCCTCACTAAAAGGCCTGCTTTTCACCACAACACAATACGCAGATAAACAATCAACATGCTTGTAACAAAATGCAAATCGCAAATATTCTTTCCCGGGTACCAATCCTTTCTCGTTTTGCTTGTATCAACAGGTTTCGTCTGTCTACGTCCTTCGGAAACCTACGAAGTGATACTTGATTCAATAAATTTGTTCCCAATCAAACTGTACAACCATATGCTACGCAGCTGACACCCTATTTCCTTGTAAAAGAATCTCCACTTTGCCCTTTCATATTAACATCCATAATATTGTAAGCATAACCGGATGTTCGAGGGGGGGCCAGACGAGTGCGCATGCTCCGCAGTAGCTCCGCCTTTAACACCGTCTATACAATAAAGCTGTAGAAGACACAATTAGCTAACCTAGCATACAACATACTTTCCTAATTAATATAGATATTGTCACACATTCCTCTTATTTTATACTATTGTAAATGGAAAAGATTATGTACGGTAAATGTTTTGTACATTATAGGAAAAAAATGCAAAATATCCTCCAATTTTAATTCGAATTTTATCGAATTTTTACATATTTCCACGCCACCACATATTGTCCTATTTGCTTCTTTTACTTGCCTTGCTTAATTAACTCTCGCTAATTAGCATTTTTTTGGAAGAAGTCAACTAGAACAACATATGGCGGTATGAGAAATATGCAAATCAAAGAACATTTTAGCAATATATGGGCCCTAGCAATTAGCTTCGTCGACTAAGAGTACTCCTTCAAACATCTTCAGCTAGATCGTATTACTACGCGAGGACGTTTAAAATTTTTGGGTGTTGAAAAAGTTTGACGCTACTTTTTATTTCTATTGTTTGCTAATAGATGGCGCTAATAGTACCCCCTCCCCTGCCCTCTCCCCTCTTCTCCTCTGCTGTATGACAAATAGCACAAACATAAAAATCAAGATTTTGGAGAGCAAAACATAAAATTTGCATGCATCTGATGTCGAACCAAGAACTTTTATCTTTCGGGGAGTCAACATTATTTTTTTACTCAGTCGTCATATAACATGAACGCACGCAAAGATTCACATGTGCTTTTATTATTTTGTGTTCGGTAAGTACAAGTATATTCTTACATAAATTATTGTTTAATTTAATAAATTGTAAAACTCGGAGCCTGCTAAACTAACACTCCTTCTGTATTTCATTAAACTATTGAAAGCGAATGTTGCGTGCATGCGGAAATAACACAGAAAAAAAAACCGGATGGAAGCAATTTAAAATCACTGGGGCAAGGTCAGTATTACGAGAGCGTAAAAAAACACGTGCTTCCCTTCAACTTCGAAAAATAAGAATGAATGTGTAATAACACTGGTATTATTTGTAATCACAGTGCTTACTCATGTATTTTGTTTAATATTTTATTTCAAATTCACTGTCAGAAACTAGTGTTGTTAGTTTCTGCATGTAGGTTTATTTACTCTGTTGGTTGTCACTGTCAAGTTTTTAGTATTCGTACAGCATAAAAAGCTATAACCCCCCTCTCAAAATATATACACTGTATACGCCAAGATGCGCAATAGCCTGGCAACACATCATGAAAAAAACATGCCAAGAAGACCCAGTGGGTTTATAAGTCAGTGCTGCCAATTCCTATTTGTAGGTTAGCTTAGCCAGTGAAAGATCATATAGTAGAATTTTTGTAGAGTGGATGTTTGCGAGTTCCACGACGCGCTGCCTGCCGATACTCTATGCAGCGTCATCCTGATTGCAGAGAAGTCCTTCGTCCACGACGTGAAGAACGAGAGGGTGACGGAACAGTTTTAAATTCATAAAAAATTGCCACATACTAAAAATCAACATCCAACACATTTTAGGTTATATAAAATTTGTGAAAACCTTATAATACTGAAATATTAAAACAAACAGAGTCCCCCCCTGTAGGTTAGTTCGGTGCGTAAATAAAAAAAATGATAGGTTAAGTTATATCACTTAGGATCGTAAAAAAATTAAAAAATCGTAAAAAAAAAAATAGGTTAAGTTGTATCACGTAAGATCGTGATATACCTACCAAGTACGAGTAGGGAAAAAAAATGAGTGCAGTGAAAATTTGTACTAAAACATCGCTAAACGCTATAACATCGACAAAAAATTGTCAAAGTATGTCAAAAACTTATATTCGATTGATAATCGTAAAAAAAAGATAGGTTAAGTTGTATCACGTAACATCATGATATACCTACCAAGTACGAGTGGGGGAAAAATGAGTATAGTGAAAATTTGTACTAAAACATCGCTAAACGCTAAAACATCGACAAAAAATTGTCAAAATATGTCAAAAAGTGATATTCAATTGGTAAAAAAAGACCATACCTACTAAGTACTATTTTGAAACAACCAATAGAAAGTCGTTTATTTATATACGTCGTTTCTCACAACGTTGCAACGTTTAGAAAGTCGTTGATTTTGTTTCTGTATTTTCCGTCGTTGGGTTTTCTCGTCATGTCGATCGTCGCGAATCCGAAATCGTCACCGTTCCAGCAAGTAGAGCAGTAGCGTTCCGAAAATTGATTGTAGTTCATGTCTCCACCTACGTAGTCATCGTACGTATGCTTGAGGTTGGTATGATCTTGACGAAACAAACATATGAAATTAGCGTTGTCGCGTAGTAACTGTTTTGGAATTTTGGAAAACGTTTGAGCTAGGTAGAAGCAATCCATTTTTTTTGTGACGACCTTGCGTGAAAAAGTTGCGAATTTCATTTTGATTTTCCAGGATGGCGTCGTCGAACACAACGACTGAATTTTCACGACAATCGTCGAGTGGTTTTATTTCCGAGGGGGGAACGTTGCAATGTCCAGACCATCGTACAGTTTCATCAGTTGCTGGTATTTGGATTGCTCCAAACTTTTCGAGAACACGTACAGGCGCCTGTTCTCAAAAAGTGACAAGTTATCTTTTCAGATGCATTTACCTGGCTACCAGTACTGCGAACCGGGTACCAAACTCGAGAAAAAATTGGAGAGAGGGGGCAAGAGTGTGAATCCGTTGGACGCCGCATGCAAAAATCACGACATCGCTTACAACACCACGCAGACGGATCTGGATGCACGTCACGAAGCAGACAGAAAGTTAGAGCACGCAGCTTTCGAAAAGTTCGTGAGCAGAGACGCATCGCTGGGTGAACAGGTCGCCGCACTGGGTAGAGTCCAGCGCAGATAATTCTGCCGTGCGATGCGCGAAACAACTAAAGAAGCAGTGTTGCTAATGGAGCAGATAGAAAAATCGCTGCAGTGCGCCGATGCACAGCTGTTACGTACAACAATAAAATTAGAGAATTCAGGTCTATCTAACGTTGAGTTTTAAACGTCATGCATTATACCAGGACTAGGATTAATATGTACTAACAAGTAACTTTGTATGTAGCTACATACATATGGACTAAAAATTCGCAAAATATGAACTAACACATAAGTAAAATTACCAAAAATTCTGCAAAGAAGACTTCTTCATACGATTCCTTATTTGAGTGATTTCAAACAAAATAAAAAAATATATATATTATTTTTCATTGCATTAATGCACTGGTGGCGTTCTAACTTTTCACTTCCAAAACCCGTATACACTGGTATGGAACTGCAACGGCAGATAATAACATGCCAACGTGTTAAACCGCTACAATTGCACCATAACACTCCTCCTGAAGCAGTATTATTATTTCCTCTCTGAGATCGGCGACAGTCGGTTGCCTTTGTTGTACATTTACAAAAAAATGCCGGCTTCCACAACAATAACAAGTACATATACTGCCACTAGACGATAAGCTGCGCGGCTTTTTCTTTTGTTATGAACCAGGGCCGGCGCTAGTCATTTTGCCTCCCTGGGAGGTAGCGGCAGATGCCGCTCTATTTCGACCCCCCCCCCCGGTCATTACGCAGCAACAGAAAATTGAAAATCAATATATTCCTAACTAAAACATCAAAATATAAAATAAATAATAAGACTTCTTATGCTATTTCAATACTATTCAGCGCAAAAAAATATCTCGCTCGATCACAGTTTTCAATAGGCTTATCACCCATCAAAACATGGCAATTTTAACACAGAAAACAATATGTATCGCATTAAGCAGCAAAAATAACAGCCTCCTCTATGCAATTTCTACAAGAACACGTGCCGGAGCCAGAGTTGAAATAATGTTGGAGCTACATAATTTATTTATTTTGAATAATTCCAAAATTATGAAATATGAACAATTTGTTGCTGCTGTTCGCTGCTCTCTTGCCAAAATGCTTTATTGGGATGCTAACACCATGACTGGCTTCCTCCTTCATGAACTCGTGCACGTTGCTTAAAATTTCCCGAGCTTGGCTATGCAAGGTTTTTGATTTCAACTTCGACAGAACTGGAGGCATTATGGAATTTAACGTTCATTAGCAAACACACACTTTTACATACACACACGCAATACACGCACACAACATCAAACCGGTCAAATACTTAGTATAAAATAAAAATATGGTGCTTCCAATCCAACAAAACTCACCGCCACTTTACCTGCCTTTTCCCCTTCCATGACAGAAATAGTGCTTCATTATTACAGTTGGCAACACTAGTTACTAGCTAGCCAATGAACATGCACTGCATAAAAGAAGCAAGCACTACGCCGTGCTATATTGCCACATTAGCGTCCCTACCGAACGGTGGGGTATCATATTTGAGCAGGTCGCTTGTCACCTAAACACTACAGCTCACAGGTTGGGAAAATCTGACATGAAAGCAGATAATACGCTTATGCCTTATTTATATATAATTTTCACGGGCATACAATATTTATCAACAATATCATATTTGAACAGATCGCTTATCACCTAAACACTACAACTCACAAGTTGGCAAAATCTGACATGAAAGCAAATAATACGCTTAAATCTTATTTATATATATAATTTTCACGGACGTACAATATTGTCAACAATATCATATTTGAGCAGGTCGCTTATCACCTAAACACTACAGCTTACAAATTGGTAAAATCTGACATGAAAGCAGATAATACGCTTAAATCTTATTTATATGTAATTTTCACAGGCGTACAATATTGTCAACAATATCATATTTGAACAAGTCGCTTATCACCTAAACACTACAACTCACAGGTTGGGAAAATCTGACATGAAAGCAAATAATACGCTTAAATCTTATTTATATGTAATTTTCACAGGCGTACAATATTATCAACAATATCATATTTGAGCAGGTCGCTTATCACCTAAACACTACAGCTCACAAGTTGGGAAAATCTGACATGAAAGCAGATAATACGCTTAAATCTTATTTATATATATAATTTTCACGGGCGTACAATATTGTTAAGAGCGTCAATTTCCGTAGAGCTCTCTTTTTCCATCTTCCCTCTATAAATCGTATTAAAAATGTAAACATAAACATTGGTGAGGTCTTACCCCGTCCTCCCGTAACTTCCGGTTTAAGTCAATCCCTATTATTGCCAGTGCAAATTCACCGGCATACGAAGTAAGAAATGGGCGCTTATTTTAATCAATTGTGCGACGATAATCAAGAAAGGCATTTGTTAAAATTCTACTATGAAGAAATGGACGTCTAGAATCCATCGAATGATCAACTGCAGAACAGATTATTAAAATATGACTTATCTTTGTGGCCGCCAATTCTATAACACACTACGTACATACAAATATATCATGTACGACGAACATTTATACAGTATATTAAATTATTTTATAAATAGAAAAGTGAGGGAAAGATAATTCTATAAAACTAATGATACTATTATATGATATAAAATATGCTTAAGTGAATCTTTGCCAACAAATCTGCAGCTGTAATGACACATAACAAATGCTAGTAAATATATATGCTTTCAACGTCTCCTTTCTGCATAAGGGATTTAGGAAAAATCTATGATATGGCATGCCACTTTCACCCACACGAATTTACTTCAAGCAACAAGGGAGTTTTCAGACTGAAGCGACAAGTGATATCAGAATTTCGCACAGAAGCATTCGATCTAAAGCAAACAATTCATCAGTCACGCTTGCACAAATAACAGGCCGGGGCAACACAATGCAAGGTATTGATAAAACGGTCTAGTCCGAGCAACAAGCGACACCTGCAATTTGTCGTTCGGAAGGTGTTGTTTATTTTTTAATGTTGGTTTCCAAGAGAGACGTATCGCTGCAGTCTGAAAGCTTCCTTTCGAACCAATTCACCACGAGAAAATGCACGTGTCGCTTGGACTGGACTGTTGTTTTCTCAGTACAATACATCGTGTCGCCTCGCTCTGTTGTACTCGTATGCAAGATGAATTGTTTCATTTAGAGTAAAAAGGCTGTTGCTTGTCGCTTCGGTGTGTAATCGAAGCACGACAAGCTGCACGTGTCGCTCAGATTCCCAATGGCATGTATTGTGCCGCCTAAGACTTGATTTACCATGAGTGGTAAATGCTTATTTATAGACTAAATGGGCCTGTGTCGCTTCGGTTTGAAGCCTCACTAAAAGGCGTGCTTTTCACCACAACACAATACGCAGATAAACGATCAACATGCTTGTAACAAAATGCAAATCGCAAATATTCTTTCCCGGGTACCAATCCTTTCTCGTTTTGCTTGTATCAACAGGTTTCGTCTGTCTACGTCCTTCGGAAACCTACGAAGTGATACTTGATTCAATAAATTTGTTCCCAATCAAACTGTACAACCATATGCTACGCAGCTGACACCCTATTTCCTTGTAAAAGAATCTCCACTTTGCCCTTTCATATTAACATCCATAATATTGTAAGCATAACCAGATGTTCGAGGGGGGGCCAGACGAGTGCGCATGCTCCGCAGTAGCTCCGCCTTTAACACCGTCTATACAATAAAGATGTAGAAGACACAATTAGCTAACCTAGCATACAACATACCTTCCTAATTAATATGGATATTGTCACACACTCCTCTTATTTTATACTGTTGTAAATAGAAAAGATTATGTACGGTAAATGTTTTGTACATTATAGGAAAAAAATGCAAAATATCCTCCAATTTTAATTCGAATCGAGTCGAATTTTTACATATTTCCACGCCGCCATATATTGTCCTATTTGCTTCTTTTACTTGCCTTGCTTAATTAACTCTCGCTAATTAGCATTTTTTTGGAAGAAGTCAACTAGAACAACATATGGCGGTATGAGAAATATGCAAATCAAAGAACATTTTAGCAATATATGGGCCCTAGCAATTAGCTTTCTCGACTAAGAGTACTCTTTCAAACGTCTTCTGCTGATCGTATTACTAAACGAGGACGTTTAAAATTTTTGGGTGTTGAAAAAGTTTGACCCTACTTTTTATTTCTATTGTTTGCTAATAGATGGCGCTAATAGTACCCCCTCCCCTCCCCTCTCCCCTCTTCTCCTCTGCTGTATGGCAAATAGCACAAACATAGAAATCAAGATTTTGGAGAGCAAAACATAAAATTTGCATGCATCTGATGTCGAACCAGGAACTTTTATCTTTCGGGGAGTCAACATTATTTTTTACTCAGTCGTCATATAACATGAACGCACGCAAAGATTCACATGTGCTTTTATTATTTTGTGTTCGGTAAGTACAAGTATATTCTTACATAAATTATTGTTTAATTTAATAAATTGTAAAACTCGGAGCCTGCTAAACTAACACTCCTTCTGTCTATTGAAAGCGAATGTTGCGTGCACGCGAAAATAGCACAGAAAAAAAAACCGGATGGAAGCAATTTAAAATCACTGGGGCAAGGTCAGTATTACGAGAGCGTAAAAACACGTGCTTCCATTCAACTTCGAAAAATAAGAATAAATGTGTGCATACAGAACACATATGCTTTCTTTTCACAGTTGTAAAAACATATAAATTGTGCATGAAGTAAGTTACGAGAAGGCTCTCTCAATTAGGTACAAGTATTGTACAATTAGGTACAAATTGTTGTACAATTATTTCCCCCAGTTGCCCAGTTGGAGTTGGGGGCATAACACTGGTATTATTTGTAATCACAGTGCTTACTCATGTATTTTGTTTAATATTTTATTTCAAATTCACTGTCAGAAACTAGTGTTGCCAGTTTCTGCATGTAGGTTTACCTACTCTGTTGGTTGTCACTGTCAAGTTTTTAGTATTCGTACAGCATAAAAAGCTATAACCCCTCCCCCTCAAAAATATATACATTGTATACGCCAAGATGCCCAATAGCCTGGCAACACATCATGAAAAAACATGCCAAGAAGACCCAGTGGGTTTATAAGTCAGTGCTGCCAATTCCTATTTGTAGGTTAGCTTAGCCAGTGAAAGATCATATAGTAGAATTTTTGTAGAGTGGATGTTTGCGAGTTCCACGATGCCTTGCCCGAGGATAGCCTATGCAGTGTCATCCTGATTGCAGAGAAGTCCTTCGCCTACGACGTGAAGAACGAGAGGGTCACAGAGCAGTTTTAAATTCATAAAAAATTGCCACATACTAAAAATCAACATCCAACACATTTTAGGTTATATAAAATTTGTGAAAACCTTATAATACTGAAATATTAAAACAAACAGAGTCCCCCCTGTAGGTTAGTTCGGTGCGTAAATAAAAAAAATAATAGGTTAAGTTATATCACTTAGGATCGTAAGAAAATTAAATAATCGTAAAAAAAAAAGATAGGTTAAGTTATATCACGTAACATCGTGATATACCTACCAAGTACGAGTGGGGGAAAAAATGAGTGCAGTGAAAATTTGTACTAAAACATCGCTAAACGCTATAACATCGACAAAAAATTGTCAAAATATGTCAAAAACTTATATTCGATTGATGAAAAAAATACCTACAAAATATGATCCTCAAATAATAACGTTCAAACAGTACCTAAAAAAAAAAAATGATAGGTTAAGTTATATCACTTAGGATCGTAAAAAAATTAAATAATCGTAAAAAAAGGATAGGTTAAGTTGTATCACGTAACATCATGATATACCTACCAAGTACGAGTGGGGGAAAAATGAGTATAGTGAAAATTTGTACTAAAACATCGCTAAACGCTAAAACATCGACAAAAAATTGTCAAAGTATGTCAAAAAGTGATATTCAATTGGTAAAAAAAAACCATACCTACTAAGTACTATTTTGAAACAACCAATATACACTACTATTCATTAAGTCTTACACATTCGTTAGCGCGAGAATTGCTGTCTATCTTAAACAAATGTGCATAGTTATTTCATTTCAATTATGTGTGTTTCTTTAGTGTTAAATTGGTGCTGCGACAACTTGTACCTTTCCTTGCTTATCTATTCTTCATTGTTGCGAACACGGCAACAATGTTCAAGTTTAGTATGTACAAATTTCGTCGCAACTTTGGTCCACTAAAAACCCCAACAATCGCCTTCTATTCTCTGATAAGACCTCTATTAATCGCGAACAAGCTCATGGGATCCTTGCCCTTGCACAATGTACTCCAGGTCGACAACAGATCTTTAAGTTTCAAGTGGAAAAGCTGGGAAGTTTTCTGGAGTATAATATCTTTAGTTGCCTTCCAGACTGTAGGGTTGTTTCTTGCTGAAGTATTTAGTGGGAATCTTGGTATTTTCCACAATCCGGTGTCAACAATTCATATATTTCACTTCGTATCAATAGTACTCGTGAGTGTAATTCTCAGGCTCACTTCTATATCAGGTTCCAAGAAAATCTTATTGTTGGTACAGGGCTTGGAAAAATTGGAACACAGATCTAACATTTCAAGGAAAAGAGTAAGAAAAGTGTGGAAATACTGGGTACTCATTGCAACTGTTCTGTGCATTATTTACGTACGTTTCGCTTTCCAGTGCTGCACATTGTTTGAATTCGGAACATGTTCCGCCTTCTTTATACCTCACATATCATTCCAAACATCGGTCACATCTATGATAGCACTCTATGTCATTCTCGCAAAAGAAGTGGTTTCGAGCTTTCGTCAAGTCCGATACTTGCTAGATTCTTGTCTTGATCCACCATTGAAAACAAATGCCCACATCGTACTTAGACAAACCAACAGATGTTGTCGGACGAACGTAAGGAATTGCAAATATTTTATCTCTGAAAGAGAGTTGGAATATGTTCGTTTGCTTTACTCTGAGGTTATTCATCTGAGCAAAGAACTCTCCATGGGTTTTGGTGCTTTCTTGTTAACTTATCTTCTCTATACGGTGATAGAGATCCTATTGATGTGTTTCAATATCATGTATTGGATAAAGGAGGGTGCATTTGAAGTCATGCAAATAATTTGGTGGTTTCTCTCCATGGTGTGGATCGTTGAGGTTTCCAATACACTTCAAAACGCAGTAAGTACTTTTTATATGTGTAATATTTCATGTTTGGTGTTAAACCTTATCCATCTACTGTGTAGAAATTCAGAGAAGCCCCCAATTGTTATTCGTTCACAATGAGTTCTACTGAGAAGACACATCCAACTATAAGCTGGTTCTAGGAAAAGTTGAATATACATAGAGAAAAACATGTAGAAAGGATTGGGAGACAAATAAATACAGAAAGAAACGAGACAGAGAGATACAGTGAAGAGAAAGAAAGTCAATGAAGAAAGGATAAAAAGAGAGGTAGATAGAAACGACAGATAAAATAAAAAGACAGAGGAAAGGGGAAAATAAGGAGATATAGAACCCGAGAGCGAGGAAAAAAGAGAAAGAGAGAGAGATAGATGGGAAGAAAGGAACGGGAATAAACAGAACGGAAGGAGAATTACTGCGAGTTAGGCAGATAAAAACGAGGTACAGAAAGAAAGATGTAAAGAACTTAATATAGAATAGAAACTGAGTAATAAATAAAGATTGATTGATTTGTTTTATTTTGCTTAGCCTTTCTGCCATTTTGCTAATCGCAAAGATGATGATGAACGATGAAATAGATGATGTGACAATCAGAAACGCACATGGACACAGCACAACAAAGCCCCACAGATGAGTCCAGAGATGCCAGAGTGGCGTTAATCTGCAAAATGCAGTCCGGGGCATATTTGGAGAAGAGAGATTGACATTTAGGTGTCTGCAGAAAGGGTCGCCCCTTGCACCAAGAAGAATGAAAATAACAAAGGAGAAGAAGGAGAAGGAGAAAGTCAGAAACCGAGGGGAGAAATAAAGTGATAGAAGAGAGAAACCTATGGAGTGCTTGATTTGGTGTTTTAAGTTCACTCCTTGGTTACAAAGCGTCGACGCTACCACTGCGCCATCGGGGAGACTAAGAGACAAATCGAGTAGTGAGGAAAAAGAAAGAAAGGACTATGGGCAAGAGGCAATGTTAGAATAAGAAAATATTTATAAGCCTGGTTTACTTATTCATTCATCGTCTTTTTTGATTGATTGATTTTGGCTTATTTTACATCGCTTCTCTGACACTGTTGGCTAATCGCGAAGATGAGAATGAGTGGTTTCATGATGAAATTGATGAAGAGACACTCACAAAGAATACCCATGCCCATTCGAATCCGAAACACCCATGTAGACCGGTTATTCGTTCGTCGGAATCATGCACTGATTAGTACATTATGAATTGGTACCTGGTACGTACGAGTTAAGACATCTATCTTCTAATGTTTAACATCTCTAAGGATTTTGAATTAATAAAATGTTTAACATTTCATGTTTCCATTTCCCTAGCCCAGTGGAGTTCTGGAAAAACTTTTATCAGTGACCTCAAGTAACTTGGACCATAAAAGCCAAACAGAGGTAAGAGTAAGATCCATCATTATTCATACGATTCATTCAAATATGTTATGGAACGTACTAATATTGATTGTGTGGTTTCAGAGCAAATGCATGGGAGTATATGAGCTCTTCTGGATGCATATGGCATATGGTATTGAAGAAAGGGAATAATAGATCACGAGCAATTCTTCTTCTTATTATTATTATTATTTTGTATTCTGCTGATAAAATTTAACAGACTGTCTATTATATAGGCACACAATACAGCACATACATACAAAAGAAAAAGCTTTCAAATTTATACGTAAATCTTTTATTATTCATTAAGAAGGTAATAATTGTAAACTTCAGAGGCGTTCACCATAAATATACAATACAATAATATATATATATATATATATATATATATATATATATATATAGTATTTAATTTCCTTAATTATCGTTAATTATGTAGTAGTGGTTAATACTCTAAAAATGGCCACTGTCATCTTTTGGATGGCAGCCGGAATTAGACCGTCATTTCTCAAGTCAACATTTTACAATATTGGCCATTTTCTCAGTCAGCTTCCAATCGTATTTTTATTCAATTCTCTTTCCCCGCCTCGTAATCTTTATCGTAATTTAATCGTCAAGAGCATTCATTTCAGTCATGGCCTGCTCTTCTTTTCACATTTTTATGTATTTTCTCTTCAAATGTATCGACCTTAATCGTTGAATATGTAACTACATTCTGTTCTTTAATGATATTTCTCTCTTTGTAAAGAACATCTTAATTTCTACATGTTGTTATGAGTAACCGAAAAAAATCAATACCTTCAAGTTTTTAGAATACGAAAATCAAACGTTTTGTTATTTTACAAAACAACTTCGAAACTATGTCACATGTAGTCTAATAATAGTAAGAAAGCAATTTTAAAAAAGAGGATTTAATGTGTAAACATATTTTTTTCAGATCCAGATGTTCATATTGCAAATAATCTCTTCGCCTGTAAATATAACTGCAGCAGGATTCTTCACAATAAACAGAAGATTACTCACATCAGTAAGTCATTAATATTCGTACTTCAATTGCTATGCAAGAATCTCAGGAAAGAGCGCGGAACCATTTGCCATCGAACAAAGCATCATCCAAAAATGATATTACAGAAGTCACATTGATTGTTAAAGTAATTCCTCAAAATGGCACTCAACACGAGATGGAGTGCAAAAGCTTCCCTCATAATGCTTGCTGGCAGAGGCGCCAACTTTGAGGGACAAAGCCTTTCCGCCCAGCGTGTGGAGAAATTTGGTAACAAATAGTTTGCGGACAAATTGCTACACATGCTAATTTGTACTGGGAAATCTTTATTTTTCCATATATTTTCTTATTTAGTGTCGCTTTTTGGATAATCGTGACGATGAGGATGAATTGCGATTAGATTAAATTGATGACAGAACACTTACAAATTGTCTACTATAGTATTCGAACCTGGGGCCGTTGGTAAAGAGATGGGAAGTCCAGTACTCAATGCGGTTGATCACCGTGATATATGACATATGTGTTTGTTTTAAAGTACACCAAACGGCAAAAGTAATAGTAGTCGAATTGTCATTCAGTTTGTTTTCGACAATTGAAAGAAAAACATCAATAAGCAAAGGACATCTGCTTCTCTGTAGTTTGAGATGCGTACATGCAATACACACATATTATTTGTGATAATTACGAACCTGTAAAAATCCTCCCTTGCTTTTTCCATTGGGACCACTGAAATCATGGAACGTCCATGCCCTGGCCGAGACTCGAAAAGAATTTACCCTCTAAGACTTGAGTAACTCATTGGTATTATTTGTATGCCCTGTCAGCACCTAACGAATGTTGTGTTCCGCTCAATGCAGTGGCGTGCCCATGTTTTTTTGAAAGGGGAAGTTAAATGTACTTTTTTGGTAGTCAGTCTTCATTTTGCCATCCTTTTCTGCCATCGATGCTCTCTGTGTATTGTTCGTCGTCTCCTCACTTCAGCTGTGAATGTAGCAACAAAGTGATCAAATTCCCTCGCGAAGGGGATGCTAAGCTGTAGCTGGCAGACAACAAATCACTTGTTCCCAGAGCTCCTGTCAGTGGGTGCAAGCACTCGCATGATATAAGCCGGCCCCCGTGGCGGAGTGGTTAGCACATCGCGCTACGACGCCAGGGGTACCGGGTTCGAATCTTAGCCGGGCATGGATGTTTGTTAGTGTCCATTCATCAATTTCATCATATCATCTCTTATCCCCATCTTTGCAAATTAGCCAAAAGTGGCACAAAAGCGAAGTAAAATAAAGCAAAATCACATGACATAACTTTTGTCCAGTCTTACGGCGGGCGTCCGACATGCTGGCAAGGGAAGTGGGAAGCAGGGAAGTGATCAATCCAGCGCTAGAAACGCAGCGACCTGTAAAACGAGGTGCGCGTAGTACTTCCTCCCGCCACTTCGTAACTCTCGGCGCGACCGCTGTTGTCTGGTTGGTCTGCTGCGTATTCCCCGCTCCCCACTACCCTTGACAGCATGTAGAGCGCCCACCGTAAGAGTAGACAAGAGCTATAGCTGAGAAAGTCTTCCAGCAAACAACAGATTATTTATATTAGTCGAGGAAACTGTACCATGGTAAACCTGCTGAGGTATAGTCTCATTTTTCCTAATACATATTAGAGACTGTTCATTATTTTTTTTCCAGATTTTTGGTGCCATAGCAACGTACCTTGTAGTGATGGTCCAATTTTCCAAAGACTTAGCATTGGATGTAAGCAGAAATGGAACACTTGAGGCATAAGAACTTCAATTTTCGTTTACAATATAACCATAAACTCGCCAAAAGTTTTTGTATGTGTGCAAATATATTTTCAACTGGAATGTTCAACATTAATAAACCTAACGCTTTGTGTTTTTCATGAATATATCATTATTACTGCAGACACTGACATCGCAGGACATTCTTGTAGGGGGAGTAGGGTTGATGATACAAAATTGAATAGAGCAATAATAATAATAATAAACTATAATGTATTGCTAATTTATAATAATAATTATTCATATGGGGAACTGACTTCTACTCAAATTTAAAAAAATGGGTCAAGCACAACTTGTTCCACAGCGGTTGTCTTCTTCAGTCACGATCAGTACCACCACTGTAACGTCACGCGCTCGTACACGATTGGCACTCTTCGTTACAATTCACATAAGTAATGTGAATGTACTTGTAATACATAAATCTAGAACTACTCACGTTATTACAAAGTCCAAACTTCTCCGTTCATTATTACGTGTTTTGGTTCGTTTACTATGCCTGATGTGCGTAGACTCCATCATGGGTTGGATCTGAGCCATGCTCAAGTCAAGGTGAAACTTGGTTTCGAACATAACACGTACCGAAGGTTGGCTTCTAGGTGTATCAGTTAAGATTCTGATCTATGAATCCATGCCATGTCCTGTCCATATTTCTTGCAGAGTCCACTTTAGAATCAAGAATGGACTGGCATCCGAAACTCCTATCTATTAATACTTAGCGGCATGTAATGTGTGAGTAAGAGATTTTAGAGCCACGTACAGAATCGTTCCCAAATCCTGTGTTGTCGCACACAGGACCCTTAAAAAATACCTGCTAGCAAATCATGTTTAATCTCACTTCATCGAACTAATACTCGTATTTTCTCTTTAACCCTGTTAGTTCAAAGGTTGATTGATTGATTGATTGAATTGTTGTTTTAAGTCCACTTTATGCACAGCAAGGCTAATCGGGACTGGACCTACAGTTTGAAGTGGGATCCGAAGCACTATATGCCTCCACCGGGTATCGAACCCTGGACCCCTTGATTACAAGGCGATGACGCTACCCCTGCGCCATCGGGGAGGGCCAGTTAGTCCAAAGATAGTTGTAGTAAATTTCTATTTTGGTACAGTTGAAAACAAATCTTACCAATTCCATTAAAAGTACTAAGTATTATTGTTTGATAACTAATTCATATAAGTTGTTTAAACGATTGCCTTGCCATCTTGCAGAGTGTTCTAAGAGAATCTTGTATTCTAAATTGTCTCGAGATTTCCATCTTTAGTAATACAAAAAAGTAATTGGGAGCGCCTTTGCTTTTTTCGTCTTCAATTAAGGCTGCGAAAGGTTTATTCAGCTTAAGCCATTTGCATTAAAATTAATTGCAAAAACTCTTAACAAAGATTACAATTATTCATAATATTTGGCCCCTGTGAAAATCTAACAATAAAGCAACTAATATTAGGATGGTTACAACGTTTGCCACAGTGAACATCCGATACTCTCCTACATCACACTACATTTTTAAAAACAAATCCATTAGCAAACTGAAGCTTACAAGATTCCTTAAATTCCTGATCAACACGTTTCCTAAAATGTAGAATAGACGCAGAACTGAAATTATCAGACGAAATGGAAATTCTTGGAACATAGGAAAAACTCATCTTTCTCCGCCATATTGACAAGCTTAACAAAATCGATGACCTGTTCACAGTGGCGGATCCAGAAATTGCAGTTGGGAGATTCAAATTTCAATAGTGTGCCTCACCTTACCAAGAATAATTTCCAACCTACGCTTGAACTGTTTTCTATGAACAATTTATCAACAAAATTGTATCCAAGACATTCCTACAATGGTAGAATGCAAATTATTACCAAAAACAGATCTACATTATTAATAATTCAATTTTCAATTCCTCTAATGAGTTTCGATTTGTTGAAGACAAGCCAAGAGAACCAAGAACACTTAATTTCAAATTGTTGATATCGAACCCGAAACCCCTTTGATTTCAAGGCGACGATATTACCACTACACCACCAGGGAGCTGAAAGGTGCCATCACTCTCCCTTCATTTCCTTTTCTCCAGTTCCAGGGGAGTCCTTTTAGGGCTGCCAATATTCTTATCAGCATATATCAACAGGTGAATGACAATGAAGAGCGACGCAAAATTGGGAAGGAAAACATAACAACTGATGAGGGAAAACGCTCAAAATCAAAATAAACAAATACCTTCCTTTTAAAATCATCATAGCTTAGCTGCATGGCTGGGGAGAGACTTGCGCTCGATCACCAGCTCTAAACTTCGAAGGAGACGAAGAAAGTGAGCGGAAACATCCATCGCGGCACTTTAGGCTGCTCTCATACTGAACTAGGCTTCGTGGCGGTTCCTCTCTCTAACCTTTAGGCCACCCTCTGTCGTTAGCGTCTTCGTTCTAATAGTGTCCTTCGATTTGTTGAAGACAAACCATAAGTCCATTTTTGAGTTTTTGTTTTAAGTCTACTTTATGCACAGATAGGATAATAGGGAATGGGCCGATAGTTTAACTTTAAAGTGGAATCCAAACCACTATACTTCCATTTGGTATGGAACCCAAGACCCTTTGATTTCAAGGCCATGTTATTACCAGTACGCCATCGGGGAGACTAACAAGTCCATTTTCATTGAGACTTCCTACCTCATCCACTACACAATTGCGAATAGAATGATTTTAATTTATATCAATGAAGAATTATATGCTAAGAGCAACAATGAACGGATTGGGCAACCAAGATATTATAAGGTGGATACAAACAAACGGATATCCATGACATATCTACAATGAAAGCAAGAAACGGCATGGATATACATTATTTTAAAAAAAAAATCAATAATGTTTAAAAGTTTGTCTAGGTCTTGCGACATCATCGACGCAAGTGCTCATTCGCTAACTGGAAGAGTGCACTGGCAAAATTGAGTGACGTTTGCAAGTGGAACGCAGACGGGGAGTTTCACTGGAAAAAGACTCATATTGATAAGACATGATTCGAACGTACTGTAGTAACGGTTTTTATGTATATATACACATATATGTATAAACAAATGCATATAAAGGAAATATTGATCTGAAACCTACAGCGTTATTTCACATGTGTTTTCTACCTACTTCCCCTTTATAGTTGGGTTAGACTCGTCTTCCGTGGTCAAACAAATCAAGAAAATCATAATACACTTCCATTCACATCATAATTAAGAATAAATTGGTCCATGTACATGCAAAGAACCATATTAAAAGCAATTAACGGGTTTGGAAAAATGTATTCTGGAAACGATATAAACAAACAGGTATCTAGGACATTTCTACAATGAAAACAATTAGCAAATATGGTATGCATTATAAATTATTCAATTATTAATCCCTTAGAAACCTTCATTTTGTGGGACTGATTTCCTTGAAGCTCTTAACGTATACACTGCATAATTATTAATGAATTGAAAAATACATATGTGTTCAAAGCACTGCATTAGCGTCAACAATAAAGTGATTGTGAAAGAAGATAAGTTAGAGAATGGTGGAGTATTATTTAAAAAGGAATTATTAATTGCTTAATACCTTTCCATTCAAAGAAAGTAATCATCAGTCGAAATTTAGGCGTTTTAGGCGTAAAATTATGTACAAAGATTTTACTGTATTTGATCGAGGACATTAGTACAACAATTATTAACAGTGACAACAAAAATGTAGGCAAGACTTGAGAACATTTATATATCCAGAACATTTCCACATTGAAAGCTAAGAGTCTTGTTCAAAGAAAGAAAATCAACAGTCCATTTTCATCACGAAGCCTTCCTTCAAAATATCCTAAAGGTGATATAAACAAAATTAGTATCCAAGTCATTTCTACAAATATTGCCATTGATTCGAATCAAAGGCTAATTTTCATTGAGTGCCCTTACTTCATTCACCATAGTGGTTCGGATCCTACTTTAAACTGGAGGTCCAGTCCCGATTAGCCTTTCGTACATAAAAGTGGACTTAAAACAAAACTCAGTCACTCCTTACTTCATTCATTGCATTCAATGGTTTAATGTCTCTGTGTATATCTAAGGAACTACATTAACAACAATAATGAAAAAATTTGGAAAACAAAATATCTTAGAAGCAATATACGTACACAAACGGGCATCTACATTGAAGGCATTTCTTAAAAATATGGTGAATTACTAAATTACTTATTCTTTTTAAAGAATTTTTAATTCGAAGAAATAAGCTACAAGTCATTATTTCATCAACAGACCTTAACTCGTTGACTTCATGAAAATGAAAGAATTGACGGCCACGTATATGCGAAGAAATACATTAACAATAACAAAGACTGATTGAGAATAAAAATATCCTGGAGAAATCCTACAAACAAGCGAGTATCCATGACATTCCAACAATAGCAGCCATTCTTAGGAGACAAATGATGTTTAATTGTCATTAATTATTCGATAATGAACAAAGAATCTTCGGTTTAACAATATTAATATTTCAAAAATATTTTCATCAAGAATTTGGAAGCAAAATTCCACCATTTTTAAATAAAATTTATTTCATTGTGACTGAAACTGTAATCCATTAGGGACAACCCTTGAATATATTAATTATATTCTGCAAAATCTCACATTCAGATTTATTACTGGAAAAATTCAAACTGATAATCGTGAGCGGAAAAAGTTTCTGGAAGAAATGGAAGATGGTGAACCCAAATTTACAAACAAAAAACCAATGTCCTCGCTATGAAATTCATCGCAATACTAAGACAGGGTTCTTTAAAATTCATATGTTGTAAATATAAAGTTTGTAAATACTTTCCTTGTATGTCTCCAATTACCAGCTAGCAAGTATACAAATACTTCAATAATTGAATTGTGTAAAATGTTAGCTTCTTTTTTCAGTCAGGGCCTCTTCCATCAACCTATCGTAAGCAATTTCTTGTTGCATTATTCAGCGAGAAACAGTAAATCAGTATTTATATTGCATTGATTCCTATGAATGTTTTAACCACAATATTTGGGGGGGGGCAAGCACCCCTGCTACGACGCCAGGGGTTCCTGCTTCTGTCCAATGGTATTCCTTGCGAGTGCTCCTTAAGCAATTTCATCATCTTCGGGATTACCAATGGTTTTACATCTCAAAAATGTACATGAAGTTGAGTCTTCTGTTAATTGCGACAAATATAGTATTGGTATCGTGTATGAAAATGTTTGATCTGTAATTCGGCAGGTCATCAGCACAAATACATGCTTTCACCATGGGCGACATAAAGCTACGACATACCAGGTATAAGGTGACTATAATTGCATTTGCGTTGCACTTACATCAAATGAACATAGTACATCTGAGATCTTATTATTTTTATTTCTTTCCCATGCACAATGCAACATGCCATGAAACGACAGGGGATGGGGTAGGGCTCCACACATTCATGATCTCGGCCATTGTGAAGGTGATGAGATCGGCGCCACGCCCTTACCACCATTGAGTAACTCCAGGTAACTAGCGAATCGCCTGGTAGAATGAGAAGGTTATTTAAAGTTTTCCTGCTCTCAGAGGTAAATGGGATGTCCATCTTAGTGAAGTTACGTGCGGAGAGTCTTTTAGACATTGATACAAGACTTTTAATGTAAATTCCAATGAATGAATACGAAAAATTCCAATTTCAGAATGTTGTACCCGTACACCTATAAGTGCACATAATTATCAATATAGCTATATAATTTTCTTTTAGATTATCATTGTGTCGAACATTCAACACGTCCCCAAGTCCTCGTCAGTGCCTGCGAAGCCAAGGTCGCTTGCCTTACCCCCTTTCGAGAGCCCACAAAAGGGAATGGCTATATTTACACTTTCTCTCCCAGAAACCCCTTTGTTTTCCTAACGTTCAAGATTTTCCATTCTTCCCCGCAACCAACCCCCTCCTCCACGTCAGCCAATAGACACTGGACATGTACAAAACCCAAACCGAACTGTGAATTTTGGCGGTTGAGGGAATTCAGTCTGTGTTGAGAATTCAGGTGACAAGTGTGTGTCTAGAAGTTGTGCCGAAAGTCTTTGTCATGAGATTGCGCTGAAAGTCTGTGTTGGAAGGTGATACAGAAGTGTATTGAGGATTTGCCTTGACAAGTCTTCGTCAAGAGGTTGCGCTGAGAGTCCGTGTAAAAAGGGTCATACTGAACATTCTGCGTCAAGAAGTCAGTGCCCGTCAATGCTCAGAGCATAGCATTTAACACTCGATTTACGATGAACGGAACAGTTTTCCCTACGAAACAGACATATGACTTTTACATATAAAAGTATGCATGTAAGTGGTCAGTGTACAGAACTTTGGTGAGAAGAAAGTGTGTCCCTATGTCGTCCAAGGGCAGTGCGTTCGACACCTCAGGAAGCAGCCGATGGTGTAACGGTGCCAATGGAAGAAGAGGAACTCGGTCCGAATTCCATGCCGCAGTGTGACTGACACCACGGACACTTGGGACAACCAGGTTCCCTAACGGCAGACAATGGAGGCATCAATACACAGCACCAGGACATCGGAGTAAGTGTGACCTGAACCAAAATTAAGGTGTGGGCTTGTAATCCTCACATTAGACAGACGCATGTAGTGATTCTTAACAAAATACATATTTTACATATTACAGTCAACAATCAAATCCCTATAATTTCATATGCAACCCCCTCCTTTCCCATCATTTCAACAGTATTTTTCTATTTGTTTATGTGCACCGTCCAGGTACGGCCGGGCATCGAACCCTGGACGGCTTGGTCCCAAACCGCCTATTGTTCGGCTTCAACCAAGCGGCCCAGGGGGGAAAGAGCTAGCCTGTACGGCCTTAATGTTTTAGAGAAAGCATAAGTGAATACAGAGTTTTTTTAGCAGTGTACCGTTAAGATGAATTTGTAAATACTAGCAAAATCAATAACGTTTACGCACTATTGTCTTTGGCTTTTGTTTTCATTCCAACTGAGTTTAACTTCTTCCTCTTCTTTTCTATAATAGTAGGTAAAAATAGAAGGAAAAGTCTCAATGGACGGTTAATTTAGGTGGCTGGGTGGTGCTCGGACGTAAGTAAATAAGCTGCGCCCTTTAATGCATGAACAAACTTTGTTAACGCCCAATAATTAAGCTGGATCATCACCACAAACATAGGGTTATTACAGAACTTTGGTGATATCGATAATTGGCCATTCATATCCGTAGTACAACTCGATACAACCAGGAGAAAATAATAATGCCACTTGATATATTGCCTCTTACTATGGCTGTCTATCCTGAAACCAGCAAAAGAAGGAAATATTTCTACGATCGTGGAATTAGGTACTTGTGTGTCATTGCGAAAGCAATTGGAATCTTTCCGTTGTCTAACGTTTTGAATAGAGATGGGAACATGCTGAAGCATAAATGGCTGAGCTTGATCTATATCTGGGATACTCTTATCTTCGGCACCGTGCTGTCTCTTCTGGCTATGCTGATCAACGAGCAGATTGTGGAACATGGAGATACGATCTATCTGCGCTGGGAGTTTGTAACTGAGGTCGTGTTCATCGTCATGTGCCTTGCTCAGTTCCTGTCATTTCAGCATACGGCAAAGAACATGCCCAGACTCATACAGAGCTTGGAAGCAAACGAGGTCGCGTTCAGGAATCTGAAGGTGGAGAGATTGTGTGGCCCCATCCTGCATGACGCAGCGATGTTCTTTACTTTCATTTTGCTGGGTGTCACAACCGGCATCGTTGCCCACAGTTACGCAGAATTCACCATGAGTGGGCAAATGATGATCTTGTCAGTGTTCTGCTTCGCTCTGATCAACCTGTGGCGTTCCATTCCTCTTCTCGGCTTCTTGTATTTCACGTTCTATGTGTCGATCAGTTTTCGATCGGTGAACAAGGCAGTCAAAGAACGTCTGGACAAGTACTCGCTAGAACAACGCAGGTGGAACGCTAGTAAGATCTTTCACAAGATGGACAAAGAGTTGTTCGTGAGGAAACTAGTACTCGCGGCAGACCAGGATAGATTAGCAGAACGTCTTGAACAGCTACGTCTACTTCACGCAGATCTGATTGAGATGACCGATACATTGAATGGGTTGCTTGGTAAAACGTTTCTGCTGGAGTGTTCCCACGGATTGTTCGTAACCGTCCTCCACTTCTTCGTTATTTTCTCTGGCATCAGCTACTCAACCATTTTGTTCACATGCATCAACCTACTCATGATCATCCAACTGGCATTTGCATCAGAGGAGATTTCCATTCAGGTAAGTGTTAGCTTCCGCAGCTCCTCTTGTAATTAGTTGATTGATTGAGCAAATGATAATCACAAACATGAGGATGAGTGACGATATTATGAAATTGATGAAGGGACTCACAAAGAACACCAACTCCCAGGTCAGGATTTGAACCTAGACCCTTGTGACAACCACTCGGCCACGGAGGTCCATTCTTGTAGTTAGTTCTTTGCTAATTGTGTGAGTTGTGTCCTCCAAGCATGACACAAGGTTTCCTCTAAACTGATCAGTACTTTTAAAATGGTCACTAGAGGCTTCTAATAGCCCACGAAGGCAAGAAGATGTGTATTTATGATATTGGAGCGCAGGCAACTCATGAGAGAGGAAGAATTGATCGGTGCGTCAAAGCTTAGGGTTTCTCTATGCGCTGTAAGTACGAAATCAATGTAATCAAATACATGTGGATTCTTAGAAATGCTATTGGTTCTTTCAATAGCAGCTGTGCAGTAATCTTGCGCGTAGGAATATAATGCATGTGATAAAGCTATTGTAGCTGCTAGTGAAGTTTTGAAACCTTACATCCATAGGCAAATATCACCAGAACTAACAGATAGGAAAGGAAATACTACATCTCAAAAGTCGCGTGGGTTTTACTTAAATTAACTTCGTTCCAGTAGATAAAAAATAGGGGCGTATAGGGTGTGGAACATACTGCGAATGGTACGATATTTTTATGTATCATTTAGAAAATTCCATGATTTATATATTTATTTACCACTATTAATAGAGACTCGGATTATTATTATTATTATTATTTCTTTCCTTCATTGAGAGGAACCTTGCTGATCTTGTATCCTTTATAAATACAAGGAGCAGATTTTGCTCTGAACACATTAAAAGTATATTGATAATACTTATCTAACGTTTATATTATGTGTCATAAGTAAAATATAACTAATAAAATAGAAAGTAACAGAGTAAGGGAGACATAACGTAAGTACTAACAAAATGAAGCAAGAACTATTAGTTACTGCTTTAAAGTTGCCCGATAGGGTAATCAGAATGAACCTAATTTGACGTGTCTGTGGCTATTGACAGAACGCTTTATTTATTTATTTAAAACTTTGTTGCAGTTGTTGCTATTATTAATATCGCTTTGGGATGAGAAAAGATTTGTTGCCTGCACAAGAATTCCTCGCAAACTCCCGCCTTCCTGGGAGAAAGCCCTTACCAACAATGAAAAGTATAAAGTATTGTAAAAGGCAATAAAATTATCTGAGGAGCGAAATCCTCATACTTGTAGAAAAACTGATGCTGGGTGTGAACCCTCACCAAACACACGGATATAACACAGAAGCAAACGTCACCCTTGTGTATTGGCAGGTGAAGCAGACGTCAGAAGGAAATGTAGATGGCAACATCCAGAAAATAAAATTTCCATAGTTATTGTAGTAAAACAAGCAAAAGTTCATTTTTCCTTTTTTTGCTTTTGTATGTTATCACTGGAAGATAAGAGAACTTCATCCTGTCGACTAGGCTGCCTTCTGGTGGAGAACAGATGGCGATAAGCTTACACTTTTGTGTTAAAAAAAAAACTAGCACCACTTTTGGTGTCAACGACCCATATATCTGTAAATAACATACATATTTTCTTACGCATAGTGAAAAGTATGTGTTCAGAGAGTAATTAATATTACAATTATTAAATCATAAGAACTATGTGGAACAATAGTAGGCTGTTGTATAATGCTCGTATAGGCTTTTGATCAGCTCAATGAATTTTTTGATTTGATTTGATTTAGTTTATTTTACTTCGCGTTTTGTGTCTCTTGGCTAATTTGCGAAGATGGGGATGAGTGATGAAATGATGAAATTGATGAATGGACATTCACAAACAACCAAGTCCGGGAACCCGGGATCCTTGGCGTCGCAGCGCTATGCGCTAACCACTCGGACACAAGGTCCGGCTCAATGAATTATGAAACTCATTATTCAATAAGCCGACTCACGATCTCTCCATGTAAGGGTCGAGTCCCGGACTGGGCATGGCTGTTTCTTTTAATGTGACAGTCAAACAATGACAAGTCATGCTCATCGACGCGATTAGTCTAAAAGCGGCAGAAAAATGATGCAAAACCTTAAATAAGGAAAGACTATGTGTTATTCAATTTAGGGATACCCTGCACTACACCTACGACACATACTAATATGTATAGATTCTAATTTCATGGTATGTACGTAAACTATGAAAATTAATGATAAACGCACAACAGTAAGGAATCTTTCATTCTTTCAGGCAAATGGTGTTATAAGATGTCTAAGAACCGTGCCCACATCAAACCTTAACCAGAGATGTCAACTTCAGGTATGAAATTGATGTGTTTTATGAGTCGATCTCTGGTGTACAGCACGACCACATAGACATCTGAAATGCCCAGATTAACGATATATATACGTACAGTGGGATCCATGAGTATTACCGTGTAAATTGTCCATCAGCATGTTCGTACACTTTATTTGACCCAATAAGAGCTTCAAGAATTAAAAGAAAACTCAAAACAAGCTGTTGACAACTTCTGCACCAGCATACATAAAAATCCATCGCTTAAAAACACATAGGATGTAAGAGGAAAATTAATTAAAATAGTCATGGACAATTTGCACGGTAATACTCATGGATCCCACTGTACATGCTCGTATACATACACACACCAGAAGCGTATATTCTAGGCTATCTAGGCTATTTGCAATGCCCGAAACCCAGAGACTAAGTTACAAACAATTTCTCTCATATTGCCTATTTTACCCGTTAAACATAGGCCTTCTCTATTGTATTATTAAGTTTGACAGTCCCACCTCTATGAACATGAGTAAACTTGAATAATCATTACTTTTTATATAATTGCTGATTACTTTTTTTAAAAACTGAAGAGAATAATTGGACACAATGTCACTTCACTTCAAAAAACACAGTACATGAACGAAGAAGAGCGCCTCCACCACCTAGCACATTTGTGATAGCCAAGGTCTTGTCTCAGTATACGCCACTGAACACACATATGCAAACAGCTCTTTGAAGGCCAAAGACTAAGAAGTAGCTTATGTTTTGGAGATATGTAAACACACACATATCAAAATCAAATAAGCATGCTTGAATAAAGAAACGCACACACAGCTAATGTTTTCTCATTCCAGATTCATATGTTCATGATGCAATTGATAGGATCTCCAGTGAAAGTAACGGCAGCCGGCTTTTTTACAATAAACAAAGGCTTGCTTACATCGGTAAGGTTGACCTCTTTGATACTTTAGTAATTGTACTTGATCAAGAATAATACCAATTGCAATCCTCAGAAATTTCCTGACTAGGCAAAAAGAGCTAATTTATTTTAAAATATATATAATATTTTTTGGCAATGTTTATCTTTCGTTGACTTTATGCACCGAGAGTAGATCTAAAGTTGTCCGTGAAATACAATTAAGGCAATTTTTAATGTGGCCTGAAACCTTTGCTTAGAAGGTGATAGTATTATGTACTAAGTTTATCCTCACGTATTGGTAATAATGTGACGTCACTGATTTTGATTAGGTCATTCCTTTCAGATCCTAGGATCGATTGCCACATACCTCATTGTGATGCTTCAGTTCTCCCCTCAACTTATCAAACTGGCTGGAAGGAACGAAAGTGGACCCATCAAGTGAACTAAGTGTTTCGTGTCAGTGGAAGCAGTGTTAATCAAATGTATTGTAAGAAAGAGGACAACAATTAGTCATTTAGCAAGCACCACAAATTCCTATCAATTTCACATCTTAATAAGCACGTGTAATAGCTAATGTATCCGGCAAAACAATTGGGAAGCAAATATATTTTAATATTTCATTGTAAATTACTTTAGATTTCTGTAGATATATCTGTGCTTAAAGTATCCGTAAATTTGTTTTTCAAAAGACCAGCATATTCAACGATGAAAATTAATGATAATTAGAGTAAGTTGACGAAAGTACTCTCACAAAAGAGGACTCAAGTCGGAACCTTCGTTTAAGAGACCGGGAGTCGACACAGTCGGCAAACTCGTCTGCTATATTCATATGTATTATGTCAATAAAGATTAGATTACACTTGAACAGATTTCCATGTTTTCCATATTACAAACTAAACTAGAATAAATTGAGAGGTTCTCTGTTCATCTGTTGTAAATCTATGACGATTTACGCTTGTAAAGACTGATGTTTGCACTGCAACAAATAATATATTTTCAATAAAGTTGTATTTGCAACACCTGGCTCCATAAATGTGCAATTTCTCTGTGTATTCTGCTTGTTATAAGGACTCGTGCTTCTCTTGAAGGTAACTATGAAAACCCAAGCCGTGTAATTGAAGCTTTTCAATATAGTTGTAGTGGATGGAATTCCCTGTGGAATAAAACATTTTAAAACATCTCACATGTTTGTGATATCGAAGGGAATTCCGACTTCAACCATATTTGTCGTTTTAATGTCAATTGGTTGTTTGTTAATTGTCACGAACTTAGTTATTCGTAGTTAGTGTATTTTGTTGTTTATGGAATCGCGTTGCTTATGAAGTAACTGGCTCTCACTTGAGAAGAAATAAATACCACACCATATCATATGAGGAAAACCAATATTACCTTAAAGTTGGAGGATTTGAAAGAACGCCATCAATATTTTTATTTGTATCTCAGTTCGATTAGTGAAACGGTATATTTGTAACTTTCTGATCCTTTCAATAGTTATTGAACAGCGGAGGTCTAGCAGGTTGGGCTTCTGACTGCCACGCAAGGGACCCCTGATTTCAGCAATAGCCCCAGAAGTGACTCTGGAATTCACACAGCCTCTAATAAATGGGTACTTTGAGGCACGCCTAGAGGTAAAGGCGGCCGGAGCGTGGTAATGGCCAATATTGTGAATGTGTGGACCATGTTTCAATGTGTAGGTGGGGAAAAGCTTTACCATTTTTTTTCACCTTTACCTTGCAATGAGTTAAGTCTGTTCCCAATGCTATACTGAGGCATTCAGGCTGTTCGGAACATTTTAAATCATATCAAATAGATAAATATCTTCTATCAGCTTTAGTATTATTAGTATACGAAGATTTTCAATGTTAGAACGTAGGTTTTTAGAAGGAAAGGTGGAAATAATTTTACTATACAACTACCATATCAAATCTTTGCTCCAACCATGATAACTATGAGTAAGAATAATTTTCTAAAAATTAAACTGTGACTTTATCGGCCTTTATTGTTGCTTTGTTATCATTAACAGGTAACTCATCGTCTATGACAATGTAACGCTAAAGAAATGTTGATATGTGGAAAAAGACAATACTGGAATTCCTCTATTCTCCTCAGCATTTTCTCGAATGCCAATTGTCTTGTAAGTACCATGTACATTCAGCAAAGCTAAAATCATAAACACGCGATCGGATTATTATAAATTACTGTGGATATAAAACGATTCTAGTTCAGAGTGATGTAGACGTCATACTTACACATCAGGTGGCTTCCGGGCCTCCCCCATGGCGCAGTGGTAGCGTCTTTGCCTTGTAATCAAGGGGTCCCGGGTTCGATACCCGGTGGAGGCACAAGTGGTTCGGATCCCACTTTAAACTGTAGGTCCAGTCCCGATTAGCCGTACTGTGCATAAAGTGGACTTAAAACAGCAACTCAAATCAGGTGGCTTCCTTAGAAACCGGAAGCGTCACCCACGCTGATACGTCGCCAAGGAGGGAAATGACCTCATTTGAGCACGGCGGTTTTCTTACGGATTCGTGTTCGAATCGCGTGAGGTTCAACTTTAACCCTATTTACATTGTAAATTTTGAACGTGGTGCTACTTTCCTCTAGCTGTTGCGATAAGCTCGGGTTTTATCAGCTCCCTCGTTGAAGCACGGTTCTCCTGTTGGCACATCAGTGAACGGAACGTACGTATGAAGGTTTTCACCTCTGCATACAATGTTTGTGACGTCCTCTTTTACTCACAACCGTTTCTTTAGCTAAAATATCTAAAATGCAAAGTTATTACCCCCGGGTGTAGCCATGATTTTTATTCCCGGTGAGACCCTATCTTCTACAAAGTTGATTGATTCATTAATTTGGTATATTTTAGTTCTCTTTCCTGTCACTTTTGGCTAATCGCGAAGATGAGTATGAGTGATGATATGATGAAAATAGTGAAGGGACATTCACAAAGAACACCCATGTCCAGCCTGGGATTAGAACCAGCGGGACCCCTGAAGTCGTAGCGCGCTGTCTTGGAAAATTGTTAGGAGAATATACTTCGAAAATAACAACTTGTAATATTTATATCGCTCTTTGTAGGAATTCTGACTACTAAATTACTACCCTTTTCCAGAATTTTATAGAACTAACGTATTAAATTCTGATAGCAGAAAATTTACGATTTTCGCTGGATTCTTAGTTTGAACTTGTTAGCATGTCCTTTTATCTACTCATAAACAATTTTGAGTAATGATTAATGTTTTCTTTATGTTATCACGATTGCCAAAAATTGAGTATACACATTTAGAGCCGACAATACATTAATTAGCGCTTTGTGCTAACAACTCCGCCACGAAGGCCAGCATTAATATTTAGTGAATGTACTGAAAGTGCTCCTGCAATGTCGCCCTAAAAAGAATATACGAGTTTTGCCCTTGAGACTTCAGCCTTCCAATTATGCAACCAGTTACGTAGTTCTAACGAGATGGTTGCATATGAAACAGGCGTGGTTCATAGCAATCTTGGTCTCCTTAGACTTGAATGTTTATTTTGCTCGGGTAACACGACAAATAGGAAGTGAATGAAAGTAAATGCGTAGATATGAATTCTTTACCTATGATATAAGTACTAATTGCAAGTGGGAACCAAGGATAGAGGTCCTTACGAAACGTTGTAAAGTTAAAAGACATCGATTGTCAGCAGTCTTCGAGATGAGTAAATGCAGGAAAGGTGTGCATTTTGAGCCTGCCTAATAGGAGTCACACTTTTCATTGTAACAACATCAATAAAAGTCTTATTAGATATCTATATACAAAATCCGCAAAGCTTGTTTTAAAGATTACACACAAATGTAAAGCAAGATACGAACCGATACGTGCCACCACCCGGAATAGAGGCTATGTCCACTTGATCACAAGGCAAGAATGTTATCCATTGCTCTACCGGAAAGGTAAAGGTAAAGTTTCCCGTGAATATAAGACCGTGCCATGAAGTCAAATTTAGGGGATGTCGGGATTCTCGATCCAGACCATTTTGGAGGTCATGTGATCAACACATTGCCCCCAGGTACCCATTGATTTGAGGCTGGGTGAGCGCCGAAGCTGCTTTATGCGGGGACAAGGCAGGAAAATTCGGACCTTACATCACCTACTCCGGGACTTGAACCCGAGTCTTCCGCGTGGCAGTCCCTACAGACTAGATCACCGCTGAATCCACTCTACCTGTGTTAAAACAATTATTGCTTTACCTATTTAAAATTAAATTATAATAGCCTACTGTAAATCCTATAGGATATAATGATGATAGACGGAGATGGAATGTTTTTATCCTGACCAGAAACGAATTGAAAATGTGAAATTGGAAAGAAAACGCAGGAAAGGGTGAGTACCAATTGAACACTGACTGTAAGTACTTCGGACAACAGTGATTTTTGTACTGAAAAAGAATTTAAAGTAAATAAGTTTAAAGTTCTGTTTTACACTACTTTCGAAGTCCCTACTAATTTAATTTAAAGTGCAATACGACTTATTTTGGTGAATTTGCTTTCAAACACACATAAAGTCATATGGAGTTTATTAAATCCACTTGCAAACAGAAACGCAAAGATGACGTTCTCAAGTTGAAGTGAATAAATGACCGTCAAATATTTACTTCAAGATATCTCAAGGAAACAAGGCGCAGAAGCAGAAAGATAAACTGACTACAAAGAAGAGCAAAGAAAATCATCTTCAGTCGCAAACAAGTGTGTTTATTGACATAGCCTTGGCCTGGCTCAAACAGTCGAAGACCTTCTAGCAATTTCAGTCGATAACTCTTTCCTGACTTTGTTTCGCGACACTAGCGCCACGATTTGATCCATCCGTTCGGTCGCTAAGAAACGCTCAAAACAGATCATTCGCCCGATGGCGAGAGTAAACATCGCAGTAACTTCATTCCGTAGCGCCTCTTACGAGAATTAGTCGAACCAAAAGTGTTGAACGATATTATCGCATAATTCTTTGGTCGAAAACGGTCAAGTGTTTCACCAAAGAGAAGCAACACTCAACCTCAAAGGAAACAATTAAGTGGAAAGTATTGAGGAAAGCCTTCTACTTTACTTGTTACGCGAACTCTTAACATGTAGACAGGAAGTGTGTGTGGGTGTGCATCTAGAAAATGTGATAAGTCTGTGTTTCAAATATTGTTCAGCTGAGTATAGAATTCTTTGTTGAAAATAAGCAGTGGTGCAGAACTGTGCTTCTTATCTGTTGAAGAGGAGCAGTAAGTTACTAGATAAACTCCAATTGATAAAACTTGTCTTAAATGGGGTGTGCAGAGACAAAACTAGTAAGAAAGATCAATGTGACTGGTGCAAAGGTGCTCGAGGATGACTCAGAGAGGACTCAATCAGCAGAAACACGAGAAACTCGATTGTCTTCTGGGAAATCTGATATATCAGATCATTTACCCAATCAGGTGCTGACTGAAGATGAGCAATTGGCCAGGATTGGAGCAACAATACCTACTTGTGACTTGGGGGTGAGTTTTTGAAATGTTATATGCCTTAAATTTTTCAAACTTTGAATATTTCATTTCTTTGAAATGGAAATTGCAAGGTAGTTGTTAATGTTTGTTCAAGCCTTGGATCTAAATGGGGAGTGAGACAGCTGGGGGGGAGGGGAATTGCTAGGTGGGGATACTATCTACTCGCATCGTCCCTCACTTCGAGTTTCAGATGAGTTGAGTTATATTTTAATGACACTTTATGCACAGATAGGTTCATTGGGACTGGACATTCAGCTTAAAGTGGGATACAAACCACAATGAACCTCCACAGGAGATCAAACCCGATACCCCTTAATTACACCCTCACTTCGAGCAATGCATATCGAGACAATAACAAGTGTTAAGAGGAAGCAAAGTTATCGGTGCTAATTATCAATCCATAAGCGAAATGGCCGAGGAAAGGCATATAAACCGCTGGACAATGGCATAAGTTATACCGGGCCAGAGAGATTCTATTAAA
This sequence comes from Lepisma saccharinum, assembly GCF_977018435.1. Lineage (NCBI taxonomy): Eukaryota > Metazoa > Arthropoda > Insecta > Zygentoma > Lepismatidae > Lepisma > Lepisma saccharinum. Next base: position 28,275,038 of record NC_139233.1, on the reverse strand, counting down.
ACTCTTAATTTTAGTTTTCATTAACATTTATATTATAGTGGGGGAAAAAGTGAAGAGAATATAATTTTTCTGTGTTCAAAATGCAACATGTCAATGCAAATCAGCACTTACCAAATTAATTTAATGATGTAGGCATGAGGAAACTAAAAGATTTCATTAGATCCAGTGATTGAAAACTAATTTAAAACTAATTTCATATTTGTCAAGGAGCTCACTTAGGAGAATCGAACTATTGTTCATTATGATTATTCCATAATATGTATATTTATATTTCATTTCAAGGGTACAGCTTCCTCGATCCTAATCCACAGTTACTCCTGATGTTTGCTGCACATTCTACCAAAACCATCTGCTTGTTGACGTCCTTCTACGTATTACCCTCTCTACGTAGACTATACTACGCTTAAATTTACATATAAACAAATCTAGACATAGATTTACAGACTACACATTGTAAAAAATTCCGTACATTTACGGTGAGTGTAACGTAAAATCTACTGACGGTTCGCCGTAAGGTCATTCTATAGTATTTGCACTATGAATAAGAGAAACTTTAAAACACTGAATCGAACTTGGAAATTACAAATAGCTTACCTGACGACAAATAATTTAAAGTATATTGTAAAACTGGTGTATGAACCTCCTCGATGGCGCAGTTGTAGTGTATTCGCCTTGTAGTTAAGGGATCTCGGGTTCGATACCCGGTGAAGGCACATAGTGGTTCGGATCCCACTTTAAACTGTAGGTCCAGTCCCGATTAGCCTTACTGTGCGTAAAAGTGGACTTAAAACAACAATTCCATTCAATAAAACTGTTGTAAAAACGGTTGTTGTTATCATGAGAGGTGCAGATTAGTACTAAAATGTAAAAATAGTTCAAGTACATAAAAGTTGATATTCAAGAAACAAGAGGTTTGCACTACGGACACTGGAAGGAACCACCTTCGAAACAAATGAAAGGCGAGAAACGCTGGGGCCTATGCTTATGGTGTCTTTGTAGTTTTTCTGTAGTTAGTGTTTTTAATAGTGTTACTTTACGATGACGTCACTGGCCGCTGCCGGCTGTTTCACTTTAAAGTTACGGATATGATGCAGCACATCAGTGGCCATAATTCGTTTCCGACATCCTTTACAATTGAGGGGGAAACCTGAATCACGGTGGTGATTTTTGAGTCACCGTTCCCAGAAGCGTCCGACATGCAGCGTGACGTCATTGCATAAGAGAAAAAGCAGGGAACGAGCGTATCACCACGAGCGATCTGACCCCGCGTGGCTATAAGGTGGTTGTTGGCATGCAACAGTCGACTTTGTGAGAAACAACGAGCAACAGCGGCGAAAGAAACAGAGCGCTGAAACTTCGAAATGGTACAAGGCTGTGTGTCGCCATGGTTACATGTTCAACAACGGTGTGCGGGGATCCTGGATTCTCTTTGTCGGTGGGCTAACTAACGATTTTTGAAGACTGCAGAACACGGGAGTCCTGCACTCCAAAATGAGATTTCAGGTCAAAAGACATATGTCGTTTGGGAACGAGCCAATCAACAGAAACGTTCACACCGTATCGGCATGACAGGCCGCACATGCCTGTGTTCGATTGGTGAAATCCTAAAGAGACACGTGTCGCTTGTCTCTTCGATGTAAAATCTCCCAGGGAGATTTCGGGCCGAAGCGACATGAGACATGTGTGTTCCGCACCGAAGTAACAATGAGCGAGCAATACAGACACATCCAGTCAAAAAGCGAGGCGACACGATCCACGATATTGAGAAAAAGGCGCAGTTCGAGCGATACGAAAGCAACAATCGATACGTAAAGCTTGTCGTATCATTTCGGTGCGAAAGCTTCAATTTATTTCTGCCGGTTAATTTCAAAGAGACACATGTCCTTTGGTACTTCGGTCTAAGGGAGCATTCAGATCAAAGTGACAAGCGAAAAAGGCCCCTTCATTCTTTAAACAAGCATTCACTGCGCATGTGCAATTCTGCCGGACTCTTTAAAATATCCCCGCGTTGTTACGAATCACATCACAAGCGGCGACAATGCTGGCAACAAATTCCATGTCCATGTCCACTGGGGTCACATAAACAAGTGATTTTAGATATCCCAAGATGAAAATGGAGTAGATTCAGATCGAGTGACGTCGCAGGCCAGGAAATACAGCCTCCCCATCCAATTCAGCAAACAGGAAAGGTAACATCCAGATGGTTCCAGACATTCACACTGAAGTGAGGCGATTCTCCGTAGCTCGGTATCCTGGCTTCTCCGACCCTCTTCTCTATATCAAATTGTTCAGTGGTGCATCATCTATTTTGTTTCATTTTTGTACACTTTCACTGAATCGCCCTGTTTATAGAAATAATTATTTGCTGCCATCTCACACCCAACAACAACAAAATGCCTTGGATTCGAACCTAGAACCCCTGCTTTGTTTCTAAAGACATTATTTTGGGGGTTAAATTCGCATTACGCAATCATTGGTCTTCATTTCAAGAAAGAATGTACAACTCGGTCATAAACCTCCAACATATTTTCCCCTTTGCCCGTCCACGAAGAAGATGTACGTATAGATAAACTTCTCATCTAATTTACTACTTGAACTCACGTAGCGTTGTATCGGTTGCCATGGAGACCGATAAACAGTCGTGACTCGTTCTACAAGCGCGGAGAAGGAAAACAAATAGGGAGGGAGACTGTTTCCTCCTCTCCCATCACTCTGATAGTCCCTTTTTGACGATCAAACTCAACGAGCTCCCAGTTCGAGAATCGATCGCTGAATTGGCATGAAGGCTGATTACTTCCTGAAGAGATTTTTACGGCGTGGAATACTCAGCCCGACCAACACGGACTTGCAACGTCACGATTCAACGTTGAGGCTTTTTGATCTTCTATTATAGATTGATTGATTGATTTTCTTTATTTTACTTCGCTTTTTGTGCCACTTTTGGCTCATTTGCGAAGATGGGGATGAGTGATGATTAGATTCGGATTTTTAGGTTCCTAATAGGCTCTAAAAATCCTAAAATAGGTTATAAAAATCTTAAATTAGTCGCGAAAAATCCTGAAGTAGGTTCCAGAAAACTTAAAATAGTTCAAAATTCTTGAAAAATGCTGATTAGGTAAAGTCACCGACAATGAAAATGGGACACCTATATCCTGAAATACGCACTATCTTGCATAACGTTATGTGTGTTGCCTAACTCTACGGCGATGGCAGAACTTACCATTGCAAATTTGCTATTAAAATCCACTCTTCGCCGTATAGTTAGGAAAAAATATAGCCTCCCCGATGGCGTGCGCAGTGGTAGCGTCGTCGCCTTGCAATCAAGGTGTCCCGGGTTCGATACCCGGTGGAGGCACATGGTGGTTCGGATCCCACTTTAAACTGTAGATCCAGTCCCGATTAGCCTTACTGTGCATAATGTGGACTTAAAACACCAACTCAATCAATCAATAGTTAGGCAACAATCTTTTTCCATGTTATCCACAGTCAAATTCCGCAATTTTGTCTGTTACGATCATCTTATATGCTGAAAATATTATTTCAACAAAAACATAGTCAGTGGTGCAAACTTTAATGCTGAAATGTTAGTTTGCAAGGCGTGAATGCCACAAAGCACCAAAGTGACGCCAAAGTGAGCAAGATCACACAGATCAGACCACTTTGGATTGTACAGGTAACAACGGCACCAGATGTTTTGCTTTGTTTAGAGCTTTGCAAAATCACCATGGACTTGGAGGAAGGGAAATCGACAGAGAGTAAGTTTCAAACACGTTCGTCATTGAAATTTTTCGTGACCAAACAAAGCAAATGCCTCTGTGTGACATAAAAATCCTGTATAAAACCTTCAAAAATATTTTTAAAAAACCAAAAAAAAGGTTTGATTTAGGCACAAATAGATAAAATAGGTTCTAACAAGCAAAATAGTTTTCTTAGGCACTATAAAACTTCTCAGTTGTTGCGTTTTTTAATAAGACGCTGACATAGCTTATTATTTCTTACATACCTATAAAGGAAAAATAGGTTAAAATCCTAAAATCCAAAGTCTAGTGATGATATAATGAAATTGATGATTGGACACTCACAAACATTCATTCCCAGGCCAGGATTCGAATTATGGACCCCTGGCTTTGTAGCGCGATGTGCTAACCACTCTGCCACGGGGACCGGCGGATCTCCTATTATAGTACTGCTATGCGATAATATTATGAGAAGGGTCCGGATTTTGATGACATGTCATCATTTTTTCCTTATGTGGTATGTATTGTTCTTTAAGTATTAAAATCATGAATATGAACCTAACTACTCCGCCTCGGAGGTCGACGCACATTGTTATCAAAAATACGCACAAGTAATAATGATTACAACGCAACATTGGTGATTTGAACAGATACAGGGTGCGGAACTCATTTCAGAATTGATTCAACACTCACTTGTCTCTCTCCTTCTGTCTCTCACGTTGTCTCTCCCTTTCATCCGTCCACACTGTCTCTCCCCTCTCTCTTTTTCTATCTGTATCTCTTTATGTCTCTCATGCTGTCTCCCCCTCTCTTGCATTCTGTCTCTTATGCTGTCATCCTCTCTCTCTCTCTCTCTTTATTTTCTGGGACCTCCCCGATGGCGGTAGCGTCATTGCCTTGTAATCAAGGGGTCCCGGGTTCGAACCCGGTGGAGGCACATAGTGGTTCGGATCACACTTTAAACTGTAGGTCCAGTCCCGATTAGCCTTACTGTGCATAAAGTGGACTTAAAACCAAACCAATCAATCAAATCTCTCTCTTTCTGTATCCCATGCTGACTCCCTCTCATTAGCTCCCTCTCTCTATTTATCTGCATATCAATCTGTCTCCCTCTCTCTCTCTCTGCTTTTCTCTTTCTGTCTCCCATGCTCTCTCTATTTCTTTCTATCTTATGCTGCCTCTCTCTTTGTATCTGTCATACTGTCTCCTTTTCTCTCATTATCTCTCTGATTCTTGCTTTACTGCAAATGATGAAACTGAAATTATCTCATTCAGACTATTTGGGTGAGGAGAAAAGTGGGTTGAGATTATTTCACAGGCCACAGTCCTCCTTCCCACATGGTGTCGACATTCCTGGGTCCGCCTCTGGTCAACTTTTGTTCCTCTCCTCCGAACAGAATTCAACATTCAAATATCATTCAGTTTCTTGGGTACGTTCTCTTTTCCGCACCAACCCCTTTCTGATGCAATACCACAGGACACGAGCATTACATATGGAAGAACTTGGCGCCACTTGTGCTAGAAACCCCTCCTATTTCCTTCAAGCTTGTGAAAAGATCCTTTTCCGAGAACCCTTCATCGAAACGCCTTGATATTTGCATGCCTGGTTTTCTGGGCACCTGCTGGCATTTAGGAAGCTCTCAACAACGCAGAAACAATCATGAAAGAAAAATGCGAGAGTGTATTTGCCCGGACATTGCCTATCAAAGTTTTACACTGAATCGATAAGGGCATCGCTTCCTCTTATTGTCTCACGGCAGCTCGAAACGAAATCGACCATGCCAGAAATTGCGTTGTTTCATGGAGCTATTAAAAAATGACGTTGTCTGTGAATGGGCGTTATTATCCTACTCGTAGAAGATAGTTAAGTGGAACGTGAGAAACCTCTTTGTGACAGGCTGTTGGCAGGTACCCTTGTTAGAATAGGCATTCGCCTACAGGGTGTGTCCGAAGTCCATAGCATTACTTAAATTGATCTTCCTAGGAGGTATGCTATTCCTCATCAACTGAAAGAATGAAGTAACTAAACAGAACCACGTGACTTGTGAGAAATAACTGCATGCCGATTACTTAATTCTCAAGTCAGCACTTACATTCACACATAGACCCTATACTATGTGCCTAATTCATAGAATTAAGTCATACAACTTTACAATTGCGTGGCATGACTTTACCAAATCTGCTATGTTTCTATGCGCAACATCCAGACTAAATAATAGTATTTCCCGCGTCCATTTGTTTATATTGTCTTCCTTCTCACAGTTGACAGCCTTCAGCGTGTTGTGGCTACTATTTATTAATAATTCAACACTAGTACTAATTTAATAATGATAACCATAATTTGATCTTTAACATTTTATATTTTCCGGTTGAACTTGTGTTGAAATTAAAATTGCCCATATACTTTAGAACTAAGATTGCTGTAGAAGCATTTGTATTTTATGCAAGGTGCTTTTTAGGGAACAAAAAGTTATCTTTCTGCTCATTAGGCTAATCTTGATTGACTGATTGATTTGTATTTTTCTTCGTTTTTCTGCTACTTTTGCTAATTAGCGATGAGGAGGATGGGCGACGATATGATGAAATTGTTGAATAGCAATACGTTTTAGGTTTCTTGCAAAAGGTGCCAAATTCTATTCTAGCCCCGGGCGCTGAAATTTCTAGCTACGTCTCTGCATACATCCAAGCAAAAAGTAGCTATGTTCTAATGGTAGCATTAAATAGAAACGATGTTTTCTCAGCTTCTTCCGTCGATGTTTGAGAGTCTGTTCACCTTATTTTTTCTCATCAAAAGTGTGAAATATCCCAGAAAGAGAAGGTAGACGGATGTGTCTTTTACATGCGTTATTTACTTTCATTTTATTTTAAGATTGTTTTTACTTTAAGATTACTTTTATATGCTCATAGATACCATACTAGTTAACTCTGTCATTTTGGAATCACAGGTTCCTGACTTGAGTTAGTTTCTGTGGTTCGGGTCCAACTTGAAAGTGTCTGTTCTCCAAATTAGCTTATCTGCGTCTGACCTGAAATTTAGATCCTGTGCAGAAAATCCTAAACACACAATCTATTTTCGCAGTATCACTGACCACCTGTCACCCAATGAAAAAGCCGCCATGGCCTTTACAGCACTGTTGCGCCATGGAGCTTAGTTTAACACTTCCTGCTTTTGTTTTTATAGCACGCTCCAAACACTTCCTCCTTTTGTTTTTATAGCACGCTCCAAACACTTCCTGCTTTTTTAGCACGCTCCAAACACTTCCTGCTTTTGTTTTTATAGCACGATCCAAACACTTCCTGCTTTTTTTTTATAGCACGCTCCAAACACTTCTTGCTTTTGTTTTTAAAGCACACTCCAAACACTTCCTGCTTTTGTTTTTAAAGTACGCTCCAAACACTTCCTGCTTTTGTTTTTATAGCACGCTCCAAACACTTCCTGCTTTTGTTTTTATAACACGCTCCAAACACTTCCTTTTTTGTTTTTATAGCACGCTCCAAACACTTCCTGCTTTTGTTTTTTAAAGGACGCTCCAAACACTTCCTGCTTTTGTTTTTTTAAAGCACGCTCCAAACACTTCCTGCTTTTTTTTATAGCACGCTCCAAACACTTCTTGCTTTTGTTTTTAAAGCACACTCCAAACACTTCTTGCTTTTGTTTTTAAAGCACACTCCAAACACTTCCTGCTTTTGTTTTTAAAGTACGCTCCAAACACTTCCTGCTTTTGTTTTTATAGCACGCTCCAAACACTTCCTACTTTTGTTTTTATAACACGCTCCAAACACTTCCTTTTTTGTTTTTATAGCACGCTCCAAACACTTCCTGCTTTTGTTTTTTAAAGGACGCTCCAAACACTTCCTGCTTTTGTTTTTTTAAAGCACGCTCCAAACACTTCCTGCTTTTGTTTTTATAACACGCTCCAAACACTTCCTGCTTTTGTTTTTATAGCACGCTCCAAACACTTCTTGCTTTAGTTTTTAAAGCACACTCCAAACTCTTCCTGCTTTTGTTTTTTAAAGCACGCTCCAAACACTTTCTGCTTTTGTTTTTATAGCACGCTCCAAACACTTCTTGCTTTTGTTTTTATAGCACGCTCTAAACACTTCTTGCTTTAGTTTTTAAAGCACACTCCAAACACTTCCGGCTTTTGTTTTTTAAAGCACGCTCCAAACACTTTCTGCTTTTGTTTTTATAGCACGCTCCAAACACTTCCTGCTTTTGTTTTTATAGCACGCTCCAAACACTTCCTGCTTTTGTTTTTTAAAGCACGCTCCAAACACTTCCTGCTTTTGTTTTTATAACACGCTCCAAACACTTCCTGCTTTTGTTTTTATAGCACGATCCAAACACTTCTTGCTTTAGTTTTTAAAGCACACTCCAAACACTTCCTGCTTTTGTTTTTATAACACGCTCCAAACACTTCCTGCTTTTGTTTTTATAGCACGCTCCAAACACTTCTTGCTTTAGTTTTTAAAGCACACTCCAAATACTTCCTGCTTTTGTTTTTTAAAGCACGCTCCAAACACTTCCTGCTTTTGTTTTTATAACACGCTCCAAACACTTCCTGCTTTTGTTTTTATAGCACGATCCAAACACTTCTTGCTTTAGTTTTTAAAGCACACTCCAAACACTTCCTGCTTTTGTTTTTATAACACGCTCCAAACACTTCCTGCTTTTGTTTTTATAGCACGCTCCAAACACTTCTTGCTTTAGTTTTTAAAGCACACTCCAAATACTTCCTGCTTTTGTTTTTTAAAGCACGCTCCAAACACTTTCTGCTTTTGTTTTTATAGCACGCTCCAAACACTTCCTGCTTTTGTTTTTTAAAGCACACTCCAAACACTTCCTGCTTTTGTTTTTTAAAGCACGCTCCAAACACTTCCTGCTTTTGTTTTTATAACACGCTCCAAACACTTCCTGCTTTTGTTTTTATAGCACGCTCTAAACACTTCTTGCTTTAGTTTTTAAAGCACACTCCAAACACTTCCTGCTTTTGTTTTTTAAAGCACGCTCCAAACACTTTCTGCTTTTGTTTTTATAGCACGCTCCAAACACTTCCTGCTTTTGCACGCTCCAAACACAAAACATTCCATTGCTAGAGAGCAAAAACGCAATGTGGAGAGAGTGCAATTCCTTCAACACGATACAGACCCTTAGCTAGAATTGATCTCCAGGGAGCTCGCGGGTTATCGTGGGGAGACCTTTTAAACCAAGTTGATTTTTCAAAAGTTTGACAGTATTAAATGAAGGTAAATTTTGCGTAGGCTTCTTTTGTGGGGGGAGAAGCATTAAGCTAATATAAAATATAAAATTTAGAAATACCACACAAATACTACAGTTTTTTCTATTCGAGATTAAAATTATATGATATGCCATCTGATGAGATTTTCAGGAACCACCCTATGTAGCATACTTTGCTGTGTTGAAGTTGTTCAAAGCATGGGTAGTGTACGAAAAAGTAACGTCTACTGTTCAGTTTTTGGCTTGAAATGTTTTTTTGGATCAGAAGAAGTGAAAAGTTTTTACGAATGTATGTACAAAATGAAATTTGTAAATAAATCAGGGAAAACAATTGATTAACAGAAGACTGGCATGGGGAAAAACGCTGAAATGCGGCAAGGAAATTACGAAGAATGCACGAGTATGTTCACTTTATATTTCGAAACATGATTATATATTACCATGAAAAAAGAAGTTTTACTTTATATATAAAACATTTTTTCGAAAAGTAAGGCAGTATCTTGCACACTGCATTCAGATAAGCATGTGTGAAATTTGGAACAGGCGCAAGTATTAAGTGCGAAGATAGACACCATTTTTTCGTGTTATTATTAGTGTATTGCTGTTTCATTCAGAACGATGTCATTTTTCATTGAAGATAGCCTGCAAGCCTGGTCATGAAATTGTGAATTCTATTATTATTATTATTATTATTATTATTATTATTATTATTATTATTATTATTATTATTATTATTATTATTATTATTATTATTATTAAACTAGCCTGCCTTTTTGGAGGAAGAACTGCAACGATACGTTCGTAATTTTCTCCTAGCCCATCTTTTCAAGTCATTGCTTCATTTTCAAATCATTTTCGAGAGCCTCAGTTACAACATGAGGTGTAGTAGATGATACAGCCTTGCTTTGAAGGACCAGTGCTTACATATTAGTTTCGTCTGTTCCTGTATTATTTTTGCCTATTATAATTAAATGCTTCGTTCTCAGCACAGCTTCACCATTGTTATAGTTTCTGGTATTCACATCGTTTTTGCAATATTTAAAAATATTGAGTAACTTCAACGTGTTTCCCTTAACAGCCATTAGCACGCGCTGCTACTAACTGGACGTAAACAAGGATTTATCTTACATAGAACGGCCATATTGGAAGCGACACTAGCGCTCACGTGGTAATTTTAATCGCGAATATCTTCTAAAACATGTTGAAGTGTTAATTTACTGCTACTGACATCATCCTACTGCACACTCCATACTACTTTTGATGATGCAGATATTTATATCACGCAAGGAAAATTACACAATATTCAACCATAGTGCCTATCGTACATTCACCCGCGGCCAAAGCAGTAAAACTCTTTTTCGTTCCCAAAACTTGGAGTGAAAGGAATGTGGATGATGACGTCAAAGTAACAGATTTCTGTCTAAACGGAAGGCCGCAACAGGATCAGCGATGGTACACATAAAGAACCTCCCCTGTGAAAGAACTTTCCGAAGCCTAGAGAATCTTCTAAATACTTGCTGCTACGTAGACTTCGGCTCCTAAACAAGATGAACGAACGTAATAGCTGCTGTTCATGTTCTGTGAATTTATCCTTCACCAAGTTGTGAGCATAATAATATCTGCTGTATACATTTTCACTATTCACTTTAAACAAATTATACAAAATACGTAGTTTTACGATACGACCTACTGTCATGGGGCTGACGGCAGTGCCAGGGCCTTCTCCCCCCCTGGCCCCTGTCCGGCTACGGGCCTGACACGATAGTAAGTAAAAGATACAGCATTGACAGGAAACATTACTAAAAAAGTTAGGTCAATCTACTGTAATTGTATTATGTAATTTGAAGAACTACAGTTCGGCTCTATAAATAAAATGGACTAGATAGAAAATTTGTTCTTCCTTGTTGTAAGTATGAAGTGTGGCTGTCAGTGTAGGTGTCCCAGACGTCCCGTAAAATACTTTATGCACAGTTAGGCTAATCGGGACTGGACCTACAGTTTAGAGTGGGAATCGAATCAGTATCTGCTACCACCGGGTATAGGACCCGGGATCCCTTAAGTACAAGGCGATAATTCCACCGGGGAGGCCTCCCGTAAAATACGTTTTACGTTAAGATGGCCCGTTGCCCTGACAAAGATCCTCGGGCGTGCTTTTGTTCCATATAACTAGGTTCGAAGTTATTGAGTCAACTTGGTAACTTACTAATGAACGTATACGTATTCCATAATCAACAATGCTTTGAAACGTTGCAGAGATTTCTTTGAGAATGTCTAAACCTCGCTGACATCGTGTTCTGTGCACATATCGTATCAGTTCATTATGCTGCTCTGAATTTTAATAATTCTACTCAAAGTATTGAAACCAAAACCCAACACTAAATTAACATAATTCCACATTTTCTTTCATTTCTTGCCTTCCAAGTTATGGAAATTCAATCATGGTTTGTTCACGATTTAATAGTAAACACGTTAAACATTCGCTGCCTTGAGTTGATTTTGAAGAATAATTGTTCTGTATTTTTTTCTGAAATATCTGGAAGCGCTAAGCCAGTGGTTGCCTTGAGGTATAAATAGCCGTTAAATTTCTGCTATTAAAAATAATTGAATTTCTGTTTCAACTAACCTAACCTATTTAGAGGTATAACAGTTACAAATTTCACAATGTATCAACCTAAGCACTGAATTTCTCGTCCCTTTTCTTCCAGGAATCTCTGGACTGCAGAAGATTCAACCAGCCTCACGTGTCCAAGTCAGGGTCGGCCCAGAGCACCGACTCGGCTGACTCCGGAGTATATGAGTTAGACGAAGAGTATGGCTTCGTCATAACAGAACACTCAGCACCGAACCTAGTGCGACAAGTGGAAGAAGAATTCAACCCTTCGAGGGAAATTGGTAAGTGCTCTCCGTTCAATCTATCTTACTGTAGGTCTCTTCAGTTCTTACGGCGGGCGCTCTATAAACTGGTAAGGGAAGTGGGGAGTGGGGACTACGCCACAGACCAACCAGACAACAGCGGTGGCGCCGTGGCGGGAATAAGTACTACGTGAACCTCGTTCTACACACCGCACCCGAATTGCGCACGATTTTGATCGAACGTTGCCACTTTGATAGCTTTAGAGTCTGTGCGCAAAACTGTTTTTTTTCTTTAGACAAGAAGAGAGAGAGAGAAATTAGAAATAAAATAGTAAATCTCTTAAGGATTAAATAAAAAATATAATTTGACCAGTAAATGTAGCAAGTCAAGATACAATTTTCATACCAATTTACATAATACAGTAAGTCACTATTGATGTTTTCAAGATACAATTTTCATACCAATTTATTCAAACTCAGAAGTTAGGTTAGGTTAGGTTAGAGTAATGACTGCACAACAAACACTTCTGTCAATCGAAGCTCGTGATCTTCGGTATAAATACGGAGATACACCGACCATTACATTCTAGTCCAACAAATTCATCCTCTATGCCTATCTAATGCTACCCTTCCAGCAAGAACACGTGTACGTCCACACACACCCACAAACAAACACAACAGAAGTGAGAACGGCTTGAGAACATTTTACATCTGACAACATCGCCTCATTTTTTGTGCGCAATCCTGTACATTGTGACAGTTTGTCAACGGCTTATCAGATACCACTGATAAAACCGGAAAAGTGTGCGCAATCCGGCTGTAGCCCTTTCTACATGCTGCTGCGTTTCTTATCGCGATTGATTGGTCGGTTCCCCGCTCCCCACTCCCTTGCCAGCTTGTAGAGCGTCCGCAGTAAGAACTGAAAAGATCTATATCAGTAGCATACCCAGGAAGGGGACGATGAAGATTAACCTCCCATTTAACCCATATTGTTTTAAAAAAAATAAACAGTCATGTACACATGTAAAAGATGGTAAAAAACTATAAACGTCCCCGTGCACTTTGCACCATGGCACGACGCATATATAGGGCGAAGTGCGGGTAGGGCCCCACACATTCTATCCATCTCGGCCATGTTGGGGGGTGATGTGATCAACACCACGCTCCGGCCGTCTTTACCCCCAGGTAGCCATTTATTTGAGGCTGGGTGAGCCCCAGGGCCGGTTTATGTGGGGGCAAGGTCGGAACAATTCCGACCTTAGATCGCCCACCCCGGGAATCGAACCCGGGTCTCTCGCATGGCAGTCAGATCGACTAGACTACCGCAGCTCCTAAAATATACCTAGTTGTGCCATAAGTTCTGTCCCTAAGTGCACGAGCTCCGGCTTAAAAAAAAGTCATAATACTTCACGTAAAAATATTTCCTGGACGTGCTACTGCAAACTTTACAATTGTTATTGTTTGCTTACAGTAATGAATTTTGAACTAACTCTCTGGCATTACTAATTCCGAATGTTTATAGCCACAGCAACATACGTAAGTTTTCGTTCTTCTCTCTCTCTTTTCTCCTGAACGTGTCTTACACCTCTCTCTCTCTCTCTTTCTCTCTCTCTTCCTTTCGCTGCTTCTCTTCCACACACACACTGACAGCTTCAACATCATTGGATTGACGTTCTCTCTGGAAACAAATTCAAGAGGTGTATGCTTATGAATTATTATCATAATTATTATTTACTTGCAGCAGGGGATTTTGTAGCATAATTTTTTGAATTTCTGACTGCCGCCTAATGTTGAAACGCTAGCAAACAAAGGATTGCGTAAAAGTAAAAAAGTAAAGTGCTGCCCCTGTGCTTTGCACCACGCCATGAAGGTGTATAGGGTGTGTGGAGTTAGGGCCCCACGCTTTCTTGATCTGCACCACGCCCCTGGCCGCCTTTAGCCCCCAGAGTTTTTCCAGGTACCCACTTTATACAACGCTGGGTGGGCAACAAAGGATTGCGTTCTCGGAAAAATTATATATTCTTCAGATTTAATAGTACTTCAAACACAAAGAACAAAAATATAATCAACAAAAACAAAGAAAAGTAGAAAAGAAAGTAGGCAGAAACAGTAAGATCAGGAAAACATTAATTAGTGCATTCAAAACGTTCACACAAATTCACATAATAGAAATTGAAGCGAAACGAGCAAGGGGGACAGAACTGGCAATAATAAATATTTAAGACTCCATTTTATGACATAACACGCCTTCTGTTAAAATACTGCTCGAAGTATGTGAAACAAATGAAGGTCTGGGACAACAACGTAATCGTTCCACTCTTATGAAACTTATTTATAGAAACATCAATTTCAACCCTCCGCCCCTCCCCATTCATTTGCGGACGTGAACGCACGCAAGGGTGCGTGTTATACTAAAAGGAAGGGTTGACGGCAATCGATGCCTGCGTGTACGCGTATATACTCCATGGAATGTAAATATTACATGCACTTTCGAAATGGGTAACTGGAGTACTTGTAGGTCGCAGAATATCGACTCCTGTATTGCGTCTCGGTGTTTCTTTTCCCGTTTCTGGGAGACGATCGATTCGATTAAATTTTCACATTCCTTAGAAGCATGGAAAGATCAACAAATGAACGTCGAGCAAACAAGAAATAAGTTCAAATTGCAGACCAGAGTCGGGGTTGTTATGAAAGGGATTTTTCCAAAGGAAAAAAAAAAACTGAATTTATGCTTTATGAATATACGTGCAAGTGTTTGGAATTGAGAATTCACAAAGAGAAAATGCATCAGGTATGCATATCGTGGCGATTTTGTGTAAAGTTATTACTAATGTTCAATGAATATGCTATCAATTAAGACGTCTTCCGTGAAGTGGCCTAATTATGTTGTGGCTTGGGAAAATGCCAGATTCTCTCTACATGAATTTTGATGTTTTTCTAGTGTAGACGAAAGTTTAGTATACTTTTCCTGGTATTATATTTTTCCTTCCTACAGTAGCCTACTTCTTATTGATAAGAAGGCCCGTACCCAGGAGGGGGGCCATGGGACCATGCCCCCCCCTCGAATCCTGAAATGTTTAAATGTGAACCTATAAAAAACTACTAAAATAACATCGTTGAATTTTCAAATTTGTATAAATCTGCATCAATTAATGTGTTTATTGTGTATAAGTTTCCGGCCTGCAATATTGGGTAGTTTTAATTTTATAATAATTGATACAAGGCTCCCAGACGTCCGATTCACCGATTTAGTCAGGACAGTGCGTTACTTTTAATCACAGTCCCGACTTTTTCAAACTGCAGTCGTGATAGAAAATGTATCTTTATTATAATTTTTTTGTTAACTCACATTTAGACATGTTCTTTATTGTAATAATAATTGCTAACACGCTAGACTTAATTTATAAATATATTATTATCTAAACATAGAATTATCATGACTTTTCAAGGCGCTCGCATAAGAAAATTGAAGGAAATTTGAAGACATTGTTAATTTGGGAAACACAGAACTATTTGAACATTTCGGGTCTGGCCCCTCCCTAAAAATAAATCCTTGGTACGGGCCTGTTGATAAGACCATTATTTTTACAGAAATCAAGTTATTTATTTACATCTGAATGGTATGAATTTCCATCTCTTCTTACTCCTTGAATGTGATGACATGCAGTGAAGTTAAAACTTGTCATGTTTCTGCCACGCCCGAAATATAATTAACATACTGTGACTAAAATGAAATTATATTTGTGAAATATACTTTTTTAGATTTCATTTTCAAGGAGAGAGTACCCCGCCCTTACCCCACCTTCCCGAGGTCCATGCTTACTATTATCCCGGTACGATAGTACATATTACTATTCTACGACAGATGTTCCAGTTTTGTTAAAAAAAATGCTTGATAACATATCAGTAAAAATTTCCTCCGGATGAAGATTTCTGAAGCCAAAAATTTCAGAAAACTGGGAAATATCGAAATATGTGAGAGAAACAGGGAAACACAAGCACTTATCAAACAAGATATAGAACAGATAATTATATTTATGTACTGCATATCGAGGTTGAGCTTAGGCTGCACTACCACCTAACCCTGGACAATTACATGTATTTATGACACTGAAATAAATTATTTAACATGAAAGATTTTATCGAACATAAATGAAAAATAATAATTCAGATACTACAATGAGTGACCCATACACACACACACACACACACACACACACACTTACACACACACACACACACACCACACACGCCGGCCTCCGTGGCGGAGTGGTTAGCAAATCACGCTACGTCGCAATTGGTCCCGGGTTCGAATCCCAGCTTGGGCATGGGTGTTCTTCGTGAGTGTCCCTTCACCGATTACATCATATCATCACTCATCCCCATCTTCGAGATTAGCCAAAAGCGGCAGAAATACGAAGTAAAATAAATCAAATCAATCAATCAATCAATATCCACACAACTTACACACAAACATACATTCCCAATAGTGATTAAAATAACACATACATACTGTATTTTCGAATATTCGTGGCATCAGCTAGGCGATCGCAAAATACAGATTATTCTTTGGTTGTTATTGTTTGTTAGACGGAGCAACAATCGATGTCGACAAGGGCTTATTCAGATTTGTTACCAAAGTAGGTTAAGATCAGGTGATCGTGACGGCCACTGTACACTCTTCACCTCCGTCTAGGAAAGAGGCAAATATTTGGTTACATTGTGTGCGAAAAGAAATTAAAGATTGCCATTGAGTTTCACTTCTAGCACTTGGTCGTATCCGACAGTAGTAGATAACGGTTGTTCATTTATTTCAGATTTGACTATCACTGGCCAGGCATGTCCGCGCATGCTCAGTGGGTACCAGAAGAGTCGCTTGGAGGAGCAGGAAATTATTCACAGGCTACAGGAGGAAGGACTCATCGCCACGGCAAAAAACAAGGCGGCAGGAGGGGTCAGGTAAGATAATGAGATAAATTTGGTATTTGAAAAATTTCCAGTGAGAGTGGAGCTTCTAGTAACCACAGTTGAAGCACAGGGATATACATTATGTATATAGCCTCCCCCCCTTCCCTTTCAATTACCACCCTGGATAAGCCCATCGCAATCGCTAATTTAACTGCCTTCCTACGCTGAAATACAATGTGTTCTTTATGACACCGAAGCAACAAGGAGAATTTTCGGGAATGAACAAACTCTCCAATAAAGGATAATAAATTAAGAAGAACATTCCTGTGTAATTTCTTTCGGGCTCAAGTGTATTTCTCGAAAATTCCGTAACTGCTGACTTGCAATTACTCTTCACAGAATCGGGAGGGATTATTTGAGGTTTTAAGTCCACTTTACGTACGCACAGATAGGCTAATCGAGACTGCGCCTACAGTTTCAAGTGGAGTCGAAATCACTATGCACCTCCAGCAGATATCAAACCCGTGGATCCTTGATGACAAGGCGACGACGTTACCACTACGCCATCTGGAATATTTTGAGAAATATGTCAGTAGGAAAGAACAAAGTACACACGGAGCATAGATTTTTGCGGTATTTTTCATGGCATACAGCAAGATTAAGTGAAGTTATGGTGACGGGTCTGTCATAAACAGATACAAATTACCGAATTTTAGAAAAATCACATTTTCAATATTTGTCCCAAAAAAAAATATTAGCATTACTGGATGATAATTGTAGAAATTGAGCAAATATCACATTTAATGTAAAGTAATAAGCTGAAAAATATAATATACCTGAAAATATGTAAATATGTATAACATGATAATCACTATATCGTTCCTAACAGTGCAATTCGCATGCTGGTTACATACAAAGGAAAAAATTTGTAATTGTACAAAAACCAGGGTCCTGCTCATAGTAGGGCCCACTGAAGAGTACTCAAATGAGAATTTTAAAACATATATGCTTGTTTGTTGCAGTTTATTTTACAATTTCCTTTGGTCGATTGCTTCTGTACCATTGGGTGAAGCTTAACATCGAGTTTCCTATTTTCAACCTTCACGTACGACACGATGCCAGAACAATAGCGATAGCTGCTTCTTCCACATCCATTTTAAAGACTGAACAAGGGTTGGTGGAGTGCAAGGTGCTAATATTCACCCCGCCATTGTGGTGCCGTTTGATAGGTATTTTGAAGCGACGCTATTTGCCAGTAATTCTGCACAGGTGTCATGTAGAACGTCCACTGACAACGTAGCGTTTTATTGAAATTAAGCAAGCCCTGTTGGAGGTTGACACAAAAGTGTCGATATATTGACTATGTGGACAGCCACTGGGAACCGTTGAATAAATCAATGTCGGACGACCTAGACATGTATACACAACGAATGTGTTCATTCTAATTGACATTTTTGGTTCACGCCATTTTTATGCCTATTTAGGTTGATCAAGAGAATTGATGATGCTTACATGCAATCGATGAAGGAACTAATATTCACAAGTAAATGACATGTCCGAGAGTCGAACCTTAGGAAGAGAGACCATGAATCAAAATAAGTATCAAGAGACCCCAGACTCGATTCCTAATGAGAGTACATCTTCATTTTTTCCATTATACTTATATATTCTTCTTTTGAGCTTCATTTCTGCCACTTTTGGCTAATCACGAAGATGAGTGTTCATATGATGAAATTGAAAAGACACCCATTAAGAACAACGATGAAGAGATGATTTGAAAGACAGCATCTTACGTGTGTTGAAGTTATAAAACGTGAATTCGCCTATAAATTCTAAACTTATTAAGAAAACAATCACTTTCGACATATGTCTTTTTCAACAAAATTCTGCATTTGCATATAAATCCTCAATTTATTCATTACAGACTCGAGTGTGTTCTAGAAGCGGGACTCGATTCCGAAACCCAGCAGCTCTAATATATGAGATTTTTTATGTTGTTATGATGCAATCAGTGCCAACCTGAGTTGGTATTATATGAATATAATACCCTTATTTAATTAATTGAGGATGAAGGGAGGCATATTATAGTTAAAAATAAGAGTTGGATTATTTCGCAGTTAAGGGGGTATATTATTGAGAGGAAGCTGATAAATTTCATGTTTAGTGGTGAAGTTCCATTAATACCCCTAATAACATTTTTTTAGTATAAAATTTTATTGCGTTTTTAAGGAAAAAATGAGTTAAACCAACTCAAGAAATGTTTATAAAGTATAATAATTTTCATAACAGCTTTACTCTATAATTAAGCTCTATAAACATATATTCATATAAATTAACAAAATTACTATTAAAAATGAAAATATAAAATAAATATTAAAATAATTAGAATGAATTAGTTGAATATTTAAAGAGAATGTCGAGAAATTAATAGAGTGCATGTCGTACATTGTTGTTATTCTGTTTCAGTTTCGAGATAGTGGACGCCGATGCAGCGAGAAGGGACGAAATGGCGGCAAGAGGTGAGGCCCTGCCGTCCGCCCGTCTGCCTCCTATGAAACTCGAGAAGCTGGAGAGGAGAAGGAAGCAGCACAAGAAGGAATTCACCCCAGAAGACATCTCCCACAAATTGCAGATGGCTGAAGAGAGGCGAAAGGTAAGTTCACATTACGTCTTGTATGTGTTATTAAACGCAGCTCTTCGTGTGCCTTCATTAGCTCTACCACTGATTGGAAATAACAATTCCTTTTTCGAGTTAAGGTAACTGTGGCGGAGCGTGGTGTTGATCACACACCCTCCTATACAGTCCACGAGATGAAACAACAAAGCCACATTACTCGGCTCTAAATGAAGGGAGGCAAGGGCTGTCGCTTTATTGCTTTACCTTCAGTCAGAGATCACGATTCGGGCAGTCACCTTGTGCTGTGCTTTCACAGTAGAATCAAGAATGCCGGGGAGAGCGGAGGAACTCCTCATAGCTAAACCGCTGAGGCTGTTAGGTTTGGCAATGCAGTACAAAACAAAAACAAACCGTTTTCATGCAAACGGGTCTTTTTGGGTTGGTTGAAGGTCAATATAGCCTTTTCTATCAGCCTAGAAAACGCACAAATACTCAATGACAGCTTGGAACTCTCATCACTTGGAGAATGCAGCCCAGATGATGATACCATCATGCTCTATGTATTTTTATACCACGATGCACTACACAGGGGAGTGGCTTTACTTTCTGATTTGTACTGTTGTACTGATGCTGTTTAAAGAATATGAAAACTTCTTATTTCAAGGATACCCATGAAATACTTTTTGGGCAATTTTATATTGTCAGGGTAATACAAAACAACCGTAGTTGGGATTATTATCTTGAGCCGATTGGAGGAAAAGGGGTGATTTCATCCCTCTCCGGAGACGCTAAAAACTTATGATAAATCGTCAATTAAGTGAAATCAACCAAGATTACAACGATATTTTTTTGTATTATAACAGCCTATCAATAAGCAGTGATGCAGGTAAGAAAAGTACAATATCAGGAATCGTCAAAATCAGGAAAAATCCAAAGTAATGTATGTACAGAGACAATTACGTTGACGTATAAAATTGAGTTCGCCCCAAAAGCGTTGTAAATATAACAACAAACAGTAAATTAACGCAAAAGTAAATGGTGATCACAACCTCTCTTTGACGTCTAGAAAGGCGATCACCCCCTCTACCCGAAGATTAAAATGAAAAGCATGGTTGTATTTGTATCATTGCCTTTGACCCATTGCACGAGTGATCACACAGTAGTAGAAAATCGACATAAAACAACAAAAACCAAATGAGAAAAAAAAAGTCTAAAATTAAACGATCACCCTTACTAGCAGCAAGTCTTCATTAAATCAAAGGACAATGACTAAATGAAAGGTCACCCGCCATTGATTAATACCAGTTAGATTACCAGTACAATAGGGAATCACTATATTAATTATCGTTGTGCATAAAACAAAGAGATCAAGCTATATTATTTTCTACTTCCTCCAGGTAAACCTGCTAAATACCTTCTTAGTAGAACACCGATCAAAAGAAAGGAAATAATGTTCACAGAGAAATCCTTCGTGCAGGGGAAATGTCTCATGAATCTAATCGCGTGTAGATGCGACCTGGATTTTGTGTTCCGACTTCAATTCCTTTCCTTACAAAAGGAACCAGGACATGTTTCCGTTTGGGTCATGAATAAAACAACGGCTTCTCTCAATTATAGGCACCGCTTCCTTTTCTTAGCCTAATAATGTCAAGTAAACATTGTACTTTACATCCTGAAGTTCGAATCCCGGGTATCACATGGATGTTTGTGATGTTGATGTTGAAAAACCGTAGAGATAAGTAAGGAATTGGAAAAAACTAGTTAAGAGAAGTGTAATTGAAAAGCGCAGGCAAAAAAAAAAATTCTCAGGTGGAGAATTTTTCAAGCTATGTTCCTGCATGGAGCGGCTTTGGGAGTTAATCCAGCGTTTAATAAAAGAGTAACTGAAGTCAGGGCCGGCCCTAGGTCGGTGCGGGGCGTAGGACACATAACATGCGCGGGCCTATAACGAAAATTGTTGAGATTAATTTTAAAAACCGAGATCTCAGTCATTAATGAAATCCCGTAAACTTTCTCACAGGAAATAATCTGTTAACATTTTGGTGCAAATTTTACCCTTTTTATCCCCTAAAATCCCGTCTAATTGAAAATTCTGGATAAACTATTGCTCATTCTGAAAGTAATAAACAGTTATACGAGTATATTATATCGTTATAATACAGTTATCGTATATTACATATTTTGTGTAATGTGAAACTAGTATCATTTATGACTTCCATTTTCACTTTCAACTGCCTTTATTGGCATAATCTATTAGTTTGTCTACCAAAATTAAACTTTTCTTGTTCTTTGATGCAAACTTCTCATTGTAATCTAGAGACAAAGAAATTCTCTTCTCAATGCGCCGTAGTTGATCTCAAGTAATTTTTGATAAGTTTCAGCTTTGAAAAGCTTCTCTCAGCACTAGCTACATTGCCAGAAAAATCCTCAATGCAATGTAAATGTTTGGAAAGGAATCTATAAGATGCCGAATGTATTGCAGGGCTTGTTCTGCTGTTTTAATTTCTTGAGGTAAGAGATCACGAAACGCTTTCAGTTCTCAACATACTAGTAAATCACTGCCCTCAATATGACGACATTCGCCATGGCTCAATGTTATATCTAAATCCTTGGCTAATTCTTCTTGAGCCATACATCGTAGTCATGCATCTTTACGCATTGTAAATGTAGAACAAAATTATCATCTTACGACTATTTTTAATATTGTATTTTCCGATAAGGATAAATGCTTCATTTTTATTCAGTATGGGAATGGTCTGGCGCGGAGCCCCTGATGCGCGAGGCTTCAGGAGAGTGCCCGAGTTGCCGCCCACTAATGCCGGCTGTGCTTGGCTGATGTGCTGACTCCACAAATGGCCAATATTGAGACTGTGTGAAACCTTGCTTCCACATCATCCCATATCCATTCAGTGTATTGTTCGACCAGATATGCTTGCTCGAAATAACCTGTAACTATTATATACCGCATATTCATTCTTACAATTTTCACACAATTCTAAAATTTCGTTTAAGAAATGTCATGTCCAGGAAGGTAAGCCTGTTGGTGAATCAGCGCCTTTTGACATGTTAGCAAAATAATAGGAAGAAAATAAGAATACTTGTTTTCCCGTTCGAGGAAATGTACCTTTCAAGGGCAAGAAGAGAATGCAATGCCTTGACAGGCTTATTTCTGCACGCTAGGCTCAGATCAATCATTGATCTCGAAAGTTTTTCATTCCTGGTGGTGCTGTTAGAATATCAAGGCCAAACGACAAGTTCTCGTAGGTTGCGTAAGTTTACTTGTCTTCTGCATTACTGTGCACGCCTTCCTGAATAATTTAAAGTTTGCTATTTAGATGAAGGAACGACAAAATTGTATACAGCTTGAAGAAATAGCCGTCCTCCGTGGCGGAGAGGTTAGCATACCGCGCTACGACGCCAGAGGTCCCGGGTTTGAATCCCGACCTGGGGGACATGGGTGTTCTTTGTGTCCCTTCATCAATTTCATCATATCATCACACTATGCTAAACCTTATGTACCAAGGGAAAGTAAACTGTCCTTGCCCCCCCCCCCGCCCACGTTTTGCACCTTCGTTCCCCTAGTTTTGGAACCCAATCGCCACCACTGCTCCCACCTTTACCTAATCGCGTCGATGAGGATGAGTGATATGATGAAACTGATGAAGGGACATTCACAAAGAACACCCACACCCATGATTCCGTGATTCGAACTCGGTACTTCATGTGGCGAGTTCCTAAGTCGACCACTTGAAGCGCTCGACCACCTAGCTGTCTATATTCTTGTTTCTTCCCTATTTTTGTTTTACACCCCTCTCTCCTTTATCTATCTTTCTCCCATCCCTATCTCCTCCTCTCTCTCTCTTTCTCTCTCTCATACACACACTCGGCCTCCGCGGCGGAGTGGTTAACACAGCGTGCTACTACGCCAGGGGTCCCGGGTTCGAATCCTGGACTGGGCATGGATGTTCCTTGTGAGTGTCCCTTCATCAATTTCATCACTCATCCTCATCTTCGTGATTAGCCAAGAGTGACACAAATTCGCGAAGTCAATTATTAGTGAATTAGTTTCACAAGTTCGGAACAAAATGGACAAGTACACTATCCCATGAAAACTGCTACTATAGTCAGCCATATTACATATTCTTCCATCGTATACATGCGAAAGGGCCGCTACACAGTGCATGTCAAGAAAACCAACATTGGCACAAACAAAGATTATCGACGATGATAGTCCCGGAATTGAGAAAGGAGCAACTTGGAACCTATTGTGCGATTTCCATTACGTTATTCTGTTCGCGAAAGGAACGTCTTGGTCTCATGCGCCACCTGGGAGATTCCCCACGAACCAGCCACTCGCCAAGTCACTCTTTTGCAAATCCACTCAGGTCTTTCACCCTTTAAAGTCAAGTTCTCGCTTTCTTCCTGCTGTGCCTTTGAAACCAATGATTGATCATGGCTGAATACAGGAACGCAATTCTAAAACTTTGTCTAACGTGCAAGGGCATCTATAGAAAGCAATTCCAGGAAGACAGTCGGGAAATGTTCGTGCAAAAAAGGTTCAAATGATAAAGCTCACCGGCACATAACAGCATGCCGTGAAGGGATAGGGCATATGGGAGAATATGGGGGTAGGGCTCCACACATTCACAATCTCGGCTATTTGTGGACGCTCCAATCGCTTGATTGCCGCCAGGTACCCCATGTATTAGAGCCTGAGTGAGTCCCAGAGCCGCTCCATGCTAGGAGCTTTCCCGATGGCGTAATGATAACGTCGTCGCCTTGTAATCAAGGAGTCCCGGGTGGAAGCACATTGCATGTTTGTATTTCACTTCAAACTGTAGGTCCAGTCCCAATTAGCATACTGTGCATAAAGTGGACGTACACACTAAAACACCCAAGCAGACAAGAAGTCAATTTCTTGCAGGACATCGGCATTCGCTGTGAAGAATACCAAAAATAGAAAGCCTGTTATCCGACAATGAATTTCTGAGGGCAGTTTTAATTCTTTTTACAGCACTGAAGGACGGCTCTCCACTGGCTTTTGATGGTAAAATATGCACATAAATTCTCAGAGCTATTAAATGTTTTTCACTAATACGTTTTAAATAGTCACGGGAAAAGCATTGTTAAATGTTTCTCACTAATAAGTTTTAAATAGCCATCAGCTGGATTAACTTCATACTTTGCATCAATCAAGTGTAAATCCTTTAAAACATATTGAAAGTTGATGGTCCTTGTCACTTCCGCGTCTCATTTTTGTGCGCCCCCCGGACTTCCAGTCTCTAGGCTATAGCCTAGTGGTAAATCCCCCCCACTGATCCTGGGGCTAAGCACCCCTGGTCTCTGCATATCGTTAATTTTTGTATTGATTTGGTTTATTTTACTTCGCTTTTCTGCCGATTTTGGCTAATCGAGAAGGTGAGAATGAGTGCCCAGGCCGGGATTCGAACCCAGGACTTCTGACGTTCTGGCGCGCTGTGATAATCACTCCGCCGCGGATGTTTGCTGGCTTCTGCACAGCTACTCGTTTAGTCTATTGGATAGTAGCGCCAAGATATCTGAAACCTCGGAAACTAAGCACCCAGGTCCAGTTTGAAAAACGGACTTAACAACCTCGTGACTTAAACACTCGACAGTAGAACAACTGCTTCCATATCAGGGTTCAAATACAGTGGTGTATCAGTAGTAATTTCACACTTTCCCCACTTTAAAAAAAGGTGCTCTTGAAACGTCTTCGCTAGACAGAAAGAGGAGGTATAAAGCAGCCGTCAACTCGAAGGAAATAAAAGCAAGACATCCGCAGACAAAAACAGCCATAAAAGGCCTTTTCCTACATTTTCAAATATTGGTGTTAACTGCTCCCATTTTGTCAAGGATGAATGCAGCTGACGTGTTGTTCAAGCAACTGCAACACGTGACAAATCGGCATCTACTAGTGCAGAGGCGGAGAGAAAATCGATGTGGAATCCAGGATACATGTGTAATACGTGTGAGGTGGCGTGAGGAAAAGGTTCTCGCGTGCAATTCGTTGAACTTGCATACAGTAAGCCACTTGAGAACTTCAGAACAAGTTGAAAATACCTGTGACGTAAGAGGCAAGCAGGAATATGAGACCGTGGCGATAATGGGTCCGATAATAAGACGGGTATCTCAGCCTATATACATTTGACAGTGTTTCGTCCTCGTTTCGCTTTGAACACATCCGTTTTGTCACTTATTTTTCGTTATTTAGCGCCGATTTTACTTCCACTTTTTGATTAATCGCGACGATGAGGATGGGTGACGATATGATGAAATTTATGAAGGGACACTCACAAAGAATATCCAAGTGCAGTCTGGAACTCGATCCCACGGACTTCTGTGGCGAGATGGAAAGTCGACCGCTTAACGTACTCGGCCACCGAGTCGACAAGTTACGGTCTCAAGGGGTCTCAAAATACAAATATAGTACAAACAACATATGTATACATAGTGCCATTTCCTGTCACCACACAAACTTTCACATCGTATAGAGGTCATTGAGGCAATTAACGTTTCTTAAAAACGTTTTCTTATTTGGCACCTCGTTTCGACGCTACGAACCCTCAAAAACTTGATTTAATCCAGAATATATACATACAACCGCGCAGTACAGGTTCATAATTGCCAATAATGGACCTGCCTGTGAATTACTACAAACAAAACACAGGGTGATACATAATTGATGACCCAAACTGTTAGGGTGAAAAGTACGCACTAGTAGAAGCAAAAATGTCTCGATCAACATGGTTGATAATTTAGAATATCGATACCATCTGTAGGCAGGGGGTCTGCCTGGCTACGGGCCTGCCACACCGAAAGGAAGAAAAACTTGGATAGATAGATACTCTCCTAGCCAATTTTTATGGTTATTATGGTCGTACTAAATATGACTGCCAGGGGCTCCAGAGGAGCTATTTGGACACCCCCAAATGATGTAATAATCCAGCTCTTTCTGAGGAACTACTTGAAATGGGGCTCTTGTCTAGAAATCCACATAAATTAATCAACACGTATAGTTGATCGCTGAAACACTCATATCTGCGATCACAAATGCAGAAAACTGTCAGCTTAGTACATCAATTAACAAACGCATTTCATCTGCAACAAAGAAAACGAAGCAAAAAAAATGCATTTTAATGAATGA
Organism: Lepisma saccharinum; assembly: GCF_977018435.1. NCBI lineage: Eukaryota > Metazoa > Arthropoda > Insecta > Zygentoma > Lepismatidae > Lepisma > Lepisma saccharinum. Next base: position 28,248,519 of record NC_139233.1, on the reverse strand, counting down.
GGATAGTAATCCTACTTACCTTACCCTATTCTGTAGCTTGGGACGATTGCTTCAGAGTTTGATTTTTCTTCCATCCACTCTTTAAAGTTTCTGAAGGCAGGAATCCTTTTATCTACATGTTGCTTGTTGCTTCGATGAAACCGAATGGTATGGCCACAATTCGCACATTACACAGGTAATAGTCTGTGACGTAGATGGACTGTTTTTTTAATGTTATACATGTTGTCGGTAGTGTTACTAAACATTCTGTAATCGAAAACTGCCACATTTCATTCTTCTGGTGTATGTATCAAATAAGGTCGGTCCCTAAAAAAAATAGTAAAATTTGAATTATGTCATCTATAAATTATAACCGGAGACACATTAAAAATTAATAATGCGACATCACGAAATCGGGGGAATGTCCGTCCCGATTCCGATTTCGAAACTAATAACTTCCCGATTTTGGAGCATTTCGAAAATTTTATCCTATATTAAAAGTTCTTAATTTTCGAAATTTTATATAACCATATATGGCTGAAAATAAGCAAATTACAAAGCACTTGCAATATATATCATTTTCTAATTTCTAAATTAGATTTATCGGATCATTCTCGGTCTTGTCTCGGTAAGTTTCTAAGAGTCTGCCCTCATTCTTATTTCGGTCTCTATAACATTCTTAACTGCTTGCATCAACTTACTTCCAATTATACCATAAGAGCAAGTAATGAAAAGTTCATTACTTTAGCTTTTTTATTGTAAAATATCAAGAACATGCTATTAAAAAACTAAGAAAATAAAGTCTTGTGCTTTGATATGAAAATAAGACAATTGAAAGAGAGAGGGAGAGAAATAAAGATACAGAAAGAGAGAGAAGGACAGAGAAACGAAAAAGAAAGAGGGGTGGAAATGTAGACATCGCCAAGGACAAAAACAAGAGAGCGATGGGCTTCTCGATGGCGTAGTTGTAACGTCCTAGTCTTGTAATCAAGGAGGTCCCGGGATCGATACTCGACAGAGGAACATTGCACAGTAATTCAGATCCCACTTTAAACTGCAGCTGATTAGCCGATCTGTGCATAAAGTGGACTTAAAACAACAATTGAGAGTGAGCGAGAGGCATATAGCAAGGGACAGAAAGCGAGCTAGAGGGAGAGTGAATTCGAATTCAAACTCGCAAGGGAGGTTATCTAAGTGTCTCCCTCAGATTTCCATGAAACTTGGCAGGTGTATAGAGGGGCCCAAAGGAAGAAATACGAGGGTCACTATTTATATTTTGAGCCTAACAATGAAAAAACAGGAATTTGGCATTGAAAACTGCTTTATTGTTTTTCGAAGTGTTCTCCTTTATGGTCAATACACTTTTGCATTCGTTCGAACCATTTGTCAAAGCAGTTTTTCCAATCTTCTTGAGACACCTCCATAATATAGTTTTTGAACGCATCAACGGCGTCTTCCGCCGACGAAAATCGTTGTCCACGCAATTTATTCTTGACATTCGGGAACAAGAAGAAGTCATTGGGTGCCAAATCAGGACTGTATCGGATGACCCATCAATTCGATTTTTTGACTGTTCATAAAGTCGGTTGTTAGACGAGATGTGTGACAGCTGGCATTGTCTTGATGAAGAATGATCCGACGGCGTTTGTTTGTTTTCCGTATTTGACCGAAGACCTCTGGGAAACAAATTGTTGTGTACCATTCAGAGTTGACCGTTCTACGTTCCTCTAAAGGCACAGTTGCCACATGACCAGTTTTCCCGAAAAAACAGGCGACCATTTGTTTCGATGTGCTTCGAGCGCGAACAACTTTTGTTGGATTGGGTTCATCTTGAAACACCCATACAGTCGACTGCTGTTTACGTTCCGGCTCATATGCATATATCCATGATTCGTCACCTGTTACAACCTTATATACGTCTTTTGAAGCACCACGATTGTATTTATTGAGCATTTGTTTGCACCAATTGACGCGAGCGTCTTTTTGAGTTTTTGTCAAATTGTGTGGTATCCAACGAGAACATACCTTTCTCACAGCTAAATGATCATGTAATATTCTATATATGCTGGTGGAACTAATGCCTATGGTTGCCTCAATCTCACAGTATGTCACATGACGATCTTGCAGTATTAGGTTTTGCACAGCATCAATGTTTTCTTGAACAACAACTGATTTTGGACGACATTCACAAATCTCGTCGGTGAGCGAATGGCGGCCACGATTAAATTCGTTATACCAGCGTTTCACAGTGGCAAAGGATGGGGCTTCATCGCCAAATGTGGAAGTAAGTTGATCGATGCACTCTTGTCTTGATAATCCACGTCGAAAATCGTAAAATATCATCGCACGAAAATGTTCACTAGTTAATTCCATTTTATTGTTGTCGCGCAATCTCCAAGGCAACATAAACAACACAAATCAAGCTATTGACAAACATTTGAAGTACGTTATGGTCAATAATGCCAGACGATTCCGTGCAAACGTCAAATCGCGCCTAACTTCAATCAGTGTTGCCAAAGCTCAAAATATAAATAGTGGCCCTCGTACATGTTTTTTTTTGTTTCATCTAAAAAAAACTCTTTTAGGGGGCAAACCCCCCCCCCAAATGTCAAGATGAGGAAAAATTGAAGTGAGGATCTGACCCCTGTGTCCCCCTCAGATTTCCATGAAACTTGGCAGGTGTATAGAGGGGCCCAAAGGAAGAAATACATGATTTTTTTTGTTTCATCTAAAAAAAACTCTTTTAGGGGGCAAAACCCCCCTCAAATGTCAAGATGAGGAAAAATTGAAGTGAGGATCTGACCCCTGTGTCCCCCTCAGATTTCCATGAAACTTGGCAGGTGTATAGAGGGGCCCAAAGGAAGAAATACATGTTTTTTTTTTGTTTCATCTAAAAAAAACTCTTTTAGGGGGCAAAACCCCCCTCAAATGTCAAGATGAGAAAAAATTGAAGTGAGGATCTGACCCCTGTGTCCCTCTCCGAATTCCATGGAACTTGGCAGGTGTATAAGAGGCCCAAAGGAAGAAATACTAGCTTTTTTGTTTCGGCTAAAAATCGGCTTTAGGAGGCAAACTCCCCCCTCAAATGTCAAGATGAGGAAAAATTGAAGTGAGGATCTGACCCCTGTGTCCCCCTCAGATTTCCATGAAACTTGGCAGGTGTATAGAGGGGCCCAAAGGAAGAAATACATGTTTTTTTTGTTTAATCTAAAAAACTCTTTTAGGGGGCAAAACCCCCCTCAAATGTCAAGATGAGGAAAAATTGAAGTGAGGATCTGACCCCTGTGTCCCCCTCCGATTCCCATGAAATTTGGCAGGTGTATAGAGGAGCCCTATGCTCCCTGTTTCTTCCTATGCCATATTTACGTGGTTTCGGGGTCAGATCCCACTTCAATTTCTCCTCATCTTGACATTTAAGGGGGGGGGTTGCCCCCAAAACCGTTTTTTAGCTGAAACAAAAAGCTCGTATTTCTTCCTTTGGGCCCTTCTATACACCTGCCAAGTTTCATGGAAATCGGAGGGGGACACTTACATAACCTCCCTTGTCACTCGAACAAATGGACACGAACACGTACACTAGAAAAACTTTGGAAATCGGAACTCTTTTTTTCTTCAACAGCTAAAGTATCTTCTTCAATTTAGAAACTGAATTCCACTTTGAACACTTAAATTTCCCGCCCGCACACCTTTATTTTCAAGAAAGTAAATTTGGTTTTCTCATCTTTCATTTTCTTTGCAACCCGAAACAGCTATTCTTCTAGAATAATAATTGCTGTACTTCAAGCAGTTGCACAATCAATGGGTGGGGTTATTAATGTACGTGTCATAACCTCATAAGCTCCACCATATCCATAGATGTCCACAGGATTTTTTTCCAGAGAGGGGCAAGTAAGGTATTTTTTTTTTCATGGGGGCGCACGAGGCACATTTCCCCCCATAATAGTATTGTCCCCTCAAAAACATTGCTTCAGTTTGAAGTTACCATGTTCCTGCAACGCCCTTGCAATAGTTAACATATTATTGTGCTGTGACTGAAATGAAATTATATGTGTGAAATATATTTTTTGGTTAACTTTGATTTTCCGGGGGCCGTGGCCCCCCTTCCGGACATCCATAATCATATCGCTAACATTTGGCACACATTATTTTACATGTTGATTGAATATTTATTTTATATCTCTGATTGAAGGTAGTTTACATGAAAAATTTAGCCACAGCATAAGTAGCATAAGTAGTCTATTATCTGAATTTTTAACGTATAATTCATTACGACGGAAATCCGTAGGTCAAGTTATGATTCGTGTTTCATCTTTTCTTCACACAACATACGCTGAAGGAAGATTGCGTGTCTTCATTTGTATGCAGTGTTCATTTTGATATCATCTGATTCTTACTAACCACTTGAAAGTATTGATTTTCCCTTGCATAAAGGAATGTTTGTAGCTTTTAAAAGTCATGTTCAACGATTGAATTAATCATTAAAGATTCGAGAAGCACTACAAATTTTCAGAACACGCAAAGTGAAGTATAGTTATTTGAAACAAAAGAATGGAAAAAATCAAATGAGCTAATGGATGATATTCAACTGGACGTCATCACGCAGCGTAGACTGGACCTACTCTCTGGGAAGAAATCGGGCAAACAGTTTCTCGTGTATTGAGGAAAGCGTATGAGGACTCTTCTTACAGCGAGAAAATTTATATTTAACCACTTTACACACTTTTCACGGTTTCTTCAACGCTTCGGAAAAGGTAAAAAAAAAAGTATACATTCCTCATATGATCACGATAATCATAGTATGGGTTGAATCACTTCGGCATGTTTTCAACGCAGGATCTTATCTGTTTACCTGCAAATAAGGCGCAATGAATTGTGGGGGAAGTTGTTAGCTGAATGTCATCTATTGCCCTTGCACACAAATTGCTGCTTTGAATATATCTCAACTTGATTTCAAGGTTAGCTTGAATAATGCACAGACAGGTGTTCCTTCAAACATGGATAATTGTCAGTAATTTATTTCCACCGTTTCTATTTCACGGTTTATTAAGGCCAGTGCATCTTGTAAAATGAAGATTATCGATTTGTCGTTTAACATACTATCTGTTAAAACAATTGCTGCAACGAACTCGTACGGTGGAATCCATAAGTATTACCGTGCAAATTGTCCATCACCATGTTCTTGCACTTTATTTGACCCAATAAGAGCTTCAAGAATTAAAAGAAAACTCAAAACAAGTGTTGACAACTTCTGCACCAGCATACATAAAAACACATCGCTTAAAAACACATAGGATGTAAGAGAAAAATTAATGAAAATAATCACGGACAATTTGCCGAGCAATACTAGTACATCCCAATGTACAAGAGCGAATTTGTTATTGTTTTGAAACATGTTGTCTACTTTGGATAATTTAGACATACGAAATTAAACGGCCACATTATATACTGCAGAATGTTATGCCGAGAATTATTTCTTGTTTTTATCACCATATTATCATCCTATAAGTAAAAACGTAAAACGAAAAAGTATGCATTTACCTCCTCCAGGCTGTCAACCAAGCGGTCTGTCAAGTTAACTATTTATTTTTAGGACAGTTTTATTTTTGAAATTTCGTCCAGTCCAAATACAATAATAACAATCAAGGGAATGTTACATTATCACATATTACAAGTTTCTTAAAATTATACTTGAGCATCTGATAATTTTCGCTTTTAAAAAAAAACTCTACCGTTTCTTGAAAGAACACATTAGTACAGCTAGGTTCCACTTGGAGCGCTACACTCGACATTGACTTCAGCATTATCCCAGGAAACCTCCGCTGCAAAACACAGTATTGTTGTAGTTTGCATTTTCTACAAAAAAAAAAAAAATTTGAATGGATAATTTATATAAAGATAAAATATGACAAGAATACGAAGCCCTTCGAGACTTGTGGAGACGAAACCTGTAACAAGACAGACCCCTGTAAAATAAGAGACGAGACCGGAACTTAGTGTCCGAGAATCTCGGTCTCATTCGCGAATTTGCAAAACTTTACCTTAAACAAATTTACTTTACCCTGGGACTTCTTCAGACATACCAAGAGCTTTTATTATGGTAATTGCAAAAGTTGCATGTTGCGAGCCCGTGCTGCGTGGTTGCAGAGTGCATTCAGAATAAAATTCCGTTTCTAGATGGTTCGTAGCGTCAAAACTGGACACCAAACAAACAAACGGATTCAGCCAGAGCTTGAAGTGGAAAATGTTAGTTGGGTGGATCTTTTGTCGAACCTTGGGACCCTCAGCTAACCTCAAGGCTCAACCAAACATCCACCCAGCTAACATTTTTCACTTCAAGCTCTGGCTGAGGGGATACTCCTATAATTTAACATGGTGACAATGAGAGAATGGGAGGATGCTTTGCAAAAAATCGCTATCTGGGGTGATATCATACAGCCGCACCCCCCTCACTTCGAGTACTGGATTTAGCACGTAGTAAGTTACAAACTAATCGGATACAGAACTAGAAGAGAATTTTTTCCTTGCTGTCCTGTTTCTTTATTTATCGTATCTCTTTCCAATGGCTTGTGAGTGTCCATTCATCAATTTCATCATATCATCACTCATTCCATTCCCATCTTTGCAAATTAGCCAAAAAGTGGTGGCACAAATAGCGAAGTAAAATAAAGCAAATCAATCAATTTTGCCGGTGCGCAAAGAATAATTTACTCGAAATATATACTTCCTGATCCATCACTTTGCATTAATTTGGACCCTAGCGACATCGTTCTGGGTTTTCTCCAACTATCTGGTCAGGGCTCAGGGCTCACAGGCATTGCTCACAGGAATGGATATTTGTGTGGTGAGCGACGCGGAGCATTCCAACTTTAAAATGTTATATATGTGGTAATTTGTCTGCTTAAAATATGCGTTTTCATATTCTTCGTTATTATTTAGTCGTACTTAGTTGGGTTTTTCCAATTTGTAATTTAGAAAGATGATACTAAAGGCGATATCAGCCGTCCATAATACATGGAGAAATAGAAAATAGTACATTAATATTAATATAATGATTTATTCAGTAAATAAATCGAAAAATATTCTAGATGAAGAAACACAAAGTATAAAATTGAAATTAATTGTTAGAAATTGTTTTTATATTCCTTTTACTTATCTTTGTAATGGGCACAAATTAAATTAGCTCTTGCGAATAACTTATACTACATTTCCTTAGGTATATATATCATTACGCTAGGACTGTACGATGTACTCGCTTCGGCGGTACATATACTAAAATTGGAACGATACAGAGAAGATTAGCATGGCCCCTGCGCAAGGATGACACGCAAAATCGTGAAGCGTTCCACATTTTTTCCCGCATCTATTCATAGATGAATAAGTTCCTTCTTTAGTGCATACTTTTATTTGTGCTTACTTCGTTGGCAGAGATACGCTTTAGAATGCAACCAATACCTTGACACAAGTTTGGGCAATCTGCTTTTTATGTTGGATTACGGGTTTTCGTATGGAGTGATTTCTTATTAACTGTCAGCGTGGAAGTCTGGAAGGAGGAATCAGAGGGGCAACAGCCCCACCATGGAAAATTAATATTGGGCGAAAATTACATATTTCATGCATATAATTTAATTCCAATTCAATGACAATATTAAATGGTTTCTTCATGGGTATGTCGCCACAAAATTCATGTAATCGCTATTCATCGTCATCATCGCAATTAGTCCGAGTGTCTGAAAAGCGGCGAAAAATCATAAAAAATACATGTCATTTTCCAGAAATAAAGAACAGATAGCGATCAGGAGAATTCTACCGCTCTTCGAGTTATGCCAGGCCCGTAGCCAGAATTGATCTCCAGGGGGGGGGGCACGGGTTATCAAGGGGGCTTTGTAAATCAAGTCCACAGTGTTAAATGAAGGTAAATTGTGTGTGTGGGGGGGGGGGTCATTAAGTTACATAATGTTTAGAAATATCACACAAATACTACATTTTTCTATATCATTTCAAATCTAACTTGAAGTGTTAATTAAGTTAAGTATAAATTAGATGTAGTAGCTGTCCAGGAAGTTAGGTGGCCGGGGGAAGGGAATTGTAAAACTAAAAATTATACTTTTTTCTATGGTGGTACTGAAAATCATAATTTTGGAACAGGCTTTTTCATAAATAATAGAATTATCTCGGCTCTTAAAACAGTAGAATTTATTAATGATAGGATACCATATGCAGTTTTACAGGGTAGGTGGTGTAAAATTATTTTAATAAACATACATGCACCAACGGAAGATAAAGATGATAATACTAAAGATGATTTTTATACAGAGTTAGAACAGGTCTTTGATAAATTTTCTCAGTATGATATGAAAATTCTGTTAGGTGACTGTAATGCACAGATTGGCAAAGAAGAGAGATTTAAACCCACGATTGGTAAAGAAAGTCTTCATGAATTAAGTAATGATAATGGTATAAGATTGATTACTTTTGCAACCTCAAAGAATTTGATTGTGAAAAGTACCACTTTTAAACATAAAGATATCCATAAATATACCTGGTCTTCTCCAGATGGTAAAACTCATAATCAGATAGGTCATATTTTCATTGATAAGAGAAGGCATACTAGTATCATTGACGTTCGTACACATAGAGGTGCTGACTGTGCCAGTGACCATTATTTAGTAATTGCTAAATTAAGAGAAAGACTCTCAGTGATAAATCATAAACAACAAAATCTAAAAGTTATAAAATTTGATACAGGAAAGTTTACTGATGAAAGAATTAAGAAAGATTACCAAATTAAACTGTCAAATAGATTTGATATTTTGCAGGATTTAAATTATGATGAAAATATAAATGAAACAGACGTAAACAAGAATTGGGAGCACATACGTAATGCAATAGAATCAGCAACTAAAGAAAGTATAGGATACCATAAATCGAGAAAAAGGAAGCCATGGTTTGATAATGAATGTCATAATCTAATAGAAATAAGAAATCAGGCTAGACTTAGATGGTTAAATAACTCTGATGATACAAATCTAAACAATTATAATAGAATAAAGCGAGAAGTTAACCGCACGTTTAGAAGTAAAAAATGTCTTGCTCCCCCTCTGAAAAAAATATCTTGATTGCTCCTTCCTGAAAAATTCCTGCGGACGTCCAGGTTATTTACGAAATAAAAGTGTGCATATAAAGTGCAGTATTTGAAAAATTTCCAGTGACGGAAATTCCAGTAACTTCTTTCAAAGCAAAGATAATTTATACATAACTCCAGTGGCGTAGCGTTATAGTACGCCCGTACGCCCGGTGTTCCCAGATTTAAAATTTCAAAAATGCTTAAATGCTGTGATTATAAAGTAAAACGTGACTAATTTCATATATGTTTGACCTTCATGGCATTATAATGGCTATTTTTCGCGATCCGCTTGCAACGCTCCACTCTCAACACTCGTTCTAGCATCTCTTTTCAATGCCTTTCCCGGCCGGACGCCAAGCAGGTTCGGCGTACAGGATTCCTATATTCCTTGCTGCCTTTATGGAGGAAAAGCTTCCATTTCTACAACACGCGCGTAAATAGGCTCTCTTACGCCGGCGTACGAGAGGTCTACCGTGATTGGTTCATGTGACCCTTCCTGCCTTCTGAAGCAGACCACAGCGCCAGAATTCCTACCCGGTTCTTCGCTCTTCGCGCTCATGCAATCCGTGCTATGTGATGCTACAATACGCAATATTGACTGACGTAACTTTACCAATCTCAAATATACTGCTTCTTAATGGCCACTGCATTGTATAATTTATCGCACGAACAGCGATGTGTATTAGAAACTAAAAGATCAACACAGTTTTTGTCAAGTAAGTTGGTGAAGTCCTCGTGATAGAAATTCAGCCTGTGTACCACTTAACCCTCAAAACTATTATTTTCTTATTGTATTTTTTCGTTATTATCTAACTACTTAACATTGTGTGAATGGAAATGTTTAGCATTCATTTGAAAACTCTTAACATCGAATGGTCTCTGGAGAAAATTATTTTAAAATGTTTATCAGCATTCTCAAGATGTAATAAACAGTGGTCTGAATTACTAATCGGCACTGTTACGTCAGTAGAGTGTACGATATTTGGATCATCCACTCTGCTTTTCACAGTGCGCCAAGACGACAGAGGTCCCTGGTTCGAATCCCGGCGTGAGCACGGGTGTTCTTTGTCAGTGTCCCTTCATCAATATCATCACTCATATTCATATTCGCAATTAACCAAAAGTGGTAGAAAAGCGAAGTAAAATAAACCAAATCAATCAGTAGTTGGATCGCCCACAACAATGACGTCTACTGTTGTGCAGAGGCGCTTGTGATTCAGGTAGGTTTTTAATGACTTGCGTCATGCAGAAAGATATAAAAAAGGTATAGAACACCAGAGTTCAAAACATCTGTGGCATAGTGAGGCATCTAATTTTCTAGCTAAAACATGCAATGATGATGTTTTATTGAAAACCCAGCTTACTTCAGGCAAATAATACCCGTGGCGACTAATACCATAAGTAAATTATTAAGCAAGAAAGGGCCGACTCTTCCTTCGGACTTGGCGTTCCCACCCGAAATGTCCATGCTACGCCACTGCATAACTCCCCCTTACCTACAACTATCACATTGCATGTCGATAAACAAACAACTCTTCAATTCAATTCAGCTGAGTACTTTTCATGTTCGTGCATGCGTCACAAAAATAAATAGTTTTATATACAGCAGCTATATAGCCTATACATTTTGTGAGACCCTAGCAACTGTTTTGAGAATTCCAGACCCCCTGGATCCCCTCTCCCTAATTACGCTGTTGCCCTCGCATTACAGAATTTGTATATAGATAACTATAATTCCCCATTCAGTTCCTTATTGGTAATTTTATATCCTCACTCTCTCCAAACACACTTTCCCCATTGTTAAAATACATAGTGTTCACGTGTGTGTGTGTGGGGGGGGTGTGAGAGTGAGTGAGTGAGTGAGTGAGAGAGAGAGAGAGATTTCGTGAAGATATCAGTTGATTTACGTAAGTTAGTAACTTTTGTTACCTATCTTAATGATCATAATGCCCTACTTTTGGTACATTTATCTTATCAACTTTTGAACATAAACATTCCCAAATCTGAAAACTATCAGATTTTCAAATTGCATGACAGGAGAGGATGGCTGCAGAACGTTGTAAGGACAAACTACAAGTTATGATCTCAAATTCTTTGAGCTACTTTCTAACTTTCAATGCCATGTGATAAGATGATCATTCTACTCTTCTTATGTGTGTGCGTGTGTGTATGAAGAGTTTTTAACAAAAAATGCAAACCTTGTAAAGCAAAGCGTATTTTGGAGTTTTCACAACAAGAGAATGTGTTTAAAATTTTATAAAAACGTGTACCAAGTGTAATCTCTCAACTTAAGCCATTAAATGAAAACTAAAATTGGTAAACGATATAAGTGCCACAATAATTCAAACACGAAATGTGCCATGCTTGATAATGTGGTAATCCTCACAAGTGGCTGGTATGTAGTTCAAAGGGCGTGTAAAGAGGTCACTAGTGTGAACGTTCTTACTGGCTGATGTACTGAATGATGAGATTTGCCAACACTTTCGCTTTTGGCACTTACAATGTTTTCCACTTTTAGTCTTCAAATATTGATAGCCCACTCATAACCCTCTTTGGCCCTGTATTCGTAAAAAGTGAACATAAAAGGCAGGAAAGGATGGAAAAATGAGAACTATTAACAAAAAGGATAGGTACCCCTTCCCTCCCCCAATTTTCCTTGATCACTAACAAATGAAGAAAGGAAGTATCTGAAAGTTTGTAGAGTGTTGGACATGAAAAATACTACTTGCCACACAGGCATAGATTTCGGAACCTTGATAGGTAAAGGTAAAATTCCCCTTGCATATAGCATCCTGCCATGAAAGCACATTTAGGGGATGTGGGGGTAAGGCCCCTACACATTCTCGATGTCGGCCATTTTGGAGGTGATGAGATTAGCACCATGGTCAGGCTGCCTTTAACCCCAGGTACCCATTGATTTGAGGCTGGGTGAGCCCTAGAGCTGCTTTATGCTGGTGTAATGCATTCTGACCTTAGATAATCCACCCCTGGAATCGAACTAGGTTTCCAAAGTGGCAGTTAGATGCCCTACCGACTAGACACCTGCAGCTTGAGGAGAGAAAATTTGCTTTGAAGTTGATGCTGATATGGTATATTGAAATGTGATAAAAATACATATAAGTAATCATCTGACGTAACTTGGTTGAAAAGTTAAAACACAACTTGTATGCAGAGGATCAATGTGATATTTAAAACATTTCCAGTTTGGCAGGGGTTGATATGGTATAAATTATAAATATAGCTTCTCCACTCCAAGAGTCAAAGGAGCCTCCCCAATGGCACAGTAGTAGCATCATCGCCTTGTAAGGGGTCCTGGGTTCGATGCACATAGGTTCGGATCCTACTTTAAACTGTAGGTTGTCATGATTAGCCTTACTGTGCATAAAGTTGACTTAAAGCACCAACTCAGCCAACCAAGAGTCAAAAGTTAGCAACCAGAGGGGGAGGCCCTCTTATCTCCCATTACAAGTATCAACCTGAAGGGGAGCATCACTATGCTGTTATCCCTGTACCTGTTGTCAATTTGATAACATATCTGTGTTGGGGAGTAACATAAGACAAGTAAAGCATTACTTTTTCAGTAATTGTTAGTTTCATTATGCAAATTATGTAATTGTAAGGGGGTAATGCATTACGTTTTAAAAGTAACTATCGTCATTGCTTTATTTGCCAAATTCAAAACTTGTCAATTTTTTCACTAGCACAAAACCTGATTTCTTAAGAATGAAGAACGGCAGTTTTACCCTTTTCAGTTGTTTAATGTCTACATTGTATGACAAAATGCAGTGGCATGCCCAAGTGGTCATACCCCCCCCCCACCCCAAACCCATAGTCTGGCATTTAAGGACAACAAATGTAGGCAAAATGGCAAAAGACAGAGTTAATAAATAATAATAATAAAAAACATACCCGGTCCCTTTTAAAAATCCTAACAAAGTAGTTCATTACTTTCAAAGAGGTCAGCATGTTGACTTGCCATCTTGCCACTGAAGTTCCCAGGTTTGAACCCCAGCCTGGGTATAGGTACTCTTGGTCTATTCATCAATTTCGTCTAATCACGATTCACACTCATCTTTGCGATTATCCAAAACTGGCAGAAAAGCGACGAAAATGAGACACGTAGCAGGTTTCTTTCTTTGAGTAGCTTCCCACTTCTCCACGTGTAATCATTATTCTAACTGATGGAATTAAGCTATTGAAAACACATTGCTTCAAGAATAGTCTACCAAAAGCTAATATCATTGACTGTACTTAATATGCCATTCAACTCAAGTAAAATGAAATGTGTATGAGGCCTCAGCATTTGGGGGATGGGGATGGGGGATCCCTCCTGGAAAATGAGTTGTTTGGTTTGAGTTGTTGTTTTAAGTCCACTTTATGCACAGTAAGGCTAATCGGGACTGGACCTACAGTTTAAAGTGGGATCCGAACCACTTGTGCCTCCACCGGGCATCGAACCCGGGACCCCTTGATTACAAGGCAATGACGCTACCACTGAGCCATGGGGGAGGTCCTCCTGGAAAATGAATGTCATCCTAAAATTATATATTTCACACATATAATTTCATTTCAGTTACAGTAATTTGCAGTATTTATTACAAAGTAAGGCTGGTAAAGATAATTACAGGTTAACATGGTTAACTCCAAACTAAAGCAATGCTCTTGGGGGGGAAAATAGCTTGCTTGCTTGCCCCCTCCCCTTGAAAAAATCCTGAGGGCTCTTCCAAATCTTCATCCATAAACTACATCTCTTGTTCCAAAGTTCTTTATTCTTTTATGTGCTAAATTTCTCCTACCTTTTGTACCTACAGCAGGCAGAACAAGAGAGGCTGAAGAAAATAGCAGCTGCTTCAAAAGTAGGGGCCCCAAAAGAGCAGGCAGTAGAGGACCTGAAGCAAAAGCAGATGGAGAAGTTTGAATCCACAATAGAAAAGAGGTGAGTTGCTTCAAATAGAGTGGCGGCACCAGACTTTCTGATGTCTTACAAAGATTTGGATGGACCACATTTTCGAGGAAAAATGAATCTTAATGTTGCAGTGGTCGAGCAGATCATAATAGTGATTCACTTGTACATATTCAAGTGCTACTGCAGTTTGGCGAACTCTTGACCTTAGCTCCCAGTGTACCTTCCTGGATCAGTCTAGGAACTATGTTCGTTCAGCCATATAGTGATCCGCACCGCCATTAATGGGATTGTTTTGGGATACTTAGTATCTCTGTATATAAGTACGTGTTTCTAAAATCTGTTATAAATATAAGCAGTGGGTATGTCCAGACCACCAAAAACCTGTTTGTGATTTCTTTTTTGGAAAGAAAATAACAAAAATATATATTTTTGTTTGGTTTCATTCCATCCAAATGTAATGCACTAGATTTATTTATTTATTAACAAAGAATTCTCTAAAACAGTTTCAAGTTTCTTACTCAACCCATTTCGTTTGTTGAGCCACAGTACACAATTTTTCAAACCTTCCTCGGTTTACCATAACTGCTTTCTACGCCCCAAAAAAGCCACGAGTCGCCATTGGGGCAAAGGGGATTGATTCCATTCACCAGATTATGAATATCTCGCACAATTGTTTTTCACTATTTCTTTTTACATTCCATTCAGTTGGTGTATTGAAATGTATAGTTATTCTATTTCGTTTCTAATATTTGTACACAACAGTTAGGGGAAAACGTTAGTAATAAAATTTATGTTGTGTGACCTCTCATATAACTTTCTCATAACTCTTAATTTTTGGAATTTTGAAAACTGTGGAATTATTTCTTCTTTGAATTAAATGGTAGAATAAGGAAATATAACCTGGTTCCTGTACAGGGTGGTCCAAACTGTTACCCCCCACCCCCCAGTTGGTTATGACAGTGGAATTAAATAAATTTGATTGGTGAGCAGCATGTGTATGGACACATGAACACCCACAGACCAGTAAAACAATAAGGGAAATACAATATGACTTCACTGCAAGATTTAACGGAAGAGGCCCAACCAAGACAGACAATAATCTCACATAGTACATGCAGACAAATTCAAGAAAATGGTGAAAGTCATACTAGCCTTCTGGATCAGTAACTTTGTAAATTTTTCTGCAGCGGGTAGCAAAATATTCATCCACCCTGTATGTTACAATAAATTTCTTTGATGTAATGCACATTATACTTTGATTATTCTGTTTGAAAACTAAACTGAACCTTATTTCCATTATTAACAATAAAAAAATAAGCTTGCTTTCTTATTTCCTGTAACTTAAATGAACGATGCAATTTCCAAGGAGCATTCAATGAACTAGTTCAGCCCTCTCCCCCCCCCTCCCTCCCGATGCTCATGATTGCGATTAATTAAAAATAACAGAAAGGAAACAAAGAAATCAGAAAAATGCAATAGAATACAAAAAAACTGGAGTCAATTTGTGTGTGTACTAAGAAAATTAACAAAATCATGTTTACTGCCATTTCACCACCTATTTATTTTATAAATCTGCACCCTAGTGATGTGATCAGAACAGGTTTTAGGTTAATAAGTGCCACAATTTTTCTATTTTTTTCATGCAGATTTCCCAATACAAAAAATGTTCACACAATTCCTGGAATATAAGGAATTCCTGGTTAATAGCCAACCACCCTTTATGTTGGAAACTCTATACTATGTATAACTTGTCTCTTATCACTACAGAGAGCAGCACTTGAGGCAGCTTCGAGACAAGCTAAAGAAACAGCACCAGAAAGGAGCCATGGTACGACTAAAGAAGACACTAAGTGCTGCACCCAAAAGATCTGGCATACAGAAACTGGCAGATGCTGAATCCAGTGATTAACCACTTCATTGTGCATATTAATTTATAAAATACATCATTTAATGTCATATATTAAACCAAGGTGTGATCAAGAATGTGATGTAGAAATATCACAATCATACAATCAGTGAGTTATTGTCAACTCTTAATAGCTTCATAAGAAGACACAAACTGTTTAAAAATCACCATACTTCATCCAGAGAAGGAAAGCAACAAAAACAAATATTGAAGACTGATGTCACATGTTTTTTAAATTTCTTTGAAGTGGAAATTTCCCCTAAATAAAATTTACAAGTGGTTTAACATGCATAAAGGTTCAGTTTGAATGATTTTCTTTTCTAAAAGTACTTACAAGGAAAATCCTTCTAAAAATTTCTGCAAATTAAAGAGATTCAGTATTTCTTTATGCCTAACAAATTGAAAATTGTGTACTACAAAACCATGACAAAATTGACGATTGTAGTAGCATTTTCATTTTTGTTTAATTGCAATAACTTGAGTAAAATTCATGCAGAATTCTTATAGATAACAATTTGATTTGGAAAGAGTTTTATTTATTTGATGACATTCTGAACAAAATTATTGTGATAATCATGAGAATAAATTGCAAAAATTTGTGCAGAAAAAAAATCTTTTGATATGCCTGCATTGTGGAACTGTCTGAAAAAATGAGAAAGGACTTCCTTTCCAAATCTCCCTTGCCACATTAATATTTCTAAAAACTCTCAAACCAGCCTCATGCATATAAAAAAAATACTTAATTTGATCAAAGCATTGATTTAGTTTGGTTGCTTTGTTCCTAAATGATTTTCTATTTTTGTACAATATTTGAGAAACTAGGATAACTTATTCAAAAAGCTGTGGAAATTAATTGCATTACATGCCCATTACACTACCTTTGGTAGTATTCCTAAAAAATAAAGTAAATAAAAATCTCAACTCAAAACCTGTAAATGAATTTTCTCAGTGTATATTACCAAAATTTACTAGGATTTATGATTGTGGAAAGGGTAACAAAGATCTATGGGAGCATGTTAACATAAATTCTTTGGATAATTCAAAACTACAGCAATGAAGGTAACAGAATATTTTCACAAACTTAGTCTGCTGTACAGAATATGTGACAATGTTATTTTCCTATGATGTAGAGCATATAATCTGTAGCCATGGATAACAATGTAAAGCATTACCAATATTCCATGTTGCAATTAATTTACACAGCATTTATGTACAAAGACAGTTAAGAACCGCACATAAGAGATCAACTGATCATGTATCATTTTTATTAAATATTTTGTATATGGAGTTTCGAGACTTCAATACACTGACATATCAACTATCTTTCCTTATTATATAGTGGATGTTGAAACTAATGTATGTATATAATAATCATAAGCAATACTTAGGAAATGGATGAAATACCTGGAATAAGCATTTTTTAAAAAAACAAACAAAGTTATTTATAACAAGAAAGCTAAGTTGATACTAAGTACAAGGTAAAGAGAAATCTATTATTTTGAGATTGGAACAGAGGTTTTGCAGTAGAAACTGTGATCTGTTCAAATAAATGTTACAGAACATAAATGATTAATTACAAAAAGTACAATTTGGCTCAAAAAAAGGTAGACATTTGTTAAATATGCATAAAGAGATCAATATTTGAACAGTTTTGTTATTATGCAGCTGTATTTTGTGTAGCTGAGGGAATTGATTTTATGTATAAAATAAATCCTAAGAAGTTCCCCATTGATATGCGACTAAAAACAAAGTTGCTATGCAGAAAGACATTTTAAAGAAGATTAAATGTAACAAAAAATATTAAATTAGGGGTTTCTTCATATAATTTCCCAAGAAATTAATAGCAACACACATTACTAATTGCATAATCTATACATGTATTTTCATAATGGAAGACGATTCTCAGAGGATTGCAATTTTTATATGAATTGCAAAAGTTTGGTAAGCTAGTTTAAAAGTTAACTTAAGTCTCTCAGATACTTCATAGATAGTTGACAGACTTAACTGAGATCTAAATTTTCAAAATCAAGAAATTTTAATGTTCTTTGTCATTAGGCCAAACCATTGAGAAATATATTTTTTCACTAAATGTGTGACTAATCTCACAATTTACTCAAAGCTTTTATGAGCAACATTATTTCGTAATGGCTAGGGTAAAGTAGCTACTGTAATACAAGATATTTATTATTCAAGGTCAAGAAAATGCAGTATAAAATACAAGATATGTGAAGAATATTGAACGCAGATAAAACTTTTGCCTTCTATGTGTACAGATGCTATTTGTACAAACATTAACATGTTTTTTTGTTTCACAACTATAATGTATGTTTAAAAAATAATATTGAATAAAAACAACTGAAAAATATTATTCTATTCATAATTGCTATGGCAGAAGATTTTTTTTTTACCTGTTACCTGATGCAAGTCAAATAATCAATTTTTACCTTTCACTTATTATAGGATTGAATTTCTGTAAGTTACATTAGATACAAAATTGCATAGCTCTCTTCACATCAAGTTTATAGAGCGGCGGGTGTTTATTGCAGACAAAATATTGTAATTGGCCAACCTTTGTGGCTACGATGGCAGGGGTTGCAGGTTCAAATCCCAGCCTGGGCATAGGTTTGTTCAGATTGTCCCTTAATCAATTTCACCATATCATCACTCATCCTCATCTTCACAATTATTCAAAACTGGCAGAAAAGCGAAGTGAAATAAACCAAACCAATCGAAATATTGTGAAGAAAGAAGAGAGTACGAGTGTGTGTGTGTGGAAATTTATCATGTCTAGTTATATGTAAGTATGCGGTGTGTCACCACACCAACCAACTTTTACAGCATATAGAGGACATCAAGCCAAATATACTATTCTTCATAACGTTTTGCTAAGGTCTCATTTTGAAGCAAAAAGCACTTGAAAAATGGCATTTTCTATCCTGTAAATACACTTGCGTGCAAATAGACCCACTCTTTTGACATAAAATGTTTATTGTTCTTACTTTCTATTCCAACTGTTTGGAGGCACATAAAATGTTTATCCAAATGGAAGCGTCTAATCCTACTTATATGTAGATAAAGTTCAGTAATAAATACATATGATGATAATAAATTTAATAACATTTTATATCAAAAGTGCGAGGTGGGTCTATTTCTTTGCACGCAAGTGTATATGTGAGGGGGATAATCAAATCATGTTTGCATATATTCACATGGAGCAATAGATGTGCATAAAATAATGGCAAGATACAGCATGTAACCATCAGCATTGGTCTGGAATTGTACTTCTAAGTTACGAGCACCTGAATGAAAGTGCTGAAACAAACATGGCAATAATGATAAAAATAATGCCTGTAGTTATCTTTGAAGGCAATAATGATAAAAATAATGCCTGTAGTTATCTTTGAAAATTTTGTGGATAGGTTACCATTATGTGATGTACTTTGCAAATTGAGTCATATTCTATGAGAAAGTCACATTTAATTTACACTTTGTTGTCAATAATCGGACTCCAACTTTCCTGACTCTTTGTACTTTTATGATATTACATCTCTGTAGCTGATATTGTCATTACCATGTATGTTCATTATCAATAATGTTTTTGCATGCCTATAACTGAAAAAAAAATACAAAATTTTAGACCTCTGTTAACATAGAATTTTACCGGGTCTTTGGCATAGAACAAACTATCAATATTGGACACATTACGAGGCCATTTGACAGTAATATCATTATTTATCTTGTAGCCTCGGTCCACACAGCAGAACCTTTAGTTCCAGAACCTAACTTGACTGAAGTTAAAGATGCTATTAAAAGGCTAAAGAATAACAAAGCACCTGGCATTGATTTAATACCAGCTGAGTTAATTAAATATGGTGGAAATTCATTAATATGTCAAATTCATAAATTAATTTGTTTAATATGGAATAAAGAAGAAATCCCTCAACAGTGGAAAGAATCCATAATTGTTCCTGTGTTTAAAAAAGGTGATAAAATGAACTGCAATAATTACCGTGGAATTTCTTTACTCTCAACAACATATAAAATATTATCTAACATTCTTTTAACAAGACTAACCCCATATGCTAATGAAATTATAGGTGATTATCAATGTGGATTTAAACGCAACAGATCAACTACAGATCAAATTTTTCACATCAGACAGACACTTGAAAAAAAGTGGGAATATAATCAAAATGTCCATCAGCTATTCATTGATTTCAAAAAAGCATATGATTCGGTCAAAAGAGATAAATTATATAATATATTAGTAGAGTTTGGAATACCTAAGAAGCTTGTTAATATGATAAAAATATGCACCAGTGAAACAGAAAGTAAAATTCGTGGGGGTAATAATATGTCTGACAAATTTACAATTCATGATGGGTTAAAACAAGGAGATGCATTATCTCCATTGCTCTTTAATTTTGCCTTAGAATATGCTGTAAGGAAGGTAAAAGAAACTAAAGAAGGACTAAAATTAAATGGTGTGACTCAGTTGTTAGCATATGCAGATGATGTAGACTTACTGGGGGATGATGTGAATACAATTAAGAATAATGCTAAAATATTTTTCAAAACTGCTAAAGAGATAGGTTTGGAAGTTAACAAAGAGAAAACTAAATATATGCTTACAGGCCGAAACCAAGTGTTAGGTAATAATCAAAATCTAATTATTGATAACAACTCGTTTGAAACAGTTTCCAAATTCAAATACTTAGGAGTAATATTAACAAATGAAAATTATATTAAAGAGGAAATAAAAAGTAGGCTTATTTCAGGAAATGCATGTTACTTCTCTCTTCATAAACTTTTGTCTTCTCATTTAATATCTAAGAAACTAAAAGTTAAAATATACAAAACAGTAATTTTGCCTGTAGTATTATATGGATGTTAAACTTGGTCCCTTACATTGAAAGAGGAACATAAATTGAGAGTATTTGAAAATAAGATCCTTAGGAAAATCTTTGGACCTAAAAGGGATGACGAGACAGGTGAGTGGAGAAGGTTACATAATTTAGAACTACATAATTTGTATGCATGTCCAGATATTATTAGAATGATTAAATCACGAAGACTTAGGTGGGCAGGCCATGTGGCACGAATGGGAGAGGAAAGAGGAGTTTACAGGATTCTTGTTGGGAAACCTGATGGTAAGAGACCTGTAGGAAGGCCAAGACGAAGATGGAGGGACAACGTTGAGATGGACCTAAGGGAAATCGGTAGGGATGGAAAAGAGTATATAGATCTTGCTCAAGATAGGGACAGATGGAAGGCCTGTGTTGCTGCAGCCATGAACCTTCGGGTTTAAGAAGGCTAGGGAGTTAGTTAGTTAGTTAGTTAGCCTCGGTTATTACAAACATAAAAATACAATTTCTTGTTGTGACATTTCAGAACACATGCTCCCTTCATCAGACATTTATTTTTAGTTTGATTAAAAATACAGTTATAACAATGGTTAAAATTTTAAAAAAAATGAATGAGTCATAAAATGCATCTTGTCAATTTTACATTGTTGTAACATAGCAACCTTATCTGTGAAACAAGCAGTCTGTTCTTACAGTGAAACCTCAATTTTACATTTTTCAGGAGACTAAGGAGAAAGAACTTAAAATGCAGGAAAATGTAAAATCTGGGAAAATTTTCTAGCAGTTTGCTCTATTGGGACTATGAGAATGTAAAACCAGAGAACATAAAATCGGGGTTCACTGTATTATTATTTTAGGTTTTTTAATTATAAATTCAAAATCATCTCTTTTACAGAGATTCTTGATTGTTATACTTGTATTAACCGTAGACTACAAGAGAAATAATTCTACAATGCAAGAAAAAGCAATATCATTACCACACCAGATCAAATAGTAAAAAATAATTAAAACTTTAAGAACTTCAAAGATTAAGAATACTGACTACATAAAAAAAATGACATGGTATGGGTTACTTTACCATGGTATGGTAATCAAAAATATTGAACATATACAGGGTTGGGCACAAAAAGCAACCTGCCTCATATCACTTTGTTTGAAACGAAACTTTCACTTAAATTAATGTGTTTAAAAAACAAGAACAGGTGCAGATATGATGGGAGGGTTGTTGTGGCATGGCCAGATGGGGAGAATACTGGAATGGCCAAATGTAGAAGAAATAATAGTTTGAGAATGTCTGACAAGATGAGGCAGGCCGATTGTTGTGGCCAACCCTGTATTTTACTTTGCCCAGCACGTATCTGAGCAACAAAATAGCATTTAAAATTACAAATAAAACAAAATAATGTTTATAACTTTTTAATGCAATATGCAATGTGATTACAGGTAAATACATAATGGCTTCTTTTATTTTACACAATAGTTTTTCTACTTTAATTTATTTAAATCAAATCACATAACAAACTATGTAATTTTCCAAACGAATTAAAAAGAACAACTCATACATTCTATAATACAGAGCATGACAGTATTGGTTATAAAACCAAGTAATATCTACTGCATCAGTTTGATCTTGAATTAAAATTATCCATGAGAATGTTCATGACTAAGAAAATTATTTAAGTATTTAATACGTTGCATTCACTGGTTTCAAATACACAAGGCATTAACAAATAATAATAATAGATAGTTTTAATTCAGACTTAACTTTATCAAAACATCAAAAACAACTTCCAATGCACAACACATCCTTAAATTGTTATGTCATTCCGCATCAAATCTGGAAAAACTACCAGTGCACATATGGGAATATTACTACATATGAAGTCATGTCATTCAAATACCTACATGGAAAATTTGGCATCAAACATCGGCCTACTTTCAAACAATCACAAGAGGAAAAACACACTGGAATAGTCAAGCAACAAGTTAAAATAAGTTACTTTAGAATCCATATGTACAAAGCTTTTCACCTCCCGAGGCTGAGTATTTAATCAAAAGGTATAATGTATATCAAACTAATTATTTAGTATTAATTCTGTGCTACCGTATTTCATCACTACCAAAGTCACAAATACATGTGTGGATTTTCATATGTTGCTTTGAAGTATCAATCTCGTAGACATTCATTTTAGCAAGCTTTAAAAAAAATTAACTTCTTAAAATGGAGTTTGAAAACAGAAAGCTCAAATAATTCATAAATGTAAGCTCCTGTTTCAAATTTCATTTTATTAATATGAATGCAAACCCTACTCACACAGATGGAAAATTATTATATTTCATCAACTCTTTAACACTTTATTGCTGAGGGAGTCTTGAATTTTTCGGCTCTCTTGAAAAAAATTGCATATTTTTTATATATATGAAAAAATACTTATTTTCTTATTCCTAAAGACTCGATTTTCATGACATTACAGTGTGTTCACATGTGTGATTGGTACCATGACTTCTATGGTATTTTATAAATGTTACCCAAAGAATATGAAAACTTTTGTTTAATTTCTTTCACATATCATATCAATATACCTTTCTTTAATACATTTCAAAGTCTTAGAATGATCTCTATGAGATTGATATTTTGAAGCAACATAGAACATGTAAATAAATTACAAAATTCCATATGTACTTTGGGTACTGAGAGTACTAATTTTTACATACCCATCACTCCAAAGTTCATCGCTGTATAAACACAATGGCAAAATTAATTTGCAGAGTAATATCTACAATAAAATGGCTGAAGCTAATAGTACTTAGAAGAGTGACTAGTTTCATAGAACCCACAGGAACATTACAATAAGGAAAGAAGATTGAAACAGGAGAAAAGAAGACAGAGGTAATTGTTTAGTACAAAACATTCATCTTTCATTTTTCATGCGCAGAACTTTTTTTTCCTTTTATAATACAACACTGAATTATAGATGCACACACACACACCAGCCTTCACAACATTAATAATAATTTATTTTTCTTGGTATGAATATACAGAAATAACCATTAAAGAAAAAATACAGTAGTTCAAAAAAGCATATCCATAATTTGGAAAAATATTCTCATCTGGTTTTGTAATATAATACATACAACCATTTACATTATATACGTATTAATATTTATTCATATACCTATATAGCTTACTTCAAAAGTCGTTAATAAAGAGCCAACAATGAGGAATATAAAAGATTATTTCCTCAATATTCACAGACTTATTTAACACTGTACATTAGATACATTCTTGAGAATGTATTATGGACAATATACAATACAACGGTAACTGTCAATCAAGATAAATCCTTTTCTAAGTAAACTAAAAAAGACAACACAAGTATAAAGGGGGGGGGGAATGCAAAAAATGTCAAATTTAAAGATTAAATGATTTCAAAGAAATTCCACTATTTCTATGTATGTTAGAGCAATTAAAAATGGAATGCTTGTACAATCGTTAAAATATACTGAAAATAAATCTCATCATAGGTAGTTTCATAATCCATTGATGCCATGGTTCTTTCATGACAAAATTATAAACTATAATCCTTACCACATGCTACATGTTTTTTCATAAGTATACTTGTAGGGGTACTCCCTAAGATTGTTATATTACAAAATAATTAATAAGTAACTTGCAAACAAAAGTGCACAAATTTCTGAAATGTTCAATTACCTCCCTTTAACTCTTTACCAAGATGATTACCACAATCATTAAAATAATAATAGCTATTATACCACCCAAACAAATCCACTTGTTCCTTTTTGATGTCTGAAATAGGCAAAAATAAATAAATTATTTAAACTGTAAACAAATGGGTGCATTATGAAAATATACACTACATTAGAGATTAGAGATCATTAGGAGTGTGAGGTGGACATTTTTTGGTCGTGATGGAAAATTTTAAAACTTCCGACATCTGGGAATATGGAATATTCATAATTTTATTGAAAATATTCAAAATTTCCCGATCGTGTAAAAATCTTTAATTCTACATACTTTTATCTTGTTCACGTGGTTGTTTATTCACTTCTGGAATTAAAAAAAAAATCTGACACTTCTAGCCATGGATGTCCCCAGGATTTTTTTTCCAGGGAGGGACTAGCACGGTAATTTTTTCCAAGTGGGAGTGGGGGGCAAGGGAGGCATATTTTTCCCCATAATAGTGATGCCCCCTCAAAAAACACTATTTCAGTCTGTAATTATCATGTTCCTTCAATGCATTTAGAATAATTAACATAAATTACTGTGACTGAAATGAATTATGTGTGAAATATATAATTTTTAGGTGGGCATTCATTTTCCAGGAAAGGTGTCGGGGGTGTATGTATCACTGAGATACGAGTACAGGTAACTTCGCAATTGGTTCAATCAATACCAAGACTTATTACAACCACAAATGTCTCCCAGAGTTTACAAATTTTGCTCCTTTTATACTATAAATTTATTTACAATTCTCCATGAGAATGTCAAGTTGTCTACATACATACAGTGTGGCTTTTTATGTACTTTTACAATATCAAGGACTATTATGAAAGGCTAACAATCCATACCCTCAGCTGCTGATGAAAAATGAGGAGACTGGTAACTGGGAAAAATTTCACAAGATTTCTTAAGAATGGGCGAAGAAAATTTATTTTGTGACACAAGATGTTGTCTCATGCCTTGTGTGTTAGAAAATTCATTATATTCACTATTAAAATCATGAACAGCATATTATTTCTTATTACAGGCAGTAACATTTCATAGTCTTCTTATTTGTATCAGTCAAGGGAAGCACATGCCGTAAGAAATTAAAACAAGCATCATTATTATTATTATTATTATTAACTCTCCTTTATGAATTCCTCTATCCAGATGTATAATCCATCTCCATTTTCATTTCAGTGTTTAGCTTCTTTTCAATTGCTGCCCATGGGTATTTCTGCAGTAACTGTGAATTCGGCAGTGCTGAAAATGACACTAGCACTATAGACACCGGAATTGTTGAAAACAATTAATATACGTAACTTGAAAGAAAACAGAAGATGAAGAGGCGCTTTTCTTAAAATAAAATAAAACCTCTTGTATTCCCTTCTACGTAGATATATTCATCTGAAGAATAAGCTACACTTATTTCCCTCCTGAGACGAGCGAAGACAAAATATTGACCATTTACTTAATTTCAAAGAACAGAAAGTGTCTTAAGAGAAACTTTTTTCATGTTCTTTTTATCAACTAGTTGTAAAAACTTTAACTTCTTTTCTTGATTCCTGATCTCAGTTTCCGCTGTTGACCTTGTTGCAAGTCTATTCTCATAGTTTTAAATGCTGCCATCAGATTTCCAGTGTGGATGTGAGTTTGGAATGCTTTAAGTAAAACAAATAAACTTGGACTGCTCCACACCCCCTCTTTATTTGAAGATAGAGTCTCTCGGATGACATAGTGGTAACACCATCACCTTGTAATGAAGGGGCCTTGAGTTCGATACCCGGTGAAGACACAAAGTGATTCGATTCCAACTTTCAACTGTAAGTCCAGTTCCGACTAGCCTATCTGTGTATAAAGTGAACTTCAAAGAAAAGCACATTTCAAAATAGGACGCAAAGCCACTGCAACCAAACAATTATTCCACATTGGTCTGGATTAAAATGAACATGTTTTTTCTTCATAAAACTTCTCGATCGCAGCCCCTGGACGAAGAGTGTTTCCAGCATTCATCACGTACCCTCTCCCCAGCACCATCAGCTGGCTGCCGCAAGATGCGGAATGAGTTCTGTGGATTCATTCCCTTCGAGTCCATTGAAGCGCAGTGATTTTCCCAACCGTTAAGTGTGATTTTTAAACATATGTTTTTCATACAAATTCCAGGAGTAGCGCACATGAAATTCACTGGGATAACTCACAACACAAAATTTGCTGTAAATGAAGAGAAAATATTACAATATAATCAGGCACATTTAACTCGTAAGAAATTGTGAGGTTGGAATGAGGTCGCGGTCATGGGTTCCCTATGCCGAAGATGTATGAAGAATGCCGAGGCACGGAGCATATGGCCGAGGACTCCTTTTCCCTGAAGTGTCACGAAATATGCCGAGGGTGAGCAACATACGGACGAGGAGAAACCTCTTGTGGCTTTTACAACAACCTTTAGAAGAAGATGTACGACTACGTAAAAATAGTTTGAATGAAACTGTAAAAATAAATTGGCAACAAAAACAGCGTTAATAAATTAGCATGTGTTCCACTTTATAAGGGAATGACTCATTCCCTTTATTCCACAGAATAACCGCCCATGGTATCAGTACTGTAATGGTTTCTTCTTTCAATTTCATTGGGTCTGATAATATGAGACATTTGTAAAGCATTACCACTTAAGTTTCTTTTCTTCCCAACTGATTTGCATCTGCTACGTGGTAAGACAATATCATGGTGTTTCATATCATAGCTGTGATTGCCACTGAATCATCAGAAGAAATTGAGACGGAGACTAAACTGGGACTGCATAGCAATCTACAAATATGACAAACCAAATCTTCATACAAATTTCAGCAAAAAATGCAGGCTCGACCAAAACTCAAATCTGGATTTCTGGCATATCTTGCCACATCTGTACCAACTGAGCTACCAAGCCAGCCCTGATTTTTGTGCTCATGTTGTTTTTATCAGTGTTGAAATTTCTTCTCGCAGTGCTATTGCAACAGGGTCTGTTGCCTTTAAATTCTGTTGACATCCCTCAGCATGCAGCTGTATATTACCTATGAAATCCTCACCTGTGTGTGTGCCAAATTATAAGGTAACCCAAATCTTGCTCCACATTATAAACTTACTGATTAAGTATAATCAGAGGATCACACCTGGAAAACACTGGCTATCACTCATCTTGAGAATCATACTTTGCCAGAACGGGGCACCAGTTAAGTTGGTCTTTGGGTTGGCTGCCAATGCTGCATTCCAGTGACACATTGACACACTTGTAGTTAAACCAGTGAAAGGAGCAACAAGAGAGCCCAGCTATTGCTACTGGACTTATGTACGAGAGGTATATGACCTTGGAATTCAATGCAAAGTTGGATGTCTTACATGGAGTTCTACATCATAGAAACTGCATTTAAGTTAGGCAAAGTTCAAGGTGTCACTTGCATCTTGCTGTAAGATACAGTTAAAGTTATGCATGAGCCAATGAGTTGCTATCTAACACTTCACCACTGGAATTCAACAAGGCAGAAAAAAAGGACTGTTTGTGGGAAGAAATGTGTGTTTCTCATTAGGGATGAATGAATATGTACACTTCTGTTCACAAAAAGTGGCACATTCGTTTGAGTTGTCCAGCTTCGGGTCTAGCAGTACAGCCGAAGTAAGTGTTCGGAAACCAGCAGTGTTGCTTACTATCAAAACTTTTAACCACATGCAGGGAATTATGTGTCTCTCAAACTCAAAGAAAATGGCCAACAGAAAGATTGCAGCGTAAATATTAATTAACTGGACTGTCCACGTTTACATTGAAAGTAATGTAAATGCGAAAAATTTGTGAAAAATATATTAAAAAAATACATTTTTGACGTTCGTGAAGAAGTGGTTATCACAATGCATTAGAATGCAAAAGCCCTGGGTTCGAATTTGGTTTGAGCATGGGTGTTCTTTTTGAGTCTTCTCTCTTCATCATTGCGAGTAGCCAAAAATGGAAGAAAACAACACTAAATAACGAAAAAAAAAAAAAAAAAAAAAGAAACGCAATTTGATTAAGCAAGGCAGAAAGAGTGCTATTGTAATTCCTGAAAATGATGCAAAAAAAAACACCTTATTTTTTCTTTCGGAAAAAGTGTTATCCTAGCCTGGGAGAAGGCTTGAAGAATATATAAATTCCTTCCCCATCCACTTTGGCACACATAATCGCAAAGTCGACACTGAATATGCGATGGGAAAAATAATAGAAATCCGAAGCAAGAAGAGTTTACGTCACAGCCAGGGAGGCACATGAGAGGAGGTACCCTACCCCACAAACACACATACATCAGTCATCCAGGCTATTAATAATAAGTCAATGGTTATCCTCTCATTTAACATTAAAAGTAAATGGAATTTTTGTAAAATGAAAATTGTCGGGCTTTCCTTTCTTACACGTGCACGTTGGTTTCGTAATGGGGCAAAATAATAGAATTGTGACTCGTAAAATCACTACCGGCTGAATGAATTTTTCCGTAGATTCCAGAATAATGACTTCTTTTTGACATAAATAGTTTAAAAATAATATAATATATGTGCCGTTGGTTAATAAGATTCCTCGTCACATAGCAGAATCCGCTATGTTGATGGAAGCTAGAACACAAATATCATTTAGGGTTGGAAACACTCACCTTCCACAAAAGCACGACTTCGCAACATTTTCCTTCATTTTCATGCACAAGCTTGACTTGTATTCTGTCAGCAATGTGCACAGCACACAAACACTATCTGATGAAGCATATTGCTTTCAAATTAATGTAATTAGCGAGAAGCGACATCAAAAGTTTCGAGCTGGACAGGAAAAGATGCAATCTTATGGATAAATTACTTGAATAGCTTGGTTTCTTCACCGTGGCTTGTAGCCATGTCGGTTAAAGGCCAGCTTTGTAAGCTGAAATCCTAGGTTCGAATCCCTGTTTCTCCAAAATATTTTTTCTTACCAAATGGGTGCTACATAATGCATTTTATTCTCAGTCACACCAATTGCAGACTGAAACTTTGTTATTGTTTGCGTGCCAATAAGAAAATATGTATTGAAACTATTACTCGTTCAGAGAACGTGACTGTTACTCGAGACTACTTGAAATTGAGATTTTTTAGTTGCTGCTAAGCCTCGATATTTACAACAAGTGCTAAAATTGAAAATTGTTGTGATAAAACATACCGTTAATATTCTCAAGAAGAAAACCACTGAAATTAAATGAGTAAGTTGTTAGGAACATCAGCAGATGTATTTTAAGATGTTCCGTCATTCACGCGTCACTCTCGTTTTATACATAGATAGATATTTACAAGTGACCCACTCGATGAATGCTCGCACCTTAAGAGTAATTTTCAGATGGGAAAGAAAAAGCCTGGTCCAAATTGTAAAGTCAAGATCTGCGCAGATTGTAGATGTTTTTATTCTTCAAGCCTTCTCGTGGATTAGGATAACACTATTTCCGAAATTTTATTTTTGCATCATTTTCAGGAATTACAACTGCACTATTTCCACCTCCCTTATTCTAATGGCATATTTTCTTCTCGTTATTTAGTGTTGCTTAATTCCATTATCGGCTACTTGCAACGATGAAGTGACACTCAGGCCCAATTCGAACCCGGAGCCCTCGCATTCGAACGCATTGTGATAACCATTTCGTCACGAACGTCCAAAATGTGTTTCTTTTTAGAATAAATTTCAGGAATATTTCACATTTACATTACTTTGATTGTAGACGTGGAAGTTCCAGTTAATTAATATTTACGCTGTAATCTTTCCGTTAGACCTTTTCTTTGATTCTGAGACACAAAATTCCCTGCATGTTGTTAAAATGATTGATAGTAAGCAACACTGCTGCTTTCCGAACACTTACTTTGCCTGTACTTCCGGACACGAAGCTGGACTTCAACTCAAACGAGTGTGCCACTTTTTGTGAACAGAAGTGTACATGTAAAAAAAATATCAATTTTATTCAATATAGAAAAAATTGCATTTTAAATCACTGATATTGATGCAATCAGATTCATTTGAGATGATATAATATTTTCATTCACCACAAACAAAATGAGTGACACATTTAATTAATTATTTATTGAAATAAGGTACCACTTAACATAGCAAATAAAATAATAATAAAAAACAGTATAACGAAATATATCAAAACAGAAAAAAAACTTATGAACTTACTAGGAGGCCTGCCAGGCAATAATGCCAATTATTATACCCAAGACCACTAACAGCAAAATAAACAAAATTAACTTCTTCTTCCTGGCTTTGGTCTGAAATTAAAATAATTGTAATAAATTAACACAAGAACAAAAATAATACCTGAAATTTAACTTCAACAAAAAGAGATAAATTAATATTAAAAATATACTGGTAATAATAAAGTGTCAATATAAAAATTACCAATAACTAATAATGAATGAGAAAAAAATTACAGAATTCTAATGATAGCATTTTCAAAATCAAATTCAGTGGTTTCAATACTGTTCATAATCCAAGTTTCATTTGTTATATGCTGTTCTTTCACATGCATGTGTGTGTATTCCAACTTATACAAATTCACTATCTTCCTATTGTGCAGATAACAAAACTATGTTTTCACATTTACATAAATAATTTACTGTGCTTGCATTTTCTCAAAGTATATACAGGGAGGTTATTTCAGTCGTTTACCGCGAGCCCATCGGCCGCTCAGCGCCACCTTCAAGAAACAGGTTCCGGCAAATTGCGTTACAGGAAGTCCGTAACAGAAACCACTTGTTTTGTAATGTTTCCACTTTTCACAATTACAGTTACAATTACAATTGAAATAAGCACGTACCTTGTCGCAAGGATGCTGGAAAAGGTGTTCTCCCAAATACAAATATTTCTGGCACCTTATTTCTGACATCTAATCTTAGATTAGACATCGCTACTTTATCCTCAGTTGTCGTGAGAGCACCGGCAGCTTATCGGGAGAGTTGTCTGCCACGAGACGGCACTTCATACTGCACGAATGTGACAGTGTCGGCAGTGATGCCAACCGTAGGGACTTTTCACTATATTTCGCCCGCGTAGGGACGTAGGGACAGGTTTGCCAAATGAGGGAAAACGTAGGGACTTTTTTCAATCTTGGAAAATAACATTTTATTGTGCAAAGGTGCAAAGCTTACTCACCAATCAGTTGCACTTTCTTCGTGCTCGGTTTGGAATGAATGGATTAGTTTATCTGGATACTTTAGCGAGGAAGAGAAAAAAGAACTAACTAACAAATCTCCATCAGAATTTTGGAACATGATATCGGTTACCAAGAACTTTCAAGGCAAGTTCTTTTTTGAAAACATTTCCAGTCTCGCGAAAATAGTGCTATAGCTCGACCACAAGGAAAAAAACCTTCCGTCCAAAACGTTCGCGCAACTTCCCTGCCGTTATCGGTGTTCGGGGCAGTGTTGCCAGGTCAGATTTGAAAAATTCGGGAGATTGTTCCTTGGAAACCAGAAGTTCTGCTACAAAATCCGATGATCTAATAGAAGAGGATGAACGACGTTCTTGGGGGGGGGGGGAAGGGCGGCATAGTTGTGCGCACTGAGGGGGGGGGGCAAGGAGGAATGGCGCACATTGTTTACGGTGTAAACGTCACAGATACTTTTGTAACAATGGTGCTAAACCCAGCACCCTGTGTTTGGCGAAAATATACCGAAGATCTCCATTTCAGGAGTGGTCATGTTTCAAACAAAAGAAAGTAAACCGCCCGAAGGAACCGACCAACATCTTTCATCTCTTCCGCATTTTCCGGTTAGAGGGTGCATGGGAAACACCCTCAAATTTGCCCTTTCTCAGCATCGACACAAGGGGTTGGGATGCCTCTATTATCGCGAGGAATTTTTATGACAGGAAATGGTAGAAAGTTGTGTTCACAGATGAAGCTAATATGCCGCCTTTCGTTGTCAGCGATTTTCCACAATCTTTCAAGTCGAATGCTAACAATAACAAATCAATTTGGCTTCTGATGGTGTTCGTGTGCAGCTATCGATAGGGGTGGGCACGCGTCCTGCACCATAATGAAAAAATGCATTACGTATGTGAAATATATTTGGTGAATTACACAGCATGTCTTCCTCAATAATTCAAGATAGCAAGGCTTATGATAGGGTGCCACCCTTCCTCCCCATCTGCTAGAAATACACACACACACCCACAAACACATATATGTATAACATAATTTGCCCACGCTACGAAGTCAGTGTAAGTAAGGCAAGGACGTTTTTCACTGTGTCTGTGTCACTTCATCCACTTCATCAGTTTTTCATTCATCCATATTGTTGTACTTACCCGTAGAGGCACAAAAGCGACGTAAAATAACTAAAATAGAAATAGAGTTTAGGGTGGGATAAAATACAGCCATCTAAAAATAGTAATGTAGTAAAAGTAATAAAATAATGTCCTAGCACAATTGAGTAGCGTTTGACATAATTTCACAGTTCAAACAGCACTTTTCAGGGCTGAGTGGAGTTCCACTCCACATCTCCCCTCCATGTTCAAGTAAAGATGAGCAGGGAACGTGTTTTTGAGATGGCCGTCGGAGGACCCATAGCAATAGTTTATTATTGAATCCTACCGAGAAATCAATAGGTCTGGCAACAGTGACGTTGGCGACTCTGAAGGCTCCTTCCTCCTGTCTTTTTCCACCACCCGCCAGCACGATGGGGTCTGCGCAGGTTTCTTTCCTTGTGGTTCCACTATAACATTGCCACATTCTAACGCGGAAACGGAAAGAATATTTTCAATGTTAAGTGATACAAAAACAAAAAAGAGAAATAAAATGGGACCAGAATTGTTAAAGACTGCAGGAAATACAGCATCACCAACCAACATCTATCTCTTCACAGCAGCAGCATGTATGACTTCAAATTACATAATCAACAGTAAATGACTCAACGTTATTCATTAGGTGTGTGCGGGATCCCGACTTGGTCGAGAAATTGCAAATTTTTCCCCTCCCGAATGTCGGGATTTAAAAAAATTCCCATCCCGACCCAAAAAATTCTGTCCTGCACACCCCTATTATTCATTAAGGCAAGAATTTACAATACCGGACCATTCTGTAATTTCTACGCTACGTCTTATATTCACGAAATAATTAGTCGTGATGATTTATCTCAAGTTAACATGTTGGGGTGAGGTGAAAAAAAATGTTCATTAACGTGTAGAAGTTGTAAAATAACCTTTTCAATTCTCGCAATGATTCTCCGTATACAAGTATGGTAGCCATATTTGTTGATATGAACAATTGACGTTCGCAATTAGTTACGCTGTCTACAGCATTGCCACACTGTTGATTTCAAACTTGGAGAGCATGGATCGTGCAAGAATGGCAGAAGAGAACATTAAAAAAGTTGTTAATGTTGAACAGATTTTTAGGTGGAGTGTGCAGGAGGATTGCCGTGGGGTAATTAATAAACTTATGGATTTCGGTATATTGCCTAAATAAGGTGATTACATGTGACAGTGACAATCACGATGTAGAAGAACATGTGGAATGTGGACTGATTTGATTACAGGTAACTTTGGCAACAGTGCATCGATCGTAAAATTGCAGGATACGAAAATGGCGTCTTCGATGATGAATAAGATTTTTTTATTGATTCGTAATCACAATTAGCGCAAAACCATTCACGGATAGCCCCACTGACCATTCTCGGTAAGGTTAGGTTAAGTTAGGTTAGGCAAGGCAAACATAATTCAAATTTGGGGTCGAAAAACCATGCATGGGTAGCCACACAAACCATTCATGGTAAGGTTAGGTTAGATTAGGATAGGCAAACATAGTTAAAATTTGGGGTCGTAGTAATATCAGGAATGTATATTTCGTTTTTTAAGTATTGGAAACACAAAATCTTCCGGTAAATAATGAGCAATCGTGCCGATCGCGGATCACTCAAATTCACTTATTTTGCAATTTCTACAGGTGACCCCCAAATTTTAACTTTAAATTTGTGATTAGGAGGCCTCAATCAGTGAGTATGCGAAATATTACAAAAATCGGGGAAGGGTCCTGTATTGTATATTTGCTCCTTCATTAATAGTGGAAGCACCGAGCAGAAAGATTTGATAAGTAAATGTGTATATTTTAACTTCTGTTTTGCATGGCGTAGGGACATTTGGTCAGTTGTAGGGAGATTTTGACTACGTCTGTAGGGACATTGCCGGAAAATGGTTAGCAACACTGTCGGCTACCAGACGTAGTGAGTCTACGCTCATTCATGTTCACTTCTGTTTGCGTTTATCAGTACGCGTGTTGTTTATACTGTGTTATTGAGTTGGTGAGCTAGTGCTTTATTGTGTGTTAATTGTTATTCATTCATTAGTTATTCCGCTAAACAAATATAGTCTTGAACAAAGAGTTTTTATGTACGATAATTACGTGAAAACGAACTCTTGCAGAAAAGTTGTCAGGCAATTACGAGAGACAGGATCTCTGGAACCTAAGAAACGTGTTGTATTGCTGTTGAAGGAGGTCATTTTCAACATCTCTTATAACACAGGAGGTTAGTGATCATTATTATTACTTTTAAATATCATTTTACACTTTCGGTTCGCTTTATGCGCCGGGATGCTGTCTTCCCTTTCTGTCAAATTAGGATAAAGTAAGCGATGTCTAATCTAAGATTAGATGTCAGAAATAAGGTGCCAGAAATATTTGTATTTGGGAGGACACCTTTTCCAGCATCCTTGCGACAAGGTACGTGCTTATTTCAATTGTAATTGTAACTGTAACTGTGAAAAGTGGAAACATTACAAAACAAGAGGTTTCTGTTACGGACTTCCTGTAACGCAATTTGCCGGGACCTGTTGCATAAAGGTGGCGCTGAGCGGCCGACGGGCTCGCGGTAAACGACTGAAATAACCTCCCTGTATCAAATACATTCTCTCCCAGTTAAAAAGAGTTCTTTCATTCCTTAGGGTCAATGCTTCAACTTAGTTTTCTACAACTTTTTCAAATCAAAAATAACAACTTACAATTTGATATGGCTAGTCAAAAATGCACACACTACTTGAAAAGAAAAAAAAACTCACATATTTATTGATTTATTTTACTTTGTTTTCTGTCACTTTTGGCTAATCGTGAAGATCTGGATGAGTGATGATATGACAAAATTGATGAAGGGACACTCACAAAGAACAAATGTCCATGCCCAGGCCACGATTTGAACTTCTGACCCCTGGTGTCGTAGCATGCTGTGCTAACCACTCTGCCAGAGAGGTCGGCCAAAACCTTATTTAGAAGAATTGTGTTCATATTTTAAATTCTGAAATATTATATCTCTTTAGAATTACTTCAAAACCATTCTTGACAATATTCATGAAGAATCATTATTTTTGTATTTTAGTTATTAAACATCACATTTCTATTACTTTTAGGCTAATAGCAATGATGAGGATGAGTGATGATTAGCTGCACTCAGCAGTGCCAACTGTCCTATGAGCAGACTTTATGGCATAAATATCTATTCACACGATTCTACTGAATGGTTTGGGAGAACTTTCCAATATAATTGATTATAAAGAATTTACAAAATCAGTGAGATTCTACAACGTGCGAGCCTTGGGAAAACTTATTGACGAGACTTTTATCAGAGCTGGCCCAAGCAGGGTGCAGCAGGGGAGTGGGGTTGGGGGAATTCACCCTAGGCCCCATGCAGGCCATATGAAAGTACAGATACTGTAGCACACTTTAAACTTGGAATGTAATACTGACAGAAGAAAAAAGTGCAAGTGTGTCTGGATGTTAATACTGGACCATTTCAGCATTTATTGTGAATGGTGATACATTCCCATAAATTAAAATACAGGGTGTGGCTTCTTTTTTCGTTGGAAGAGTTGCTGTAATGGTGTTGGCAATAATTATTGATGGTAATTTGCATCACCAATAAACAACATGTATAGACATGGACCACAGAAGCAGAGATCAACATACTGTAGCTGTGAGGGCATTTTATAAAAATGGTGACTGTTCTCTCTGCAAGACGAGAATATTGATGTTATCTTAATCTGAAGAGACATGATCCATCGGTCAATGCAATCAGGATGAGGTGAGAACTTTGAGGCTAAGGGAAGTGCACTGAAGCACAAACCGAGAGAGTAGGAAAGAATACGATTCCCATCACAGAATTTCCGAGTGTCAATGATGAAATGGTGGTCACCTGCAGGATGTAATTTTCAAAACATGAACATGACCGTGCATATTTCGCAAATGGCAATGTGTAAGGATGCAGTTAATGTGTTAGTATTCTTCCTCCCCCCATAAAATGTAGAATTTGTTTCATTGCATTTAAAAAAAAGCCCATTTTTATGCCATACCCTGTAAAACACAAGGTGTGTGTTCAATAACATAACTGATTTTTGGGGGGAACTAACTCGTGAAACACTTGTAAGAAGGAAAGAAGGAAAAGAGTAGTTTCAACTATTCTTTTCTAGTGGAAAATTCCCACCAATGCACACAAAGTAAAGGCCATGGTTAGGTTTGGAATGCTATGTTTTAGCACACAAAAGTAATAATGAAAACATCTGAGAAAATAAAAGTAAAATGCATATTGTGGATTCCTTACTATTTGTGTTGTGTGGTGTTGAAAACATGTGTGCTAGATATTTTAGTCAATAAATAAACAACAGTTAATTTTTAAAAACACTCTGTTTACCTGGTAATTACTGGCAGAGCGTAATTGACCGACTCCTTCGGACACAAACGATTCAGTTTTCTCTACGCTGGCTTCTATGCTGTCGATAACTTCCCCTTGCTCATGGACTATTGAACCCAGTTCTTTAAATATTTGGTTGACATCATTAATGTCACTCTGAAAATAACAAGACAGTTAGATGATTTGTGTGAAGATTTTGTGACAAGGGAAAATCTTTCACTGTGCATATTAGAGAAAACTGCTAGGTAAAAGTACACAATTTGAATCTTCAAAATAAGAAAACGCACACATTTATATTTATACCTTCAGAGTGGAATAATTGTACTGCATCTTGGAAAAGTACACAATAGGCTGTATCAAAGTAGTCGTCCTTCTTTTTTTTAAAATTGAAAAATAAATACAGTGGAACACTGAGTTTGGATTTCCGGATTTTACATTCTCTCTCATTATACATTGAATCTTGATGGTCCCAGCATATCAAAATGCCATAAAATTTTCCTCAATTTTACATTTTCCTGCATTTTAAGTTTCTTCAATTTGAAAAAAGTAAAATCGAGGTTCCACTGTAGGGTGCAAAAGTTGTGAATTAGTGCTAATAAAGCTCGCACAAATTTTATCCAATTTGAAGAATATCTAACCATGTTGGATATGACAAGGAGTCATTTTATTGTATTTGATTACCACACAGAACAATGTAAAATTGCATCTCTTCACTCAGGAAGGCATTGTACCTTCAGTTTCAGTTGAAAACAAATGTAATAACATTATTTCCATAAATAAATGAGAGCAGCAGTGGTCCATTGTCAGGTCTTTTGACTGCCATGTGGAAGAGTCCACTACCCTGGAAGGATGGTTTCAGGTGGGAGACTTTTCCAGCAATGTTCCTGCATGCACAGCTCTGACGTTCATCCAGCATCTAATAAATTGGTAACTGTGGGCAAAGGTTGCCGGAGGATGGTGCTCATCACATCAGCTCCACAAATGGCAAATTGTGTGAATGTTGAGGCCTCACCTACGTAAGCAGCCAGTCCTGCCTCGATTGCTCTTACTTGCAAATTGGCTTGGAAAATTACCCTTCTGAAAACTTCTCCCAGCCGTTCAATCCTATCGGTCAACACCTTTCCTACCTCCGCCAAGCACCATCAACCTTGGAGGTAGGAGCACCATCCATCGTGACTTGCAAGTGAAGCCTGCTGCTATTGCCCTGTGACCGTCCATGTCCGCATGTTGCAATGTGCAGGAAGTAGCTTCACCCTTATGCACATGTATGCACAGCAGAACCTTGATTTTATGTTTTTCTGGGAATTGTGGCTAAAGAACTTACAATACATGAAAATGTTTTAATGTTTTGCTTCATTGAAACCAAATATTAAAGACACATCAAGCAGAAAAATGTAAAATCTGGGAATGTAAAATCGAGATTCTTGAGTATATACACAGTTTGGTCCATAAGCATTCAACTAGGGCTGAGCCGACACCAATGTCGATGTATCGATTGATACCAGTGGCATAGGTATCAGAAAGTATTGGTTGGCTTTTATTTACCAATACCGGCCAATACTTTTCCAGTGTTTTGTTGGTTCGCTGGGTCTCCAAAAATACCCCAGAATAATTTCATGGAATCTAAGTATGCTGGAAGTAATACAAAATTCGAAGTTTACACTGATTTTGTACCAATATTATGTAAAAAAAAATATAATTTGTTATTTCCAAACAGATATTTTCACATTCTGATGAAACTTTTAAATATTTTAAAACAAAACTGGTAAATTGAGGCTTATAATTGGGAGTGGAATACTCACCTACTAATAATAATCAATATTTTGAATGGCTTTAATTGTTACAATTTTCAAGTATCGATATCGGTTCAAAGTGGTATCGGCCTATGAAATATTGTCTGAACTCAAAACGGATAATGAAACATACATGAATCGCAGATCGGTTAATCAGAATTTAATTAGTGTTTTCCCAAAGAGGGAATTTCTGAAGCATGTCTGTAACTGGCTGATCTTCAGCATTACATAAGATTGTACCTTAAGGGAACCAACAACAGTTAATGCATTATTTCATTTCCTTGAAGAACATGCTTCGCAAACCACATTCCTAACTTTTTCTCTTCCTCTTCTTAAAACCTCATCTCTGTAAACATTTTATCTATTTATTAGGGATGGGCCGATATGAAATTTTGGCCAATACCGATAACCGATATTCTACCCATCCGATATAAAATTAGAAATGGTCCTTGAAGGACCTGAAAGGTTCACTGACCTCCTTAATAAATTGTTTCACGGTGACTGCAGTGGAAAAGAAGTTGCATATTTAGACATTTACTTTTTTAGAAAGTAGAGCATGCAGGGTGGCTACAAACAAGCAGAAATGAAATTCCCTGACTTTTCCAGGTTTTCCAGGACAAAATTTACATTTTTCCCTGACAATTACAAACTAAACTACATCGATGTTTTTGCAAATGGAAATAATAAACTCATACAGATCCACGTATGGTTTTGCTAAGTACCAATATTATCTTCTATTAAATTGACTTAATTTCTCTATTCTCTATGATTTGAATTCAAACTGCAAAATAGTGAATTTTGAAAATTATTACAATTCACAAGCTAAGGAAGGATTATGGAATTTTGTCATACACAGTAAGTTTAAAATAAAATACTTGATTATTTTTTAAAGTTAAGACTAAATGAGATAAGAGTGAAGAGTGATTGATTAAGAAATACAATTTGTAATTTATCAGTCTCCTTATACATTCTAGGTATTATATGTTGATATTTCCACTGAGGTTTGGAACCCTCTTCTTGAAAAACTATGAGTGCGGACTCATTTTTCGATGCATAAAGCTACTTCTCTCTTCTCTGTAACGCAAACAACTCTTGCATATACGTGAAACAACTGAATCGAACAAAAGAAAGTGTCATATTTCCTTACATTATCAATGGGATTTCTGCTTCAGTACAGTATATCCAAGTGAAGTGCTGTGAAACTGACAATAATGAAGTTATACCATTAATACTGACGAAAAGGGTATGTAAGTATTAGAAATTTAATGCATGGAATTTATAGAATTGCATTGTATAGGTACCTGATTTACTTAAAACCAACACATTAAAACAGGAAAACACTAATAATAAAAGCTTCTGAAAGTTCATATACGAGGGGCATCCTGAAAAAGCTCCAATGGTGCCTGTATGCAGCACTAGTGGCCGGAGAGCGACACACACATGCACAGAGGAAGAAGTGGCATGTATCTGTAATCTGGTACAGTTGCAATGCAGCCGGTTAAGGACAGTTCTAGGTTAAAGATTGCAGCTCTCATAAAGTCTCCCACCGACTGCGATGTAGCCTACATTGCACGCTCAGAATTTGGCACAGAGCCACCAGCAATCGTGTGAGTTGTGCAGACCGGACATTGTGAGTGATAGTACGGTCAGACGATGGTGCAGACAATTCATGGAAGGCCAATCGAATGTGCACAACCCCATACAGCTGAGTACACACAGACCCTTTGCATCACTTAAGGTGAGAGATCTTAGACCACTCCCTGTACAGCCCTGGCCTTGAATGTACTGACTTTCATCTCATTGTTTAACTGAAGAGGTTTCAGGCAGGGCAAGGATTTGACAGCTACATTGCGGTAGACATAGTTCTAGTCTTTGCTGTCAGACACATATACCATGGGCATACAAAATTTAATGCCATGCTACGACACATGCCAGAACAACGGTGGTGATTATGACGAAAATTAGGTTAGGAATCACTGTTACTAATGCAATAAATTAGAACTGATATTCTTGTTTTATTTATGCCTAATCGGTAGGGACCTTGATTTTTTTTTTTCAAACTGGTGTATTTTCTTATTTTTTATTTTTTACTATACAGTGCTATTTTTCCCAAAATTCACATTTTCATTTTAGTGCATTTTCTGGCAAATATCTGAAATTATACCTTCATAGTGTTTTTAAACTACTGTTTAATTGTAAGTCACATGGCTTACGCCTCTTCACGAGAGTTTGATATCTTGAAAGTTATTTTGGGAAAGTTATTTTCCATACCCCTTTATTAATTTTAAGGTAAGGATTTTAGATAATGGAATTTTGGTGTGGAGTTAGGGCCCCACACTTTCTTGATCACGGCTGAAGGTGGGGGTGATGTGATCAGGACCACACTACTGGCTACCTTTATCCCTCAAAGTTTTCTCAAGGTACCAGCTAAATATGATGCTGGGTGGGTGCCGGAGCAGTTTGAATAGGTGGAAAACATCCCGGTTCTCCCCCGCAGGGGATCAACCCCGGGTCTCTCGCACAGTAGTCAGATGCCTAAGGCATCATGCCTTAACAACTGAGCTCCATTATTACTCGCCAATAGTGGACACTTAGCTTGGTAATTCAAAACATATCTCGTGCGACAAATATGAAGATGTGGCTCCCGTGTGACGGTAGATACGCACATGATCTCCTGTTAGAACTCTGCCACTTTGCTCTGTGATGCAAATGGTTTTGATAGAAGTTGAAAAAATCGTAGGAAATACATGATTTAATGTGGTTGTCGGAATTATTCCACGTAAGTACAACAAGTAAGTTTACTCTTGAGTAAAATGTTGGAAAACTTGCATGTTCTATGTACACAAACATGGCCTAGAAAAGACAAGGATGTTAGATTTCATGGAATTTTTCATTGTTTTAGGACATTTCTTTAAAAAAAACTCTAAAAACGCCAACAATTCGCATTTTTTCCAAATTCACATTATTTCGATATTTCAAATGGGCGAAAATTGTGTCCAGACATCACTGCACATTCCTAAACATAATTTCGCATCAATTATCATTTTTCACGGTTTTGGCGTTTGCGAAAAATTGGAAATTACTTTCTGGCCACCCCTCATATAAATAAGTAGATGGAAAGTGAAAATTTAACGGGGCTGGCAAAGGAAAGTCAATTCCTGAAGGAAGTGATTTGCTGTTATGATTCGAGTAAATATATTAAAATATTTACGTATTTATTATTAGTATTTTATTTCATAATATTGGACATTAACTTCACTCAGTGAGAGATTTAAGACCATCTCTCACTACATTAAACAGACAGGACAGAGAGTGGCGTTAATTTCATTGCAATACTAGTGTTGCAGTAAATGTATGGTTGGGAGATGCACTTGCAAATTTTTATAACGTTCACCAATGCAGTTGTTTTTTTGTACTTTATCGTGATAGTATTCAATATATATCCCGTTTGGTTGGATTCTTCTTGATATCTAAGAATATTGCAATGTCATTGTAAACGTATGTTAACTTGTGCGAAACCAGTAATGCATCAGGATGATGAAAGAAAACCTTCGGAAGAACTGCTACATTCAATAAGGTGAAGTGAGCCAGAAGAGTAATAAAATTCCAGCAGCCTATTTGCAGTCTAAAGCTCTTCTTGTTTATGCATGCGATTTTTGTTGGATGTTGCAGTCCATGCAATTTCTGTCGCATCTTGTAGTGAGATACTTTGTCGGGTGGCAATATTCGACAAAAATCGTATGTATCAATGGAACATATTTGTTTCCATGTTTCTTCAGTTTGCCCAACAAAATGCCTTACTACGACGTCCGACTACTATCGGACGGCGCCACCTGCTCTTATCCCCTCCATCTGTTGACAAGTCCCCTTACTACTCCCATATTGACAAGAAAAAAATGATAATTCAATGCATTTTCCACGTAATATTTAGAGGCTTAACCTTTACTCCTCTGATGATACCAACCATGGTATCATCAGAGTAAGGTCGTACTGGCCCGATGATACCATATGGTATCATGGTGCTGATTACGAAATGAATGTGCTTTTTGGACCTTCATGCTCTTATGTTTGGGTGGAAACTCTGACTCGGGTCTGGAGCAAACGTGGGAAATTCATATTGATGACCAACCTCCCCCCTCTCCGCAACATATCCATGCCACACTTCCGAACAGAGTTTCACATTTT
Organism: Lepisma saccharinum; assembly: GCF_977018435.1. NCBI lineage: Eukaryota > Metazoa > Arthropoda > Insecta > Zygentoma > Lepismatidae > Lepisma > Lepisma saccharinum. The sequence continues at coordinate 28,205,356 of NC_139233.1, read as the reverse complement.
GGCTCATTATTCAACTTGTATGGCACCCAGGAACATGAAATATGTTTCAATCTCTTTGGAAACGTCCATTCTTTGAAGAGAATACTAAGGTTTGCGCCTTCTCCCCAAAATAGCGGGAGAAGAGGAGGTAAACTCCAGAATTTTATGTTGTTTTTTTTCATTGAAATTCGGTGGTCGCGCCCCCAAACCCCCATTTCTCGGTTCGGTGTTCTGAATTGTACACGGTTGCATGCTATGATGTTCTAGCTGCAAACCAAAACTTATCCGAAGTAGATTGCTCCCATAGTGCCCAAGTTATAACAATTTTCCTCCAAAAATGCATATTACCTATTTTTCGTAATTTTTTTTTTTTTAAAAAATAATCAGATTTTGGTATATTATTAAACTTGTATGGCACCAAAGAACATGAAACATGTCTCAATCTCTTTGGAAACGTCCATTCTTTGAAGAGAATACTAAGGTTTGCGCCTTCTCCCCAAAGTAGCGGGAGAAGAGGGGGTAAAATCCAGATTTATGTTGTTTTTTTTCATTGAAATTCGGTAGTCGCTCCCCATAAACCCCCTTTCCTCGGTTCGGCGTTCTGAATTGTACACGGTTGCATGCTCTGATGTTTTAGCTGAAATACAAAACTTATCAGAAGTAGATTGCTCCCATAATGCCCAAGTTATAACAATTTTCCTCCAAAAATGCATATTACCTATTTTTCGTAAAAAAAAAAGTTTCACATTTTGGCTTATTATTCAACCTGTATGGCACCCAAGAACATGAAACATGTTTCATTCTCTTGAGAAATGTCAATTCTTTGAAAAGAATGTAGCAAACTCCAGATTTTTGTTTTTTCCATTGAAATTCGGGGGTCACCCCCGCCCCCCAAACCCCCCTTCCTCGGTTCGGCGTTCTGAATTGTGCACGGTTGCATGTTATGATGTTTTATCTACAAAATAAAAAAATATCCGAAGTAGATTGCTTCCTTAGTGCCAGAGTTATAACAATTTTCCTCCAAAAATGCAAATTACCCATTTTTCGTAAAAAAATAATAATCACATTTTGGCTTATTATTCAACTTGTATGGCACCCAAGAACATAAAAAATGTTTCATTCTCTTGAGAAATGTCCATTCTTTGAAAAGAATACTAAAGTTAGCGCCATCTCTCCAAAATACCGGGAGAAGAGGGGGCAAACTCGAGATTTTTGTTTTTTTTCCATTGAAATTCAGGGGACGTGCCCCCCAAGCCCCCTTCCTCGATCCGGTGTTCTAAGTTGTACACCGTTGCATGCGCTGATGTTTTAGCTGCAAAACAAAAGTTATCCGAAGTAGATTGCTCCCATAGTGCCCGAGTTATAACAATTTTCGTCAAAAGAGTGTTGAAAGTCAATGAAGACTAAATTCCCTGACATTTCCCTGACTTTTTTTGACACCTCAAATTCCCTGACTTTTCCCGGTTTTCCAGGTCTGTCGCCACCCTGGCATGGAGATTATAAATAAAAATTACAACAAAATGGCAGAATTTTAAACTAATTTATCAGATATTTATTGATATATCGAATCAGTAAAATAATTGGTAATTTTACCGATAAACCGATACACCGATATGCCCATATCAGCCGATACCGATAGAGTACCGATTAATCGGTCCCATCCCTACTATGAAAGGCAGTCAAATGAAAACCGAACACCTACTACAAAGTGACAATGGAGTTTGGTTTATTCAAAAGTAATTGCCACAAGTGTTAAGACATTTATCCCACTGGGAGACTAGACAATCAATTCCAGTCTTGTAGAAAGAGGTAGGTCGCTGACGGATCCACAACCTCGTCCACTGTTGCACTTCCTCGTCCAAATGAAACCGACATCCACGAATGTCTTTCTTTAGGTCACCAAAAATGTGGAAGTCACAAGGGGAAATATCGGGGCTGAACGGAGGATGTTCAAGCGTTCCCCAGCCAAATGTCTGAAGCTTATCCCTCACCAGATTGGCAGTATGGGGACGGGCGTTATCATGCAAAAGGATGATTCCGTCCGACTGCATTCAAGGGCGTTTTGACTTTATGGCACGTCGCAGTTTCTACAACGTGTCTGCATAGCACTGCGCATTGATTGTGGCTCCACGCTCTAGAAAGTTGACAAGCAGAGGGCCCTTGCAGTCGAAGAAGAAGCTCATCATGACCTTACCGGAATTTGTATGGACAGCTTTGGATTTCTTTGGCGGGGGAGAATCGAAGTGTTTCCATAGTTGGCTTTGCCGTTTGCTCTCGGGCTCAAAATGGTGGCACCACGTTTCGTCCCCTGTGACGATACGTAACAGAAACACATACTCTTCCTTGTGGTACCGCTGCAAATGACTCTGACATGCAGTCATTCTGTCAATCTTTTGTCCCTCCGTCAGTTGATGCGGAACCCACTGCGTGCAAATTTTTCGGAACTGCAGGTAATCTTTGATAATGGCATGCACAGAGCCATGACTAACACCAACCTGAACACGAATTTCTTCCTCTGTGATTCGTCGGTCTTCCCGGATCAGACCATCAATCCTTGCAATCACATCAGACGTAATGGCTCGATGGGCCTGTCCCGGGCACGGATCGTCTTGCAGTGATGTGCATCCTTCGCGGAATCTCTTCTACCACTCGTGCACACTTGTCAGGGACATGCAGTGTTCGCCATACACTGCAGACATGCGACGATGAATTTCGCATGTTCCAGCACCCTCAGCCACCAAGAAACGAATCACACCTCTCTGATCTTCTTTGCTTGCCTCCATTTCCAATGCTGGACGAATACACTTTTCACTACGCTCACCTCCGGAGCAATGACGAAGCAACTGTGTGGACCTGTGCGTTTTCACTACGCATTTCTCCTACCCTACAGATGGCAGTATTGATATGTAACAACAGTGTTGCCAACTTCTGGGTGTTCGGTTTTCATTTGACTGCCCCTCATATTTATATTTTTTATTTCACATCTCTATTTCAAAAGCATGTACATAAAAACAAAAAACGGCAGAAATTTGTACACAATTAAAGGCCTTTTATAGAATAAATTGTATTGGTAAAATCACTCGTAATTTTACAAATACTGGCCAACAGAGACTGGACAATGAACGGAATTTAGTTTAACATGACTTATACATTAAACAAAGTTCTGTATTTCACTGCATAAACTGCCAATTTTTTTTTTCAAACAAGTGGGTTGCGGCCATTATGTGAAGCTTTATGTGCTTATTATGTGAATAAAATGTGCCGGAATTACTGGTACTTAAAAATTATATTTTACTAAAACTGATTTTTGTGCAAGATTGGAATGCAAGGAATACTCAAGAACATACGTTAAAACTGAATATAGTTCAAATCAACACACATAATTTCTTCATGACAGTTCAGCAAATATTTTTACAATCTGAAAAAGTTAACACATTAGTTGTTATTGATTTGTGCATTGTAGTAAAAAATTACATGTAAAAATTTTAACAGACCTACAAAATTTAATCATCTATGTCTGAAAATTCTGTGTCGCTATCATCTGTTTTGTTATCTGTCATGCTGTGACGATTACATGATGAAAGGTTATAAACAAATTTTTGGACTGAAAAAACAGGGTGCGACGATTGTGTGGTGAAATACAGTTAACTCACAAGCATTGAGATGAGCAAATTGTCAAGAGATGGTTACAGAGAACTGTTATATTTTTTTTAACATCTGCCCATCCCAATGACAAATACAAAAAGAACCTACTTCTAACTGCCTAATGGCCTGCTCCTGTTCTTCCAACATCTGAAGCTGCACTGCATCCTGCATTTGCATTTGTTGCCTCTCGTGTTGATCCTGAAGCTCTATCAGCTGTTCTTGCCTCGGACCTACAGAATGAAGTTCAATTAATAAAGGAACATTCAACACTAATATTATAAAAATCATTGACATTAAACTACAGAAGCAGTCATTGATATATTCAAGAAAGGAATTTTTGCAACCATTAAGTGGTCCTAAACCACATTTGTTAGGTTTATCGTTGCAGTAAAGAAGTACAACTGCACACAATTGTACTGCATTAAGCATGTGAAAACTACAGTGCCTTTCACGGTCGAGTTGTCCGTACAGCGGCGACTACCATGCTGGGAAGTGAGTGCGCATCTGCCCACATTTAGACCCACAGCTGTACGCTGACCTTGGCACTGGATGCATCAGTGCTTCAGTATCCAGATAGCTGGCATCCAGTTTGCACGTGTTTGTGAAGTGTTAAGTTGTTAACAAGTGTTTTAGATTGTTCTGTTTTAGTTTATGTATTACTGGTGCTTTTCCACAGTTTAATAATGCCACGTTATACGGATAATTTAAATAATGAATTTTTATGTATGACTCTTAAGTCATTTTCGAATTCTTGTAGGATACGTTCCTGTTCCACACAGAGACAGTGTTCGAAAAATTGGGAACGAATTTAGGGAAACAGGGTCTGTTCTTGATAAGAAGCGAAGGGTGAAACAGCGTGTGCTTACTGAGGAGAAACTAGACAATGTTGGAGCATGACTGGAACATACTCCTCAAAAATCCCTCCGGTGCCTTGCACAAGAAACAAGACATTTCCACGAAGGCTGAGTGGCGAGCTACCAAGCTTTTTAACCTGTAGCCATACATTAGAAGAATTGAAATAAAACATCAGGATAGAAATTGAAGCAATTTCAGAAGAGGAACTGATACGTGTTAATGAAAATTTCCTTACAAAATGCCGTAAATGTGTGGAAACAGGATGACAACATTTCCAACACCTCTTGCAACTATGTCTCATTTTAATTGTAACTGTTAATGTAATTGTACAAGCTTATTTCATTGCATAGCCAGCAGTTCCAGTTACAAGGATGTTGCATCCAGTTTGCTGGCTACATGCTAGCCACCACTCCACGGACAACATGACCATGAAAAGCACTGTATAAGAATATATTATCTGTAATCAAACTTTTTAAAGTGAGATAAATATGAGAACTGGTTTATATATCAGTTCGAATATGTCATTAAATATTGGAAAGCTATGTCATCACAGGGCAAAAGACTTGGAAAATGACAAACAAATGATGATTCAGATGTACATGGACAAAACAGGAAGCAGAGAGAGTGAGATGGTGGGAAAAAGATTGGAACAGTGGTGAAACAACAAAAGAATATGGAGAAGCTTAACTTCTATTCACAAAGTCATGAGATGAGTAATAGTGAGGAACAGTGAAGGTCGACAACGATGTATTTTCCAACACAAAACATGTCACTTTACCTTCAACAATTGCACAAGATCATTTGGAAACAAAAGAGGCATTATACACTTTTTTGCTACACTCTGTCGATATCAGATCAATACATTACAGTATGTTACTTACCATCCTCCCTACTTCCATTTGCAAATTTCCTGTCAGCAGCTTTCTTGCTATGGTCTAACATACCTGCCACACCTGAATGTAGAAAACAAAATGGAACGTGCATGTACAGAAAATGAAAATAAATTTAATTTCTTCCCGTAAAATGTATGATTCTTTGAAAAATACATGTTAATGATAAAATTTAAAATAATGGTAAAAATTTTACTGTAACATAACTCTTAAATAATAAAGATCCTTTATTATTTTGGATGTATAGTTAAGTGATGCGTTAATAGGGGCAAGTTAGTCTGCTTCTTATTACTTAAAATTAAAAAACAAACCGAAAAAAGATTTCCTGTGATTGTAAGAGAAAAATTAACATATTCAATACTGAAAATGTTGTAAAATTATAGTCAGGAAGAAAAAGTTAAAATTAGCAGGTTAGATGTAGCAATAAGTGCCAAACTTATAGAACAATGAGAACTATAGAAAGGATACTGGTATGTTACCTTATTATTAGGCACACATACGAGAAGTACAATTCGGTATGGCTCATTAGGTTAGTTGTTACAATAATGGTACAGTATACCAGTGACCCAGGCAAGTTCTGGTTGTGCCCGAGTTTTTAGTTTTAAAACAGCACATAGATAACGGAATCATGCAAAAGTTTGAAATTTTGTTTTCAAGTCCACTTTATGCACAGAAAGGCTAATTGGGACTGGACCTACAATTTAAAATGGGAGCCGAACCACCATGTGCCTCTACCAGGTATTAAACCTGGGACTCCTTGATTACAAGGTGATGACGTTACCACTACGCAATCGGCAAGGCAAAGAAACTCCTATGGGCATTCTAATCATTAATTACACAGGCCTGCGATTAAAAAAATACAAGGGAAGTGATAGGTGAACTTTATGTATTTTGTCGTTCTGAGTTCAAAAAAAATTAAGAAAACTGTCTATCACGTCACGTTTTCTTGAAAAATTTAATTGTACGTGGATTTGTATGAACATTTACCATAAATATGTTGTTTCGGCGTGGAATAGCTTTCCTCCCTGCCTCACCATTACAAACTATGTAAGAAAACTTTATCTTGCGTATTTTGGCATGAAACTCTGAGACCAGGACAAATCGTGGGCTCCTCATAAAGTGTGTGTGCAGTGTCTCAATGATCTACGCTTATGGTTCAACGGAAAGAACACTGCTTTACGCTTTGGAATTCCTATGACATGGAGGGAGCCGAGAAACCACTGTGATGATTTTTACTTTTGTGCCTGCCATGTCCGTGGGTATAACCGAAAAAATCACAAGCTAATCTCTTATCCTGAGAACATTATATCGGCCATACGCCCCGTTCCTCATGTACCTGATGTGCCAGTGCCTTTGCCTCCAACTGAATTACCAGTCATTTCTTCAGAGTCTCCAGACTCGGAACATCCAGACGGTCAAGGCTCCGATACCGAATATAAGCCCTCTGGAGACGATTCACCTCAGCCCTTCTCTCAGGTTGAACTTAATGATCTGACTAGAGATCTGGGCCTTTCGAAAGAGGCAGCTGAATTGTTGGGCTCCGGATTGAAAGAAAAACATTTATTGGCCAAAGGAACCACGTTTTATTGGTACAGGAATCGAGAAAAGGACTTTGTTCAGTACTTTGAGGAAGCAGAGAACCTGGTCTATTGTTCTGATGTTCCCGGATTGATGAGCAAATTTAATATCACCTACGATAAAGATGAATGGAGGCTGTTTATAGATTCATCGACGAGGAGCCTGAAAGCTGTCCTTCTTCATCATGGAAGCCAGTATGCATCTGTACCAGTTGCACACTCGGTACATTTACAAGAACGCTATGAAAACCTGGCTCTCGTCCTCAACAAAATAAAATATGCCGACCACGGTTGGACAATTTGCGGTGACTTGAAAGTTATCTCCATACTTCTTGGTCAACAAGACGAATATACAAAGTTCCCATGTTTCATTTGTGAGTGGGACAGCCGTGCAAAGACTCAACATTGGGTCAAGAAAGAATGGCTAAAAGACAAAATCTTGAACCAGGCACCAAGAATGTGATTCGGAACAGCTTAGTTGACCCAAAAAAGTATTGTTACCCCCGTTGCATATCAAATTAGGTGTAATGAAGCAATTTGTCAAGGGTATTCCAAAAGATGGCGATTGTTTCAAATACCTGTGCAAAAAGTTTCCAGGTTTATCTGCAACCAAGTTGACAGAGGGAATCTTTGTTGGTCCAGATATCCGCAAGCTCATGAAGGATAAAGACTTTGAGACTAGCATGACAACAACGGAGAAAGAAGCTTGGGTTGCCTTCAAAGATGTGGTCAGTAAATTTCTGGGAAATTACAAGGATCCTGACTATAAAGCAATTGTTATGAATATGCTGGACAAATTTCAAGCGTTGGGTTGCTCCATGAGTGTCAAACTACATTTCCTTCACTCACATGTGGACTATTTCCCCGAAAATTTAGGAGCAGTCAGCGAAGAACAGGGTGAAAGGTTCCACCAAGATATTAAAGATATGGAGTGCAAATATCAAGGACAACGGAACAAGAACATGCTCGCCGACTACTATTGGATGTTAACACGAGAGAGGCCTGAGATTGCATATAAAAGAAGAACGTCAAAAAGAAGTTTCATAGGCAAAAGGGTACGTACGTAAATATAAACTTTGTTTGTGTTTGGTTTTGTTGTTTGTTCAGTTTACAGTTTGTGTCAAACGTTCATGTACACATACATTGCTCCTCGTGGTCAATCGTCTATTTTATGTACGTTACCTTAATAAACACAAATGAACATAATACGTTGGTGCTTTTTTTCTAGAAACTTCACCATAATGGGATGTTAAAAGTGTACACGCACGGGAACTTTGTGTTTTTCTCTCGACCAGAGGTGGCTCGTGCGATCTGGCAACAGTGGTTTTCTTCCATTTAAACCTACACAAAATAAAATCAATTGCTAATAAATCAATTTGCATCACCAAGCATCAATTTTACATAGATTTAAATGGATCAAAACCACTGTTGCCAGATAGTGCATGCAAAATTGTTCGCGTAAATTCCTTTTTCCATAGGATTTTAGCAAAAATATCGATTTCGATTGTACAAAAAATCCTGACGTGATGGAAAAAAATGGAGGTCATTTTCGAAATCAGCACACCCAATAACATAATACTCAGCGTACACGTCTCTTGTATTTTTCAACAACTTCAATTTCGCAGGTCTGTGTTATTGATTGAATGACATATGTAACGTACTAATGACAATTTAATTATCACATACAGACATGAAATTTTAAATATTATAGCAACGCACTGGAGAATGTATTGCCAGGCTATTCATGAAGTTCCCTTTGGCTTTAAAGAAAAGGGGTACACATCTTTCTCACAAACTTCTTGCAGTCAGAATCCTTACACCATAATATAATTCCCTATATACAGTATTTACTCATGTATAATGCTCACTTTCTCCGAAATTTTTGACCCCAAAAACTGTGGTGTGTATTATGCATGGAATAATTCGGGCAGCCAAGATTAAAACCATGCATTTCTTTACTGTCACTGGGTATAACACGTATATATTAATAGGTGCAAATACAAATTAGCAGGTTGGATTTCCTTAGTAAAAAAAAAATGAAATGGCTATTTCCCATGAGTTTTCACTTTGTAACGGAATGTTTTGCGACACCGAGAAAAGCGGTGCTGCGCTGTTCTGGCAGAATTCGAGCATGCAACTCCCATCACATGGGATGTGTATCAGCAGTATTTATTGGTCAAGAAGCAGTAGATAATAACTTCCCGAGTGCTGCAAATCAATAACATAATTTTGATCTTGCTTTATTTTAACTACAGAATAAACAAGGTGGTTACATAAGTGAAAGCTCTGGGATGCTAAACACAGAGGTGGTGTAGGTTGGTGACTCTTGGTCCACATAGTAACAAGTGATTCATTGAATAGGTATGATGTCATTCGTTCTTGATCAGCATAGCACCAGCTTTACGACCTACAACTAAGAAAGCCATCTTGAGCCTGAATTGTACTGCACATTATGTATGAGATATAATTGTTTGTTGCTTATCCCCCATCACAAACCAGGGTTAGCATTATACACCCAAATGCATTACACATGCGTAAATACGGTAGTCACCACCATTGTTAAGGCCACATCAGGATATCTGCTGTCTATAACATGATTTGAAAGAAATCATCTTATGGCCCAGACTTGACACTAAGTGACTTCCATCTCATCATACACTTGAAGTTCATCACAGGGTGACTGATGAACTGAAAAGTGGGGTGAAGTTTATCCTTGGGCAAGTGGCAGATGACCTCCAGAAGGGTCTACAAATGCTAGTTTCCCGATATGGCAAGTGCCTTAACAATGGTGATTACTAATGGATAACTTGTATATGGTGCATACATTATGACTATAATATATTTGTGGCAAGTGTGTGCTTTTTCTTTTCTTCAAAGAAGCCTATTATCCCCGTCAAAACTTTTGAGCCCTTAGTTTATGCGCTTGTAAAATTGTACTCCATGCGAGGAAAAAGTCAAATATATCTCATTAGAAAGCAAAAAGTTTCTGCGTTTAGACAAAAGAAAGAGATTTTTACTGTCTGTTCTCTATTCAGAAAAAATGTTCGTGAAAGTGTAGTTTTTTGTGTTTTTGCATAAGTCTAATTCAATTGTGTGTAGCTTCTTGTAAACCTGTCGTAAAAATATGAAATTTCTTGTGACTGAAGCCTGTTTATGTGGAAATATCTCAATCATATACCATATAATGTTGCTATCATTTGTGGAACAGCCACAATTAATGCTTAATAACAATATTGCAATCTCGGCAATGGTCAGCCCAATGGTGATGCAAAATGCATTTACAAATGATCAGTAAGGAATAAAAATCAAATTTCCATATCTTATCTTTTCACATTGTACAAATTGAAAACAACACACAGAATTGCTTTTCTTGGAAACCGGCTCATACGAATTCAGTATTCTATTTTCCATCAATTATTTTCACTGTCACAATGCTTGGGATCGACATCTCGCCATATGTCATTCACACACTAACCATATTAGGAATGTTAAATTTTCCATTATTAAAGTATCTAGTGAAGATCTGCATTTGACTTTTTTCACAGAGGTGCATAAATAATCCACCTTAAAGCACAAAAAATCTCAATATTATATCTACAGTTGATTATGAACTGTATGGTGTTAAGTTTCCCATTCTTGCAGCAAGAAATAACTACACTTTTTATGAGAAAATGAAATGAAGAATAATTTTCAGATAACACTTATTAAAAAATAGATACTTGAAGCTTTCCAATGAGGTACATTTAATATTTTTCCTCCCACGGAGTACAATTTTGCAAGCACACAAACCGAGGACTCAATATTTTTGATGTGATAATTGTGTTGTGTAGATTTTGTTATTGTTTAATGTTAACCAAGTTTATCTATATGAACTGACTTAGTACACTGACCTAATTCTTAATGTTGCAGCGTATCTTCATCATGGGGAAAATATTGATTGATTGATTTGGTTTATTTTACATCACTTTCCTGTCATTTTGGCTAATTGCAATGATGAAAATGAGTGATGATGTGATGAAGGAACAATCGCAAAGAACACCCATGCCGGGATTTTAATCCAGGACACCTGGCAACAAAGCACATTGTGCTAACCACTACACCACGGAAGTTGGCAAGGGGTAAACAAAATTTGCATAAAACATTAACAAAAAAAGCAAATCAACTAGAAACAAATTGAAAAATAAATTATAGCAATTTAATATTCGATAAATGTGCATGTGCAAGGAATGTACATAAATATGAAAATAACAGGTACGTTCTTGGAGATGGTTGCAATGTATAAACTGTAGTAACAAAACCACATATTCAGGATTGGCAGGTATGTTCATTGACTAGCATCACATAATAGGTACTATTTAAGACCATTCACCAATAGCGCAAATAGCAACCAGGCTAGTACTCCCTTCCTACCCCTTGGAATAAAATCCAGGACCCCTTCATTACAAGGTGTTAGCTTCAACTAACTAGCCTATGGAATCAGGATGACTAAATATATAGCAAGCCACATAAAAAGATCACATAAGGTTACCTCCAAATGGATCATAGCCGGAATTAGCTCTCGCTCTCTGAACCTCTTCCTTCTCCTTCTGAGCGGCACGTCTCTGGGTTGCTTGGAAGGTGTTCAACGTTGACGTAAACTCCTCTGCCAGTCGCTCTTTCTGCATCTTCCATTGTCTCTGGAAACACAAAAAATAAGGTGCATTATTTCCCAACAACCACAATCAACAGTAAATTTCGTGTGTGTTCTTATTTACAGTATGGTCAGAAAATAAGTATACCGAAATTTGGCAACATTGTACACAGTCGATAACAGCGCAGACACGGGGAAGCAAACAAAGTGCACCGTTTTGTTGCCAGTGGCAAAAATTTTGTCAAACGGGGTCGGTGCTGTGTCAGTGTCAAACGCATTCTGAGTGAAAACAAGCAGCCACAGGCAGCATGCAATCTCAGAGGAAAAGTCAACAACGTATTGCAAAAGAAGTGGGTATGAAGAGAACATCCATGCAGACACTTGTCCATGAATTGGGAGCTTTTTCATATTGTATGCAGGTGTGTCATCTGTTACGAGTTGAGGACAAGAATTCTGTGCCTGTACATTTGCCAATGTATACTAAGATGAAAATTTCCTTGCCAATATCTGGTTTTCAGATGAATGCCACGTTACCCTGGATGGTTATGTGAATAAACAAACAACACAATTTCTGGGATTTGAACAACCTACTAATGTGATAGCATGACCTTTGCACCCACAAATGGTGTGGTGTGCCATCTCTGGTCATGGCATAATTGGTCCCTACTTTATTGATGATGACCATGGAAATCAACTTACTGTTAATCAAGAGAGGTACAGAGACCTGGTAGTCTCAAGGTTTGAGCGAGATCTGAAGCATTTTTGTCGGGCTCGAAATCTGTTTTAACACACAATGGATTCAGCAGGATGGAGCAACACCACACACTGCCCAGGAATCCCTACAGCTTCTACAGCATATCATCTCACAGTGAACGGATTACCCTTCCCGCCAACTCACCTCATTTCACCCTGCCTGATGCGTATTTGTGGGGAATGCTGAAGGAGCTTGTCTACCGTGATATTGATCAGGTGAAAATGAACATCATGCTTGTATTGTATTCAGTTACATGGGACACAACTGCAGCGATGTTTAGCAATTTGCAGCATCACTACGAGAAAAGTTTGGTGTTGAATGATGGACATTTGGAACATATACAGTAATTTAGCCTTCTGGTCCGTTCAGCTGTGTTGATACATGTAACATTTTCATGTTCCTTATAAGTTGCATTAATACCTAACAAATAAAGAAAACAGTATGTACTTGGGTATACTTCCTTGTTTCCCTGCATCCATGTACAATATTGCCAACTTTCGGTATACTTCTATTCCAGGCATACTGCATTTTTGAAAGAGTGATAAAATACTCAGTTCCTGAAACTACTGTGCAACTACAGAAGCAACATAATAAAGGTATATTAATATGAAATTTTATGTAGGATTAGGGATCGGAAGTTAATTTTTTAAAAATTACCTAAAAATACCTTTTGCTCTTGAAATGAAAGCTTGATTTTTTCATAAACTACAACAGAGTTAAATAATTCTTGAAGCTTTCCTGGTAGTGAATGATGAAAAGGTTTTCTCATGATATCAACCAGGTGATTTCCGGATAGGCTTCAGAGCTTTCGAAAGCTAATGTCACTCATCTTCAGGGATTGAATGATTATAGAAAATGAGTGTGACGTTAGCTTTCGAAAGCTCGGAAGCCTATCTGGAAATCACCTGGTTGATATCCCAAGAAACATCTTTATTCCAAGAGAGTTTTTGAATAATTCAATAAAACTTGTTCCAAGGTTTACAATATCAAATCAAAGGGGGAAAAAAGCAATTATGTGCTAATGTAAAAAGGTAAAGGTAAATTGTTCCCCTGTGCATAGCACCACGCCATGAAGGCGTATAGGGGGTGTGGGGGTAACGCCCCACACTTTCTTGATCCGGTCGTGAGTGGGGGTGATGTGATCAGCATCACGCCCCTGACCACCTTTACCCCCCAGGGTTTCCCCCAGGTACCCATATTATTCGATGCTGGGTGGGCACCGGGGCCCCTTCCACCATTAGAAAAGTTCCCGGATTTGAACCGGCCGGGGATCGAACTCGGGACCTTGAGCATGGTAGTCAGACGCATTACCAACTGAGCCACGGCGGCCACACTATGTGCTAATGTAGTTTCCTTTTTTTTATTCCGAGTGGTCCTTGCACTATTCAATAGGTGGTTAGCATGTGGAAATACAGCTATGTTTTGCATTCACCACATTATATTTTATTTAAATGTCTTGACTAATTCTACTTTAAGACCACAGATTAAACCGATAATAGTGGCCAGCAAGGAAACCTGAAAGTATGTTCACCCAAAGTATTTTACTTTTGCTGGCAAAAAATCTATTTACCACAATTAATTATTTAATACACAGCCAAAGATTTCAGTTAAAAATAATATTGAGTTTTTGCATTGACCATATTTCGATTAATGGCGTATTTGCTAAAGACTTAAGTTAGAAAATTTAAATATGTAAGTTATGCTATTGAATGCATTTATAATTCTTGAAACAACAGGGAAGGAGCAAAAAGAAACTTCAAAAATGATAAAATAAATGCAACAAAAACTGGAAAAGATATTGAAAAATGATCTAAAAGGAAAAAAAGACCAGAAAATGGAAAAAACAACAATGTTTTCTGATTCTAACTGAAGTGAAAAGGACAACTATCAGGTTTGGCAATGTCATCAAGGCCCAGAAAAAAAGACTTTTCATCAACTTCCTACACTGAAATGATTTGAACCATTTGAAGATTTTTACGAAATAATTCTTTTGTGTAAAAAATTGTAATTAAATTTTTTTTGCAAAATTAAAATAATAAAATTTCAAAAAATTTAAAATACAGGATTTTTTTTCAATCCAGTTACAGAATGACAAACTTGCACATTTATTTATTTATTTAAGTCTTGGATTATACTACTAAATAACAACATGCTTATGAGCAAAGCAGTTATATTTATATTTACCTGATCAGAGGCTGAGGGTGGTGCAGGAATATTGGAAAGATCCTTCAAGTTTGAACTCGTGTCCTTAGCAAGCTGTTGTGTGTAATGTTGAATTTGATGCCTGAAAAGTACACAATTCAATAGGTCTATAACATGAACAAACAAAAGTTGAAAACACTAAAATCTCCAATGTAGAGCTCATTACACTGTCATAGGTTCTCCAGACAACTTGCAAAATTTTGCCAAATTACACTGCTCTACAACAAAATGTTTACAGAAACAAAGATCAGACACATGGCACTGAAAATTTTAAACAAGTCTGTTGTGTTTCCTATTTCCTGTACGGCAGAGTTGTTAGAGAATTGTGTTATGACAAGTAATCCTAGATTCGAAGCTTGGGTAAGCCATAGATGTGTATTTGGGACATCATTTATATTATAAGCAATAAATTACACCAGGGTTTTTCAAACTTGTTGATGTCATGGCTCCCCTCCGCTGCCAAAATCCGCACATGCCTCTCCTCAATAATAATAGATAAATACCTGTGACTGTGAACGACCAACATAAAAATCTCTTCCAGTGTTTATTTACTATTGGTACACATACAAGTAATGAAAATATAATGCTTTGTTTAATACAGGTAGGATACATTTTTTTTTAATGTTTATAAGCTCGTGTCACTTCATTCAGCGACATGATATTCAGGAAACAAAAAAGATAAATACAGGAAGTGCAGCAATGTTTGGATCTCTTCACTTAATTGTAATCCTGCTTCTTCCAACAACATGCTCAATGTATGAAAGCTATCATCAATGCTTTCATCTTTAATCTTTCTCTTACAAAGCAATAACTTTCTTTCGAAGGCTAACACCTTGTCATTTTAATAGGTGCAGGAATCCCTTGTACCTTAAAGAGATACATTAAGAACATTCAGTTTAGGAAAATATCAAAGGTGTGCCAATTTCTGTACAAAGGCATCATCAATGAAGTTTTCAGCATTGGCATGATTTCCTTCTACCAGGTATGAGTGTGGTTCCTGTCTCAGTTCAAAAACACTAGAGAGAGACAATGCTGAAGAACAACCAGAGTAAGAGTAATACAGAAGAAGATATTGATATTTTTTATTAACACATTTGAAACTATCAGGAAAAATAAATATATCTTCGGAAGTTCCTGCACCTCCCTTGCAAACCTTCGGCACCTTCTCAGAGTAGTACACAGCACAGTTTGAATACCACAGAATTACACAAATATTCACATCACATGTGTGAAATTAGTGCCATCAAGCATTAGCTGATAACTGAAATTAATCCGTTCCATCCCTAATAATATTAATAACAAAGTGCATTAAAAAACGATCGCAAGAATAATTACCAATTTCCTAGTTTCTTACAAAACCATGTTAAATTGATGTGCCATGGATATCAATTTATATTAGGACATGCACAAAGTGTTAAAAAAAAAAAACAAGACAATAAATATGAGGGTAAAACATAATGCAAGACATTTTACAATGTAACTTACAATTGTTGGCGTAACTCTTGGGAATCCTGGTGTGTTCCTAGTTGCATCACCATCTTCTGCATAGATAAAACTGCAAAGAATAATTATTTTGTCTAATATCAGGCATGAATTGTCAATAATGCAACACATACTCTTCACCAACTTTGACAATGTAGACTTTATGAATATCAACTGTATCTACCAAGACAGAAAAATTGGGACACAAATGATGGCATTAAAAATAAAATCATCCTGGAACCTGTAGCTTTATCGTATTGATACACAATGTGAAGAACAAGATGTTTCATGTTGTGGAAATGAAATGGATACTGGCAACAATATTCATGTTACAAACATACGCCATAGTTTGAAATATAAGCTCCTAACCTATGGAAACCAAACAGATCATACAAATTTTAAACTGATTCAAGTGATGCTCAATAAAATTTTGTGCTGAATGGCTAAATCAGTATTCTGTTTTACTGTCAATCATCTGTTATGATAAGTGCTTTCCTTACATGTTGTGTTCTTGTCACTTGTGGGGGTTGAGGAAAATCATTCGTAAAATCCCTCAAAATTTGTGTAAGAACCCTTCGCTAAGTATAAAGACTTAGCATAACAAGTAAAGGAACATGTTAACCCCAAGCCACTTCTGTTATTACTTTTTTTTTAATAAAGGTCATAGCGAACTATTGTTGGTAGTCATACAGAAATTGAAGTCTGTAGTGTCATCAATAATTATCTGTGGTATGAAAGAAATGGTTCTCAGAGGAAATGCATTCAAATAAAGAGAATCTCAATGATCTATCGGATTTTAGAGTAGAATCTAGGGATAATGTCTTGAGAGATCATATGGAAACTTCATCACACAAGACAAAGCACCTAAGTGAGAACCAAAATTATTAATTTATGTGGGGGAGGGGGGAATTTCTTCACAAGTTGTTAGTAAAATAAACATGTCTCCTCCATTTACTGTTATAGCAGATGCATCTGCAGATATTGGACAGTTCTCAGTTGGATAACAGGTATGTGTGATTTGATAACAGACAAATAGTAAAAGAAGATTTTTCCTTTGGAAGGTTAATGCCAAGAATATCGCAAGCTGCATCTTGCATACTTTGAATAAGACAAACTTGTCTTGCACAAATTGATGGGGTAAGGTTATAATGGTTGTAATATCCTAGCAGGTAACAGGTAGTAAAAAGGAAATTATAAACGACATAAATGCTGATTACACAGTTCCCTTGACATCCATTCTCAATATGGTGATTAGCCAAAATGAAAAAAAAAAAATAGACAGGATTCCTACCCAGAATATTCCAGGTGAAAGTCATTGACTTTGTCAACCAAAGATGACTACATTAATAGACGGTTTAAGTTAACGCCACCTACCCTCACTTGAATTTGTGAACCTTTAAGTGAAGTTATAATATATATATATATATATATATATATATATATATATATATATATATATATATAATGGATAAAAGCAAGGAGGGCCAAAAGGGCTAAGTAAAAATCAAAGAAGGTAAAAGGAAACACTCACCGAACAGTAGAAAAATTCAAAATTTTCGCTAATTTCATAGCATCATCGGTGTGAGGAGAAATAGACGGAACCGGAAGTTGGGGCCCTGCAGAGTTGCAAGGTCCCCATCGAAGAAGAAGCGTTGCATAGAACGAAAAAAACTCAGTTTCGTCACCAGGCTCGTCGTAAACTGTGAGTGTGTAGGATGACTTGGGAGGGGGGGCGGGAAGGTGGGTGAGGGTTGGGCATTAAGGCTCCTCGTAAACTGTGTGTGTAGGATGAGTTGGGAGGGGGGGCGGGAGGGGGGGTGAGGGTTGGGCATTACTGGGTGGCCTTGTTCAGGCCAGACGGAGTGGTTGCACTCATGGCCGATATATAGGCCTTCTCCCATCTTTTGCGAACAGAGGTTGGGGTAGCAGATGGATGATCGCTACCCGGAAGTAGTCGTTGAAACTGATGTTGTGGTGGTTGGTGTGGACGGCGACAGTGAAGTCCAGGTTGTGGGTGGAGGAGCGGTGGTTATTGATGCGGAGGTTGAGGGCCGTTGATGTTTCCCCCAGGTAAAAATCACCACAGATGTTGCAGGTGAGGATGTAGATAAGGTTTGAGGCATGGCAGGTCCCTTTGGGATGGAGGGTAAATTTGCCAGTGGCCGTGTGCACCTGGAGGGTGTGAGAAGTGATGAGGATGGGGCAGGTCTTGCACCTGGGGCGGTTGCATTTATGGGCAGGGGGGTGTTGGATGTGTGGTGAAGGAGTGTTGTGGACCAGGATGTTTTGGAGGTTGGGGGGGCATTTGAAGACTACTCTGGGTTTGTCGGGAAATATGTTTTTGGTTTCGGGATCACTGTGGAGAATTGGGAGAAGAGAGTGCAGTGTGTGCCTGATTTTGTTGAGGTGGGTTGGTGGCAGCAGGTTTCTTGGTGGTGGTGGTATGTGAGGCAGCTCGCGATATTTGCTTGGTGACCAGGATGGAGGGATATCTACGGTTAACCAGGGCCTGGTGTAGGCGGAGGTTATAATTCTGGCAGGAGGTGGGTGAAGTGTTCAGGCGCTGTCCCCTGAGGGCCAGAGAGAATGGAATGGCTTTTTTGGTGTGGAATGGGTGGGAGCTGGAGAAGTGTAGGTACTGCATGTGGTTGGTGGGTTTTATGTGGATGGAGGTAGTCAGGTGTCCTCCCTCGATGTGCACGTCCACATCCAGGAAGGTGATCTGGTTGGGGGAGTGCATCCAGGTGAATTTGAGGGAATGGAAGTGGTTAAGTTGGTCCAGGAAAGCTGACAAGGATGGTTCTCCATGTGTCCAGAGCATGAAGATGTCGTCGATGAAGCGGAGCCAGAGGAGGGGTTGGAGGGGTTGGGAAGCCAAAAACTCTTGCTCAAGTTTGCCCATGAAGAGGTTTGCATAGGATGGGGCCATTCTGGTACCCATGGCTGTACCTCGGATCTGTAGGAAATTTTGGTTTTCAAAGGTGAAGTTGTTACAAGTGAGCACAAGGTGGGCTAGGTGGGTCAGGAAGTTGGTGCTGGGGTTGTGAGGTTTGGGTCTGCTATTGAGATAGAATTCTATGGAGCGGAGGCCATGAAAGTGAGGTATGTTGGTGTAGAGGGAAGTGACATCAATGGTGGCAAGGATGGTATTTGGGGGCAATGGTGGGAGGGTGCTGATTTTCTGGAGGAAGTGGTTGGTGTCACGGAGGTAGGAGGGCAGAGCTTTCACAAGAGGCTGGAGATGGGAGTCAACAAAGGCTGAGATTCGTTCTGTAGGTGAGTTGTAGCTGGACACAATGGGTCTACCAGGGTTGCCAGGTTTGTGGATTTTGGGCAATAGATAGAAGGTGGGGGTGCGGGGATTGTCGAGTATTAACATGGCGGTGGTACGAGCTGTTAGGCCTTCAGGGGGGCCGCGGGTGTGGATGAAGTCCCGGATTTTGGTGAGGTGTTCGGCGGATAGGTCAACTGTGGTGGGTTTGTAGGTGGAGGGGTCAGCCAGCTGGCGGTTGGCTTCCGCCAGGTAGTCTTGCGAGTTCAAGACCACCGTGGTGGACCCCTTGTCCGCTGGGAGGATTTTGATGTTGTGGTTGTTGTGGAGGTCTCTGAGAGCTTTCTGTTGGGGAGGGTTGAGGTTAGGTTGGTTGTGAAAGTTATTTAAGAATGAGCTGTCAAGAGGTGGTGGAAATGACGGCAGTGATGTATCTTTCCAAGGGGTGGTTGGTGGGCAGGGGGGGGGTGGATCTTGGGAGGAGGGGGGCTAAATTGAAGGAGGCTCGGATGGGTTTCACTGGTAGTAGTTTGGAGTGAGGGATTTTTGGCCCAGAAATGTTGCCATCGGAGGTTGCGAGCAAATGTGTGTATGTCAAAAAGTAGACGGAATAGGTTGGGGGGAGTTGTGGGGGAGAAGGTGAGGCCTTTGGATAAAACAGCTATTTCATCCGTGCTCAGTTTATGGCTGGATAAATTGAGTACAGTCTGGTTACCATTATCCGCCATGCCCCCAAGCATAAAACCCACGATTTTCCCACTAGCGAGAAATTTCGCTATTGAACTGACCCACGCCATGTACCGATCCCAGCTAAATCGCGCCCGAGAACTGTCCATCTCTATTCAATCCCTTACCAAAATCCTGTTGCTGACCCCAGGTAACCATCATCACAAAATAGACTCCTTCTGGTACACCGCCCATTCCATTGCCAGTGACCTTAACACTAAACACCTCCAAAAACTCTCCAATCTCTGCCGTCAAGCTTTTCAGACTATCTGCACCCTTCCCCTTCCACTGCCGCCCAATTTCAGTCCCACACCAACATGCCCGCTATTACCCGACCCCCCTCTACCATTGCCCACCCCTCCCACACCACCACAGACCCCCCCTGAAAACCAAAACTGCACTCCCACATATCGCACCTTGGGAAACAACCAGTCCATGGATAAACCCACCCCTACCAGATCCATGACCACCAATGACCCTAACCCACTCAAAAACAACCAGACTGTACTCAATTTATCCAGCCATAAACTGAGCACGGATGAAATAGCTGTTTTATCCAAAGGCCTCACCTTCTCCCCCACAACTCCCCCCAACCAATTCCGTCTACTTTTTGACATACACACATTTGCTCGCAACCTTCGATGGCAACATTTCTGGGCCAAAAATCCCTCACTCCAAACTACTACCAGTGAAACCCATCCGAGCCTCCTTCAATTTAGCCCCCCTCCTCCCAAGATCCACCCCCCCCCCTGCCCACCAACCACCCCTTGGAAAGATACATCACTGCCGTCATTTCCACCACCTCTTGACAGCTCATTCTTAAATAACTTTCACAACCAACCTAACCTCAACCCTCCCCAACAGAAAGCTCTCAGAGACCTCCACAACAACCACAACATCAAAATCCTCCCAGCGGACAAGGGGTCCACCACGGTGGTCTTGAACTCGCAAGACTACCTGGCGGAAGCCAACCGCCAGCTGGCTGACCCCTCCACCTACAAACCCACCACAGTTGACCTATCCGCCGAACACCTCACCAAAATCCGGGACTTCATCCACACCCGCGGCCCCCCTGAAGGCCTAACAGCTCGTACCACCGCCATGTTAATACTCGACAATCCCCGCACCCCCACCTTCTATCTATTGCCCAAAATCCACAAACCTGGCAACCCTGGTAGACCCATTGTGTCCAGCTACAACTCACCTACAGAACGAATCTCAGCCTTTGTTGACTCCCATCTCCAGCCTCTTGTGAAAGCTCTGCCCCCCTACCTCCGTGACACCAACCACTTCCTCCAGAAAATCAGCACCCTCCCACCATTGCCCCCAAATACCATCCTTGCCACCATTGATGTCACTTCCCTCTACACCAACATACCTCACTTTCATGGCCTCCGCTCCATAGAATTCTATCTCAATAGCAGACCCAAACCTCACAACCCCAGCACCAACTTCCTGACCCACCTAGCCCACCTTGTGCTCACTTGTAACAACTTCACCTTTGAAAACCAAAATTTCCTACAGATCCGAGGTACAGCCATGGGTACCAGAATGGCCCCATCCTATGCAAACCTCTTCATGGGCAAACTTGAGCAAGAGTTTTTGGCTTCCCAACCCCTCCAACCCCTCCTCTGGCTCCGCTTCATCGACGACATCTTCATGCTCTGGACACATGGAGAACCATCCTTGTCAGCTTTCCTGGACCAACTTAACCACTTCCATTCCCTCAAATTCACCTGGACGCACTCCCCCAACCAGATCACCTTCCTGGATGTGGACGTGCACATCGAGGGAGGACACCTGACTACCTCCATCCACATAAAACCCACCAACCACATGCAATACCTACACTTCTCCAGCTCCCACCTGTTCCACACCAAAAAAGCCATTCCATTCTCTCTGGCCCTCAGGGGACAGCGCCTGAACACTTCACCCACCTCCTGCCAGAATTATAACCTCCGCCTACACCAGGCCCTGGTTAACCGTAGATATCCCTCCATCCTTGTCACCAAGCAAATATCGCGAGCTGCCTCACATACCACCACCACCAAGAAACCTGCTGCCACCAACCCACCTGCACTCATCACCCAATACCATCCCCACCTCAACAAAATCAGGCACACACTGCACTCTCTTCTCCCAATTCTCCACAGTGATCCCGAAACCAAAAACATATTTCCCGACAAACCCAGAGTAGTCTTCAAATGCCCCCCCAACCTCCAAAACATCCTGGTCCACAACACTCCTTCACCACACATCCAACACCCCCCTGCCCATAAATGCAACCGCCCCAGGTGCAAGACCTGCCCCATCCTCATCACTTCTCACACCCTCCAGGTGCACACGGCCACTGGCAAATTTACCCTCCATCCCAAAGGGACCTGCCATGCCTCAAACTTTATCTACATCCTCACCTGCAACATCTGTGGTAATTTTTACCTGGGGGAAACCTCAACGGCCCTCAACCTCCGCATCAATAACCACCGCTCCTCCACTCACAACCTGGACTTCAATGTCGCCGTCCACACCAACCACCACAACATCAGTTTCAACGACTGCTTCCGGGTAGCGATCATCCATCTGCTACCCCCAACCAGCCAACACCTCTGTTCGCAAAAGATGGGAGAGGGCCTATATATCGGCCATGAGTGCAACCACTCCACCTGGCCTGAACACGGCCACCCAGTAATGCCCAACCCTCACCCACCCTCCTGCCCCCCCCTCCCAACTCATCCTACACACACAGTTTACGACGAGCCTTAATGCCCAACCCTCACCCACCCTCCCAAGTCATCCTACACACTCACAGTTTACGACGAGCCTGGTGACGAAACTGTGTTTTTTTCGTTCTACGCACCGCTTCTTCTTCGATGGGGACCTGGCAACTCTGCAGGGCCCCAACTTCCGGTTCCGTCTATTTCTCCTCACACCGATGATGCTATGAAATTAGCGAAAATTTTGAATTTTTCTACTGTCCGGTGAGTGTTTCCTTTTACCTTCTTTGATTTATATATATATATATATATATATATATATATATATATATATATATATATATATATATATATATATATATATGTATGGGAGAAATTCTAACAGAAGTTAGGTGAGGGGCTGTAACAACAGAAAGCTGCATAGCTTAACTCTTTAACAGAAATTTTCAGATGAGTTTTATAAATAATGTTTATAACTCAAGTCATAATGATTAATGATCTGCTAAATTCCTCATGTTGAGAAGCTTGTCCATGGAGTGGAAACGTCATCTCAACAAAGTTGGAATATTAGGTCTTAAATCACACAATTTCCTGATTTGGAGTGAACAGGTCAATTTTTATTACAACTTTTGAGCAGTGTCCACGAAGTGGAAAGTTCTCTCTGGTACATGATATTTGGATATTTTACTCAACTAAGATCTTTATAAAATTATTTTTGGATGTTATAAGGTAATTACTTAATTAATCACAATATATTAAAACTTAACTTGTCTAAAGGATGGGATACTTTGAAAGAAAATTTTGAATTCGGAGTCCATGGATGGGAAAATCTACATATTCTGTGCAAAATTCTCAAAAAAAGAGGAAAAAAATATTTCTGGAAGAAATAAAGCTGATAAGTTAATGCCTACTGAAAAGAAAAAAAGGTGTAAATATTTTAAAAACCTTTTTCGTGACTGCCGGACAAGTTTTACACGGTTTCTTCCTTTGTTGAGAGAATGAACCTGATGTATTTTCAGTTATTCTTACATAGCTTTCCTACACCTTTACATTAATCATGAAAATGAAGATGAACGATAACTAGATAAAAGGGATTGCATTACAAGTACACAGAAGTACCACAAACACTGGAAGATTTATATATTGTTAGAGTTGTGGACTTTTTGTACTGATGATAATACAAGTATTGAAACAGAAGAAAAAAAACTTTAGTTACAAAAGTGTGAAATGAGATTCAACATGCAGTAAAGTGATAACGTAAATATGGACATATTTAAAAATGAGCATTTTAATTTTCAAATAATGCATTCAGAAATATAAAAATATTTGTGTTTTACAATTTATAAATACAAATGCCATGAGCATAGAGATAATGTGAATAAACAAATAAAACATAATCCCTTTGAGCTTCGTTTAACATATATGCTCTTAAGAACCCCATTTGGAGTCATATCAATGTATCTCCACCTCTTATTGATAGTAATAGTCTCACTTATATCCTATGTACTAATTTTTTTTTAGGGTTACGGTAGATATTTTCCTAATAATACATTTTCCTCTCTCCTGTAAATTTGATAAATTGTAGTTACGCCCATCTAGTTCAAAAATAATTATACAAATTTCAGTAATATTACGTTCCTGATCCTTACAAATATCAAATCAGCCCTAATCATCCCCCTAAAAAATAATAAAAAATACAATAAAATATCTAATCTCACACACTGCAAATACACAATTCTTTGACTGTATCTACGATTTCTTAAGTCACAGTGAACATAAAGGGTGGTTTGGATTCTATATTCCACAAAAAGTGGTCCTACTCCATGCAAATAACATAATGAATAAATCTTAAAATTATTATTGTTCTTAATTGTATTAAGGTTTAGATGTTTGTGAATGCACAAAATTTGTACATTTCACCAAAAAAAATTACTAGTATCTGTAGCCCATATGCTTCACAGAGAAATGAAGTCAAAATTTGCTACATAGTTAGTGTCACGCATGTAACACACTTTCGGTAATGCTTTTCATGTTTAGCAAACACTACAAATTACTTCATAATTCTTTGAAATCAGTTTATTATGAATATTTTAATCCAATCTCAAGTCTAGAACCTTAAATTTTGTGTGTAAAATGCAACACACTTAATGCTGGAATGCCCAAAGGACTTTTACAGAAATATAGTGATGGCGTTTAGAATATTTGCATAAATGAAAATTCAAGTATATTTGAAGTTTGGAGAAACTAATATGCATGTTTGAAAGTACCAGGTGGTCACAAAGTTTTCCTACTCAGAACCCCGAGGAGCTTATTCGAAGCATCAATTACTGTGAAACTTGGTATAGAGGCTATGGGGAAAACAGGGAAGAGAATGCTGGTGGGGGGGGAAAAAAGTTCAACTTTTCACCAGCAGGTAGACATGTGGTGCTGAAATGACAAACTAAAAATTAAGCCTTGCATGTCAGACTTCTGGTTGTTGTTACTTCAGTACATTTCAAATTAATGCTGAAAATTTAAATGGGTCAGAGCTGGGTTCTGGCATCAATTATAACAGCCTGCGAGATGTTAACGTGAAACAGTTTTATCTCCAATCAACATCATTATGATTGAATGAATGAATTTGCAACTTTGGGTGCAACAACAACACTTAGGCTATTTTGCACAGTCACATTATACGGGGTGCAGCCCCTTACCATTACTAAAATAAGAAAAACACAACTGTAACAACGGGCTAAAATATTCTCAGTTGCGTTAAAAGCAGAAGCTGTAAAGGGCACTTGGCACACATAAGGACAATACATGAGACAACACACAGCCCTACAGATGATTATACTGGCCATAGGAAGGTCCAGACGACATAGCGTTGTTAATCTGCGAATTGCAGACCAGGGTGTACTATGTGGAAAGGTCACCCCTTACACCCCTCAACATCAATAATATCAAATTAATAATACAGTCATCAGTTTTTTTAGCGTAATAATACAGTTCATATTTCCCAATTAGCATTAATTGAAATTTTTCAGTGTTCAAAATGCAATTTACCAATAAAATCCAGCACTTATAAAGTTGATTGCCTGAAAAACTCATTAGATCCAGTGGTTGACAACTAATTTAACCTTTTGGTGCCCAAGGCCATTTTCACATGTAACCCCCTTGATGGCCAAGCCGATTTTGAGCAAAATGCAGTTTCAATTAAATTAGTGTAGATCAGAGGCTAATTGCCCTAGAGAGATGAGTGATATACCGTTGTACGCGGAATGAACCAAAGATTCAGACTATATAAAATTTAAGCAAATTCGGCGTATATGTGTCGGGGGGAGGGGGCTAACTCTCAAAATTCCAAAATTTCAGAAAAAAAATTTGGTTCCCCCACCCTCCCCTCAAGAAAAAATTACATAACAGTTTCGACATGCACATGGAAATGATCGCTGACATGTAAGAAACACAAAAATATTTGCATTATTATGATATGACCAATGTAACTTGAGTTGTACCCCCAAAAGGAATGGTCGGCACGCCACTGATTCAAGCTTCAAAATGCAGCGGTACCTTGAAATGACTTTAGCTCAGAGACTATTTGCCCTGGAGATATGAACGATATACCGTTGTACGCAGAATGAATCACAGATTCAAACGATATATAATTTATGTACATTCGGTGTACATATGGAGGAGGAAAGGGGGGGGGGAAATACCTTTAAAAATACTTTTCTTTAAAAAAATGGTGTTTCCCCCTGCTCCCCAAAAAATGTCAAAATGCACAAAATGCAAAATTTATGCAAATTTGGCGTATATATGGAGGGGGAAGGGTGAAAAACCCCAAAAATTATTTTAAAAAATTGTCACTTCACCCAAAAAATGTCATCGCACTTGGGCACAAAACGACACCTACGCACAACATTCACGGACGAAAAGCTAGAACGCATTGAAAAATGAGCACCAATTCTTGCAGCTGCTTGAAATTCTATTTTTAGACAATGCAGGGTGTTACTATCCTGCCCCCCACACTTTACCTCCGCACTCGAGGTTCGGTGCACTTCGTACTCGGCTCAGATTTGTCTAGGGGTATCTTTCTTTGTACGACAATGCACGTGGGTTGCTACAAGTCAACATAATTATATAATTAACTACAAGAGACAACGGAAAACCTTTTGCGAAACCTTTATGATCAGGGGGATAAATTACCTTGTCCAGCTTTTGTGAAATTAAAGACGGAAATTTTGGATAATTTCTATAGTTTAATTAACGTAAAATTTAAAGTATATACATGTCATATCCGAACGTTCATTTCTCTAATTATTTATCGGGCCAAAACTCTAATTTTGATGTTGGAATCTCTATTGTTTGTACCTGGATGCTTTACATTTCATGAATTACATCTGAAGTACGCTTGTCACAAGGTAGACTCGCGTTACTCCAAGAAACGTCTTAACAGGCGCTAGGCCGCCCGACGTGTACATTTCTCAACCTCCACGGTGACAAGGCACTAGGCTGCCCGGCGCACCGTAATTACTTCAAAATAACATCCAGTACAAACTACCTTTTTACCTGTAAACTGGACACCAAGGCACTAGCTTGCCCGGCAATCCAATTTCTTACAGCATCCGTTTCGGGAGACCTGTCCTCCGGTCCTAGCTAACCGAAGCAAAAACAGCCTCTCCCTTCCAAGTCTCAGTTCCAACAGCCGACCTCCCCTACTCTCATCTGGGAGTTTATATACGTTTGGTTGGCGTCTGTTGCCAACCGCCCTTCTTTCAAAATTTTTAATCTTTAACAGCTAAACTGCCCGCCTTTCTTTTGAACGCTCGAAACACGAAGAAAGAAGAGAGAGCTACATGGTATTTATACATGGAATAATATGAACCTAAAAATGCATAATAAATTGATTTACACTAATAACACATATATATGTTTATACACGTAATTACCCAATTAATTAACATATGAATAAATATTTAAATACGGAAAAAAACACTGTTGCCCTGACACGGGGGCAGGGTAACAGATTCCCCCTCCCCAGCGTTACAATTCAATCTGAAATTTAAATTTCAGTCTGTGTGAATTGTCTTAAAGTCACTGAGAAAAGTTAAGCACTGTATCTGAAAAGAAAGTTCACTGAAAATGTTATTTTTCACTACACATCACAAACGTCTCTCTGAAAAAGAAGAGTCTCGATTTCACTTCACTAAATATCGTATTTCCACACGGATTCTTCCTCCGGGAATCCTGGAACCTACTGGACATCTCGGTCATCTGGTCATCAGGACTGCTCCAAGGTGCAGACAGCTCCTCCACCTTCCAACGAACATGTCCGGCTCCAGCTCTAGGGTCGACTCAGCCTCCTCCTCGGTCCATCCGAAGAAACCTCCAGCTCTTTAGTCCCTAGTCCTTCCGTCTGGGACTTCTGCGGTACTCGGTTCGACTCCTGCCGAATATCAGCTTCAAATGCTTTCAAGGTTCTATTGTTCGATCACACGACCCAATTTTAAATATGGCTTTTCCATTTTTCATCCATAAGGAAACTTTCCCTTCCTTTTCCGGGCATCGAACCGCCATCCTTCAGCATTCTCTTAGCGATGAAAATCTCATGTCCTCGTGTGCAGCATATTCATCTACTTTTATCGTTAAAAGGTTCACATAACATAAAATCCAACAGTCCTTAATTTAAATCTTTCATTCACAAGAAAAAAAAATTACCAGGACTCTAATGTGTAGCGACAATAAATCAGGAACTTAATTACAACTGTACAAACAAGAAGTCGGTCACTCGGCTTCCTTTTCATCATTTTTCACAGCCCTTCTACCCCCTCCCCTTGAGATGGATTCTCAGGGTAGAATTTAGGGACGAGTGCTTTCCCTCACACTTCTCAAATTTCTTCTCGGAACGACCTTCAGCTGGTCAACGTTAGCCATAACTCTCTTCCCCTCACCTTCCTTTTCCAAAACAACATTATTTGGAGTAGTGAAATTCAGAATTCTGTAGATCCCTTTGAATTTCGGGAAAAAAGCACGCAGTTTGCTTGTTAAAAGCAGACGAAATTCTATGCTCTTGAAGCAGTACTCGATCTCCTACACAAAGATTAACCCTTCTTCTGCCCTTATTGTAGGCCCTTGACGCCTTTTGCCCCGTCTTTTCTTCTCTTTCTCTTGCAAATTCGAAAGCCGCGCCCATTCTTTCCTTTAACTGCATGACGTAATCCATCTGTCTCTCCGCCGTGACGTTCTTCCCGGTTCCATCTTCTCTCTGAAGCTCCATTTTCCGAGTGTCATGCGGTGTGTACAAATCACGTCCAAAGAACAAGAATGACGGCTTCAATCCAGTCATCGAATTCGTTGCATTATTAATGGCAAAACTTATCGCGTCCAAATTTTCAGCCCACGACGAGTGCTCTCTGCAGAACTTTCCCAGTGCTTGCTTGATTATCTTAATCGCTGCTTCTGATTTATTTCCCTTCGGTCTATATGGCGTAATATAGACAGGCTTGCAATTCACAGAACGCAACGTTTGTGAATACATTTTGCTTCGAAATACACTCTGGTTGTCACTGACAACGTATTTCGGGAACCCTGATTGAAAACAGTACTTCAAGAATGCTTGCGAGATCGTCCTCGCCGTTGTAGTTCTAAGCAGGGAGTCGTAACGTAACGAAATGGAACGGTATTTTCAATTACGGTTTCCGTTACGTTACAACCAGAAACAGAATAACTTTTTTCGTGAACAGGAACGTTACCTCAGGTATATGAACATTACGTTACAGGTGTGCATAACGGTACCGAACCATAACTGATCTGTAAAGCAGTAGGTCGTTAGGTGACGCTTTAACGTTACATCCATTTCCGGCAACCAGTAACGTTACAGGGTAAGAAACAAGTTTGTCACGTATTGACTAGTAACTTTAGTGTGTGTGGAAAGTGATAGTAACGTTACAATTAACCAGTAACTTAATTGAGGCCAC
Source organism: Lepisma saccharinum (assembly GCF_977018435.1). NCBI lineage: Eukaryota > Metazoa > Arthropoda > Insecta > Zygentoma > Lepismatidae > Lepisma > Lepisma saccharinum. The sequence goes on along the minus strand of NC_139233.1, from coordinate 28,175,675 downwards.
GACTGTAAAAACGTTACACTCCTTGCTTCAAAGCAACAACGTTATTGATAGCTGGTATCATACAGACGTTCCGATGTGCAATACCGTGTCCGATGCCGTGTTCTGGAGAGAATAACATAGGTCTCTCGTATAATTGTGCTCGTTATTTTTGTAACGTTACAGTTCTTTCCCTCCACAAAAGTCTGTTTCGAAAAAGTGATACACATATCCGTTACGAATAGCAAATACCGTTATCGAAGGCGTGTTCGAAGCAGGGTTTCGGAGCGGAGTGCGGAGCGTACTAAAGGAGCGCTCCGGAGCGATTTCGAAGCGTCAGTTCTACTCCGCTCCTCGCTCCGGAGCGGAGCGGAGTGGTTGGATATTTTTGCTTGCACGCTCCGATCCGGAGCGGAGTGGTTAGTAATTTTTACGTGCATACTCCGATCCGGAGCGGAGCGTAGGACGACAGCACTCCGCTCCGGAGCGGAGTGGTTGGATGTTTCTGCTTCCACGCTCCGATCCGGAGCGGAGCGTGGCGAGCCAGCACTCCGCTCCGGAGCGGAGTGGTTAGTAATTTTTACACGCACGCTCCTATCCGGAGCGGAGCGTGGTGCGATACCACTCCGCTCCGGAGCGGAGTGGTTACTTATTTTTACATGCACGATCCGATCCGGAGCGGGGCGAGATACAATAGTGCTCTGATCCGCAATCGGAGCATTTGAAGTGCAAGCTCATATCCGGTGAGATAGTTATTTTTATATATGAATGGTGTAACCGCAACTGCTGGTCTAGTCGGTAGGGCGTCTGACTGCAACGCTGGAGACCAGGGTTTGAATCCCGCGGTGGATGATCTAACTTCGAAATTATTCCGGCCTTGTCCCAGCATATAGCGGTTCCTGGGCTAACCCAGACTCAAATAAATGGATAACTAGGGGAAACCCTCGGGGGGGGTAAAGGTGGCCGGAGCGTGGTGCTGATCACATCACCTCCAAATGGCCGAGCGAGATTGGGAATGTGTCGGGCCCTACCCCCACATCAATGGTTATCTCAACGCTTCACTACTCCAGTCTGGGAATTGGAGTTCTTTGTGATTGACCCTTCTTCAATTTCATCATATCTCATCCTTATCTTAATTTGGATATGAACCCCTTCAAGCAATCAGTGTTGCGGGATTGTACGTTTGCTTATGCTACCTCCCCCACACGACAGCCCTGTTTGTTTTCGTGTTCTGCGCTTCTTGTGTAGGTGACTGACGTCAGTGCTACCGGCTAGCGGATTGGCCTTGTTGTTCCCCTTTCAAGAGGAAAGGTGGAGGAAACTGGCGCGTAGTGTCTTGCTCGCTCCTTGGCAGGTGCATTGCGTCATGACTTCTGCTGTTGTACGTACTTGGCAGACAGATCGTTGCCTTTTCGAGGGAGATGCAGCGTTGCCAATCGTATTAAAAGTGTGCTACACCGACTCTGGCTTACGCGTATTGTTACTTTCTTAAAGAGACGTTTTAAAATATGTGTTCTCTTCTAAAAGTATGTTCATAGTATGTGTGCCTGTGAACTTTGATTTATGGGCATTTAAAATATTTTTTAACACGGATGGAGGGATCCTTCCGAAACAGTCTCGGTTAGTGGAATTATAAGCTGTCTACAATTATTGCAAACAATGTACAACAACGACAAATAAAATCTTTAATCGTTAGTTCCATGCATCTGAAACCTTGGTAATCATTGAAGGTCTATAGTAGAACTAACTAATTAATTGATTGATTTGCTTTATTTTACTTCGCTTCTTGTGCCACTTTTGGCTAATTTGCGAAGATGAGAATGAGTGATGATATGATGAACTTGATGAATGGACACTGACAAACATCCATGCCCAGCCGGTATTCGAACCCGGAACCCCTGGCGTCATAGCGCGATGTGCTAACCACTCGGCCACAGGGTCGGGCTCGTTTTACATGTCACCCCCTTCCCACCCCAGGGATGCCAGGAGTGTCTTGGAATTGAACGGCATTGAGAGTGTCATTATTAATCTTAGCGACCCCGAAAACTATTGATTCCACACTAATATCGGTCGTTTTTTATTAGTTTTACATGTCGCCCCTTCTCACCCCACCCCTAGGGTTGCCAGGGGTGTTTTGGAGTTGAACGGCATTGGGAGTGTCACTATTCATCTTAACGACCCCGAAAACTATGGATTCCACACTAATATCGGTCGTTTACATGTCAACCCTTCCCACCCTCGCCCCTAGGGGTGCCAGAGATGTCTTACACAGTATTTCTTTCGAGATTGCAAGTGATACGTGTTCCAAGTTTGGTTGAAATCGTTCCAGGCGTTCGAGAGTTATGCCGGAACAAACATACAGTGAAAATTAGCAACCTGAATTCCCAATTACTTTAAACTTTTATCTTTCGCTATATTCAAAGTATCATCATAACCAGCGCAAAGAAAGTTAGATATGGCAATCATGCACCAGCGAGTGTTTTGTTTTGCATGAACACCTGTCTGCCTGTCATCTTCCTCTGTACACGTTGTTTCGTCTTTCCTCTGCGTGCTCCTGGCGTTCGGAAGGTCAAATGGATTCTCTGCAGTAGTTTGACCAATGTTACTCGAACCAATATTCCGGAATAACTCACTTCTCCCACGGTGTGGACTGTAACGTCGGACCGATATGCCGAAGTGCTTAGCCCGAACCAGAAGTCGAACGGAAATGAGTTTTAGTCGCGATCCCTGGTGGCAGGAAATGAGAGTTCCATTCTCTCAACTTATAAAACCACAGGTGGCACACCTGCTATTGAAATATATTGTCCCTAGAAGTAGTAGTAGAGTAGTAAAAGTGATAATGAAAATAGTAATAATAATAATAATAGTAATAATAATAATAATATCGCTCTCTTCACGAAAACAGTCCAGTGAAGATCAAAGCTTCCCCTTGCCTCCTACACACCCCTGGTTCTCCAGGTTTTCCACACTTCTTCTACGCTTCACAGTTGACACATTGCGCGTTGTACGTATGCGGTTGATTGTGCCTTCCCTGGTGTATTGTGTAAGGATTATTCCTTGCTTATTGGCAACACTGTAGGTGAGTGACGTGATCTTGACTGGACTGTTTCCGTGGCGTTAGCTTTAGTAATAATCAGTTTTATAACAACAATAACAGGCGATGTTCAAATGCCGTACAAATTCCACAAACAAAATTACTAATGTACTCGGAACCCTTGATCGTTAGTTTTCTGTATACACTCGTATTATCCAACCTCGGAGCGCTCCGGAGCGGAGTGGGCAAGTTCTTATAATCTCGCTCCGGAGCGGAGCGAGAAATTTTCCAACTTCCTCTGCTCCGATCCGGAGCGGAGCGTGTCAAGGTAGCGCTCCGCTCCGGAGCGGAGTGAACCATTTTCTAAAATTTCGTTCCTCGCTCCGGAGCGGAGCGAGAAATTTTTCGATTCTCGCTGCTCCGCTCCGGAGCGGAGCGGGCTAAGACATCGCTCCGCTCCGGAGCGGAGCGAACCATTTCTTAGAATCTCGCTCCTCGCTCCTGAGCGTGGGCAACAGCTGGAGCGTTGATCCGCTCCGCTCCGAAACCCTGGTTCGAAGAAGCCTCATAATTGTGATCGGTAGCATAGTAACATTACAGTATTTTGACATTTTGAAAGTCATTAAATTATAATACGTATTTTCGTTTTGGATGTCAGTGAAAAAATGAAATTGTAAAACAAAACGTTTGAAAACATCCGTAAACAAGATTTGGCGTGACTGAAGTCCTGGTTATTGGAATTTACTGATTAACTATGTATTTATCACAAATATATTTATTTTCTGCATACTAAATCACTTTACGTGGATTTGTTCTAATTTGATTATCTATGCAAGATGAATTTTAACATGTGCGTTCACTTTATACGATAGGAAAACAAACGTTTGTTGTAAGAAAACGTTTATGTATATCTTTCTCTCTCTCTCTCTCTTTCTCTCTCTCTCTCTCTCTCTCTCTCTCTTTTTCAGTTTACATGTGTTACATCAATTAAAAAAATACAGTATGTTTGGCGATGAGAATGATTCGTGCTTAGATTAAGTTGCTGAAGGACGAAACATAAAGGACCAACCAAAGAATCATCTGTGCTACGCGTTCATCCACGTAAGCGAGAGGCAAGCTTTTTCCTATCGGAAGACGAAAAATAATTGCTTGCTGCACGACCTTGATAAGGCGAACTGAATCACAAGGAAAGAAACCTGTGCAGACCCGCGACTCCTGTGCACTGTACTACCGCGTGGAGGGGAGGGGGAGAGTTGACCGTTCTTCCTTATGGGCCGAGCTGAAGAGTAGAAGGGAAGCTGCGCTGGGACTTTTCGTCCAAGGTTTTTTTCCTTGTGTTCGCTCGTAGCAGCAGCACCACGCAAAATCGGAAAATGTGAATCCTCACACTTTGTACACGTGACCTTCGGTCACGAAGCAGCCGAGTAGAGAACGCCCTGGGGCGATATGAAAGGCACTTTTAGCAAGTAGAAACTACGTAGAAACGAAACGTTAGATGGAATTGTACGAAACAAACGAAACCGCGTTTGTGCAACTGGTTTGTGGCTAGACAGGGCCATTGGACTCTCAAGAAGGCAAGAATTGTATGGGAAGTGATTCTCAAAACTAAGCGAATAAAAGGACAGTATATTTTATCATTTACAAGGGCCCTCATCCGCTTACAATTTTGAAAATTACTTTCAGTAATTCTTGTCTTCTTGGACAGGAGGTTCATTAAACTTTTTGGTGTAGAAACAGACAGAGCGCCCACCTACCACGTTTGAAATAAGAGCATAGGCAGACATGAATTTTCAAGTACGTAAGGACGACAGTCGACGTGAACATTGAGCAACGTGTGACTGAGAAATAAAATCGTAACAAAGGACAGGATTCTTCAAGAAACAGTAATTTTATAAAACTTCCTATCATTAACTCAGTTCATCCTTTTATCCTCTTTTGTTTGTTATACTATTATTCTTGTTTTATATAGCTTTTCTGCCACTTGTAGATAATCGCGACGATGAAGATGAATGATGATCATATTAAATCTATGAAGGGATGCTTACAAAAAAAAACCAGCCATGCCCAGGTGTCTACTCGAACTTGAAATGTTTGGTACCGAGTGTATGAGTGGACCACCCAACGACTTCGGTCTTCGAGGCTAGGGTTTCAGTTGCAACATGCAGTATAATTACGTTTCTACTATTACTACTTAAAAAGCCCCCTTGATACATGAGATACTACAAATAATTTCAGGCATACCCTCGAATTTTGATTGCCTGGCACTTTTTTAAACTAAGTAATGAAGTGACGTTTATATTCATATTAGGCCTACGACTAGCTCGAACTAAAAACTCTTGTGAAATACTATATATATGTTATCCTTGTGAAGTGAGAAACTTCATATTTTGCTAAGAAAATATGCATGAAAAATTATATTTGTAGCTACTACTTGAAGAATTCAAATTATTATGATGGAATTTCAACTTACATATACTCTGCATATAACGTGGTATATAGTTATCGCAGAGGAGTTTTTGTCTCGCAGTCAATTTATTTTTAGTTGAGGAACTCGAGAGTAAGTTGGAAATATTTAATGACCCACGTTGTGGTGTGCTGTTCGATTAATCAGAATTGGAGTGAGAGAAGCCTGTAGTTAAGGTCATTCAACACGTCAATTTGTAACCGTGAATGCAAGTTTTCTTTGATTTAGCGGGAAATCAGTCTGCTATTGTTGTACGTAATAAATTGAAACATATATATTTTCTGCTCGAGTAGGAATCCACAGCCCTTATCCAATCAATCAGTTTCTGTGTTTGAAACTTCTGTCTAGGAAAGCTACATACAATTTGCTTTTAATAACAGCAGCTTCAAAATAACCTATCCATTCTTGTCTTGCAAAGTAATGTTTGATTTTGATTTGTTATATTTAACTTTGGTTTTCTGCCACTTTTGGCTAATCGCGAGGACGAGAATGGGTGATGCAATGACAAAATTGATGAAAGGACATCACGAAGAAAATAATGAAAACAATATACAGGCTGGGATCTGAACTCGGGACCTGTGGTGTCGCATTGTTCATGAAATAAAAACATAACATGTACAGTGGCTCACATTAGTAATCGAATATGTAGCATTTTGCTGCATTTCTTCACAATATTTCAAAATTAACAACATGTACATAAATATAAACGATAGTGAAATATTTATAGGCATTTATTAAAGCTATATTCCCTGTTACATTTTTCTTTTTTAATTTTGGGTGCGTCAGCACTTAGACTATTTTGCAACCGCCACGTTATACGGGGTCCAGCCCCTTACCATAACAAATAACGTAACTGTAATATCGAATAACTGAAATATTAAAATATTCTGACTTAGGTTAAAAGCTGAGGCTCTAAAGGGGCACTCAGCACACATGACAAAAAACAGAACACAC